>NC_064620.1:210957000-212170000 GCF_023898315.1 Schistocerca nitens
GTCCTAAACTGTGTCCACTTCTCCGCAGTGTGGCCATGGACTGTGCCGTATGGGCGGAGTGCCGCGACGACTTCCTCAGCAGGAAGATCGAATGGCATTTCGAAAATGCGTATCGTTCGCATACCTAAGCCTGCGTGGTCGACGGTTACCTCCTCCACGTTGCCATCAGCATGACAGAAGCGGAGCCCCTGTTTGGTCTCACGTAGTTTGCGTTCGCACGCCGCGTCGTTCATGATTTTCACATAGACCGTGATGCTCACGATTGACAAATGTATGCCGATAATATCGGTCGCCGGGATCTTCATTTCCTCTCGCAGAAAACGCTCCACCTCGAGTGCTTTGGGTCGGGCATAATCGTTGCAGAAAGTAAATCGGAGTGTTGATTTACGGTAACGGTTTGCCATGGATCGTACAAGGTAAGCCGGCACTTAAGCAACGGCCGTCAGAATGTAAACAGGGCGAGCTCGCGCTCCGCACGCAGTCAACACGTACGCGTCCGCTCTGTTGCCCTGCCGAAGGCAGACTGCCACTCAGTTACCATGCACGGACGGGAGCCAACGGAAAATCAGACCAGCTCTGTGGTTGAACTGAAGAGTTTTTAGCAAACAGAACACAGCATGTTGTTCTCAATCGAGAGACGTCTACAGACGTTAAAGTAACCTCCGGCGTGCCACAGGGGAGTGTTATGAGACCATTTCTTTTCACAATATATATAAATGACGTAGTAGATAGTGTCGTAAGTTCCGTGCGGCTTTTCGCGGATGATGCTGTAGTATACAGAGAAGTTGCAGCATTAGAAAATTGCAGCGAAATGCAGGAAGATCTGCAGCGGATACGCACTTGGTGCAGGGAGTGGCAACTGACTCTTAACATAGACAAATGCAATGTATTGCGAATACATAGAAAGAATGTTCCTTTATTGTATAATTATATGATAGCGGAACAAACACTGGTAGCAGTTACTTCTGTAAAATATCTGGGAGTGTGCTTACGGAACGATTTGAGGTGGAATGATAATACAAAATAAATTGCTGGTAAGGCGGCTGCCAGGTTGAGATTGATTGGGAGAGTCTTTATAAAACCATCAAAAAAAGAGGTAGCTTCTAAAAGACTCGTTCGACCTATACTTGAGTATGGCTCATCAGTGTACCATATCAGGTCGGGTTGACAGAGGAGATAGAGAAGATCCAAAGAAGAGCGGCGCGTTTCGTCACAGGGTTATTTGGTAACCGTGATAGCGTTACGGAGATGTTTAGCAAACTCAAGTGGCAGACTGTGCAAGAGAGGCGCCCAGCATCGCGGTGTAGCTCGCTGCCAAGATTTCGAGAGGGTGCGTTTCTGGATGAGGTATCGTATATATTACTTCCCCCCACTTATACCTCCCGAAGCGATCACGAGTGTAGAATTAGAGAGATTCGAGCGGGCACGGAGGCTTTCCGGCAGTCGTTCTTCCCGCGAACCACACGCGACTGGAACAGGAAAAGGAGGTCATGACAGTGGCGCGTAAAGTACCCTCCGCCACACACCGCCGGGTGACTTGCGGAGTATAAATGAATATGTAGATGTAGAACACAACTGCGATTCTCCTTAGGATTCTAGCGTATAATTATCGTATAATCTCCAGTGGAATGTTATGCCACTCTTTGATCAGAATCTCTTCTAACTCCTTTATTGACAAGGCAGACAGAAATATGCTCCAATACCGCCCACAAAGATTCAATAATGTTCAACTCTGGGACTGTGCTGGCCAGAGAAGGCGCTCCAATTCAGTTGCATGCTCCCCGTACGACGATTGTACTATCATGGCTGTGTGAATGGGTGCATTATCGTCCTGAAATATCGCATCATCATTGAGGGACGACATTTGAATCAAGGGATGCGCCTGACCACCTATAATGTACACATAATCGTTGGCTGTGGAACACGGCCTTTGGGAGTAACGATGGGACCAGTAGGATATGGCTGCGCACGCCATCAAAGTGTACCATTCACTGAAACTTCCTGGCAGATTAAAACTGTGTGCCGGACCGAGACTCGAACTCGGGACCTTTGCCTTTCGCGGGCAAGTGCTCTACCAACTGAGCTACCCAAGCACGACTCACGCCCCGTCCTCACAGTTTTACTTCTGCCAGTACCTCGTCGCCTACCTTCCAAATTTTACAGAAGCTCTCCTGCGAATCTTGCAGAACTAGCACTCCTCAAAGAAAGGATACTGCGGCGACATGGCTTAGCCACAGCCTAGGGGATGTTTCCAGAATGAGATTTTCACTCTGCAGCGGAGTGTGCGCTGATATGAAACTTCCTGGCAGATTAAAACTGATCTCATCACAGTATTAATCTGCCAGGAAATTTCATATCAGCGCACACTCCGCTGCAGAGTGAAAATCTCATTCTGTACCATTCACTGTTTGGTTTGTGATAGCTTGAGAAATAGATTCATCCAAAACCTGATGATCATTTGAAATCACCGAGTACACCAGTGATCAGCCATCATACATCCCAGATGTAAAAACCGTTATATTTCACAGACGACACAAACATAATGAAGCTAAAATGAGAACCTTAAATTCAGTTCTGTACTGCACAACGAGTAGCCAAACATCAGAAAATTAGGCATGAAGATATAGCAACGAATGAAACATAATATTCTAAATTTTTAGGGGTTGGCAGTGTTATGAATCTCAACTGGACGTCAAATGTGCCGGGTCTAGGATCTGCAACTTCTGCGTTATGGATAATATCAGATTCTGGAGATGAAAATGTTAAACAGTTGGCTCACTTTTCCTCTCTTCAGTCACTAACGTTGTATGGCGTCATATTCTGAAGTCACTTGTCATTGAGGAAGGATGTGTTTGATGCACAAAAGCCTTGTAATGAGGATAATATGTGATTTCGTGTCAAACAGAAACCTTTCTCAACAACGGACCATAATGATTGCAGCTTCACAACACATTTACTTCTCTATAAAGTCTGCTATCATAAGTCAATCACACTTAGAAAACAATAATAGCATTATAAAACGTACCACTGGGATAGTGGCTTAAAGTGCCCTTATTCGGCCTTTTGACGCAGAAAGCAATTAGATATCCTGTGGCAAAATCTTTGAACACCTGCTCAGTGATGTAAACAAAAAGAACTTTCATTCTTTAGTAAAATTATGAGAAAGACTACGTTAAGTGAACGTCTGTACTGTGGAATGGATACAGAACTCGAATTTTCGTGTTGCTGATAAACGAGAACATTTAAGAAAATTCCTTTAAAGAAATTTATGACCTGGGCTGGGAGGCGGTACTGATTATGGGGAATTAATAACACTCAGTTTTTTTTAGAAAAAGCACATTGCAAGTTAAGTTTGTTTTTTCAAAAACATCTGATAATTGAAGTTACATTACCCTCAACTGATTCGCAAACAATGAGATTTTAACAGCATTATCTAACTTCATTAAGCCAACATAAATGCACATCATCAAATTACACATAGCTGTGTTAACAAATCTTAAAAGCTTTGCAAAAATGAAATATCTAACTAGTCTTTTACTCAAAACGTACATTCTGGGGTTACTCAACAATTGTAAATTACCAGCCAACCCATCTATACTAAAGCACTGGCAAAAACCGAAATCATAGTTATTTAAATCTTTACCCTATTTGCCTGAAGACTTCTGCTTCCATGTTCAACAGTATTGTCATACCTACATTAATCTAACTCTTGGTGGCTTCACACAGCACACCACTGAAACTGCCTACTCCATCGTCTTTCCCCCGCAGACAGTTACCTACAATTGTGTGCCAAGTCCTCTCTTACTCCAACACTAGCAGTACGGTATCTTTGGCTCTGCGGTCCACACCGTCAGTGATCCGCAATATCGAGCCTTTCAGAGATATTCATCGTTTATCGTACACTAGTTGCATTTCAGTTTATTAATATTCTTATCTTATTCTCGATCCACATACAAGTATGCCTCAGTATACTCCTTTCAATACCACTCCTTGTATTGCAAAGAACCATCTTCAATCCCAAAGAAAGCAGGTGTTGACAGATGTGCAAATTACCGAACTATCAGTTTAATAAGTCACAGCAGCAAATTACTAACGCGAATTGTTTACAGGCGAATGGAAAAACTGGTAGAAACCGACCTCGCGGAAGAACAGTTTGGATTCCGTAGAAATGTTGGAACACGTGAGGCAATACTGACCCTACGACTTATCTTAGAAGAAAGATTAAGGAAAGGCAAACCTACGTTTCTAGCAATTGTAGACTTAAAGAAAGCTTCTGACAATGTTGACTGGAATACTCTCTTTCAAATTCTAAAGGTGGCAGGGGTAAAATACAGGGACCGAAAGGCTATTTACAATTTGTGCAGAAAGCAGGTGGCAGTTATAAGAGTCGAGGGGCACGAAAGGGAAGCAGTGGTTGGGAAGGGAGTGAGACAGGATTGTTGCCTCACTCCGATGCTATTCAATCTGTACGTTGAGCAAGCAGTAAAGGAAACAAAAGAAAAGTTCGGAGTAGGTATTAAAATCCACGGAGAAGATATAAAATCTTTCTGTCAGAGACAGCAAAGGATTTGGAAGAGCAGTTGAACGGAATGGACAGTGTCTTGAAAGGAGGATATAAGACGAACTTCAACAAAATCAAAACGAGGGTAAAGGAATATAGTGGAATGAAGTCGGGTGTTGCTGAGGGAATTAGATTAGGAAATGAGACACTTAAAGTAGTAAAGCAGTTTTGCTATTTGGGGAGAAAAATAACTGAAGATGGTCGAAGTAGAGAGGATATAAAATGTAGACTGCCAATGGCAAGGAAAGCGTTTCTGAAGAAGAAAAATTTGTTAACATCGAATATAGATTTAAATATCAGGAAGACGTTTCTCAAAGTATTTGTATGGAGTGTAGCCATGTACGGAAGTGAAACATGGACGATAAATAGTTTGGACAAGAATAGAATAGAAGCTTTCGAAATGTGGTGCTACGGAATAATGCTGAAGATTAGATGGATTACATCAAATAACTAATGAATAGAATTGGGGAGAAGAGGAGTTTGTGGCACAACTTGATCAGAAGAAGGGATCGGTTGGGAGGACATGTTCTGAGGCATCAAGGGATCACGAATTTAGTACCGGAGGGCAGTGTGGAGGGTAAAAATCGTAGAGGGAGACCAAGAGGTGAATACACTAAGCAGATTCGGAAGGATGTAGGCTGAGGTAGGTACTGGGAGATGAAGAAGCTTGCACAGAATAGAGTAGCATGGAGAGCTGCATCAAACCAGTCTCAGGACTGAAGACCACAACAACAACAACAACAACAACAGTTTCTGGATACGTAATAACATAATTTGTACGTGTCTGTGAAAGAGAGAGGTAGAGAGAGAACGAGAAAGAGAGAGAAGGGGAGGGGGAAGAGGGTTTGTGAGAGAGAGAGCGAACGTAAGTATAAACCACTGTACGTGATAAACTGAAATGTACGACAATGATGTAAATTATCAGCACATTTCCATAATTTTCACTAAGGAAGTGTCTTGTAGTTATAAAATCTACAATGCTCTGCACCATAAAGAAATATTGTATTTTCCACACCCAGAACTTGCAAGAAAATGAACTAACTAAAAGTTTTTTTATAGCCAAGGTATATGGTGTACATTAACATATGACAGGTAAAAAATTTGTTCGTTTGTCATGTATGAGTGCTGATACGACGGCAGATAGTGATCTTATGACAAGGGCACAGGGAACCATCCGCCCTCTGCCCAAACATCTCTGGTAACTGCCTCTGGTACTTTCAAGGTCCAGGTGTATAACCCGACACCCGTCCTGTGCCAAGGTGAGCCCACTCCGAGGTCATCCAAGCACATTGGGCACTTGTGTGAGTAAAAAAAAAGGCGGGATAATGAAGGTCACTCATCCATTGCGCCAGTTATGGAACAGAAAATAATCTAACACGAAATCACCCTCGTGTCTCTCATTTTGGCCAGTGGGATGGCTTAAAGAAAGAGGAAAACCCTCCCCCATTTTCTCCCTGAAGTAATAAGACAACTTAATATAGTGGGTTCTCCTCCATGCATTCCCCATTAAGTCTTTAGTTCAACTGTATGTGCCTTATCACTCCTGTTCTGCTCATCGCAGTGAAAGAATTGGATTTTTTTGGGGATCGACGCCTGGGCCATTTTTGTAAATAACAACAGGTCTATAGAAAAATTCTTGTTTATCAACAATATTTTATTCAAAGTTATGTTACAATAGATTTTTGTTGACTTCTTGTTTATCTGAAGTATTTTACAATATGTTATTTGTTTACTTTAAATATGACTAGTAAAGTCGTAATACATAAATACATTTGTTTAAACTGCCTGCTAGTACAGCTCACATGCAGATAGAGATACTATTTACATTCCCATTAGCAAAGAAAATTTCCCACTGGAGGATTCCCTGACGATGTTACAAATTTTCATAGATGATAGAGAGGGTAAATATATCAATCTGAGATAAGGTCCACCGTCCGGCAACGATCGAAAATCTTTCAGATACCTTGGTAATGGGTTATGTGCATAGTTTAAAATCATATTGACGTTAAATAATATATCCTTTACAACACTGTGGAGCTCTTCAGAATTATTTTATGACGTTTAAAAAGCTTATAAACAGCAGCAAATTATTAGACCATTTAATCCAATGACAAAAGAGGTAAGTAGTTCTTCCAACATCGTATGGGTAGATCGCAAATACAGGAGTCAGCAGTTTCTTTAGTGAATGTATTTACCATCATTTCCTAGCAGCTATGTAGCAAAATAGTCTGTGACCACTTTTTAATAAAAAGTAATCAGATAACTGATGCTCTCAATCAAATAACACTGCAAATACGAACATGTATCTCATCTTTAATGGCTTGTAAGATTGCGTGCCATCTAAAGCAGTTTGTTGTGCCTTAACCATAGATTTATGTTTTAGTGGGTTTAAAATTGACATAACTTGAAAGAGAAACTCTGAGTAGTTTCTATCAGACTGCCTTCCAATCGTGGTGCTCCAGGGACAATAACCAAAGCCCGCTGGGAAAGTGTGAAGTTTGTATTTGGAAAATTTGGAAATTTGCGTTAAGGTCTTATGGGACTAAACTGCTGAGGTCATCAGTCCCTAAGCTTACGCACTACTTAATCCAACTGAAACTATCTTACGCTAAGGACAACACACACACCCATGCCCGAGGGAGGGCTTGAACCTCCGATGGGGGAAGCCGCGCGGACCGGGACAAGGTGCCCAAAGACACGCGGCTACCACGCGCGGCTTGAAGTTTGTAGAAGTGTCCGTTCAAGGAATTGGTTCGTTGCAACAGATATCACGGAAATAGCTGTTCTAAGCTTTAATATCTTTTTATAGTACTTGATCGTCCTTGAAAAAGTCTTCCGTTCTTGAACGCCCTAGTAGACGTTAATTGTTTTTATGTAACAGCAGCCGTTGCTCCGCAAATCAAACGGTTTCTCAATTGTCGCTCTCTGTCTCGACATTCGTTACACCGAAATTATGTACACTAGTTAACACGAATACAGTGTATCTGTGCTGCCCCTCCACACTTCACCAATTCCAATATAGCCCATTTTACCTTTTCAAGAAAAATTCTTTATTCAACTGCTCATCTTCTCGCCTTAGGACTTAAGTGTTTTGATAAGCAGATTTTCATAGACTGTCAATTTTTCTAGGTAGTACACACAACTACTCTGACCAGCTTTCTTATTACACAATGAAAAGTTTAAGACATAACTTATGTCTGATGCAGAGTAACTATCGGGGAGTTTGGAATTATAGACGCTATCTGCTGATGTCATTGCCGAGTTTCTTTTCGCAGTTAGTCAAAAGGGGGAACTAGATTCGACCTTGTAATAATAGAACGGATTCATGGTATTCATTACTTCACAAGTAACCACAGAAATATAATTGAGGTTATCCTCGTCTACTTTTTTAGGCATTTTTGTGTATACATAAACGTCAAAGACCCTTATTCACCTGTTTGGTAGGCAGAAATATTGACTAATTGAGACTCTACTGTCGAACACGTGTTAATCAGGAGATACAGGTTTTAATAATTAATTTAAAATGGGTAACTTCAGTCATTACAAGAGTAAAAGGTTGCAAAGTATCTTGACTGTTTTTGGATCTATATGGTACATAAATTCAAGAAATATTCTGTTTTGTACTTTGGGATGCGTAGTTAAAGTCTAGGAATTCAACAACAAGATACTTCAGTCCATTTACAATCCATTCTATTGCATATACGCCCTCATCTCAATTTCATTTATATCAACGAAATTAATAAATTCCGCATGAATACATGCAGCCCATATAACGTAACATTCTTGCAGCGCCCCTAATCTCTTTTCAGTATTGTCGTTTGACTACACAAAATGGTTACAAGTGACAACCAGAGGACACTGTTATGCATGGCAATGAATTCAGATGCAGATTAGTACTGCGACACTTCACGTATATGACAATATGCTATTACAGATTGAGTTAGTCCTTAACGCTTGAAACCTAAATTTATTTCAATGCTATTTAAAATATATTACGACTTTCATCAGTACGTAAAACAACTAATCCACGTAACTTTGTCACATACAACATGTCGTAAAATGAAGGAGCCGCACAAGAGATGCTTAATCCACAATCTTGTTTTCTGCACATGACCGGTTCCGAAACACAATCTGAGGTTATCCTCGCACCATTGTTGTCATGGATTCAAAGGGTCCGTGACAAAAGGATGAAAGGGACATAAAATCCACAAAAAATCGTTCCACCTTGCTGCGCGACCAGTAAAATATAATTCTAATGTCTAGCGTTTCTTCTTACTTTAGCCGGCCGCTGTGGCCGAGCGGTTCTAGGCACTACGGTCTGGAACCGCGTGACCGCTATGGTCGCTGGTTCGAATCCTTCCTCGGGCATGGATGTGTGTGATGTCCTTAGGTTAGTTTAAGTACTTCTAAGTTCTAGGGGACTGATGACCTTAGAAGTTAAGTCCCATAGTGCTCAGAGCCATTTGAATCATTTTTTTCTTCTTACTTTATCAACCATAACAGAAGCTATGAATTTTGGCTCCAAGTCAGACGCAAAATTTTCATCACATGTTTCCGATTTCAGACAAGCCACTCCAGGCTACAGATGAAAAAATATAAAAATATACCATTATTAATGTCTCTTCGTGTGTGGAGAACAGTGACTTCCCGGCAAACATCTAGCTACTGGTGAAGGAAACCGATATTTAACGTCTTTTCGTGAAGAAGAAGGGAAAAAGAAATGCACTGGAACTTGCATGCATTCATTTCAGAGATACTGCAAGATCAATTTTGAAAATAATCCTGATGAAAGCAATGTGCCCCAAAAGTACTCTGCCAGACGGTATACTCCAGCCTGTGACGTAACAGATTTGTTAGTCTAATCCCTGACACTGAATCCTATGATGCAGGAGCCCCCATGATCACCGAGCTCACAAATCTGCTAAGCGTAAGCAAACACTATCAGTCTGGTGGAGACCTGGGAGTCAAGGAAGGTAGATTTCGGTTACGATTGTGGACGGGGCCGCAATCAGTTACTTTTGGTTGGATTTTCTTTTAATCACACACAATTTTTTTTTAAATCAACCACAAATTAAAATAATGGCAATAATTTAAGAATATTTCACGGCTGAAGGCCTTAATGGGAATAAATTAAGAATTGTTTAAACTTGTTGTAACTTACAATTACAGTTATTAAAATATAAAAGACAAATCACCAAAGATCTTACAGCTCACTGCTAAAACAGAATTACCAAATTATGATTTTAAAACAAGTAAATATTCTCACTGCTGAAGGCCTTAATGGCAATAAATTAAGAATTGTTTCACAGCTGAAGGCCTTAAACGCCAAGAATGGCAATTATTTAAAAAAAAAAAAACATCATACATACAATACAGACACATCAAATAATGTTTTGAAAACAAGCCAATGTGATAGCAATTAGAATTTTAAGGCAAGTAACCACAGTCACGCTTGAAGGCCTTTAACGCCAAGAATGGCAATTATTAAAAAAATTAACAACATACAATAGAACAGCAAATATAATAACAAAGGTTAATTCAAAAGTACAAGCAACTGATCACCAAACAGGTGAGAAATGATGGTAAATTGGTAATACAATGATAAAATAATAAAACAATTAAAAAAAAACACAAGGGCCAGTCACAGACGGTGCTCCAGGAATCGGCCAAACACACGCCAAAAACACTTTAGCGAGCGATGAGAAAGGTAGCCAAGAGTTGCATTCACACCACAAGATGGTAACTCAGACTAGTGGCAGTCAACGAGTCCCTAATGATAATCTTGGTGAGGCTACCTGACGTCCAATAAACCAAATGCAAAGATGTAAAAAATACGCCCAAGCCGGAACCGGCGGTCGCAGAATACAGTGCTTAGAGCGCTCGGATAAAGAAAGGAATCACTACCACCAAGGTAGAAGAATCGCCAACCAACCTACAATCAAGAAATCTGTCAAACTTGCACGCCTCACCGGACAGCGGCGGCAAGGCGAGGAAACGTACACTACCGTTACATACACTCACCACCATGGCAGGTAACTGGAGCGTTAGCGGCCACCAGGCAGCAAAATACCGCTGGTTGAACTGAACAATTGTAACAAGCTGAAGGTAGTAATTATTCTAACAGTTTTGTAAGAGGTCCATGACTAAGAAATTTATTGTTAGCGCACTCGAGCAGATGTAATTTCGAGGGATTGCTCACGCGCTTCCTGCGATATGTAAGTTATAATAGAATCGCAGACCAGAGAGCAGTGTTGGCAGCAGTAGTAGTTGTAGCGCTGGCAGTAGGAGTAAGTAGTAGCCAGCAGTCGGGTGTATGGAGTTGGCGGGACCGGTCGTGGGGAGCGATGGCGGTGCCTGAGCGATGTAGTATAAGGTAAAAGCAGCCGCGCCCATATGTAGTTTGTTACAACAAAATTTGTACTATTGTTATATCTAATCCCATGTCAATGTTTTAAAGAATCTTTTAATTATAATCTTTTTTATAAAATTAAATTTTTGACAATCATTCATCTTAATTAAAAAAATTATTAATTTCTACAATCCATGGTCATCCAGATTATCGTAAAGAATAATCAGTTGTTTCTTTCTATACATGACAAATCTAGCAATTAGCATTGCACTGGGCTGTGCCAAAGAATTTCTTATAGGAGCAGATACATACGCGCTATCCGGTGACTTCATTGAAGTAAGAATTTTCAATTTATTCAGAATGATCTTTCAGGGCCATGACGCAGCACGGCTGAGGTCCCAGTTTACCAGTTAAGATTCACACTCAGTTAATTATTGAAAGGTTATATATGAGCAACAATTTTACTGAGATATTGGTCACATTTTTATTGTTGGTAGGTTACGGAATAATAAACTGTTGGTAAGTTACACTGAATGTGAATGCTATACATAGTTTTTACTGTTGGGAGGTTACAGTTTATTTCCTAAACCCTATTACTTAATGTTACAATTTTCTACAGGACACCTTGCCCTGCTCCTTAACTCAGACAGTTGGGAAGTTATTCCATTCTAGGCTTCTTACACAATAATTTATAACTCTCTGCTCCAAACTTACAAGCTAAAACGTATAAGATACACTTAATGTGCGTTCATCTTCCTTCCGCTGCTTTTATGCTCGGGCAGTTCAATACACTGGATTTTGAAAGACGACTGGGTTCGAACTCAGTCTTGTGCTTCGTCCTCTATGTACCCAAAGAAGGACTACGCTCAGCAGAACAAGTGCCACTGTGCTGGTTGGTATATCTGTAGTCAATGTTGGTTCTTTCTGGCACTGATATTTCCGATAAAAAGTTACGTGCTGCCATAAGGTTCCCAGGGGACTCTTCCTCCTCCTGATTCAGAAGGATGTTTATAGACTGCATTAATACCGACACTGGAACTTGATTTAAGCTGGTTAGATTTGCGGCAGGTAGCACTTCCATGGGCTCTTCCGGCCAATAAAAACGAGCCTGCGAAATATTCAGGTGAGTTATCTCTGAAATAGTGGTGGGCGGACGGAACGTGGGCCCCAATATCTCGCATGCTGCTCCATTTAATAACAAAACCACTCCAGTTTAATTCTAGCCTCTTTGTGGATGTAAGCCTCCCCCGTTAGAAATAACTAGCCACTCCTACCATCTTGATAAAGGTAGAGTACAACCAATGCGCCTCAACCTGATCAAAGTACAATTCCAGCTCGATCACGTCGCTATTGTCTTCTCTCACTTCCTTTTGTCCCATTATCACTTTCACTGCGAAGGAATCCTACACCTCTCTTATTTCCATATTCGGACAGACTGTGATATCCCCTAAGTAGCATTTTTGTGATTTTCCGTACCCCATTTCTGTATATCTTCCTTTGTCTTTTACAACTAATAGTAGTCACTGTATTTTTACTCTTACAAAATTCTTAGTATTCCACACATTACGTATCTAAGGCTTCTACTTCGGTTTTTAGTTCCCTGATATTACAATTAATTGCCAGTTCTGCAGCTCCGGTGTACCGAATTACTTCTCCAGTTAGTGCGCCAGTCACTCACGTCTTTCTCCCCTTTTGCCCACTGTTCAATCTCTTCGAATGTTTCCTCATCAGCAGTGCCAAATATTGTTTTCTTAAGCCGACCTCCAGCATCAACTCAGCACCTCTTCCTTCACATACGTGTAATAACACCAGGACCAGGTTGATCCCATCCTTCATTTCTCATATGCTCCATGCACTCTCTCTTTTGAGTGTCCCAAGCCTTTCCGTTCCCTGAATGAATATGTCGAACGATTCTTCCAAACTTTCACCTTGTTACGCAACTCCCATGCATTGCACAGGTCACACCAATATTCTAGAAATGTAGTAGGAGTAATCCACTAAATTACAGGCCCATATCGTTAACGTCGATAGGCAGCAGGATTTTAGAATATACACTCCTGGAAATTGAAATAAGAACACCGTGAATTCATTGTCCCAGGAAGGGGAAACTTTATTGACACATTCCTGGGGTCAGATACATCACATGATCACACTGACAGAACCACAGGCACATAGACACAGGCAACAGAGCATGCACAATGTCGGCACTAGTACAGTGTATATCCACCTTTCGCAGCAATGCAGGCTGCTATTCTCCCATGGAGACGATCGTAGAGATGCTGGATGTAGTCCTGTGGAACGGCTTGCCATGCCATTTCCACCTGGCGCCTCAGTTGGACCAGCGTTCGTGCTGGACGTGCAGACCGCGTGAGACGACGCTTCATCCAGTCCCAAACATGCTCAATGGGAGACAGATCCGGAGATCTTGCTGGCCAGGGTAGTTGACTTACACCTTCTAGAGCACGTTGGGTGGCACGGGATACATGCGGACGTGCATTGTCCTGTTGGAACAGCAAGTTCCCTTGCCGGTCTAGGAATGGTAGAACGATGGGTTCGATGACGGTTTGGATGTACCGTGCACTATTCAGTGTCGCCTCGACGATCACCAGTGGTGTACGGCCAGTGTAGGAGATCGCTCCCCACACCATAATGCCGGGTGTTGGCCCTGTGTGCCTCGGTCGTATGCAGTCCTGATTGTGGCGCTCACCTGCACGGCGCCAAACACGCATACGACCATCATTGGCACCAAGGCAGAAGCGACCCTCATCGCTGAAGACGACACGTCTCCATTCGTCCCTCCATTCACGCCTGTCGCGACACCACTGGAGGCGGGCTGCACGATGTTGGGGCGTGAGCGAAAGACGGCCTAACGGTGTGCGGGACCGTAGCCCAGCTTCATGGAGACGGTTGCGAATGGTCCTCGCCGATACCCCAGGAGCAACAGTGTCCCTAATTTGCTGGGAAGTGGCGGTGCGGTCCCCTACGGCACTGCGTAGGATCCTACGGTCTTGGCGTGCATCCGTGCGTCGCTGCGGTCCGGTCCCAGGTCGACGGGCACGTGCACCTTCCGCCGACCACTGGCGACAACATCGATGTACTGTGGAGACCTCACGCCCCACGTGTTGAGCAATTCGGCGGTACGTCCACCCGGCCTCCCGCATGCCCACTATACGCCCTCGCTCAAAGTCCGTCAACTGCACATACGGTTCACGTCCACGCTGTCGCGGCATGCTACCAGTGTTAAAGACTGCGATGGAGCTCCGTATGCCACGGCAAACTGGCTGACACTGACGGCGGCGGTGCACAAATGCTGCGCAGCTAGCGCCATTCGACGGCCAACACCGCGGTTCCTGGTGTGTCCGCTGTGCCGTGCGTGTGATCATTGCTTGTACAGCCCTCTCGCAGTGTCCGGAGCAAGTATGGTGGGTCTGACACACCGGTGTCAATGTGTTCTTTTTTCCATTTCCAGGAGTGTATATTGTGTTCGAACATTATGTATTACCTCGAAGAAAACGGTCTATTGACACACAGTCAATATGGGTTTAGAAAACATCGATGCTGTGAAACACAACTAGCTCTTTATTCACATTAAGTGTTGAGTGCTATTGACAAGGGATTTCAGATCGATTCGGTATTTCTGGATTTCTGGAAGGCTTTTAACACTGTACCACACAAGCGGCTTGTAGTAGTATTGCGTGCTTATGGAATATCGTCTCAATTATGTGACTGAATTTGTGATTTCCTGTCAGAGAGGTCACAGTTCGTAGTAATTGACGGAAAGTCATTGAGTATAACAGAAGTAATTTCTGGCGTTCCCCAAGGTAGTGTTATAAGTCGTTTGCTGTTATTTATCTATACAAACGATTTTGGAGAGAATATGAGCAGCCATCTTCGGTTTTTTGCAGATGACGTTGTCGTTTATCGACTAATAAAGTCACCAGAAGATCAAAACAAACTGCAAAACGACTTTCAAAAGTGTATGTTGACACTAAATAACGAAAATTGTGAGGTCATGTACATGAGTGCTAAAAGGAACTCGTTAAACGTCGGTAACACGATATATCCCCCCCCCCCCCCCATGAACCATGGACCTTGCCGTTGGTGGGGAGGCTTGCGTGCCTCAGCGATACAAACAGCCGTACCGTAGGTACAACCACAAAGGAGGGGTATCTGTTGAGAGGCCAGACAAACGTATGGTTCCTGAAGAGGGGCAGCAGCCTTTTCAGCAGTTGCAAGGGCAACAGTCTGGATGATTGACTGATCTGGCCTTGTTACAATAACCAAAACGGCCCTGCTGTGCTGGTACTGCGAACGGCTGAAAGCAAGGGGACACTACAGCCATAATTTTTCCCGAGGGCATGCAACTTTACTGTAAGATTAAATGATGATGGCGTCCTCTTCGGTAAAATATTCCGGAGGTAAAATAGTCACCCATTCGGATCTCCGGTCGGGGACTACTCAAGAGGATGTCGTTATCAGGAGAAAGAAAACTGGCGTTCTACTGATCGGAGCGTGGAATGTCAGGTCCCTTAATCGGGCAGGTAGGTTAGAAAATTTAAAAAGGGAAATGGATAGGTTAAAGTTATAGTGGGAATTAGTGAAGTTCGGTGGCGGGAGGAACAAGACTTCTGGTCAGGTGACTACAGGGTTATAAACACGAAGTCAAATAGGGGTAATGCAGGAGTAGGTTTAATAATGAATAGGAAAATAGGAATGCGGGTAAGCTACTACAAACAGCTTAGTGAACGCATTATTGTGGCCAAGATAGATACAAAGCCCACACCTACTACAGTAGTACAAGTTTATATGCCAACTAGCTCTGCAGATGACGAAGAAATTGAAGAAATGTATGATGAAATAAAAGAAATTATTCAGATAGTGAAGGGAGACGAAAATTTAATAGTCGTGGGTGACTGGAATTCGAGTGTAGGAAAAGGGAGAGAAGGAAACGTAGTTGGTGAATATGGATTGGGGCTAAGAAATGAAAGAGGAAGCCGCCTAGTAGAATTTTGCACAGAGCACAACTTAATCATAGACAACACTTGGTTTAAGAATCATGATAGAAGGTTGTATACATGGAAGAACCCTGGAGATACTAAAAGGTATCAGATAGATTATATAATGGCAAGACAAAGATTTAGAAACCAGGTTTGAAATTGTAAGACATTTCCAGGGGCAGATGTGGACTCTGACCACAATCTATTGGTTATGACCTGAAGATTAACACTGAAGAAACTGCAGAAAGGTGGGAATTTAAGGAGATGGGACCTGGATAAACTGAAAGAACCAGAGGTTGTACAGAGTTTCAGGGAGAGCATAAGGGAACAATTGACAGAAATGGGGGAAAGAAATACAGTAGAAGAAGAATGGGTAGCTTTGAGGGATGAAGTAGTGAAGGCAGCAGAGGGTCAAGTGGGTAAAAAGACGAGGGCTAATAGAAATCCTAGGGTAACAGAAGAAATATTGAATTTAATTGATGAAAGGAGAAAATATAAAAATGCAGTAAATGAAGCAGGCAAAAAGGAGTACAAACGTTTCAAAAATGAGATCGACAGGAAGTGCAAAATGGCTAAGCAGGGATGGCTAGAGGACAAATGTAAGGATGTAGAGGCTTATCTCACTAGGGTTAAGATAGATACTGCCTACAGGAAAATTAAAGAGACCTTTGGAGATAAGAGAACCACTTGTATGAACATCAAGAGCTCAGATGGAAACCCAGTTCTAAGCAAAGAAGGGAAGGCAGAAAGGTGGAAGGAGTATATAGAGGGTATATATGCGATGTACTTGAGGACAATATTATGGAAATGGAAGAGGATGTAGATGAATATGAAATGGGAGATACGATACTGCAGAGCACTGAAAGACCTGAGTCGAAACAAGGCCCCCGGAGTAGACAACATTCCATTGGAACTACTGTCGGCCTTAGGAGAGCCAGTCCTGACAAAACTCTACCATATGGTGAGCAAGATGTATGAGACAGGCGAAATACCCATAGACTTCAAGAAGAATATAATAATTCCAAACCCAAAAAAAGGATGTGTTGACAGATGTGAAAATTACCGAACTATCAGTTTCATAAGTCATAGCTGGAAAATACTAACGCGAATTCTTTACAGACGAATGGAAAAACTAGTAGAAGCGGACCTCGGGGAAGATCAGTTTGGATTAAGTAGAAATACTGGAACACGTGAGGCAATACTGACCTTACGACTTATCTTAGAAGAAAGATTAAGGAAAGGCAAACCTACGTTTCTAGCATTTGTAGACTTAGAGAAAGCATTTGACAATGTTGAGTGGAATACCCTCTTTCAAATTCTAAAGGTGGCAGGGGTAAAATACAGGGAGCGAAAGGCTATTTACAATTTGTACAGAAACCAGATGGCAGTTATAAGAGTCGAGGGACATGATTGGGGAGCAGTGGTTGGGAAGGGAGTGAGACAGGGTTGTAGTCTCTCCCCGATGTTATTCAATCTGTATATTGAGCAAGCAGTAAAGGAAACAAAAGAAAAATTCGGAGTAGGTATTAAAATCCATGGAGAAGAAATAAAAACTTTGAGGTTCGCCGATGACATTGTAATTCTGTCAGAGACATTAAAGGACTTGGAAGAGCAGTTGAACGGAATGGATGGTGTCTTGAGGGGAGGATATAAGATGAACATCAACAAAAGCAAAACGAGGATAATGGAATGTAGTCGAATAAAGTCGTGTGATGTTGAGGGTATTAGATTAGGAAATGAGACACTTAAAGTAGTAAAGGAGTTTTGCTATTTGGGGAGCAAAATAACTAACGATGGTCGAAGTAGAGAGGATATAAAATGTAGACTGGCAATGGCAAGGAAAGCGTTTCTGAAGAATAGAAATTTGTTAACTTCGAGTATACATTTAAGTGTCAGGAAGTCATTTCTGAAAGTATTTGTGTGGAGTGTAGCCATGTATGGAAGTGAAACATGGACGGTAAATAGTTTGGACAAGAAGAGAATAGAAGCTTTCGAAATGTGGTGCTACAGAAGAATGCTGAAGATTAGATGGGTAGATCACATAACTAATGAGGAGGTTCTGAATAGGATTCGGGAGAAGAGGAGTTTGTGGCACGTCTTGACCAGAAGAAGGGATCGGTTGGTAGGACATGTTCTGAGGGATCAAGGGATCACCAATTTAGTATTGGAGGGCAGCGTGGAGGGTAGAAATCGTAGGGGGAGACCAAGAGATGAATACACTAAGCAGATTCAGAAGGATGTAGGTTGCAGTAGGTACTGGGAGATGAAGAAGCTTGCACAGGATAGAGTAGCATGGAGAGCTGCATCAAACCAGTCTCAGGACTGAAGATCACAACAACAACAACACGAAAAATCAGTCTAATCTAAACGCCGTAAATTCAACTAAATACGTAGGTGTTACAAGTACGAACAACTTAAATTGGAAGGAACACATAGAAAATGTTGGGAAGGCTAACCAAAGACTGCGTTTTATTGGCAGGACGCTTAGAAAATGTAACAGACCTACTAAGGAGACTACCTACACTAAGCTTGCCCGTCTTAGAATATTGCTGCACGGTGTGGGATCCTTACCAGATAGGAATGACGGAGTACATCGAAAAAGTTCAAAGAAATGCAGCACGTTCTGTATTATTGTGAAATATGGGAGAGAGTGTCACGGAAATGATACAGGATTTGGGCTGGAAATCATTAAAAAAAAAGGCATTTTTCGTTGCGACTGGATCTTATCTCGAGATTCCAATCACCAACTTTCTCCTCAGAATGCGAAAATATTTTGTTGACACAGTCCTGCATAGGGAGGAACTATCACCAGGATAAAATAAGGGAAATCGGAGCTCGTACGGAAAGATATAGGAGTTCATTCTTTCCGCGCGATATACGAGATTGGTATAACAGAGAATTGTGAAGGTGGTTCAGTGATCCCTGTGCCAGGCACTTGAATGTGATTTACAGAGTATCCATGTAGCTGTAGATGTAGATGTAGATGTAGATGAATACCACCTGTTTCACCCAGCAATGACTAGTGATCACTGTGTCCTCCTGCATGGCGCAGCCGGCCGAAGTGGCCGTGCGGTTAAAGGCGCTGCAGTCTGGAACCGCAAGACCGCTACGGTCGCAGGTTCGAATCCTGCCTCGGGCGTGGATGTTTGTGATGTCCTTAGGTTAGTTAGGTTTAACTAGTTCTAAGTTCTAGGGGACTAATGACCTCAGCAGTTGAGTCCCATAGTGCTCAGAGCCATTTGAACCATTTTGCATGGCGCACAACAGCCCTCTTTCAAGTACTTGTTCCTTAACGCTTCCACCCTGACTAAGACCAGTAGTCCCACAATGAACCACATCATGTCCGTTTCCCCGCACCTTACCTATGGGCTGATATACCCATTACTTTCCTCCCACTAAAATTCATAACTGCTGCACAGCTGCTTATACTAATTAAACTCATTCTATACCTAAAAACATTAAATGACCGTCTTTTAGACCTTAATCCATACCGGTTCCTCGTTACTGTTTCATTCACATCCCGTTTTTTATCTTCCGGTGCTTTCCTCTACAGTCTCAATTTCTGGTCCAAATCTCCTGTCCCTGGAACAACTTCAAGACTCTCTTGAAAAAATTTCAGAATCCCCACATACACAGTTGTCGCCCTCGTCGGTAACAGATCGTTACATTTACTGGCGACGTAGTCTCTGCCGCTTGGTATGGCCTCTTACACTTTGCAGAAAACTTCTTTGTCCTTCCCTTCGGCGTATACGAATTTGATAGCATCATTGACCAACCTTATACTACGGCATTCTTGCCGTACGGCCCACTGCTTCTTCCTCTTTCTACAGTGTTCGTATATTTCCCCTACGTACACTATTCCCAATTTTCCTAATCACTCTGGCAAATTCCTGAGTAGATTCTCCAGTCTTCCCTTTCCTCGTTTTAATATGTAGAACGGTAATGGCAGTTTACAAGCATATATTACTTCGTATGGCTATGTATTCTTAAGCCGTTTTGAGCTGTAGACAGAGACGATGTACATCAAGCAGACATCCCAGTTGGTCTACTATGAATCAGCATAGTATCGAAGCACCTTCCTCATTTCCCTACGCACTCTTTCAGTTCTTCCGTTAGCTTGTAGATGGCGAGGACTTGTCCTTAACTTCTTCACATTCAATAACTTAAAGAATTCCTGGAAAAGATCTCAGGGGAAGTTAGTTCCCTGGTCCGTTACTATAGACTCAGGCACTGCAAATTCAGTATCCAATTATTCACAAGTGCTTGTACTACAGTTGCTGAGTACTCCATCCAACAATCTTTGAAACGTTTCAGGTGCAGTTTTAATCCAAATGGTATTATTCCGAGTTAGTAGGGTTTCCAGAGCGTGGAAAACGCTGTTCAGTGTCGAGCCTGTGGTGCAACCTCTATGTGGTGAAAACCACTCTTCAAGTACACTGTTGAAAACCATTTTCATTGCCCTAAATGATGCAAGGTTTCTGTGATGTTTAGCAAAGGGTACGTGGCCGTCATGGTTTTCACATTTACATGCCTGTAAGCACGATAAAACTTGTATTTCTCTGTTCCATCTAGTGATATATATATATATATATATATATATATATATATATATATATATATATATATATATATATATGTGTGTGTGTGTGTGTGTGTGTGTCTGTGTGTCTGTGTGTGTTATAAAGGCACATTTGCATGCCGTGCGTGAGTTTCCTCGGGACGCGAAATCTTAATTAAATAATTAATCTCTGACAAATAAATAAAGCCTATGGCACAGAACTGCAGCGCTATGTCGCTGATAAAACAAAATACAATTAGGACACTCTTATGTTTGATTAACAAGAAGAAGTAGGTCTGGAGCGGGCAGCACGTATATTTTATTAACTGGCACACCGCCATATTTGAAGTTATATAAGAACACTGCGAGTTGCAATCTTACTAGGCACTCGATTCTGTAAAGAATTTATATTTATGAAAGTAAGTAGAATTATTTAACTGTAGGCTTATTCGTTGAATATATCTGATTTAACTAACTGTGTAAACTTTTTATGTTTAGTAGACAGTCACCGCTGTACGACGTATTGACATGGCTGGAAAATTATTCTAATATTGAGATTTAGATTTGAGTCCGCACCTACCGCAGCAGTCTTTGGAAACGATTTAAATACGAAGTCCGATTATTTGAGTCTCATTTCACGGTCAACTACGAATAACATTGCATTTACGAAAAAGCCATTGTCAAGCGTCTGATACCAAATAATTAAACGTCCACGTTCCAGATAAGCAAATATTAATTACATCCAGTCACTATCATACATATACAATAATTAATATTTTATTTATTTTATATTGGCGACTGCGTGTCGGACTTGTTATTTTGCCATTTGTTACATTGTTCTCTTTGTTTCATGTAAAAAATCAACTTTCTAGACCTGGACGTGAATGTACGAGAAATAACAAAAATCTGAAGATATTTTCCAATTCTAAAATTTTGCGGGAAGACGCAACGAAGCTTCCAGCAAAATAAGGTAAGACGCAGCATCTTTGCATTGGCAGGCTTGACCAGACGCATAATTCAGTCTATTAGCTCTTCAGTACATTCTGTAGTATTTCTTTCGCGCGTAGCAGTTTTCAGTGATAAATTTCATTCTCAGTGCTTTTCTTTAAACAATAACTTCTGCAACAATACCAATACACGAGTGTACAATATGGCCGACTTCTGTACGATACGTTGTAACATGGCCAGCAGCCATTAAGAATAATCCGATATTCAGGTTACAGTTTTAAATTAACAAACAGCCATTGTTGCTACGAGCGATTCATGTTCAACTGCATTTTATTTTAAAACCAGTGTCAAACTTTATTTTCTTGAAGCATACCATACGTGTGGCATGGTCATAACTAGAAAACAATACGCAAAGATGGAACAGCAAAGACATACTATTCAGACGCAATCCGACTCGGACGAGAGACAGATGTTAGAAAATGACTTTACGACAGCAACCGGTAGTGACGATTCATCAAATATTGACGCAAGTGTTAACGGAAATTTTGACAATAGGCCGTCCACTACAAAAATTTCAAAGTCTCAGTCAGAGCCCATGTTAATACATGACGTCACGTGTAATGACGCGGCGGGGGCAGAGACCTTGCAAACAGTAAACATTGCCAACATGTTAGAAATGCTAATGAAACAAAACGCAGAAAATATGGCAACCTTAAGGATGCAGAACGCGGAAAACCTGACAACCTTAAAGACACAAAATGAACAGTTAAAGGCACAAAATGACGAAATTAAATCTGACCTCATAGCAATCAATGCATGTAATGACACTTTATGTAAACGTGTGGAACTTACAGACGCCACACTGACCAAACAGATGACTGAACTCAGTACGAAATTTTCCAAGCTTAATACGAGACAAGAAAAGACTACAAATGACGTGGCACTTTTACAGACACAAGTAAAAAACCTTAATGTCACGTGTGAAGCTCTTACTGAACAAATTCAAACATATCCTTCAGTACATGACAACCTTGAAACACGAATTACTGACGTGCAGAATAAATTTGGCGATGTTGAACAACAACTGACTGACAGATTACAATCTGATGCCACAGCTCATTTTCAAAATATTAATAAAGAATTTCATGATAGGGTAGAGAGCAAAGACAAACATTTTGATAGATGCATACGTGAAAATTTACCAACAATTGTGCACGACTCCGTAGCGGAATACATCACTAATAACAAACAGCTGATTAGTGACGCGGTACAATCCGCCACTGCACCCATGAGACAATTCACCGATGAACCACAGTCTGAATGTAACGAAAATATCAGTCAAAATGTACAGTTCAGAAACCAATATACATTCGAGTATGACGCACACATACCGCACACGACAAACACACAAGAACAAAACACACCACGACTACAACACATACCACGACGTGCAAACACAAACACAAGCTATTATCATGGTAAACCACAGCAACATTATCGTAATTACTCGCCATCTGAACATTACAGTAATTACAGTGGAACAAATCCATATCATAATGCAAAGGAAGAAGAAAGCTTAATAAAACACAGGCAATTTCAGACTTTTATCCCAGAAAAACGAACCATTCATCCGGTGATTTTTCTTAAATCTTTTAGTAACGCATTTCCACGCACTTGGAGTGACCGGAAAAAGATTTCATATATTGTCGGTTACATCCAAGGCGATGCACCTGTCTGGGCATACAGTCAAGCTGACGTATGTACCACGTACAGTGAGTTTGAGTGTGCCTTTCTGAACAAATTCTGGTCGCAATCCGTCCAGGAGCGACTCAGAAGACAAATTTTAGAACCTGAAACTTTTAACAGTAAAAACGGTAACTTATGCAGATATTTTGAAAAATACTTGAACATGGGACATTTTTTGGACGACCCAGTCGCAACACGTGATATACTCCGTGCGTTGAAGGCCAAATTGCCTTTCAACATTAAAGAAAAACTCTTACATATTCCGGATGACGATCCAGATTATTTTTTAACGGCTTTAGATTCGGTTTACATGTTACTAGAAGATCAGCGCTTCGCGCGGCAAAACAGCAGCCACAATGTTTATACTAGTGGTATGCAAAACATGCAGGCTTGCCAACTCAATTCTGGCGCGCCCACAGTTGGATACGCGGTACAGCAAAAACGGCAAACTCACATGCCGTCTCAATACGGAAATCAAAATCAACACGCGTATTCCAATACAAACAACAGTTACAACAGTAATAACACTTCATGCGGCAATCCATACAAAAGGCACCGCGGTAATAACAACAACAACAACGGATACAAATATAGCAACAAAAGACAAACAGAAATAGGAATAATAATAACTACGAGCCAAGACAGCATCAAGGCTGGACTCGTAGCGATCAATACTTTCATTCAAACACCGCTATACCACAGCAGCCACCAGGACAAAATTGGAGCATACCTTACGACCGACAGGTAAGTCATAATGCGCAACAGCAACAACTGCAAAAGTTCGGAGATCACAACAGGCAATATCCGAATGTGAATATAATAGAAGTGACACCTAATACACAACCTCAATCTCTGTCAGTACCTAATACAAATGCTAACCCAACAAACTAGAAACAGTCACTTCTATGCCCCGGGTCGTGGCTGAAGAATTCTTGGGGGGCGACTTCAATGTTAATCAGTTATTTGACACCACCATCGAACAACAAAATATTGATTTGCCTAATAATTCTAAACAAAAACTACCTGTTTTATTTATAAGATACAACCACAATAAGAATATATCAGATGAACTTTTGCAAGACAGTACACAATGTCGTTCAAACACAAATGAAATTGTTTTAGCCTCTACTACTGGTGTAGTAGGTGGGATTCCAACTACTATTATCTTAGATACAGGTGCAGCTGTGAGCGTTTTGTCTTTTAATTTCTATAAAAAGATGTGTGAATTGGAGCCTGTGCCTGAGTTTCCCGCCCAAAACTGTAAAATAACTACTGCTCTAGGTAATAAGTCATGTAGGGTTAAGAAGCAAGTTTTTGTAAACATTTAAATAGGTAATGGAACCGTTCAATGGCCATTCCTGGTTGTACAAAAACTTGTGACAAATTGCATATTAGGATTAGATATTATGAGCGAGAAGGACTGCATTATAGACTTCTCCAAAGGTAAATGTATTTTAAATTATAAAGGCAGTGTAATTATTATTGATTTGGACAGGAGAACTCTAAAGCATGACAAACGCTGTACAGGGTACAAGGTTCAGTTAGTACTTGACAATGACATTCAAGACATGCAAACACACTCATCTGACACAGAGCTAATGGACTTGAAAACATTGCTTGATCATAAGATAAATGAAGCTACAGCTCTCAGTGTACATGAACGTATGAAACTACAGGAAGTGCTATCCAAATATTTACAAGTTTTTACCAATCGATTAGGTGTTATCAACACGTATGTCTACAAGATTGAAGTTAAGCCTCACAAGATCTTCTACCACAAGACATATAACGTACCGTTATCTCAACGACCTGCTGTGTGGCAAGAACTAAAACAAATTACAACATAGATAAGTAGTATAGAAATTTTCATTTCAGCTGTACCAGTGACGCAGTTGAAGACAGAAGAACTTTTCATTCAACACCGCGGCACTACCAAGAAGACTGAATATTAAGGTAAAATTTATGATTACGTAGCAGTGAATGAAATATTAATTTTTCACGGAACATATGTGACTGTAGGTATCACTGTCTTGGTATGACACCTGAGGAACCGACAGACGTCATCTGTGAAGCGATCTTTTACTTCGAGAAATAGATTAGACGCACATCTCTCAGCAAGAAAAGCATCTACCAGTAGCCAAGGCCACACAGACACTATAAACACACTCACAAAACGCGAGGAATCTAACAGTTTTCCTTCTCTTATTATTTTGAATATTTATTGAGTAGTGAAAACGCCTGGTCTTGCCTACTGATGTAATGAATGTTGTGTCTAACCTATCTTAATTTCAGATGACATCACAAAAAACATCGATAAAATCCCAGCAAAACCGTTAAAGAGAACGTAAATATCTGCAATTCATGTAATCAAATGTGACACAATGTAATAATTTATAGCTATGTAATGATGATGTAAACATGTTTATGTGTAACTGTATTATGTTTATGCTAAGAAAATATGTGACGTGTATATGTATGATTACTTATGTTTTTTTTAAAAAATGATGTATAATGTAACTGTTACTATGTGAAAATTTGAACGATAACGAGTGCCAAAATATGAAAAACTTAAAAAAAAAATTTGCGTAGTGAACCACTGTTCACGGACATTAACGTATATCACTCAGTCCGCAACTACGCAGAAACCTATGTGAAACAAACTGTTAATGCTATTCATCATGCATCGTACCTTTGTAAACGCGATGAACGATTTCTTGATAAGTAACCACGAACATTTAGGTGAGCTATATTCAGCGAAAAACTGAAAATGTGAAGTGCGTAATTGGTGCATCGTCTAGTGACATTACTACAGTACCTAACTTCAAGATGTTAACTGGATTAAATGGTCACAACCTGCCTGTCCAGAAAACAACACGACGAGTGGAAGAATTTTGGTTGGAATTCAGGGAATGGAATGTTCTCGAAATGTGACGGACACACTTACCTGGACTGTCCAAGGATCGACGCCAGCTATGTGCCGTCCGAGGTTCTGCAACCAAGCTTCCACGGAATATCGAAAACGAACTGCATACGGACCAATTACTCAACGGGTCACGTCTGATCTGTAATAAACAATGCTTTTTGGCACAACGAACTGCATCACAACGACTATAATGGAAATAGGATATGGACATGCTTATGTATCAATTACGTTGTTATACAACGATGTTACTGTGATCAAAAAACTTTACCACGACGACACTAACCTGTGAAAAATTATTGTGCAGCAGATCAATACGAACTGTAATAACGACACGATGTGTATAGGTCAACGCACCTGAAACAAAAAGACATTTTTCTTTGAAGCATTTCAATGCAATACTATGTAACTAAGAACATTCAACAATATAAAGTTGTATTGTATTATAACAAATATTGTAATTTTACAACTAAGTTACCTGTCATAGAATGTACTCTTCATATGTAATCTTGGTGGAATATTTTCTTTGCGCAACGACTAAGAAATGCGCGCGCACACGAACAATGTGAACTGCAATACTGTGCCGCGTGATCCAAATTTACGATATAACGGCAGTGCCGGAGTCACATAGACGCTTCTGCGCATGCGCGCACTCTATTTTGCCAATATAAGAACTTTTACGGCGCACGCGCGTCATTCACATTTTGTATATTATATACTGTATAATGTATGTAATGTAAATAGTTGTAGATAACTTAGATTTTCTTGTGCCTTTAGGTGAATTGCTTGCCTGCAGGTGTGTCCTTTCCCCTCGAAATTCAGGGGGCAATATAAAGGCACATTTGCATGCCGTGCGTGAGTTACCTCAGAAACGCGAAATCATAATTAAATAATTAATCTCTGACAAATAAATAAAGCCTATGGCACAGAACTGCAGCGCTATGTCGCTGATAAAACAAAATACAATTAGAACACTCTTATGTTTGATTAACAAGAAGAAGTAGGTCTGGAGCGGGAAGCACGTATATTTTATTAACTGGCACACCGCCATATTTGAAGTTATATTAGAACACTGCGAGTTGCAATCTTACTAGGCACTCGATTCTGTAAAGAATTTATATTTATGAAAGTAAGTAGAATTATTTAACTGTAGGCTTATTCGTTGAATATATCTGATTTAACTAACTGTGTAAACTTTTTATGTTTAGTAGACAGTCACCGCTGTACGACGTATTGACATGGCTGGAAAATTATTCTAATATTGAGATTTAGATTTGAGTCCGCACCTACCGCAGCAGTCTTTGGAAACGATTTAAATACGAAGTCCGATTATTTGAGTCTTATTTCACGGTCAACTACGAATAACATTGCATTTACGAAAAAGCCATTGTCAAGCGTCTGATACCAAATAATTAAACGTCCACGTTCCAGATAAGCAAATATTAATTACATCCAATCACTGTCATACATATACAATAATTAATATTTTATTTATTTTATTTATTTTATAGTGTGTGTGTGTCAGATAAAGGGCAGGGGGAGTTGATAATTTCGAAGCATATATGAGTATCTCATAAGATTAGACTTACAGAAGAAGTGTGTATTAACGAAAAACTTATGTGTAAGCAAAGTCAGTCGTTCATTTTACCATTTCAGTATCGACAGGCATGAAACCTCAGTCAGTGGATGAATCATTCCCACACAGACAAAGATTTTGACACGAGGACGCTCAGACGAATTTATTATAATTGGCTCTGAGCACTATGCGACTTAACTTCTGAGGTCATCAGTCGCCTAGAACTTAGAGCTAATTAAACCTAACTAACCTAAGGACATCACACACTTCCATGCCCGAGGCAGGATTCGAACCTGCGAACGTTGCGGTCGCTCGGCTCCAGGTTGCAGCACCTAGAAGCGCACGGCCACTCCAACCTGCGAATTTATTATAACTCACCAAGTTCCTTTACTCAGTTTTCTTAGAAATCCGGATTCATTTCCTGTTGGTACGTGGCGCGTGTAAAATGCGTAGCTGCTAGGGGCCCTTTCGGAAAAAATAAATCCTTATATTTCAAAAGCAATTTTTCCTCTTTCTCTATTGTTACCCTCCAGGTTCTTCACTTTTCCTTGTAATTCAATTTCAATGCAATCTGGCGACTGTCCATGGCTGACACCCCTTGTGTTCTATTCTTCTTCCTCCAGTACATCCATATTGCCGATTAATAGCCTCTTTGTTAATCCTATGTTCTCTGCGCTAAAATTATCCGTAAAAACAGGTACCTTCTTTTCACACTTTATTTCTTGTAAGCATGCAGTACCTCTTTTAATTGAGAAACAAGCCTGATTCAATACTTCGTTCTCGTCTATCGGTTCCACAACACAGGTGAAATACCTCGACTCAACACTGACCCTAAATGATTTCCCAGTACCATTGGGTACCCAGTACCAATCGTGCGAATCGAGTCTTAATGTGATAGTTCGCGGTGTAATCAGTCCGACTTTCGCGACAGACTCCCCTCGTGACATCGCTACACTAGTAATGGTTTCATCTAACTGAAAATTTTTTCTGTCAGGTTCCACCCTATGATGCCGAAGATTGGTTGATATAAAAAACCTAATCCTGGAATCACGTCGTAGCCTTCACTCACGTGTGGCAAAACTCCACACGTTGTTTACATTGGTCCATACCCAGGCAAAAGTGTACGTCCACCAAGCATAACGCTGTGACATGTTCATTCCTCGCTCGTCACAGTCTGTACGGTGGTGGGTCCCGTTGCTTATGTTTCACCAGGCCTTCTAATATCCACGCCACGCCTATATTTTATTCAGAATCATATTCGCGACATCATTGTGTGAGGCGTGCGAATGACCATTTTCGTTATATCAATAAAAAGGATTCATCGATAGTAAAATAAACATCCAGTCTTACAAATTTCAAAACTCCGCCATCTCTCTCCCCACATCCACCACTGCTGGCGGCTCACCTCCAACTGCGCAACGCTACGCGCTGTTAACAGCCAACTGCCCTACACTACAATGGCAGACAACAATGCAAACCAGCCACAGACTGCACGTAGCACATACAGAGCGCTAAGTGGCGTTACCAATAAGAAAACCTAAACAGCCTACTTACATAGCCCCATGCTCCCCACAAAAAATTTTACAAATCGTTTTGGGCAGTGGCCAGTAATGATTTGATAAAATTTTTCATAATTACAATAACAAAGAAATCAAATGCACACACTTATTGATACAATGTTGGTCAAAAACTAAAATTTTCTCACAGTCCATAAAGACAGTCCTGATCATTCATCACAGTAAAATTGCAGTGTTTTATTTTTTCTCAAAGTCTGAGCAGTAAAAGAAAACGCGCACGGAAGTAGTGGATTTCCATGCAGTCTTGAAGAAGTAGTGTTGTCCTTCCAACGGAAAGACAGTGCTGACTCTTGACATGCAGACAGGTAATGGGCCACAACAGAGCAAGCCCACAGCAGAGTCATTCGAAGTTTTAAAGAATACTGGTAGGTAGGCCATCACAGAGCAGACCCACTGTAGTCCTGGTAGAGAGTATGGTATTGGTGGGCCACCAGAGGTGCAGACCCACTGCAGTCCTTGTAGAAATAATTGTATTGGTGAGTCATCGAAGGTGCAGACCCACTTCAGTCCTTGTAGAGACGGCAGACATCTGTTGCGACTGTGCAGGTACACAATCACCATCGAACAGTCTTGCGGACAATATAGCAAATCCATAAACATCCACTTGTGCACTCACAAAGTTTTTGAATTGTCCTTAGAACCAGCAATGCTGTTAATCAGTCCCTACTACTCACATACTGTCCATATACTATGACCAACAGGAACGTGTGCAGTAAAATGTAACTTACAAGTTACTTAATTTGATGAACTGGTGTCAATTACAACTTTATAACGTAAGAATACAATAACAAAGGTACAAAATATATCATTAAAGAACATAACAATACAGATAACATTTGTAGTAATATGGGCCTTACAAAAGAATCGAACTAACATACACATCAGTGTTATAGGAATTATGACATAAGTAAATACATAAAAGATCAGAATAAGTTTTGAAACATCAACTTTACACATGAGCATTAAAACAAAACAGAATAAATAATGTCTAAGCATCTTTACAAGGTAAATAACATATTATCAGATAAATTCTACAACGTAAATCTTATTAGCTAAACACATAAAGACAGGAAAAACACAAATATACAAGAGTACACAAACACATAGCAGAATAACACAAGAGGAAAGGGCAGGGTTTTGTTTTCAGTGTAACATTTGGTACTGCAGTCCAACCTAAAACTTCATTCCATAGATCTTTCGTCTTATTTCAAACATTTGTTTCCACCAAAAAATGCTATCCAAGCATGCTTTCTGTATTTATATGTTCACATATTTCTTATGTAATTATTAATTTTCCATTATCTTACCTCATCACTTATTTCCAAGAAAATCCTACCTAAACCTGTTGTCCCTAGACCCTACTTTTTTGCTCATATCCTTTTTGAAAATACTTTTTTTGGCCAAACCATTTTCTTATAGCTTCTCAATGCATTTCTTCCAATTCATCACAACGCATTCTCTTATACAGTCTACCCCCTCTTAAGCTAACTTAAATCTACTGAGCTCAGATGCTAAACTAAGGGACGAGGCAATGCAGCAGCACAAAACAATTAATACAAAGAGCAATGACAAAAAAATACCAAAGGGCAAAGCAATTGCAATATTACAACTAATATAAGGCACTGTGCAGCAAACAAGAAAAATAAATCAGTAGTAAAACTGGCTTAACAGAGTAATACAAAGTCAAATTCAGTAACACCATGCCTGGCCAACAGCAGCAGCAAATGCTATAATCTATACCTAAGCATGAGAAAGCTCAAGCGGAAAAATTGGTACACTAAAGACAACAATGCAGATACGGGAAATATCTATTCATATCTTAATGTCTATGTAATTAAAGTGGTGCACCACAACTTACTCTACCATAAAAATTACCAAGTACTTGAAAAATAAATTATGTATGCAGTTACTGTTATTAGTCCCTTCTTATTGTTCTTTCCATTCCAAGAGCTCCTTTTTCGAAAAATGTGGATCATAAAATAATTATTTAATAGATCTGTTGACAGAAAGTGGACACATTCGCAAATGCATTTAATTTGATTTTATAAAAGAAATGATGCAACACACCTGGAAAACAGATATCAAATAAAATAAGCAACTATGTACAAAGTAAAGCATAAAATAATCATTCAGTAGTCATGAGGCGTTTCATAAGTCAGTAGAAATTCTCTCAATTCTCGTAGAAAGACACTTGTCATAATCAGGTGTGCAGATGTACGAATATTTCCCATCAATTCATAAGCATTTCAGTAAGTAGCACAAAGTACGAGTAATCATATGTTTTCAAGTAATGAGCGTGTCATATTTGCGATACTTTCTACAAAGGAATGTCAATTAGCAAGGTTAATGGTCTCTTTTTTTTTCTCCACCTGTGCCTCTGAAAGGCACACACTAATGGCTTTTTTTCAGGCGATTGTCGCGCAGCTGGGTGCCCATGATGCATTACATGAAGGTGGTCACTTAACTTTCTTACCGAAATATTTACGACAGCAGTATCAGTCTCATATAAAAATTTCACAGGTCAAGAATTCAAGTTACAAATGTGTAGAAACTGAATCCTTTAAATATAACAGTGTCCAAAAAATTTTCGCCGGCATTGTGATGCATTCACGCATTTACACACATTTCATAACTCTTAAAGTACGATTCTTGGTTTCCAACATATTTTTTCACAGGTCAGAGTCCCTAACCACTACTCATTATTCCTTACCTTATTACACATATACATATTCGTCGACACTTCTTCAATATTTCATCATAAGAAATACATAGCATAATCAGATAACGCATATAGCATCAGCTTATTAATCATAAGTTCACACAGTACAGACAAAATACAATTTCATATGTGTGAAGTTATCCAGTAGTGTACTTGTGTAAACATCTGTCACTGACGTAGTAAAAAAATTTTTTTTCTCTCTCAGTTAAATGATCAGCTAGCTGTGTAAGCCCGCATCTCGTGGTCGTGCGGTAGCGTTCTCGCTTCCCACGCCCGGGTTCCCGGGTTCGATTCCCGGCGGGGTCAGGGATTTTCTCTGCCTCGTGATGGCTGGGTGTTGTGTGCTGTCCTTAGGTTAGTTAGGTTTAGGTAGTTCTAAGTTCTAGGGGACTCATGACCAAAGATGTTAAGTCCCATAGTGCTCAGAGCCATTTGAACCATTTGAGCTGTGTAATTTATGTGTTAGAGAAATATGGTACCGATGTGTAAAGTTGTATAAGCAAATACCATATTAGCTAGGGCTCCTTGTGCTTGCCAAACAAATGGTACACGAAGTAAGCGTGTATCCCCCTGAGGATTAATGTAGTTATACCCTCAGGTGTTACAGATTACAGCAATGGAATGAAATGTATCACGGAAAACTTTCTTTGTAATTCAAAAATCTTGAAAAATAAATGGTTCAAGTACAAAATTAATCACTCAAATGCGTGTCCTGTAGCGCTAAATTGTGCGTCTTGTTGCAATGTAATCTCTGTGGAAGTGTCGTAGTTATCGTCCTCCAAAAGCTAAGATCTGCAGAAGTCAATGTACTTACCTCATGATAAACAAAAGTGAAATGCTTTGCCTATAGATATCGTAGTTATTATGCTTATTGGCGTGATGAAGAAAGTACTGTACAGTAACGTATTGTTGTGCCACGAAAAAGGCTGTCTCATTGTTGCTATACCACAAAAGTTACTACTAAAACATGTTTTACTTTCCAGAATAATGCAGAAAAACTGTGCAGATATAAAACAGATACACCGCAAAAGCAACATTGTAAATTGTCACTCATTAGTAGCGTCGTGATAAAATCGTGTAGCTGTCACATATACTAACCACTGTGTTATCTGGTATCTCACAGAAAGTACTTTAAATCCAGAATGTATTTTCAAGTGAACCAAAATGATGCATTAAAATCTCATTAGCAGTACCAGTATATGTTCTAAGTACGTAAGACTTATAGTCGTTACGTGATCGTGGAACTAACAAGCAAGAATGTACAAATAACAACTGTGTGTCGTCTGCTCACTATAAAAATGCACTCGTAATTTCTCTTTAAATAAGTTCTCTTGGTTCTTGACTGGGTATTTAACTTCAAACATTGTTGCATGTTAACAGTTTGTAAGTGTGACAAAGCTTACTAGTAACTTGAAGTGAAAAGTTATATGGCAAAGACAAAGTTAAAAACCAGAATATCTTTCAGTAAACGGTTATACATGTGAAATGTGGTGCAAGGCTTTGCTCTTCCTAGTACGCAGAGTTTCAACTTTAACGAAATTATCATGTGGTATACGTCGGTAAAGAATACTGGAATATTTCTCAAGGTTAGCGTCTATGTTATTTTTCCCTGAGCCAGTGGGCGCACGTGGCTGCCTGCGGTGCGAGTCATTGTCTGTTTCTTTGTTGGCGCGCGTCGTTACTGGGATTAGGAGACCTAACTTCTACAAACTCACCTTGACGAGAAGGCCCTGCCCTGTTTGAAGCTCGCCTGTTCTGATGGAATTCAGGTCTGTCGTTTTGTCGGTAGTTTACATAGTTTCTTGTTTGTGGGTCATGTGGTGGAGAATTTCTCCCGGAATCGTAACTGCGTGGTGGACCGTTGCGTCCAAAGTTATTCTGTCTCCCTTGATAATAATTATTTTGGTTCCCAAATTGTCTGTTTCTCTGATTGTCTCTGTGATAGTCACTACCGCGGAGAGATGATCTTTCCCTGTAATTATTACTACTCTGCCAATGGTTGTCATACGGGTGGTATCTGTTTTGGTCACGATTTGTGTTGTGAGAATAGCCTTGTCGTGTCCAGTTATTACTTCTTTCATCGCGGAATTGCGACAGATGTGACCTGTAAGGGTTGTGTTCTTGTTTTCGTGTTCCGCGATTGTCAGTGTCAATTTCTAATTCTTGTAAGAGTGCCTGAAAAGCTTCAATGTCGTCTTTGCAACGCCCTGCCAAAATAATATGTCGTAAATGTTCAGGTAATTTGATTAAGCAAATGCGGATGAGTTCTGAGGGACTGTATGGGTTTGACAGGTACTGATTCAAGTGCAACATGTCTTCAAAATATTTCACAAGACTGGAAAATTGAGATTGTTCGAAATGTTTCATCATGATGATGCTATGTTTTACTTGGTCTTGTGTAGCTTGAGACCAATATGCTGAGAGGAAGGCATGATAAAATTCTCCTTCACTGTGACAATCGTGAATGACCGATCGCATTCTTTCAGCTGGTTCATTCTCTAAGTAGCCACACATAAATTCTAATCTGTGTTCTAACGACCAGTTGGGAGGAAAAAAATGAGAGAGTTGATGGAGCCATGCTTGTGGATGAATGTTGTTGCCATAATTCTTAAATGTTTTGAATTTACGTGTAGTAATGAACAGCTTATAGTCAAAATCATCATGTCGGCGAGTCTTATGTCGGTCATTGTTACGTCGTTTCGACGGTTCCATCTCAAAATTCGGTGTGCCTTGCCAATTTCTATCATAATTTCCGAAGTGTCCTGTGTTATTATTTTGTGGTTGTTCCGTATTTCTAAGTCCCTCTCCCCGTGTTGGGGCGCGAGTGTCCCCTGAAATATCTAATTTGTGTATTACTAGTGCTAACTGATTTTGTACTTCCCGGATTTCTCTTTTGTGTTGCGTATTAATTTGATTCTGATTTTGTTTGAATTTCTTAATTTGTTCATACTCTTCTTTGTCAGTGATGGCTACAGGTCTTGTGTCATTCAGATCATCATCTACCTTTGTAGATAAGTTAGTGAACTGATCCGAAAGTTCGGCTGCTTTCTCCGATAGTGTACTTATTTCCTCAGTGCGTTTTTCTGAACCAAGTTTCAGAGTATCTACTGTGTCCTTTAAGTTTTCCTGAGTTTTTGCAAGTTTCGTAACCGAATCGGTAGATACAACTGAGTCAATTTTAGCTTGCAAGGTGTCGTGATTTTCAGTAACAATGGTTTGCAGTTCTTTTATGGCTACTTCGTGATTCTGTAGCGCATTTTCATGCCGCGAAAAAATAGGTTGAAAATGCTCACAAATTTGTGTTTTTACTTCATTACAGACTTTTTGACATTTCGATTCAATGTTATGTAACTCAGTACTTAAATCTTCACGTGTTTGTTCAAGTGTGGTGTCTAACTTTTGAAGCTTTTGCTGTGTTTGTCCCATTTGTTGTATTAATTGTAATAACAATGCACTGGTGTCTGAAACATGTTCCTCAGTGCTTTTCGGCAGTGAACTTGCATCGGCAACATTCACAATTTCACAAGCAGAAAATGTGCCTTGACTTAATTGAGAAAACGGTGAGGTCCCAAAACCTGAATCTACAGTATTTGCGAGATTGTGTCCTGTCATTTCGGATTCCTGAGGCGAGCTATTGCCGACCGATCGATCGATAATTCTTCCCTGTTCACTAATTGTTTCAGTGTCTACGCCATTATTTGCCGCCCGCTCGATTTCCCTATGCCCAATTACCAAATCACTAGTTTAAACATTAGTTAATTCATTACACGGTGGCGCTAACACACTGCTTTCGTCTTCACTGTCATTTCTCAGTTTACTTTGGAGCCTAGTATTACGTTTTCCACACGCCATTTTTGTCACAATATTTCACACGACAACACAGAAAAGCCCAATTTGAAGAGCAAAATAACAAAACACATTAACATAGCATTGAAAATAATATCTAGTTAATTGCAAGCGCAGCTGCGAAATACTTGGTTCAAATCTACATGCATGCCACAACAACAATGAAAGACTGCAACTACAACGGAGATTCTCTCTACAATTAAGCCCTAGCAATAAACAATATCTACAATAATTACGTAAACTACAAGAAAAAAATCAGAAGATTCCAGTGAGGTATCCTCGGCTAAGGGTCGACATATGAAACGTCCCCTTAGAACAATTGTACACGGCTGTGCTTAATCTGACACACAATATTTTTTAGCGCAACGCAGTCTGACTTTCAATAATCCCTACAAAAGAATGGCCCTGACTAACATTAACCTATAACTTTCACAAATCACTTACCTCACAAAAATCTTCGTTATTTGAACTACTGCAATACAGCGAGCGCCACTACTGCCAGCTAAATAAAAGATTCAAACTACTGAAGGCTCTAACTACTGTTAGGCATAGTTAGCAAATGAAAGATATAGATAGAGAACAATCAATGTATTTACCTTAATAGTCATAATATATATAGCAGTTCATGACATCCAGTCTTACAAATTTCAAAACTCCGCCATCGCTCTCCCCACATCCACCACTGCTGGCGGCTCACCTCCAACTGCGCAACGCTACGCGCTGTTAACAGCCAACTGCCCAACACTACAATGGCAGACAACAATGAAAATCAGCCACAGACTGCACACAGCACATACAGAGCGCTACGTGGCGTTACCAATAAGAAAACCGAAACAGCCTACTTACAAGAGGTCTGTAAAAAACTGTATTATGTTGTTAATTCATGTCTGAAAAATAGAGTTTCTGTGTCAGTGAAATAAAACTTCTTCTTTTGGAGTTTTATTTCATTATGATTCTCGTCGTATGTAAATGTTTATTGTTTTTGATCAGCTACAAAGGATCACAGCCATTAGCGCTACTGATCTACAGCGCTGTTGATTGGTAAATGCTGAATAATAAGCGATTAAAATTGAGATATATTTTAAAATGTTAGTGCATATAGTAAACGTATAAAAAGATTTAATACATATGTTATCTGTTAGTAGTAACACAGTGCCTGAAGGAAATACGGTAAGTGATTGTCTTATGTTAGCCGGCCGCTGGTGGCCGAGCGGTTCTGGCGCTACAGTCTGGAACCGCGCGACCGCTACGGTCGCAGGTTCGAATCCTGCCTCGGGCATGGATGTGTGTGTTGTCCTTAGGTTAGATAGGTTTAAGTAGTTCTAAGTTCTAGGGGACTTATGACCTCAGCAGTTGAGTCCCATAGTGCTCAAAGCCATTTGAACCATTTTTGTCTTATGTTAGCCACCATGTTAGTGAAATATTGCAGCGGCAGTTTGTAATTGAATTTTTATACAGACATAAATCTTGTTGGTCATAACTGCGATAATAATTGCCAATTGATGGCCCAGAACCCACTCAGAGGTAATAAATTGCAGTTAGACCGTGAATAATCTTTAAACGTAGTGAACGTTAAGAATGCAGACAGCATATTACATGATATCAATAATTATATGCCATGGACCTTGCCGTTGGTGGGGAGGCTTGCGTGTCTCAGCGATACAGATGGCCGTACCGTAGGTGCAACCCCAACGGAGGGGTATCTGTTGAGAGGCCAGACAAACATGTGGTTCCTGAAGAGGGGCAGCAGCCTTTTCAGTAGTTGCAGGGGCAACAGTCTGGATGATTGACTGATCTGGCCTTGTAACATTAACCAAAACGACCTAGCCGTGCTGGTACTGCGAACGGCTGAAAGCAAGGAGAAACTACAGCAGTAATTTTTCCCGAGGACATGCAGCTTTACCGTATGATTAAATTATGATGGCGTCCTCTTGGGTAAAATATTCCGGAGGTAAAATAGTCCCCCATTGAGGATATCCGGGCGGGGACTACTCAAGTGGACGTCGTTATCAGGAGAAAGAAAACTGGCGTTCTACGGATTGGAGCGTGGAATGTCAGATCCCTTAATCGGGCAGGTAGGTTAGAAAATTTAAAAAAGGAAATAGATAGATTAAAGTTAGATATAGTGGGAATTAGTGAAGTTCGGTGGCAGGAGGAACAAGACTTTTGGTCAGGTGATTACAGGGTTATAAATACAAAATCAAATAGGGGTAATGCAGGAGTAGGTTTAATAATGAATAAAAAAAGAAGTGCAGGTTAGCTACTACAAACAACATAGTGAACGCATTATTGTGGCCAAGACAGTCACAAAGCCCATGCCTACTACAGTAGTAGAAGTTTATATGCCAACTAGCTCTGCAGATGATGAAGATATTGATGAAATGTATGACGAGATAAAAGAAATTATTCAGGTAGTGAAGGGAGACGAAAATTTAATAGTCATGGGTGACTGGAATTCATCAGTAGGAAAATGGAGAGAAGGAAACATAGTAGGTGAATATTGATTGGGGGGAAGAAATGAAAGAGGAAGCCGCCTTGTAGAATTTTGCACAGAGCATAACTTAATCATATCTAACACTCAGTACAAGAATCATAAAAGAAGGTTGTATACCTGGAAGAATCCTGGAGATACTAAAAGGTATCAGATAGATTATATAATGGTAAGAAAGAGATTTTGGAACCAGGTTTTAAATTGTAAGACATTTCCAGGGGCAGATGTGGATTCTGACCACAATATATTGATTATGAACTGCAGATTGAAACTGAAGAAACTGCAAAAAGGTGGGAATTTAAGGAGATGGGACCTGGATAATCTGAAAGAACCAGAGGTTGTACAGAGTTTCAGGGAGAGCATAAGGGAACAATTGACAGGAATGGGGGAAAGAAATACAGTAGAAGAAGAATGGGTAGCTCTGAGGGATGAAGTAGTGAAGGCAGCAGAGGATCAAGTAGGTAAAATGACGAGGGCTAATAGAAATCCTTGGGTAACAGAAGAAATATTGAATTTAATTGATGAAAGGAGAAAATATAAAAATGCAGTAAATGAAGCAGGCAAAAAGGAATACAAACGTCTCAAAAATGAGATCGACAGGAAGTGCAAAACGGCTAAGCAGGGATGGCTAGAGGACAACTGAAAGGATTTAGAGGCCTGTCTCACTAGGGGTAAGATAGATACTGCCTACAGGAAAATTAAAGAGACCTTTGGAGAGAAGAGAACAACTTGTATGGCAACCCAGTTCTAAGCAAAGAAAGGGAGGCACAAAGGTGGAGGGAGTATATAGAGGGTTTATATAAGGGCGATGTACTTGAGGACAATATTATGGAAATGGAAGAGGATGTAGATGAAGATGAAATGGGAGATAAGATACTGCGTGAAGAGTTTGACAGAGCACTGAAAGACCTGAGTCGAAAGAAGGCCCCGGGAGTAGACAACATTCCATTAGAGCTACTGATGGCCTTGGGAGAGCTAGTCATGACAAAACTCTACCGTATGGTGAGCAAGATGTATGAGACAGGCGAAATACCCACAGACTTAAAGAAGAATATAATAATTCCAATCCCAAAGAAAGCAGGTGTTGACAGATGTGAAAATTACCGAACTCTCAGTATCATAAGTCATAGATGCAAAATACTAACGCGAATTCTTTACAGACGAATGGAAAAACTAGTAGAAGCGGACCTCGGGGAAGATCAGTTTGGATTCCGTAGAATCACTGGAACACGTGAGGCAATACTGACCTTACGACTTATCTTAGAAGAAAGATTAAGAAAAGGCAAACCTACGTTTCTAGCATTTGTAGACTTAGAGAAAGCTTTCGACAACGTTAACTGGAATACTCTCTTTCAAATTCTGAAGGTGGCAGGGGTAAAATACAGGGAGCGAAAGGCTATTTACATTTTGTACAGAAACCAGATGGCACTTATAAGAGTCGAGGGGCATGAAAGGGAAGCAGTGGTTGGGAAAGGAGTGAGACAGGGTTGCAGCCTCTCCCCGATGTTATTCAATCTGTATATTGAGCAAGCAGTGAAGGAGACAAAAGAAAAATTCGGAGTAGGTATTAAAATTCACGGAGAAGAAGTAAAAACTTTGAGGTTCGCCGATGACATTGTAATTCTGTCAGAGACAGCAAAGGACTTGGAATAGCAGTTGAACGGAATGGACAGTGTCTTGAAAGGAGAATATAAGATGAACATCAACAAAAGCAAAACGAGGATAATGGAATGTAGTCAAATTAAATCGGGTGATGCTGAGGGGATTAGATTAGGGGATGAGACACTTAAAGTAGTAAAGAAGTTTTGCTATTTAGGGAGTAAAATAACTGATGATGGTCGAATAAGAGAGGATATAAAATGTAGACTGGCAATGGCAAGGAAATCGTTTCTGAAGAAGAGAAATTTGTTAACATCGAGTATAGATTTAAGTGTCAGGAAGTCGTTTCTGATAGTATTTGCATGGAGTGTAGCCATGTATGGAAGTGAAACATGGACGATAACCAGTTTGGACAAGAAGAGAATAGAAGCTTTCGAAATGTGGTGCTACAGAAGAATGCTGAAGATAAGGTGGGTGGATCACGTAACTAATGAGGAGGTATTGAACAGGATTGGGGAGAAGAGAAGTTTGTGGCACAACTTGACTAGAAGAAGGGATCGGTTGGTAGGACATGTTTTGAGGCATCAAGGGATCACAAATTTAGCATTGGAGGGCAGCGTGGAGGGTAAAAATCGTAGAGGGAGACCAAGAGATCAATACACTAAGCAGATTCAGAAGGATGTAGGTTGCAGTAGGTACTGGGAGATGAAGAAGCTTGCACAGGGTAGAGTAGCATGGAGAGCTGCATCAAACCAGTCTCAGGTCTGAAGACCACAACAACAACAATGCTGACGTATGAAGCCCTGCATTTCGTAACAACTTTTATGAAATATTTGACAGAAAAAATTACATTACTGTTGCTTGCGTGTGGTATTGTGTGAAAAAATTGTTCATTTCGCTTAAAGAAAAGCGTTGCCACCTGGAATATCAGAATCGGTAAACTCGATAGACGAACTGCAGCTAATAATGTAACAGCACTGAAGGTTGCTAAAAGTCATTACTCATTTATTTTTGAGATTACTTATCATACATTTAGCTTGTTTGCTGGTTATATATGATCACCTTTGTGCATGAACTTAGTGCATTTACACTGCTCGACAGACAACATTGCAACACGTTCCCAGGTGGAGCTTTCTTTAACAAAATAACTATCATTATTTGGGAAAACCAGTGATTAAAGAAAAGCCTCATGTTACGTTAATAATAAGTAACTGATTTTGTTGTAGTCTTATTGAAATAGCATAATACTCTACGACACGCCACAACCTCTAGTGGCGACAAACACATGTGCCCTTGTGTCAAATAATATCCTGCAACCCTTTTTTTCTGCTATTCCTCTTATCGCACAATCCACCTCTGCAAACGATTTCGTAGCATCCAGTCTTGTATAAATGACCGTTGGTGGATGTGGACTCCGTTGGTGTTTAACATCTTATTCTTCCCCGTCCTTTACTTCTAGATCTATTACTTCCACTTCCTTTATTTACGTCACGCCTCCTCACATGCCCCGTAGGTTGATGCCTGAAACATTTCACACTGGCTGCACTGTCCGTTTACCGTGCATTCTAGTCGACAAATCGATCTTCTCACACTCTGCTGTGCGCAAATCCATTTGACCCCCTGTCTGTTCATGACTTGAAATTTTCTCAGTCATCTCTCTTAAAAAAAAAGCATCGAGAACCCCCTGCTCAGCTTATTGTAAAATAATTTCGTTGGCTGCAGCACACTGTACTTATCCTATCTACAAATTGTTCCACAGTTGGTTAGTACCCCTAAGTGTTCCTTATTATGTCTGGATGTTGTGGATCTCTTAAAAGCTTCTGTATACCCTAATAAGTTATAGGTTCCCCTGTTAGTGTCAATTTGGTAACACTTGATAATTCCTTATCAGACCAACCTTCTGCTCCAGCCAGATTTCCAGTGCAGCCAAACGAAGGCCAGCACATCCTCGGTTGCCTTGCCAGAAAATGGAGCAGTTAAATTTGCGATTGACAAATGTACATCCCGTTGTGGCGATCGCGATTCTGCCAACGCACGCAGTTCTGTATTATCCGCTGTTACACGTGCACTGCTTCAGGCATGCGTCTCTGGTTCCGTCGAAGCTTTTACCTTGACAACACCCACTATCAGAACACAAAATACGTCTACTCAGCTATTACCTATAATCATGAGCCATCTCGTCTCCCTGTATTTCCTAGCCATATGCCCACAGCGATTACATGTATATCATTTTAGTGGAACCTATTCGGTACATCCCCCCCCCCCATGAACCATTGACCTTGCCGTTGGTGGGGAGGCTTGCGTGCCTCAGCGATACAGATGGCCGTACCGTAGGTACAACCACAACGGAGGGGTATCTGTTGAGAGGCCAGACAAACGTGTGGTTCCTGAAGAGGGGCAGCAGCCTTTTCAGTAGTTGCAAGGGCAACAGTCTGGATGATTGATTGATCTGGCCTTCTAACAATAACCAAACCGGACTTGGTGTGCTGGTACTGCGAACGGCTGAAAGCAAGGGGAAACTACAGCCGTAATTTTTCCCGAGGGCATGCAGCTTTACTGTTTGATTAAATGATGATGGCGTCCTCTTGGGTAAAATATTCCAGAGGTAAAATAGTCCCCCATTCGGATCTCCGAGCGGGGACAACTCAAGAGGATGTCGTTATCAGGAGAAAGAAAACTGGCGTTCTACGGATCGGAGCGTGGAATGTCACATCCCTTAATCGGGCAGGTAGGTTAGAAAATTTAAAAAGGGAAATGGATAGGTTGAAGTTAGATATAGTGGGAATTAGTGAAGTTCGGTGGCAGGAGGAACAAGACTTCTGGTCAGGTGACTACAGGTTTATAAACACAAAATCAAATAGAGGTAATGCAGGAGTAGGTTTAATAATGAATAGGAAAATAGGAATGCGGGTAAGCTACTACAAACAGCATAGTGAACTCATTATTGTGGCCAAGATAGATACGAAGCCCACACCTACTACAGTAGTAGACGTTTATATGCCAACTAGCTCTGCAGATGACGAAGAAATTGAAGAAATGTATGATGAAATAAAAGAAATTATTCAGATAGTGATGGGAGACGAATTTTTAATAGTCATGGTTGACTGGAATTCGAGTGTAGGAAAAGGGAGAGAAGGAAACATAGTAGGTGAAAATGGATTGGTGCTAAGAAATGAAAGAGGAAGCCGCCTGGTAGAACTTTGCACAGAGCGCAAACTTAATCATAGCCAGCACTTGGTTTAAGAATCATGAAAGAAGTTTGTATACATGGAAGAACCCTAGAGATACTAAAAGGTATCACATGGATTATATAATGGTAAGACAGAGATATAGGAACCAGGTTTGAAATTGTAAGACATTTCCAGGGGCAGATGTGGACTCTGACCACAATCTATTGGTTATGACCAGTAGATTAAAACTGAAGAACCTGCAGAAAGGTGGGAATTTAAGGAGATGGTACATGGATAAACTGAAAGAACCAGAGGTTGTACAGAGTCTCAGGGAGAGCATAAGGGAACAATTGACAGGAATGGGGGAAAGAAATACAGTAGAAGAAGAATGGGTAGCTTTGAGGGATGAAGTAGTGAAGGCAGCAGAGGATCAAGTGGGTAAAAAGACGAGGGCTAATAGAAATCCTTGGGTAACATAAGAAATATTGAATTGATTGATGAAAGGAGAGAATATAAAAATGCAGTGAATGAAGCAGGCAAAAAGGAATACAAACGTCTCAAAAATGAGATCGACAGGAAGCGCAAAATGGCTAAGCAGGGATGGCTAGAGGACAAATGTAAGGATGTAGAGGCTTATCTCACTAGGGGTAAGATAGATACTGCCTACAGGAAAATTAAAGAGGCCTTTGGAGGTAAGAGAACCACTTGTATGAATATCAAGAGCTCAGATGGAAACCCAGTTCTAAGTAAAGAAGGGAAAACAGAAAGGTGGAAGGAGTATATAGACGGTCTATACAAGGGCGATGTACATGAGGACAATATTATGGAAATGGAAGAGGATGTAGATGAAGATCAAATGGGAGATGCGATACTGGGTGAAGAGTTTCACAGAGCACTGAAAGACCTAAGTCGAAACAAGGCCCCCGGAGTAATCCACATGCCATTGGATCTACTGACGGCCTTTGGAGAGCCAGTCCTGACAAAACTCTACCATCTGGTGAGCAAGATGTGTGAAACAGGCGAAATACCCTCTGACTTCAAGAACAATATATTAATTCAATCCCAAAGAAAGCAGGTGTTGACAGATGTGAAAATTACCGAACTATCAGTTTCATAAGTCACAGCTGCAAAACACTACCACGAATTCTTTACAGATGAATGAAAAAACTAGTAGAAGCCAACCTCAGGGAAGATCGGTTTGGATTCCGTAGAAACACTGGAACACGTGAGGCAATACTGACCTTACGACGTATCTTAGAAGGAAGATTAAGGAAAAGCAAACCTACGTTTCTAGCATTTGTAGACTTAGAGAAAGCTTTTGACAATGTTGACTGGAATACTGTCTTTCAAATTCTAAAGGTGGCAGGGGTAAAATACAGGGAGCGAAAGGCTATTTACAATTCGTACAGAAAGCAAATGGCAGTTATAAGAGTCGAGGGGTATGAAAGGGAAGCAGTGGTTGAGAAGGGAGTGAGACAGGGCTGTAGCCTCTCCCCGATGTTATTCATTCTGTATATTGAGCAAGCAGTAAAAAAAAAAAAAAAAAAGAATAATTTGGAGTAGGTGTTAAAATCCATGGAGAAGAAATAAAAACTCTTTGAGGTTCGCCGATGACATTGTAATTCTGTCAGAGACAGCAAAGGACTTGGAAGAACAGTTGAACGGAATGGACAGTGTCTTGAAAGGAGGATATAAGATGAACGTCAACAAAAGCAAAACGTGGATAATTTAATGTAGTCGAATTATGTCGGGTGATGTTGAGCGAATTAGGTTAGGTAATGAGACACTTAAAGAATTAAAGGAGTTTTGCTATTTGTGGAGCAAAATAACTGATAATGGCCGAACTTGAGAGGATGTAAAATGTAGTCTGGCAATGGCATCGAAAGCGTTTCTGAAGAAGAGAAATTTGTTAACATCGAGTATAAATTTAAGTGTCAGGAAGTCATTTCTGAAAGTATTTGTATGGAGTGTAGCCATGTATGGAAGTGAAACATGGACGATAACCAGTTTGGACAAGAAGAGGACAGAAGCTTTCGAAATGTGGTGCTACAGAAGAATGCTAAAGATTAGATGGGTAGATCACATAACTAATGAGGAAGTATTGAATAGGATTGGGGAGAAGAGAAGTTTGTGGCACAACTAGACCAGAAGACGGGATCGGTTGGCAGGACATGTTCTGAGGCATCAAGGGATCACCAATTTAGTACTGGAGGGCGGCGTGGAGGGTAAAAATCGTAGAGGGAGACCGAGAGATGAATACACTAAGCAGATTCAGAAGGATGTAGGTTGCATAGGTACTGGGAGATGAAGAAGCTTGCACAGGATAGTGTAGCATGGAGAGCTACATCAAACCAGTCTCAGGACTGAAGACCACAACAACAACAATTCGGTACATAGCGCTGAGTGGGCCTCGATGTTACATTGTGCACATTTCATTGGCACTAAGCAATTGTGACTTCCATTATGTCTAAAACTAAACAAATCCCTGGTGCCCTACTCGCAACCAAATCTGCTTTACAAATTGCTCGGCCATCACACCTTTTCTCGATGAAAAAAACATAACCAAATATCTGGACTCTCCGTGCAGTAGTCTGTAGGTTCAGACGTTGCTCTAAAAAAGGCGACGTGAAGGATCTGACACCAGTGTCAGGTTTGGACGGAATGCGGTCGATGCTCTACATACACTACTGCCCATTAAAATTGCTACACAAAGAAGAAATGTAGATGATAAACGGTATTCATTGGACAAATATGTTATAATAGAACTGACATGTGATTACATTTTCACGCAGTTTGGGTGCACAGATCCTGAGAAATCAGTACCCAGAGCAACCACCTCTGGCCGTAATAACGGCCTTGATACGCCTGGGCATTGAGTCAAACAGAGCTTGGATGGCATGTACCGGTACAGCTCCCCTTGCTGCTTCAACACGATACCACACTTCATCACGAGTAGTGACTGCCGTATTGTGACGAGACAGTAGCTCGGCCACCATTGACCATACGTTTCCAACTGGTGAGAGATCTGGAGAATGTGCTGGCGAGGGCAGCAGTCGAACATTCTCTGTATCCAGAAAGGCCCGTACAGGACCTGCAACATGCGGTCGTGCATTATCCTGCTGAAATGTAGGGTTTCGCAGGGATCGAATGAAGGGTAGAGCCACGGGTTGTAACACATCTGAAATGTAACGACCGCTGTTCAAAGTGCCGTCAATGAGAACAAGAGGTGACCGACATGTGTAACCAATGGCACCCCGTACCATCACGCCGGGTGATACGCCAGTATGGCGACGACAAATAAAGGCATCCAATGTGCGTTCACCGCGATGTCGCCAAACACGGATGCGACCATCATGATGCTGTAAACAGAACCTGGATCCATCAGAAAAAATGACGTTTTGCCATTCGTGCCCCCACGTTCTTCGTTGAGTACACCATCGCAGGCGCTCCTGTCTGTGATGCAGAGTCAAGGGTAACCGCAGCCATGGTCTCCGAGCTGATAGTTCATGCTGTTGCAAACGTCGTCGATCTGTTCGTGCCGATGGTTGTTGTCTTGCAAACGTCCCCATCTGTTGACTCAGGGATCGAGACGTGGCTGCACGATCCGTTACAGCCATGCGGATAAGATGCCTGTCATCTCGACTGCTAGTGATACGAGGCCGTTGGGATCCAGCGCGGCGTTCCGTATTACCCCCCTGAACCCACCGATTCCATATGCTGCTAACAGCCATTGGATCTCGACCAACGCGAGCAGCAATGTCGCGATACGATAAACCGCAATCGCAATAGGCTACAATCCGACCTTTATCAAAGTCAGAAACGTGGTGGTACGCACTTCTCCTCCTTACACGAGGCATCACAACAACGTTTCACCAGGCAACGCCGGTCAACTGCTGTTTGTGTATGAGAAATCGATTGGAAACTTTCCTCATATCAGCACGTTGTAAGTGTCGCCACCGGCTCCAACCTTGTGTGAACGTTCTGAAAAGCTAATCATTTGCCCATCACAGCATCTTCTTCCTGTCGGTTAAATTTCACGTCTGTAGCACGTGATCTTGGTGGTGTAGCAATTTTAATGGCCAGTAGTGTATAAGGCAGAAGATCAGAGCTTCAAACAAGAAGTGGGTGAGAGCGATGGGCTGCAATACCATTGTGCAGAATTGGGTGCCTCATCTCCACCCGGATGAAGCACATGTTCCATGCGATTGTGGTGAGGTGCAGATTCCGGGCCATGTGGATAAACCTTGTACATTAAACTTTATTTACTTAATATGAAGGCCATTTAGGCTGCTATTTTTTGTAAAATAAGTGCCACCGGACACGAGTGTGAGTGACAGTTCATTGGAGGGGGGGGGGGGGACATGTGCGCAAAGTGAGCCGGCAGCTCCCCCTGTGGCAACAGGCGCGCCGCCGCGGCCGCAGACCCTGAATTATTGGCCGTAATTACGGCGCCCTGTCGGATTACGGGACCGCGGCCTAATATCGGCGGTGACCAGCTGATCGGCACATGACCGTCACCGACTCTCGCCGTGCATACTGCAGACCTGCCGTTCCCACGCGAATTCTGTGTCCCCCTAGATCAGCCGCGTGTAATTAAAAATTTGAACCTGCGTCCAATTTACTGGCTATCGCCATCCAACAGTCTCCAAATTGTAATAATCCTCTTAACGCCTAGCGACTGACTACACTCTTAGCGCCTAGAGGCTGTCTAAACTGTCGAAACAGCTACGTAAAGAATTCTTCTCAAATATACAGGTAATTGTAAAAGTGTCTTACAGTATCAATCAGTCTTTCCAAATTATCTAACTTTTAAATAATAATATAATTAAATGTTATGTAAGTTGACAGATGCTATTCAGCTACTCTTCAACAGCCTTGCATCATACACGCTATGAAATTGTATAATAACATTAACAATATATGGAAAAGGAATTCCAGCCCTTGTAAATCAAGTTGTTCCTCTCACCCGTGAGTCGAAACTTGTGGATTGCTTAGTAGTCGCGTAGCATTGGAAAGGGCGTGCGTACATTCGTTTGCATCAGCAACCTTGTAACTGCTTTGACGCTATCCGCAACAAATTCTTCTCTTAAGCCAACCTCTTCATCTCAGAGTATGGGTTACACCCTGCGTGATCAATTACTCGTGATTCATGTATACTCTCTGTCTACCTCTATAGCTTCCTCCAATACCATGGAAATATTCTTTCATGTCTTAGCACATGCCCTGTTACACTGTTTCTTCTTCTTATCAGTGTTTTGCATGTGTTCCTCTGAACACCGATTCTGTTGTGAATTTCTTCATTTCTCATCCCAGCAGTCCACCAAATTTTCAGTATCCTCCTGTAACACCACATCACAGAAGCTTTGATTCCTCTCTTTTCCGGAATTCCCTCAGTGCGTGATTCACTTCCGAATAATGTGCCGCTCCAAATGCATTTTCTCAGAACTTGTTTATCCAACTAGGACTAACGGTGGATGCCAGTAGACCTCTTTAGGCCAAGAACGTCTTCGTCAATATTAGGCTACTTCTTTGCTGAAAACTCTTTGCTTCGTCCGTTATGTGTTATTTGGTTTCAAACGTATTAGAATTCCTCCATTTCGTTTACTCCGTCTAGTTCTGAAAACTACCTTAAGCAGTTAAACAGAGAACTGACTCGTGGCGATGACAAATTAGACCTTCTGGTGACAAACAGACCCGAACTATTTGAAACAGTTAACGCAGAACAGGGAATCACCGATCATAAAGCGGTTACTGCATCAATGATTTCAGCCGAAAATAGAAATATTAAAAAAGGTAGGAAGATTTTTCTGTTTAGCAAAAGTGACAAAAAGCAGATTACACAGTACCTGACGGCTCAACGCAAAAGTTTTGTTGTAAGTACAGATAGTGTTGAGGATCAGTGGACAAAGTTCAAAGCTGTCGTACAATATGCGTTAGATGAGTATGTGCCAAGCAAGATCGTAAGAGATGGAAAAGAGCCACCGTGGTACAACAACCGAGTTAGAAGACTGCTGCGGAAGCAAAGGGATCTTCACAGCAAACATAAACATAGCCAAAGCCTTGCAGACAAACAAAAATTACGCGAAGCGAAATGTAGTGTGAGGAGGGCTATGCGAGAGGCGTTCAATGAATTCGACAGTAAAGTTCTATGTACTGACTTGGCAGAAAATACTAAGAAATTTTGGTCTTATGTAAAAGCGGAAGGTGGATCAAAACAAAATGTCGAGACACTCTGTGACCAAAATGGTACTGAAACAGAGGATGACAGACTAAAGGCCGAAATACTAAATGTCTTTTTCCAAAGCTGATTCACAGAGGAAGACGGTACTGTAGTTCCTTCTCTAGATTGTCGCACAGATGACAAAATGGTGGATATGGAAATAGACGGCAGAGGGATAGAGAAACAATTCAAATTGCTCAAAAGAGGAAAGGCCGCTGGACCTGATGGGATACCAGTTCGATTTTACACAGAGTACGCGAAGGAACTTGCCCCCCTTCTTGCAGCGGTGTACCGTAGGTCTCTAGAAGGATTGGAAAAGGGCACAGGTCATCCCCGTTTTCAAGAAGGGACGTCGAACAGATGTGCAGAACTATAGACCTGTATCTCTAACTTCGATCAGTTGTAGAATTTTGGAACACGTATTATGTTCGAGTATAATGACTTTTCTGGAGACTAGAAATCTACTCTGTAGGAATCAGCATGGGTTTCGAAAAAGACGGTCGTGTGAAACCCAGCTCGCGCTATTCGTCCACGAGACTCAGAGGGCCATAGACACGGGTTCACAGGTAGATGCCGTGTTTCTTGACTTCCGCAAGGCGTTCGATACATTTCGCCTCAGCCTTTTAATGAACAAAGTAAGAGCATGTGGTCTATCAGACCAATTGTGTGATTGGATTGAAGAGTTCCTAGATAACAGAACGCAGCATGTCATTCTCAAAGGAGAGAAGTCTTCCGAAGTGAGAGTGATTTCAGGTGTGCCCCAGGGGAGTGTCATAGGACCGTTGCTATTCACAATATACATAAATGACCTTGTGGATGACATCAGAAGTTCACTGAGGCTTTTTGCAGATGATGCTGTGGTGTATCGAGAGGTTGTAACAATGGAAAATTGTACTGAAATGCAGTAGGATTTGCAGCGAATTGACGCATGGTGCAGGGAATGGTAATTGAATCTCAATCTAGACAAGTGTAATGTGTTGCGAATACATAGAAAGATAGATCCCTTATCATTTAGCTACAAAATAGCAGGTCAGCAACTGGAAGCATTTAATTCCATAAATTATCTGGGAGTACGCATTAGGAGTGATTTAAAATGGAATGATCATATAAAGTTGATCGTCGGTAAAGGAGATGCCAGACTGGCATTCATTGGAAGAATCCTGAGGAAAAGCAATCTGAAAATAAAGGAAGTAGGTTACAGTGCGCTTGTTCGCCCACTGCTTGAATACTACTCAGCAGTGTGGGATCCGTACCAGATAGGGTTGATAGAAGTGATAGAGGAGATCGAACGGAGAGCAGCGCGCTTCGTTACAGGCTCATTTAGTAATCGCGAAAGCGTTACGGAGATGATAGATAAACTCCAGTGGAAGACTCTGCAGGAGAGACGCTCAGTAGCTCGGTACGGGCTTTTGTTAAAGTTTCGAGGACATACCTTCACCGAAGAGTCAAGCAGTATATTGCTCCCTCCTACGTATATCTTGCGAAGAGACCATGAGGGTAAAATCAGAGAGATTAGAGCCCACACAGAAGCATACCAACAATCCTTCTTTCCACGAGCAATACGAGACTGGAATAAAAGGGAGAACCGATAGAGGTACTCAAGGTACCCTCCGCCACACACCGTCAGGTGGCTTGCGGAGTATGGATGTAGATCTCCAATTTTGGTGTTAACTTTATCAGTACTTACGATATTGATAATCTCCATTAGTTTCGTCATTCTCCAGTATGCTCTCAATAATTAGTGTGTGTTCAGTAGAAATTTCATTCAAAAAGTCTTACATTTCTTCCTCATTTTGAATGATAACAGCATCGTCATCAGTGAACTATATCATTTACACCATGGATTTTAATATTTCACTCTGAATTTTAAAAATGTTCAAATGTGTGTCAATTCCTAAGGGACCAAATTGATTAGGTCATCGGTCCTGTGGTGTCACCGTCAGACACCACACTTGCTAGGTGGTAGCTTAAATCGGCCGCGGTCCTCTAGTACATGTCGGACCCGCGTGTCGCCACTGTGTTATCGCAGACCGAGCGCCACCACATGGCAGGTCTCGAGAGACTGACTAGAACTCGGCCCCAGTAGTACGGACGACCTAGCAAGGCGCAGTTATCCATATCTGGAGAGAGTCTCACTTGTGTTCACCATAGAGATGTACAAGAAGAAATTAAAGATAAGTATATGAGAAGCTCCGTTCTTTTCCTTATAGCTTTTACCACATATCCTGTTTCAGATTTAACGCAATACGGCGTGATTTGACGCGTGCCCTATCGGCTACTTCATTGTGGACTGGCTGCTCTTGTCAGTCCACAACAGGTCCCTAGTGTTACACACTACTTAAACTAACTTATCCTAAGTACAACACACACACCCAGGCCCGAGGGGGTACTCGAACCTCCGGTGGGAAACGCCGCGCAAAATTTAATACCACTCCTGTACCGCTAGTATTTCCTACATTACTAAAAACTAATCTCCATCCGAACAGACCTCAGAAGCCTGTACGGTACCGAACGACCCCTGTATCACGCTTAGCCGATAGGTGTCACTGGATGCTAATGTGGAGGGCACAAGGTCAGCACACCGCACTCCCGGCCATTGTCAGCTTTCTTGACGGTAGCCGCTGCTCCCCATATGGCCTCACAAGGGCTGAGTGCACTCATCTTACCAACTCCGTTCGACAGACGCAGACATTCACCCGTGGAAGCCTTAGCCTAGCCCGAGAGAGCTTAACTGCGGAAATTTGACGGGAACGGATTTTACCATTGCGGCAATGACACTAGCGTTTCCCACAGCACTTCTAACGTGTGTAAATGGAACAGTAGGGCAGTAGGTTACGTCTCATACCCTTACTAATCCGACCATTTCTTTCTTGATCGCCCACTCTTCTTTTTCTCTTTTTATGTCTTCCATGTATCGTATATTATTCGTACATTCCTGTAGCTAACACTTATTTCCTTGAGATGTGGGCTTACTAATGAGTCGAAACACTCTATGAACCTGTCTCAATTTTTCTTAAGTCTTGCTTTTATTATCAAGAGCAATGTCTTAGGCTCTTACGTAGCTTCACTTTTGCAAACGCCTTACTGATTGTCATTTAACAAACGTTCAATTTTCTTTTCCAATGATCTCTACATTTTTTGTCACTACCTTATGTACCTGAGCTGTTAAGTTCATTGACCGACAATTTCCGAACTTGTCTACTGTTGCTACCTTCGGAATTCTGTGGGTGATATCTTTTCCAAAATTCTGATGGTGTGTCTCTAGGCCTACAGATTCCGTATATCAACTTGAATGGTCTTCAAGTTGCCACTTCTCCCAAAGATTTCGAAATTCCGAAGGGATGTTATCTATGTCTTCCACCACATTTCCTCGTAGTTTCAAACCTGCGGTAAATTAGGTCTCTGATACTAGCTTCTTCGATAAACGGTCCATTTCTTCTTTAATCACGTCAAACAGTTCATCTTCCCATTTCTCCTTCTGTCACGTCAAACAATTCATCTCTGTCTTTTACGTCTTTAGTGTGCTCTTTCCACGTATCTTTTCTGTCCTTTGGGTTTAACAATGGATTTCCTCTTGCATTCTTAACGCAGACACCTTTGCTTTGAGTTTCAGCAAAAGATTTTCTGTACGCAGTAAAAGTCTTTCCGACGACCTATCTTTCCTGCAGCCGTTTCATCTTGGCCTTGCCTCACTATCTATCTATTTCATTCCTAAGTGACTTACACTGCTATATTCTTGTCTATTCCAAAAACTTTTGTACTTCGTCCTTTTCCCGATCAGCTTATGTATTGTGAAATTTAAAGCTTTTCTTCACGACATTTCGTTCTAACTGCAGGTTGACTGAAGTATTTCTCATGTTAACCAAAATTTCCTCTTCGATACCTCCCTTCCACATATACTTTTCTTTCCAAATTCCGTGACTGCCCTTTCCAAAAAAAGAGGTACACAGAGTACCATCACACACAATAGTAAATGTAGCAATATTACAGGATCCTTTAATCTAAATACAAAAAAAATGATTCAAATGGCTCTGAGCACTATGGGACTCAACTGCTGAGGTCATAAGTCCCCTAGAACTTAGAACTACTTAAGCCTAACTAACCTAAGGACATCACACACATCTATGCCCGAGGCAGGATTCGAACCTGCGACCGTAAGGTCGCGCGGTTGCAGACTGAATTGCCGAGAACCGCTGGGCCACAGCAGCCGGCGCCACGGTTGCAGTGGCCTTCTTCTGGGTCTACTGGTGCGTTATAGGTATGCAGCGTCCCTAATATTTTGTTATTACTGTTCACTGCACATGCCATTAAAAATTTTAAAAGATAGTTCATTTCGTTGGTCACTCAAGGAAGAAGGACAAGGAACTTTATTTTAATAGGTTACTGCGGTGGAGGGAGAGCGTAAGCTCTGTTGTCATTGGCTCTTGTATTATGTGGCAGAATTGGTGGTGACCGACGAATGAGAAGTTGGCTCCTCTTTACCAAGTGCTGGACGTCGGCCGTGCGGCGGCAGTTACTCGCCGGTAGTGTTCGCGCCTCGTGTTGACAGTGCGGTCTGTTGGGCTCTGATTTCTGGCAGCCAAGATGGTGTAAGTTTGAGTCCATCCTCTCTATGCATTTTCTTAGAGTATTTAAGTATTTCTATGGCCTCTCTGATTTTGCTTTTTCGTCACAACCGGATGCTTGGCCAACACGAAGGCTTCGCTGAATTGTATTTTCCGCAATCTTGCTGATGTTCTGCCACAGCAGATTTGTTGTGTTGCCCTAGACGAATATAGCTCTCGTGTTCCCGAATGCGCGTTGCTATTGGCCTGCAAGTCTCGCCGATATATGCCTCTCCACATTCGCGTTCCACCTTGTACACGCCTGCAGTGTGTAACGCATCCACCATGTTCATAGTGGAGGCTAGCACGTCCTGGTTCATGCGACTACTACAGAAGACAGGCTGCTCCGGAAACCGACGAAGGTGTTTGAATATTCAGTCAGTAACATTTTTCACATAAAGTAAGCGCATTGCTGACTGCAGTTTGTAAATTTCTTGCTTATACTACGTCCGTACGATGATGAAATGTTACATCTCAATTACGTTCTCTACTACATTTTCCTCTGTGTAAGTGGAGAGCTGTGAGATAAATGACATGAAAGCATATTTATTTGAGGCGGATCGTAAGATATAAATTCCATTTTACTGTCTCGTAATTTTGCGTCATCTATACTGGGCCTACAACAGCAATCAGTTGCGCAGCAGGCACTTCCCACATGTTTGGTCGGAAAATTATAATGATAAGGCACAAGGGACAAGCCATATCTCTGACTGAAACGTCATATAATCTATCAGCGCAAAAGGTGTTTACCAATTCTACAAGAGATATCAACAGACTAAGCGATACTGTAGAATAATTTCGGTAGACACAGTTTCTTGTTCATATGTTCTGGTTTTCTATAGGAAAGAGAGCAACATAAATTGCTAGTAAGTTTCGATGGATAAAGAATCTCAGATAATGAGTTACACTACTGGCCATTAAAATTGCAACACCACGAAGATGACGTGCTACAGACGCGAAGGAAGAAGATGCTATGATATGCAAATGATTAGCTTCTCAGAGTATTCACAGAAGGTTGGCGCCGGTGGCGACACCTACAACGTGCTGACATGAGGAATGTTTTCTACCGATTCTCAAACACAAACAGCAGTTGACCGGCGTTGCCTGGTGAAACGTTGTTGTGATGCGTCGTGTAAGGAAAATAAACGCGTACCTTCACGTTTCCGACTTTGATAAAGGTTGGATTGCAGCCTATCGCGATTGCGGTTTATCGTATCGCGACATAGCTGCTAGCGTTGGTCGAGATCCAATGACTGTTAGCAGAATATGGAATCGGTGGGTTCAGGACGGTAATACGGAACGGCGTGCTGGATCCCAACGGCCTCGTATCACTTGCAGTCGAGATGACAGGCATCTTATCCGCATGGCTGTAACGGATCGTGCAGCCACGTCTCGATCCCTGAGTCAACAACAGATGGGGACGTTTGCAAGACAACAACCATCTGCACGAACAGTTTGACGACATTTGCAGCAGCTTGGATTATAAGTTCGGAGACCATGGCTGCGGTCACCCTTGATCCTGTATCACAGACAAGAGCGCCTGCGATGGTGTACTCAACGATGAACCCGGGTGCACGAATGGCAAAACGTCATTTTCTCGGATGAATCCAGGTTCTGTTTACAGCATCATGATGGTCGCCATTGGTTACACGTCTCGGTCACCTCCTGTTCGCATTGACGGCATTATGAACAGTCGACGTTACGTTTCAGATATGTTACGACCCGTGGCTCTACCCTTCATTCGATCCTTGCGAAACCCTATATTTCAGCAGGCTAATGCACGAACGCATGTTGCAGGTCCTGTACGGGCATTTCTGGATACAGAAAATGTTAAACTGCTGCCCTGGCCAGCACATTCTCCAGATCTCTCACCAATTGAAAACGTCTGGTCAATGGTGGCCGAGCAACTGGCTCGTCACAACACGCCAGTCACTACTCTTGATGAACTGCGGTATCATGTTGAAGCTGCATCCAACCTCTGATTGACTCAATGCCCATGGGTATCAAGGCCGTTATTACGGCCAAAGGTGGTGCTTCTGGGTAGGGAACTATGCACCCAGATTGCGTGAAAATGTAAGCACATGTCAGTTCTAGTATAATACACTCCTGGAAATTGAAATTCATTGTCCCAGGAAGGAGAAACTTTATTGACACATTCCTGGGGTCAGATACATCACATGATCACACTGACAGAACCACACGCACATAGACACAGGCAACAGAGCATGCACAATGTCGGCACTAGTACAGTGTATATCCACCTTTCGCAGCAATGCAGGCTGCTATTCTCCCATGGAGACGATCGTAGAGATGCTGGATGTAGTCCTGTGGAACGGCTTGCCATGCCATTTCCACCTGGCGCCTTAGTTGGACCAGCGTTCGTGCTGGACGTGCAGACCGCGTGAGACGACGCTTCATCCAGTCCCAAACATGCTCAATGGGGGACAGATCCGGAGATCTTGCTGGCCAGGGTAGTTGACTTACACCTTCTAGAGCACGTTGGGTGGCACGGGATACATGCGGACGTGCATTGTCCTGTTGGAACAGCAAGTTCCCTTGCCGGTCTAGGAATGGTAGAACGATGGGTTCGATGACGGTTTGGATGTACCGTGCACTATTCAGTGTCCCCTCGACGATCACCAGTGGTATACGGCCAGTGTAGGAGATCGCTCCCCACACCATGATGCCGGGTGTTGGCCCTGTGTGCCTCGGTCGTATGCAGTCCTGATTGTGGCGCTCACCTGCACGGCGCCAAACACGCATACGACCATCATTGGCACCAAGGCAGAAGCGAATCTCATCGCTGAAGATGACACTTCTCCATTCGTCCCTCCATTCACGCCTGTCGCGACACCACTGGAGGCGGGCTGCACGATGTTGGGGCGTGAGCGGAAGACGGCCTAACGGTGTGCGGGACCATAGCCCAGCTTCATGGAGACGGTTGCGAATGGTCCTCGCCGATACCCCAGGAGCAACAGTGTCCATAATTTGCTGGGAAGTGGCGGTGCGGTCCCCTACGGCACTGCGTAGGATCCTACGGTCTTGGCGTGCATCCGTGCGTCGCTGCGGTCCGGTCCCAGGTCGACGGGCACGTGCACCTTCCGCCGACCACTGGCGACAACATCGATGTACTGTGGAGACCTCACGCCCCACGTGTTGAGCAATTCGGCGGTACGTCCACCCGGCCTCCCGCATGCCCACTATACGCCCTCGCTCAAAGTCCGTCAACTGCACATACGGTTCACGTCCACGCTGTCGCGGCATGCTACCAGTGTTAAAGACTGCGATGGAGCTCCGTATGCCACGGCAAACTGGCTGACACTGACGGCGGCGGTGCACAAATGCTGCGCAGCTAGCGCCATTCGACGGCCAACACCGCGGTTCCTGGTGTGTCCGCTGTGCCGTGCGTGTGATCATTGCTTGTACAGCCCTCTCGCAGTGTCCGGAGCAAGTATGGTGGGTCTGACACACCGGTGTCAATGTGTTCTTTTTTCCATTTCCAGGAGTGTATATTTGCCCAATGAATACCTGTTTATCATCTGCATTTCTTCTTGGTGTAGATATTTTAATGGCCGGTAGTGTATAAAGAAGAGTGGGCTTAAAACAAAACTCGAAGAATGTTTGGGAAGAAAGCAAACCCAGAGGTTGCGCCTGCTGTGTAAAAACGTATTTCCTTTCCTTAAGGTTACATACATCAACACTTTATGGCGTGTTTAACGAAACTGGCCTGACTATGTATGATGATGCTTCATGGCAGTCAATGGTATTCGGTGGAGCCCCGTTGCAGCCAGACACGTCAACACCCAGTACCCGTATCTGGCACTACTTCATTTGCACAGCGCCAAAGCCAACATCGATCACCAAACGCCAGCATATTGATAAGGAGCGATCTACTGTATTTTGTAGGCACTTAGGGATGCAATATTAAGACGACTTTGTGTAGGAGGTAAGCGCTGTCTCCAATTACAGTGGCTCGTAGGGCCGCGGGCGACCTTTGTCTTTTATCCTGTTTCGGCTATCCCGAGATTTGCCTGGTAGTGGTTCTCTTCCTTGCGTAAGTGGTAGTAGTCCATGGCGTCTTCCAGTCACCGTTCAGAAACTTCAAGGACTGTACACTCTGAGAATCCAAAACTAAAACTAAAAACAATGAAATGAAATGATCGTATGGCATTTGCTGGTCGTGATATCCCCTTCGGAGTTCGGTCGCCGTATTGCAAGTCTTCTTAGTTGACGCCACTTCGGCGACTTGCTTGTCACTAATGAAGAAGATGTAGGACACACAACACCCAGTCCCCTGCCGACAAACGAACCCGGGACCCTTTGCGCAACAGGCGTTGACGCTACCGCTGCGCTTCGGAGGCGGACGTAAAAATATAAAGCGAGCCAACACGAAAGATTTATTCTATTCGGACGTAACCTGGTAGATGTGATGAACATGTAAATACGAAAGAAACAGTTTCAATTTCAGAAGGAAGGGATGAGATTTGAGGTCCGGCCGGGGTTCCCGAGCGGTTCTAGGCGCTACAGTCAGGAACCGCGCGACCGCTACGGTCGCAGGTTCGAATCCTGCATCGGGCATAGAGGTGTGTCATGTCCTTAGGTTAGTTAGGTTTAAGTAGTTCTAAGTTCTATGGGACTGATGACCACAGAAGTTCAGTCCCATTGTGCTCAGAGCCATTTGAAACATTTTTGATAAGTTTGGACGAGAAAGAGCTTCACTAGTTGAGAAGGTGAATAATGTGTTAATCTAACGGTGGGCCTTATACAACGAGTTACTCGGCTTCACGTTGACTGAGAGAGTTGTTGAATGTTCTCCTGAGGGATATAGTGCCAAATCCTTTCCAATTGTCGCGTTAGGTCGTCGAAATGCAAAGGTAGTTAGAGGGTGCTTCTAGTAATGCTCTAAACTGTTTCAACTGGCGTGAGATCCGGGTGCTTTGCTGGCCGAGGTAGGATTTGGCTACCAGCAGTGGACAGTATCTCCGCGTGCAGGCAGGCACTATTTTGCTGAATTGTAAGACCAGGATGGCTTGTCATCAAGGGCAACAAAACCAGGCGTGCTATAAGGGCAGTGAAGATGACAACTATAAAGAGATGTGCTATGAAAAGAAATGTCATCCCTGACAATCACTCCTGGTTTTCAGGCCACACGGCGGGCGACGGTAAGTCTCATATCCCACCGCTCTCGGGGTGTATCCATACATTAGAATTTCATTGAATATACTAGACTGATGACCCTCGCTTCAAGTTGAGCCATGATAACCAGCGAAGGCGAGTCTGGAGATGCATCATGCATCAGTCAGCAGAATGAGACCCGCCATATAGCTCGACAACCAGGATTAATGTTCGTTGATCCATTATGGTCCATGGAAAACGGCTGGCATGTATTTCTTGATGCAATAATTTACCAACTGATGTATGTATTGTAGAAATTTATTTTAGGAACTTCTTACGAGCCACCAGTTTCGGCATTACATTGATGCCATATTCAGGCCCCACGACTATGACGTGAGGGGCCTGAAGATGGCATCAAAGTAATGCTCAAACTGGTAGCAGATAAGAAGTTCATAAAATAAATTTCTAGAATACATACGGCTGTTGGAAAATTATTACATCAAGACCAGGTGTGATGGTCTGATGTGCCATTTCGTTTCATAGCAGGACCGCTTTTATCGCCATCCGCGGCACCCTTGCAGCAAAGAGGTACATCTACGACATTCTGCGTCCCGTTTTCTTATTCTTTGTGGTAAACCATCCTGGTCTTATACTTCACCAGGAGTCCCACCCGCACAGGGTGAAAGGTACTACTGTTTGTTTGGTGCTTCCCAAATCCTACTATGGCTAGCAAGCTTTCCGGATCTATCCCTGACTGAGAACGTTTGGAGAATTATGGACAGGGTGCTCCAACCAGCTCGTGCATTAGCACAGTCTAATGCACCAATTGGGCAAAATTTGGCACGATATCCCTCAGTAGGTCGTCCAAACTCTCTGTCAATCAATACGAAGCCGAGTAACTGCTTGCAGAAAAGCCAAAGGTGGACCACAGCGTTATAGGCTTGCTCATTTTGTCAAGCTGTTCAGTAACAGTTTTTCTAAAATTGTAATCATTTGTTTGTCTGCATATCACATCTACCGATTTCCGTCCAGTTCGGGTAATTACTTCGGGCTTACTTCTGGCAGTTATCACTGTTACATCGGCGTACACTTGTCAAAGTATTCCTTGAGGATCTGATATGCGGTGTTTACAGAAATTGTACAGGAGGGGCGAGAGGTTACTTTCTCTAGGAAGGCCATTCCTGATTCCGCCACCGACTCCCCTCTCCATGAACTGTTACACGAACAATGTTCCTTTCACAGGAACATTCTGGAAGATAACAGTGATGATAAAAGACAGGCGAACAGTATTCGTGAATGCAACGGTTTCTAACAACAGGAAATCTTTCTACCAGCAGAGAGAGCAGCATTGCTACATTGCTGTACACTAAAATTGCAACTCTAAGAGAAGGGCGTGCAATAACTTTGAAATTTCCTGAAGCGCACTTGATGTTTGGATATGCAAATGAATATCATTTTATGACAACCACAAAATAGTGTAGCACCATCTACACAATATGTGTGGTACGATTAAGCAGCCGAACCCTGTCATCAATCGCATCTGAATGTTGGTCTTGAGAAAATCGTATTATGACGTGTATGAGAAGATGACAGATAACCCGTAGTCTAGAGGTAGCGTCTCTGATTATATCTGCATCTATATCTATAACCTGCAAACCGCCGTGAGGTTCATGGCAGAGGGTTCTTCCGATTGTGTTATTAGGGTTTCTTCCCTTTCCACTCACGTATGGAGCGCTCTAAATGCGATTGTTTGAATGCCCCTGAGTGTACAGTAATTCTAATAATCTTATCCTCACGACACCTATGTGAGAGATACGTACGGTATTCTAGTTTATTTCTGGAGTCATCATTTAAAGCCGGTTCTGGAAATTTGTTAACAGACTTTCACGGGATAGTTTACGCTTGTCTTCCAGAGTTTGCCAGATCAGTTTCTTCAGTATATCTGTGTCGCTCTCGCACGGACTGAATATACCTGCGACCATTCGTGCTGCCCTTCTCTGTATACGTTCAATATCCTCTGTTAGTCCTATTTTGTATGGGTCCCACACACTTGGCAATATTCTAGGATGGGTCTTACGAATGATTCGTAAGCACTTTGTAGACTGATTGGTGTTTACCAGTATCCTACCAATAAACCGAAGTCTGCCACCTGCCGTAACCACGACTGAGCCTGTGCGATCGATCCATTTCATATCCCTACAAGGTATTTGTATGAGTTGGCTGATTCCAACAGTGACTCATTGATATCTTAGTCATAGGGTACTACAGTTTTTTCGTTTTGTGAATTGCAAAATCTTACATTTCTCAACAGTGGGAGCAAGTTACCAGTCATTGCACCACTCTGAAACTTTATGACATGTTAGTGAATATTTAAGCAGCTTCTTTCCGATAGTATTTCACTATACATAACTAAATCATCTGCAAAAATCCTGGTTTTACTACGAATATTATCGACAAGGTCATCAATATACAACATGAACAGCAAGGGTCTCAAGACAGTTCCCTGCGAAACACACAAGATTACTTCTACGTCTGTCAATAACTCTCCATACGAGATATCATGCTGCTTCCTACTAACCAAAAAGTCCTCAGTCAAGTCATAAAATTCACTTGTTACCACGTACGATCATACTTTTGACAGTAAACGTAGGTGTGGTACTGAGTAAGAAGCTTTTTGGAAATCAAGAATACTGCATCAACTTGATTGGCTTGATCCAGAGCTTAACGTCATGTGAGAAAAGTGTAAGTTGAGTTTCGGAATCCATGCTGGTTGGTATTGAGAGGGTCATTCAGCTCAAGATATCTCATTATGTCTGAGCTAAGAATAAGTTCTAAGATTCTACAACAAATCAATATAAAGAATATTGGACGGTAGTTTTGCGGATCACTTCTACTACCCTTCGTGAAGACTGGTGCGACCTGTGCATTTTTTCAACAGCTGGGCATGGTTTTTGTTCCAGGAATCGACGGAACACAATAGTTAAAAAAGGGACTAACTCAGCCTCAAGTTCAATACTGGCAATGACAGGGCTCCATTGGGCCCTGTTTTTTTTTTTTTTTTTTTTCAATTTCAACGATTTCAGCTGTTTCTCAACTTCACTGTCATTTAACATCAGAATTGGTGATCACGAAATAGATGAAGTTAACGAATCCTGCTACGTAGACAGCAAAATACCCGATGACGGACGTAGGACGAAAGACATAAAAAGGAGAGTAGCTATTAATTTAAAACAGTGGCCTTAATTTCAGCAAGAAATTTCTGAAATGTACGTTTACAACACAGCATTCTGCGTTAGTTATTGAATATTTTATTTCAATCAGGAAAATTGAATTTAATAATGTTGTTCATGTTATTGCTTGGACAATTAAATATCTAACTGGTGATCACTTATTATTATATATTATTTCTAGTTGATAAAAATGTAAAAAGAAAGAATACTTAATCTGTTAGAAGGACCGTGTACAACAATCATTCAAATCAAATCAATAAAAATGAAGAAATTAGAAACAAGGACACTTGGAAAACCGGAACAAAGGACCGAAGCGTTTGAGTTGTGATGATATAGAAGAATGTTGAAAATTAGGTGGACTCGTAAGATAAGGAATGAGGAGCAGTCCGTACAATCGGCGAGAAAAGAAATATATGTCAAACACTGACAAAAAGGAGGGACAGGATGGCAAGAAATCTGTTAACACATCACAGAATTACTTCCTTGGTACTAGAGGGAGCTGTACAGGGTAAAAGTTGTAGAGGAAAACGGAGATTGGAATACACCCAGCAAATAAATGAAGATGTAGGTTGCAAGTGCTACTCTGAGGAGAAGAACATGGCACAGGAGAGGAATTCCTGGCCGGCCTCATGAAACCAGTCAGCAGACTGAAGCCTCAAAACAAAAGGAATGAAGGAATTGTACCGGTAATTGCCAAAGACCAGATTGTGATCTCTTACAGTGTGATATTGCTGTTCGAGTTGTCCGGGATCCTATGACAATTATACAAATATAGAATCTATGGTTTCTTACAACCACATCAACAGTCCTGTTGGGCCTCAGCGAAGCCAATAGGCATGCATCCCACAGGAAAGGCACAGTAGTCCCTGGGCTGTGAGCTATCCTTACCTTGAATCAGGTTTGGGTTAGTTCAAAAATGGTTCAAATGGCTCTAAGTACGAGGGCAGTTCAATAAGTAATGCAACACATTTTTTTTCTCGGCCAATTTTGGTTGAAAAATCCGGAAATGTCTTGTGGAATATTTTCAAACATTCCCGCTTCGTCTCGTATAGTTTCATTGACTTCCGACAGGTGGCAGCGCTGTACGGATCTGTTAAAATGGCGTCTGTAACGGATGTGCGTTGCAAACAACGGGCAGTGATCGAGTCTCTTTTGGCGGAAAACCAGGGCATCTCAGATATTCATAGGCGCTTGCAGAATGTCTACGGTGATCTGGCAGTGGACAAAAGCACGGTGAGTCGTTGGGCAAAGCGTGAGTCATCATCGCCGCAAGGTCAAGCAAGACTGTCTGATCTCCAGCGTGCACAGCTGTGACTCCTGCAATGGCGGAGCGTGCGAACACACTCGTTAGAGATGATCGACGGATCACCATCAAACAACTCAGTGCTCAACTTGACATCTCTGTAGGTAGTGCTGTCACAGTTGTTCACCAGTTGGGATATTCAAAGGTTTGTTCCCGCTGGGTCCCTCGTTGTCTAACCGAACACCATAAAGAGCAAAGGAGAACCATCTGTGCGGAATTGCTTGCTCGTCATGTGGCTGAGGGTGACAATTTCTTGTCAAAGATTGTTACAGGCGATGAGACATGGGTTCATCACTTCGAACCTGAAACAAAACGGCAATCAATGGAGTGGCGCCACACCCACTCCCCTACCAAGAAAAAGTTTAAAGCCATACCCTCAGCCGGTAAAGTCATGGTTACAGTCTTCTGGGACGCTGAAGGGGTTATTCTGTTCGATGTCCTTCCCCATGGTCAAACGATCAACTCTGAAGTGTATTGTGCTACTCTTCAGAAATTGAAGAAACGACTTCAGCGTGTTTGTAGGCACAAAAATCTGAACGAACTTCTCCTTCTTCATGACAACGCAAGACCTCACACAAGTCTTCGCACCCAAGAGGAGCTCACAAAACTTCAGTGGACTGTTCTTCCTCATGCACCCTACAGCCCCGATCTCGCACCGTCGGATTTCCATATGTTTGGCCCAATGAAGGACGCAATCCGTGGGAGGCACTACGCGGATGATGAAGAAGTTATTGATGCAGTACGGCGTTGGCTCCGACATCGGCCAGTGGAATCGTACCGTGCAGGCATACAGGCCCTCATTTCAAGGTGGCGTAAGGCCGTAGCATTGAATGGAGATTACGTTGAAAAATAGTGTTGTGTAGCTAAAAGATTGGGGAATAACCTGGTGTATTTCAATGCTGAATAAAACAACCCCTGTTTCAGAAAAAAAATGTGTAGCATTACTTATTGAACTGCCCTCGTACTATGGGACATGCTAAGGTAATCAGTCCCATACACTTAGCACTACTTAAACCTAACTAACTTAAGGACATCACACGCATCCATGCCCGAGGCAGGATTCGAACCTGCGACCGTTGCAGTCGCCCGGTTCAGGACTGAAGCGCGTAGAACCGCTCGGTCACAGCGGCCGGTGATTGGGATTGTTTGCAAGAAGAAATCTATCCACACGGACAGTGCGATGGTATCTGGAGTATTGTAGACAGCTAACACAGTAACTATTGTTACGGCTTCCGTTGACTTGGTAGCACAGAAAGGCCCATCAAAATCAGAGCATCCTACAATGACAATGGACCCAGGAGTGGCACTACGTCGTAATTTTTGACGGGTACCGAGTGAGTACACATCATCTCTGTGGACGTATCCCTATGTTTTCCTTTGAGAATGACGAACGTTGACTGGTTATATTTTTCGTTACCATTGGTCTGAGCAACTGCTATGGTGATATGGGTTGCCAATGGGCACAGAGCAGGACTGATCATCTGAACAGTGGGCGTTACTTTTCTGATTTGTTAAGGGGAGTTCACAGGGCCTATGGAGTCAATGTTAAATATTCGAGGTTTATGTAGCTTTATTTCTGGACGCAATCAAGATAACGAATTAATATTAGTACATATAATTTATCCAAGTTATTTATGTCTTCTGAAGTCGTATTAAGAGATATGATACGAAAGAAATGGGATATAATAAAAAAATATTGTGAATGTTTGTAAATGTACGCCAGTAGATTCAGAGCTCTTCAAATCACTACCATGATTGTGCTTCAGTATGTACAGCGTGTTATAATAAAATAAGTCACATATTTCATGTAGCTGTCTGAAGTAGTTTATCACATACAGTTACATAAAAATATAAAACTGTCATTTTGAGAAAACAACGATTATAGTTGAAAATGATAACAACTTACTGGTATTTTTAATTAAGGCTCAGAAGCACCCAGGAGTATAGTATCATCTTCTTAGCCACCCTTCTTCTCCAAAGCTTCTTCCTTCTAGTTGACTTTATTTCTTTAATGCTGAACTTGGCTGCACGCTATGGCTCATAATCTCTGGAACTGTCAAATAATTTGAACCTGCTTACTGTATGACAGTCTGGGGTGGTGTTGAGATGGGCTATAACTCTTATTTCCCCCTTGTGTCCCTCATCAAATGTTAACACAGCATCGCTGATTTCCCTTTTCAGTTTACTTGACACTATAAATACATTTTTGGGCACTCCTATGCAGACAGTGGTACTGAAAGACTTAGTAGAATTCATAGTCTGCTTTAAGAGGAGATCTTAATGATGCAGGTGCCTATAAATATGCATTATGACTTCCATAACCACTTTAGGAGTAAATATATTCAGTTGAAAATACACTCTCATAACTTCAGCCTTCCGGAATTCACACCATGATTAATGTCCAGGTGGACAAAGTGAATGTACTACTTTTCTGTCAGTTGAGAGTTTGACGAATTATGAGGCCAAGACTGCTTTCTTCATACTTTGTAAATCTTTTCTGTTATGCCTATTGGCCACTCCATAATACTGCTGAAGCTGATCTATTGTTTTATCAGTCAAACACTGAGCGGCCTCCCATCTGACAATGTTCTGGTGCTAAGAGTTTGTTTTAATTTTCTGAGGCGCAAGTCCATCCACTTTGTGCATGTCCATTGCATTTCAGTTTCTCTAACTCCCCATTTTCATATGGATTCTCATTCCACAACACACTCATAGGCTGTAGAATCCCATACAAAGTGAGGCATGTCGTAATTAGGTACGTTGGGGAATATGCAAGTAATACAATAAAATGAAAAATAAAATACTTCTAAACATCAGACAAACGTTAAATCTAATATTGCTTTGTGCAGAGAAGAGTGAAGAATTTTGTAGGACTTGTTTTGTAAAATGTCAAAAATTACGATTTATTGTGTGCAGACATCAGGTAAGGCTGAAAGTTGATATCTTTGGGATCTCCATGGCGCTCTCTTACAAGGTATTCAAGACAAAATATTGTCGATTTTATTCTGATCTAACTCAATGCAAATGATCGACTATTGCCCTGGCCAGTATGTAATCCATTTCTCTCAGCCACTGAAAACATGCAGTTACTGGTTGTTGACAGAGTGGCATGTCATCACTCGGCAGCTTCTATGACTGATTAACTGTGGCGCAGAGACGAAATATCCCGGTTGGAGCCATGTCGCTGCTCTGTGTACTAAATTTCGGACACTGTTTGTACATAAATCATTACACAATGTAATCATGTATTTCTCGAACTGCCCACTACAGACACTGGAAGTATAATCTCGTTATTTCCTAGCCTTACTCTTGCTGTAATTTTAATGTCGATCTGTGTTAAGTTTGTCCTGCTCCAGCCTCTATGTTGACTCATATTCGTGCAATTCTTAGACAGTATTGATTCAGCGCTTCTCAAGACAGGAGTAACGTGCGCTGTTCGGCGATACACGGCACACTTTCTGCAATAAGGTGCGGCGGGATTCGGCGCAGGCTTGCAGCGAGCCTCAGAGCAGAGCGCTATTAGAGACTCGCCGCACGCGGCGCCGCTAAGCACAGTTTCCAATTACGGCGGCGCGCGGGGCCGCGAGAGGCCTTTGTCTGTGCCGGCTGTGAACGACTGCGACAAGACTGCGCAAACAATCTGACCGCACGCCGCGCCGCCGAACAAAGAGCCAGCCCAGGCCTCTGGCCGAGATAAATCGGCGGCAAGTGGGACGCGCCGGGCGCTAGGCAGCGCTGCGCCAGATAGCGAGCCCGCTGGCGGCGCTGCCGGGACAAAGGCCTGCAGGCGCCGGCAGGCCAGCACCGGGACACAGTGCGAGCGAGCGTGCGGCCGAGCATCCTACCTACCACTGCCAGTACGGACACGGTAACTCGCAAGGTGGTTAAGTTCTGTGTGTGAAACAACTACTTATCTTTTACTGGAAGCCTACAAATTGTAGAAGTAGCTACTCGGAGAAATTGTTGAAACTGGGCAAATTTCTTCATGCAGAACTTTGAGGATATTGCTATAGACACTGCCCCATTGAAGCTGAAGTGTTTCTTTCGATACGTTGACGACACGTTCGTCGTTTGGTCACACGGACGCGAGAAACTAGACGAGTTTTTGGAACACCTCAATGGCATCAACACTAATATCCAGTTCACCATGAAGGTGGAAAAAGATAATGCACTGCACTTCCTCGGCGTCCTTGTCCACCGTAAACAAAATGTGTGTCTTGGCCACAGCGTCTACAGAGAACCCACCCACACAGCCATCATCATCCACCACAGAAGCGCACAGTATTACAAAAATTCGTGCATCGTGCAAGAGTAATATCAGACGACGATAACCTGTCCCATGAACTGAGCCACGTACGCAAGGTTTTCAGGAATAACGGCTACAGCGCCCTTCAAGTGAAAGAAGTGATTTATGGGAAATATCAGAATAAGACCGCCGACGAAGAGCAGGAAAAGAAACTCGCTTTGCTGCCATTCTGTAGCTCTGGGTCGGACAAGATGAGCCGCGTGTTGAAAAGACACAAGATCAATTCAATCTTCAGGCCTCCAACGAAAATCTGTCAATTACTGACACCAGTTAAAGACGCAGTAGGTCTCAGAACACCTGGAGTCTACGAAATACCTTGTCAGTGCAGCCAGAAATACATCGGACAAACAGTGCGGACTGTGGAACAACGCAGGAAAGAACATGAGAGGTATTATCGCCTACGCTATCGAGAGAAATCTCCGTTAGCTGAGCATGCGTTAGAAAACGATCACCACATAAAATTTGACGATACCTCTGTCGTAGCTCGCACTAACGGCTTCTGGGACAGTTTAATAAAGGAAGCTATTGAAATAAAAATTACCGCAAACACCCAGAATAGAGACGGTGGCTTGCAGCTTAGCGCTGCGTGGGATCCAGCGATCGCGCGATTGTAAAGGGCACATCGCACGCCGTCTCAAAACATGCCCATATATGGCAATGTCACGGGCACCAGTGACGTCACAGCCGGCAGCTAGCGTATATAAGGGCGCACCAACAGCCCACTGGCAGTCATAACACTTGACAATGGCCAAGGAGTGCTTGGCCGAAAGCTCGTGTAGTTTTAAGCAATTGACGCAGATGGAAACCCGAGAACATTCTATTCAGGGCATGTGTCATTGGCGGTTCGTGCAAAATTGTACCAATGTGCTACAGTGTGGCTGAATGTAGCCTTTTGACTTCTAACAGTAGTAACAGAAACTAAATTATATATGCCAGTTTTTTGTATACGGGGTGAATACTAATAAAACGGAAAAATTGAAGGTACGAATTCATGACTGGAAATGATGGAAAACATGTCCTATGAACTTGCATCACCCTAGCAGATGGCGCTGACGAATGGAAGTTCCTGAGACCAACTTTCCCCCTTGTGTGCTGCAAGCTGTATGCATACTGTAAGCAGCAGAATATTTCAGTATTCTTGTCGGGAACGAGGCGAGATTGTGTACTGCGAGGCAGATGGAAACGATAGATAGGCAGTATGCGTATACCAAAACAAGTACCCTCACAGTCACCAAACACATCACACATCATTTCAAGCCCTTTCTGGGCGCTTGTGAGATCATCGGTCCTTTCAGACAGACGAATGTACAGCGAGGCGGCGGACTGTACCGACACCATGAGGACCGGGTTCTACAGGATATTGAGACGAAACCTGGAGCATGCCCCAGGTAAGTGACCCGCCAACATGGTGTAAGCGAAGGTACTGTTACATGTGAATCCGTGAAATCATGCTTTGCATCTCATGGAGGCCACTTTCAACATCTGGTGTGAGGAGGATGCATTGCAGCTCTGTACTGTGATTTTTGGACAATATGTTGTCATTGCAGGCACACTGTCCATTCCTGGACACATGTTCGTAGAACATTTTTTCCTCCACTTCCAGTCAGGAATCCGTTCCCGCAGTTTATCTATTCTATTAACGTGTACGATGTATTATCTGAACTGTTCATTTCCCACGCCGGGGTTCCCGGGTTCGATTCCCGGCGGGGTCAGGGATTTTCTCTGTCTCGTGATGACTTGGTGTTGTGTGATGTCCTTAGGTTTAGTTAGGTTTAAGTAGTTCTAAGTTCTAGGGGACTGATGACCATAGTGCTCAGAGCCATTTGAACCATTTGAACTGTTCACACATATTTAAATTTTATAATTAAAATGTATATATGCAAACTGAAGCGACGAATAAAAATTTGTACCCAGACCAGGATTCAAATTAAGGCAGTTGGGCTAACCACTACACCATCCTGACCCAGAGGCTTTGTAATACTGTATGGTCTATCCCAGCACACCTCTGTCCATAATAAAAAAATTCCCATTCCGACTTCAGCCGATTTGGTATTCCCCCTAGACTTCAACAGCGTTGCAAGGGCTCTCCAACTGTATTATAGTAGCACCTCCATATCGAATCAACTGAATGAAACACCTGTGCCTGGGTTTCGGGCAGGATACCACGTTTCGTTCGATGCTGGGCTGCTGTTGCAGTATAGTTGGAGAGCCTCTACAGTGCTGTTCGAGTTCCTAATGGTTCAAATGGCTCCGAGCACTATGGGACTTAACATCTCAGGTCATCAGTCCCCTAGAACTTATAACTACTTAAACCTAACTAACCTGAGAACATCACCCTAGAACCGCACGGCCACACTTTTCATAGCCGCCCACACTGTTACGGCGTCGGGAACGACAGAGCAAACATGGCTGTGAGAAGACCTCAGCCAATCGCACTCTGACCGACCTCTCTCCAGGACGACAACGCGATAGGAGCGGCCCTATGCGAAAAGAACATAAACGCCGCGCCGGACTGGTCGCGGCCCAGTTGAATTGTAGCTTCAACAATAGGCACTGGTATGGCGGCGTCAGCTCTATTCACATTGCTTGTACTTTCTATATAGCAGCGACTTGTGGTTGTTTATACTAAAGAAGATTTATTATTTCGTATGTCGCCTTTTGCTTGCGACACATCTGTGTAATTCTCGGAGTTAAGTATTGTCTTTTACTTTATGTAATAAAACTAATTAATACGATTGGCTTGAATTGTTTGTCTAACGAACCGAGTTCGTAGGATTCCTGGAGTCCTCATATTTGACGGCGAGCATGGAAACATAATAATTAACGACTAAGATGGATTTAACACACATTCGAAGGAAATTGACGTGATTGTGTTGCGATTTGTGGCTCGCATTCGAAGAGAAATGACGTAATTTTAAAACGTTTTCCGGCCTAATTCGAAGTGAAATGACTTAATTGTAGTGCATTTTTTACAGTGTGCTTTAGTACATTGCCACCTAATCACCAACCACTCTGTTATCACACTCTTAGGATGCATCCCAGGGGTGTGAAGCTCATGACGAATTGCTGTACCAATAAAAGGTTCAATATGGAGAGATCTAGCAACTAGACAGCATCATCTTTTAATAAATATATAAATTACTCCGTATCCCCCCTATCCCTAAAGGTAGAGTGTGCTCTTCGAATAATGATGCATTGTTGAGTCAGGGAGTTTGTATCCAAATACCTTGCGAGCTGGTAGCGGTTTCTCAGGAATCACAGCTGCGATTGTTTTGCGATGAGATTTCCAGTACAAGAAGTCGAGCTATAATCATATTGAAGCTTGGTCTGAGGAGGAGTAAAACTATCTTTAAAAGACGTCTCAGAAAGAAAGATGAAACCCTAGTGAACTCGAAGTGTACTTGTTTCTCTGTGGACACAGCAAAGTCGATGTCAACCACTTCATTAATTTAAAAGTTATTTACTTTCTAGTGCTTCCATTCCACACGTACCCCTCTTTGGATGAGGGCGAGCTATCTACATCTACATCTACTTTTATACTCCGCAAGCCACCCAACGGTGTGTGGCAGAGGGCACTTTACGTGCCACTGTCAGTACCTCCCTTTTCTGTTCCAATCGCGTATGGTTCGCGGGAAGAACGACTGTCTGAAAGTCTCCGTGCGCGCTCGAATCTCCATAATTTTACATTCGTGATCTCCTCTGGAGGTATAAGTAGGGGGAAGCAATATATTCATCCCGAAACGCACCCTCTCGAAACCTGGCGAGCAAGCTACACCGCGATGCAGAGCGCCTCTCTTGCAGAGTCTGCCACTTGAGTTTGCTAAACATCTCCGTAACGCTATCACGGTTACCAAATAACCCTGTGACGAAACGCGCCACTCTTCTTTGGATCTTCTCTATCTCCTCCGTCAACCCGATCTGGTACGGATCCCACACTGATGAGCAATACTCAAGTATAGGTCGAACGAGTGTTTTGTAAGCCACCTCCTTTGTTGATGGACTACATTTTCTAAGGACTCTCCCAATGAATCTCAACCTCCCACCCGCATTACCAACAATTAATTTTATATGATCATTCCACTTCAAAGCGTTCCGCACGCATACTCCCAGATATTTTGCAGAAGTAACTGCTACCAGTGTTTGTTCCGCTATCATATAATCATACAATAAAGGATCCTTCTTTCTATGTATTCGCAATACATTACATTTGTCTATGTTACGGGTCAGTTAACACTCCCTGCACCAAGTGCCTATCCGCTGCAGATCTTCCTGCATTTTGCTACATTTTCTAATGCTGCAACTTCTCTGTATACTACAGCATCATCCGCGAAAAGCCGCATGGAACTTCCGCCACTATCTACTAGGTCATTTATATATATTGTGAAAAGCGATGGTCTCGTAACATTCCCCTGTGGCACGCCAGAGGTTACTTTAACGTCTGTAGACGTCTCTCCATTGATAACAACATGCTGTGTTCTGTTTGCTAAAAACTCTTCAATCCAGCCACACAGCTGGTCTGATATTCCGTAGGTTCTTACTTTGTTTATCAGGTGACAGTGCGGAACTGTATCGAATGCCTTCCGGAAGTCATGGAAAATAGCATCTACCTGGGAGCCTGTATCTAATATTTTCTGAGTCTCATGAACAAATAAAGCGAGTTGGGTCTCACACGATCGCTGTTTCCGTAATCCATGTTGATTCCTACAGAGTAGATTCTGGGTTTCCAAAAACGACTTGATACGCGAGCAAAAAACATGTTCTAAAATTCTACAACAGATCGACGTAAGAGATATAGGTCTATAGTTTTGCGCATCTGCTCGACGACCCTTCTTGAAGACTGGGACTACCTGTGCTCTTTTCCAATCATTTGGAACCTTCCGTTCCTCTAGAGACTTGCGGTACGCGGCTTTTAGAAGGGGGGCAAGTTCTTTCGCGTACTCTGTGTAGAATCGAATTGGTATCCCGTCAGGTCCAGTGGACTTTCCTCTGTTGAGTGATTTCAGTTGCTTTTCTATTCCTTGGACACTTATTTCGATGTCAGCCATTTTTTCGTTTGTGCGAGGATTTAGAGAAGGAACTGCAGTGCGGTCTTCCTCTGTGAAACAGCTTTGGAAAAAGGTTTTTAGTATTTCAGCTTTACGCGTGTCATCCTCTGTTTCAGTGCCATCATCATCCCGGAGTGTCTGGATATGCTGTTTCGAGCCACTTACTGATTTAACGTAAGACCAGAACTTCCTAGGATTTTCTGTCAAGTCGGTACATAGAATTTTACTTTCGAATTCACTGAACGCTTCACGCATAACCCTCCTTACGCTAACTTTGACATCGTTTAGCTTCTCTTTGTCTGAGAGGTTTTGGCTGCGTTTACACTTGGAGTGAAGCTCTCTTTGCTTTCGCAGTAGTTTCCTAATTTGTTGTTGAACCACGGTGGGTTTTTCCCGTCCCTCACAGTTTTACTCGGCACGTAAGTGTCTAAAACACATTTTACGATTGCCTTAAACGTTTTCCAGAAACACTCAACATTGTCAGTGTCGGAACAGAAATTTTAGTTTTGATCTGTTAGGTAGTCTGAAATCTGCCTTCTATTACTCTTGCTAAATAGATAAACATTCCTCCCTTTTTTATATTCCTATTAACTTCCATATTCAGGGATGCTGCAACGGCCTTATGATCACTGATTCCCTGTTCTGCACTTACAGAGTCGAAAAGTTCGGGTCTGTTTGTTATCAGTAGGTCCAAGATTTTATCTCCACAGGTCGGTTCTCTGTTTAATAGCTCGAGGTAATTTTCGGATAGTGCACTCAATATAATGTCACACGATGCTCTGTCCCTACCACCCGTACTAAACATCTGAGTGTCCCAGTCTATATCTGGTAAATTGAAATCTCCACGTAAGACTATAACATGCTGAGAAAATTTATGTGAAATGTATTCCAAATTTTCTCTCAGTTGTTCTGCCACTAATGCTGCTGAGTCGGGAGGTCGGTAAAAAGATCCAACTATTAACCTAGCTCGGTTGTTGAGTGTAACCTCCACCCATAATAATTCACAGGAACTATCCACTTCTATTTCTCTACAGGATAAACTACTACTAACAGCGACAAACACACCACAACCAGTTGCATGCAATCTATCCTTTCTAAACACGGTCTGTGCCTTTGTAAATATTTCGGCAGAATTTATCTCTGGCGTCAGTCAGCTTTCTGTACCTATAACGATTTCAGCTTCGGTGCTTTCTATCAGCGCTTGAAGTTCCGGTACTTTACCAATGCAGCTTCGACAGTTTACAATTACAATACCGATTGCTGCTTGGTCCCCGCATGTCCCGACTTTGCTCCGCACCCTTTGAGGCTGTTGCCCTTTCTGTACTTGCCCGAGGCCATCTAACCTAAAAAACCGCCCAATCCACGCCATACGACCCCTGCTACCCGTGTAGCCGCTTGTTGCGTGTAGTGGACTCCTGACCTATCCAGCGGAACCCGAAATCCCACCACCCTATGGCGCAAGTCGATGAATCTGCATCCCACACGGTCACAGACCCGTCTCAACCTCTGATTCAGACCCTCCACTAGGCTCTGTACCAAAGGTCCGCAGTCAGTCCTGTCGACGATGCTGCAGATGGCGAGCTCTGCTTTCATCCCGCTTGCGAGACTGGCAGTCTTCACCAAATCAGATAGCCGCCGGAAGCCAGAGAGGATTTCCTCCGATCCATAGCGACACACATCATTGGTGCCGACATGAGCGACTACCTGCAGATGGGTGCACCCTGTACCCTTCATTGCATCCGGAAGGACCCTTTCCACATCTGGAATGATTCCCCCCGGTATGCACTCGGAGTGAACATTGGTTTTCTTCCCCTCTCTTGCTGCCATATCCCTAAGGGGCCCCATTACGCGCCTGACGTTGGAGCTCCCAACTACCAGTAAGCCCATCCTCTGCGACCGCGCGGATCTGCAGACGGAGGCGCAACCTCTGGATCAGGACAAACAGCCATGTCCGGCCGAAGATCAGTATCTGCCTGAGAGAGAGCCTGAAGCCGGTTCGTCAGACAAACTGGAGAGGCCTTCCGTTCAGCCCTCCAGAATGTCTTTCGCCCCCTACCACACCTCGAGACGACCTCCCACTCTACCGCAGGTGAGGGATCAGCCTCAATGTGGGCTGTATCCCAAGCCGCCACAGTCATAATCCGATCGGGGGATGCGTGGGACGAGCTGGCCGTCCCCGACAAACCCCCATCCGGACCCCCACAGTGATGCCCATTGGCAACAGCCTCAAGCTGTGTGACCGAAGCCAACACTGCCTGAAGCTGGGAGCGAAGGGATGCCAACTCAGCCTGCATCCGAACACAGAAGTTGCTGTCCCTATCCATGTTAAAAACTGTTGTGCAAAGAACGTCTGAACTAATCTACAGAGAGCACAAACAATTCGACACAAAATTTAAACGGTTATTAAAATACAAGATTGCCTAGTAAATGCAGTAATGCTGCTACTTGCGCACTGTTGACACACTGCTCGACGGTGGAAGGAGAATACGCGATTTTACACTATTCAGGTGCTAAAACGCGATGCTACAACTCTCAAATGCTATAATACGCCCGAAATTTATGAATTAAACAATGCAAATGCCAAAAACACGCCAAGAAATTAAGAATTAAACTATGTAAGAAATAAGTGAGCTAAGAGTATACGACTTGCTGCTGCAGCTGCTTATCCAACGGCGGTAGGGAGCCCATGTTGACAGGGGCCATGTTGACACATCTCCGTAATTAATTTTATAAAATGATTTCGATTAAAATAAAACAATTTTTCAGATTAAGATACAAATGTTGACAACCCTAGAGCAGGCACATCGGTGTACAGAGTGCGCTACTCTTAAATAAAAATGTTATTTAACATGTTTGAAACACTTATGACATTTGAAACTCTAGCTTTACATTCGTAAGTATCCTGAATATTGTTATGTAGAGGCCAGTGATTCTCTGTGCTAAATAACTTGCTTAATAGGAAATTTTGTGTGACGTTGTCACAGACTGTGCACTCACGTTGGGGTACAACTAACTATCTAACATCATTACCTGACTAAAGTGTTTACTATCACTGCTGTTTAGACTATATGTGAATTAAACAGCACTATTTTCATGTCAGGGGGCTGTAACTGCTTTTCTCCACCGACACTACAAAAGGAAAAATACCGATAATGAGTTACAAATATAATTATGCCAACAGTCTTCATTCCTAACCAACACATACTTGACGACTGCATTGAAGAGAGGACTTGCGTTACTGCTGTTGCACGTTTCAAAATGTTCAATCTTTGAGAGTTCTTACGTGACTGGGAGGAGACTTTTTCAGGTGTTAATGTAAAACATTTGCAGCAACGTATGCGGCTGTTAAACACAACTAAATTGGCAGGTATACAGACATATGGCTCTACAGCTAGTTCATCGTTATCGCTGCCTTCACAGCAAATACTGCTGAAGCTAAGAATAATGTTATAAATGCGGCAAATGTGACAAGCACAGAGTGATACTGTTGTTCATTTAAAGTATGGAAACCAGAGGGTGGTGCGAGTTCCGAGCAAAGAAGTTCCTGGCAGTACTTTCAGCTCTCCAAGCTGCGACTGTAAGACTGTGGATTCGACGAGATGGAGTGTTGGAGTTTATACTTTTTCGAGTGGCTTAAATCTTCACATTGGATCATGAAAAAAGTAAGTTATCATGATTTAAAAGTATGTCTAAAACCACGATGTATGTCTTTGGGTCTGAACACACTAATGTCCAAAAATGCTATATAAATTTTCATTCGGTTTTCACAAGTAAAGTAAGCCTAGTCTGGGGCTACGTACACGTGTTATATCTTCAAATCGGATCACTGAAAGAAAGGGTATTGCGATTTAAATTTTTATCTGAAGTCGTTGTTTCATTCTGTTTGAACTCGAAGATCTCTAGAAATACTGTACGATTTTTCGTGCCGTTGGTACGGGTAACTTGAGCGTAGCTTGGGGCAGTATGTATGGGTTTCAGTTCATCAACATCGGAGAACGGACAAAAAGATATTGTAATTTGACATATTATCTAAAATCGTCTAATCAGCGTAGCAGTTCGGATGTTTATCACAGTGACAAACTTACCACGGTGTAGTACATAAAAGAATCAGTAGATGGCGCTGTTACAGTTTTAAACTCACTGACAATTGTAGTGAATATAGTGAGAATGAGAGAAACATATATTCCCTTTAAAAAAGTATTTCGTCTTTTAGCTTTGATCTTTTATCATATTTGTGATAATGCTTTTATTGGTTGATATGTTCTATGTAATACAAGTCAACAGAATGAATACGGTGCTTATTCGATCATCGGTGTGTTTAGTCTTTACGTCTATGCTAGTAGTACTGAGCGCGAGAGTAGCTCTGTTAGCCGGCTGGGGTGGCCGAGCGTTTCTAGGGGCTACAATCTACAGGTTTAGGTAATTATAAGTTCTAGGGGAATGATGACCTCAGAAGTTAAGTCCCATAGCTCTCAGGGCCATTTGAGCCATTTTGAGAGTAATTCTGTTACGTTTTCATAATTAAACTGAAGTATCGATTTCAAGGCATCTTGGCGTGGAGGTACTTGAACACTGGGGAAGAATAAAGGCTTAGGAAGTAAAACAGAGAAAATCATCTTAAGACGGTGAAGTGGGGAAGATAACTTTTCTTACATCAGTGAACATAAACCATGGTAATAAACATTCACTGCTTGTGTGTCGGGCAGTTCAGGAGGGGGGGGGGGGGGGGCATATGATATCACTGTAAGACACAATTGTTTCTACTACTTTATTGAATTCCTGAAGTACAATTATCACTATAATGGGGACGCACTTCACGACGAATATTCGAAGCGGACATTCTCTAGGAATGCAAAAAGCAGGCAACTGCGCGCAGATGCACTAAGTGATCAAAAGTATCAGAATACCTTGCTCAAAATGACTTACAAGCTCATGGCGCCATCCATCGGTAATGCTGGATTTCGATGTGGTGTTGGCCTACCCTTAGCCTTGATGACACCTTCCACTCTCGCAAGCATACATTCAATAAGGCGCTGGAAGGTTTCTTGGGGAATTGAGACCATTCTTCACGGAGTGCCACACTGAAGAAAGATATCGATGTCGGTCGATGAGGCCTGGCACGAAGCCGGCGTTCCAAAACATCCCAAAGGTGTTCTATTGGATTCAGGTCAGGACGCTGTGCAGGCCACTCCATTACAGGAATGTTACTGTCGTGTAACCACTCTCCTGGCCACAGGCCTTGCATTGTGAACAGGTTCTCGATCGTGTTGAAAGATGCAACCGCCATCCCTGAATTGCTTTTCAACAGTGAGAAGCAAGATGGTGCTTAAACCATCAATATAGGCCAGTGCTGTCATAGTGCCACACAAAACAACATGAAAAACATGACCACACCACAACACCACCGCTTCCGAATTTTACTGTTGGCACTACACACGCTCGCAGATGACGTTCACCGGGCATTCTCCATACCCATACCCTGCTATGGGATCGCCACACTGTGTACCGTGATTCGTCACTCCATACAACGTTTTTCCACTGTTCAGTCGCCTAATGTTTACGCTCCTTGCACCAAGCGAGGCGTTGTTAGGCATTTACCATCGTGATGTGTGGCTTATGAGCCGCAGCTCGACCATGAAATCCAAGTTTTCCCACCTCCGGCCTAACTTACAGTGTCCGCCTCCGTAGCGCAGCGCCTACCACGCAAGGAGGCCGAGGTTCGTTCCCGGCATGGGACTGCGTGAAGTGTGTCCTTCATCACCACTGACTCGCAAGTCGCCGAAATGGCGTCAACTAAAAAGACTTGCAATAAGGCGGCCGACCCCCAGCCAATAAATGCCATACGATCATTTCATTTTCAGTACTTGCAGTAGATCCTGATGCAGTTTGGAATTCCTGTGTGATGGTGTGCATAGATGTTGTGTTACACATTATGACCTTCTTCAACGGCAGCCTCTATCATCCAACAGACGAGGTGGGCCTGTACGCTTTTGCGCTGTGCATGTCCCTTCTTGTTTCCACTTCATTATTACATCGGAAACAGTGGACCTAGGGATGTTTAGGAGTGTAGAAATCTAGTGTACAGACGTATGACATAAGTGACACCAAATCATCTGACCAGGTTCGAAACCCGTGAGTTCCGCGGAGTGCCCCATTCAGCTCCCTCACGATGTCTAATGACTTCTGAGGTCACTGATATGGAGTACCTGGTAGTAGGTGGCAGCACAATGCAGCTAACATGAAAAACGTATGTTTGTGGTGGTGTCCGAATACTTTGGTTCCCATAGCGTATAGTGAGGTATGCTCCTGTAGGACATCGACTACACTGCCAGCAGAATGTGCAACATCCTCAGTGACTGTGGTCAGTGGCACCAGGGCACCTAAGGAGGTGTTGTAGCGTTAGCGATTCATTAATCACGATCATCGGCCATCAGATGGCTCTCAGGGACAAGTCTGTGCACCCTATGTTTTGACACTTAAGCGGTAAAAGAGCTGATTTTAGTCGTGAAAAGTGATTCCCTCATTCTAGGTATAAGCATCCCCCACCGAAGTACATCCTGTTTTGAACTCACTGATCGTCCTGTGGGAAGCTGGATGGACCGCTGTATTTATTGGGCATCAACAGTGATCTGTAGAGCATTGCCACACTTATGGACAAGGTTGCGCACGTCGGCATAGTACAAATGCACGTCAAGATCGAGGCAATGTGCGAGGAGCGGTGACCGACTGAACATCAAGCAGGTGCGAAATCAGGGCACTTGTTGCATCTGCTGAGTCACGAAGGACCATTGTGACCGGTCTAACTGCTACAGAATTAAGATCGCGTGTGCCTCTGCCCCAGGCAGATATCAAGACTTCTTCAACCACTGCTACTCTGGCGTCCTAAAATAGTTGATTGGAGAGTGGAATGGCGCACTGTTGTATTCAGGATGAGAGTGGGTTCTGTCTGTATGCGAGTGATGGACACATATGTGCATAACGTAGACCTGGTGAGCTGCCTATTCCAGAGTGCATTCGCCTACAACAGAAAGCTTCAATCTCAACCGCTATGCGGAATAGCAGTGCAGTCTCAGGCGCCTTGCCACGGTTCGCGCAGCTCCCCCTGCCGGAGGTTTCAGTCCTCCCTCGGGCATGGGTGTATGTGTTATCCTTAGCGAAAGTTAGTTTTAGATTAAGTAGTATTTAAGCCTAGGGACCGATTACCTCAGCCACCTATATCAGGCATCATAGTGTTAAGGTCTAACAATTACTACTCACGTGTTTCTGCAGGGTAAAGTAATCCGTGTCTACTACATTGCATATGCTGTTATTACCGTGCTACAGCCGTTTCATCGACAGGAATAAGATGTGCAACTTCAGCAGGTCAAAGCACGTCCACATATGGCTGTTGCGATGCGACATGCTCAACGTGGTGTAAAACAACTGCCCTGGCCAGTAAGATCAGCAGATCTCTCGACAACTGAACGCGTACGGGACGTGATCAATTGCGAAATTATTCGTCGTCCAGGGCCTTGAGGAACCGTTGCTGAATTGTAACAAAGGCGATATATGTTTGGGAACCTTGGCGTCTGTGTTTACATGAGAGAATACGCGCCTACATTTCCGCCAGAGGGGGTACACTGCCTATTAATACGACTGTTCGGGCACCCTTTACTGAGGCATGTGTGTTTCATTTGGTCTGAACTGCAAATCATGTGCACATGCAGTGATGAGCTACATTTCACAATATTTGTCAATAAAATAACTCGTACTAGAGGGTTTAGCATTTCTTTTCTGGCAGTATACGTATACTGCATCGGCTTACAGCCTACTAAGCGTTGACTGTGAAATACTGAGAATGAGCTTTTCCACTTGCACCCTCTGCTGCGACCCTTTACAATCAGACGTGGGATTTAAAATCGTATGCATTATTCAGCAATTTGCGAAGTTAATTCATAGACATAGACTGTACTGAACCTGTCTTTATCTGACAAAAGGCAAGAAGTATAACAATGAAATGCCTTCAGTGGGTACGGCAATAAATCAACGAATCAATTACATATTTCTACGTCTACCATGAGTTATGAGATAGTAAACGCTCCTAGTAGTGCATCAGCGAATTATAATGGTCGCCCACGACACAGAGGTCCAATGCCAGGCTTCATACTAATGGCGGCGATCAGTTACAACCCACGGGCGCGTTTGATATCTCCAGGCTAATCAGTGCCGGTATTTACTGGGTGTGAGAATATTAATGAGACTTGAAATGTCACCTTTAAAAAATTATGAATGATTGTGTTGGTAAACTTCTACGTTATTTGATTTTCAAACACCTGAGCAAAACTGAACGTACTCAGACAGTTCTATCTTTACTTATTCTGATCATCACTAAACTGACACACAATATTTTTAGCGAAAAATATTTTGATAGAGAACAAACAATGTATTTACGTTAATATGTTCAAGCGAACGATCTGGACATGTTTCCCGCAGAGAAAGGAAATTTTTATATATATATATCAACTGCATCAGGCATCATAGACACAGAAAAAATAGAACACAAAATTCTCAGAAAAATATTTGGACCAATTCACAGAGATGGCATATGGATGAAGCGACCTACCAAAGAGCTGTACCAGCACACTGACAGACTAACAGACGCGATCAGAAAACGCAGATTAACTTTCTATGGGCACATACAGAGAATGGACAACAACCGACTTACAAAGAAAATTTTTGATGTAGTAAACAGCTCAAGCAAGAAAACAAATTGGTATCATGAAATAGACGAAGACTTAAGGCAGATAGGGATCAACAGGCAAATGATAGGAGACAGGAAATACTTCAGAAACAAAGTTAGGAGTGCAAAATTTATTGTAAAGGAGAGAAAGAAGACAGGAACATTATGGACAGAGCAAAGGAAACAGGAGCACAGCCAAAGGATGAAGAGATTTTGGGAAGAGAAGAGGAAGAGAGGAAAGAAGTGAAAATTGTGTCATCATGTGATTTTCGAGTTCAAACACTGTCCATAAGGGCAACAATGAAATGAATATATATATATATATATATATATATATATATATATATATATATATATATATATATATATATATATATATCAATTCATGACATCCATATTAACGAATTTCCTTTCTCTGCGGGAAACATGTCCAGATCGTTCGCTTATAGTAAATTTTCAAAACTCTGGCATCTTTCTCCCCACATCCACCACTGCCGCGCTGTTCACATCCAACTGCCCAACATTACAATAACGAATAGACCAACAATGAGTCCAACCAGCCATAGACAGCACACAGCGCAGTCAGCGATTTTCATACACAGCACTGCATGGCATTACCAACATAAAAACCTAAACAACCAACTTACAGACTGACAACACTGCAAGCGATCTGGCAATGCTGTGTTGCTCCGTTTTTGTAGACCGGTGTTCATCCCTTGATTACGTTCAGACTGAGTTCCATCTCCGAATACGGTTCACGTGATTTCTGAGAGCGTCATCATTGGCTCTGTGTTTTTGTTGATCATAAAATGTAAGCTTTCACGGCTGTAAATATCACAGTTAGTAAGATGTTCCGGGTTATTGCGCCGTGATCGAAGGGATTTCACCTTAAAACCCTACCTTTCATCCCCATCTGTGGAGGACATTTTCAAACCGGATAGTAATTTTTTGAATGTGCAATTGACTCCCTGACTCGCTACTGAATCCCCTTTGCAGATAGGGATGAAATGTCGGGTTTTAATGCGAAATCCATTCGACCACTACATAATAGCTTGGAACATTTTATAAATTTTTGTTGTCGGTTACGAATATGGAACACAGGAATTTAGAGCAACATTGTACAATGAAGATTTGTGTTATAATTGAGGAATCTTGAGAGTGTCATCTTTGTATCTTTGAAACAGGACTATGGGGAACATTCCTTGTCAAGAGCACGAATTCTACGCTTTGTTATAGGGATGGGAAGGGGGCATCACTTAGAACTCGTGGTCTCATTTAGTGTTTCTGAAGGTTAAAATAACGAACGGCTGCTCATTACATCGAGTAGGTACTCTTGTGAGATCAGACCGATTCCTAACAAATGGTTCAAATGGCTCTGACCACTGTGGGACTTAACATCTGAGGTCATCAGTCCCCGTGAACTTAGAACTACTGAAACCTAACTAACGTAAGGGCATCGCACACATCCATGCCCGAGGCAGGATTCGAACCTGCGACCATAGCGGTCGCGCGGTTCTAGACTGAAGCGCCTAGAACCGCTCGGTCACTTCGGCCGGCGATTTCTAACAATACGGGTAATGGGTGTCTTTCCTAACTGAAACATCCTCACTGCACATCAAAACTTTACCGAATATTTGTCCATGCGAAAAGCTTTTGCCAAAATGCGACCGAAAAACCACGCTGCTGAGCAGGACAGTCGAAGATCTTAATATTGAGGGACTACTATTGATTCAGTCGTGTGACCACAGATGATGAATCTTGGATACCTGAGTACGATCCTGAGGCAGAGCGGCAAAGTGAGGATGGCATACTGAGTCATCTTCTCGACCTAAAAAATATCGAATGAGCAAATCAATACAATGCTGACTTCCTTTTTTTTGGCAGCAGGGTTTCGTGCATGTAGAATTTGTTCCTCATGACGAACTGTCAATCAAGTGTTTTACAAAGATATCCTTGAAAGGCTCAGGAAACAGTGAGTCGAGTGAGAACAGATACTGCAGACAAGTGAATGCTGCCTCGTGAGAACGTTCCATGTCACACGGCCGCTTCAACCTTCAATTTTTTCCCCTATAAATGCATTCTTATTGTTCCACAGCCACTCTCTCCACAAGACACTGAGTCCTTGTAACTTTTTTCTTTTCGCGAAATTGAAAAATATCTTAAAAGGACGTCATTTTGGTACTCTGGAGAACATTAAAAAGAATGTGACCAACATGTTAAAGGAGATACCAACTGAAGACTTTCAGCGCTGCTTCCAAGACTGGGAACGACGACCCCGGCGCTGTAAAGCCACTAAAGGGAGCTACTTTCAAGGGAAAAATTACTTTTATTTCAAAACAATAAGTATTCGCACACCCCTCGTACATGTTACCTAAAGTGTTAAAAGTAAGAGTTGCATACTTTGTTAGAATGATTATAAAGAAATTCTGAGATGAAGAGGTTAGCACAGGAAAGGAATTCGTGGCGGGCCGCATCAAACCAGTCAGTAGACTGATGAAAAAAAAAAAAAAAAATCAAATCGATACTTGACTATTTCAGTTACCATGAACGAATAAAATAAAAGATCCAAGCTAATTTACAAAGCTTAATAACCATGCAAAAAATATTTACAACCTCTATCACGCAAAGAACGAGGAATTAACCAGTGTGAGAAGTGATCAAGGATTTTAAGCATTTGCTTTATTGTCTTTGTTCTGTATTTGTTGCACTGGATACACTTCACTGGAAATGCACTATGTCCTGTTCAACAGCACAGTAATTGCAACTCGGAGAGGGTGCTGACGTTGTAACGTGCTACTCTCAGATGAAGAGATTGATAGGAGAGGATGTCTTGGGTGGCAGCATCGAAACCTGTCAGACACGAGACATCTGGAGCGCCGTGTTGTTTGTATGTCAGTCATTGCTACATCTCACAAGTCTGGTAAGAACTGGTGTGTAGGTAGATTCCTACATTCTCATTCAAAAGGAATTGATTCAAATGACATATTAACTTTACAGACATTCGTCATTTGTCGTGAAACTGAAAGTAGCCATGCAACATTTTGTAAAATTATAAATCTGGTTCTTAGCTGGTTGTACATTTTACTTCGTTGTCCTCTCCGGGATATGAATGCTGTGTCGAGTTTCTCCTTTGCAAAGACATCTGTGACTAAACTATTAAATAATACAGTATCATTCATTTTATTTCCCTATTTTTGAACACCAAAGCAACCGGTTCACTATACTCACTGAACTTCCACAGTGATTTAATTTAGATCACCTCACATGAGCTACCAAATTCCAAATGCTTGCTACGATTCCACAAGCAAGTCTGTCTTTATCATCGTCTCTTCCAGCGAAGTGAGATACATCAGAGAGTCTCCAACTATAGACCAAGAATCTAAAGAAACTAATTATTTACAATACTGGAAGCTAAGGTATTTCAGTTGACTCTAATTAATTTCAAGATTATTCTGTTCGTCACAAAAGGTATAGTTGTTCGTTGTGTATATCATTTACATATTATTCGATTTACACAAGCTGGCGCATTAAGCTTCGTTACGTCGCAATATTCAACATGCCTGTTAGAATAAGTTGTACATGGTACTTTTGCATCAAACGACGAAGCTATTCCTGTTTATCGTTCTTTTATTGTACTACATACACGCTGATAGGATGCGAAGGAAATCACTTGTACGCATGTACGGCAATGTGTTTTTGCGATTTAATTATGATTTCTGATTTCCTGATTTTATAAATTTGATGCACTTTGTATCTGGCCATGTTCTACGGATGCAGATTTCTTTTATTTTTATACAAGGTGTTTCAGAAGTGATGGTCAATATTCGTGGATTTGACAGGAGTGACCATTCGAACCAAAAACGCCAAGTAAACATGGCCTCTAAAACACATAAGAGCTATGAGCAATTCTTGATCTTCCATACCGTGAAACAAATCTCTTCTACTGCAAGCTCTTTGCTTTCCATGTTTTGGGAAGTGGTAGTATGGACCAAAACAGGAGAAAAATGTCCAGTAAACATGTGCTCTAAAATGCATACCTTAAAAGATATGAGCACTTGTTCATTAGAAGAGATGTGTTTGAGGGTAGCGAAGATGAACAAGTGCTCATAGCTCTTAAGGTATGCATTTTAGAGCATATGTTTAACGAACAGTTTTTTTCTAGATTTGGTCCATACTACTACTTCCCAAAATATGGAAAACAAGGAACTTGCAGTATAAGAGATTTGTTTCACTCTACGGTAGATGAAGAATTGCTCATAGCTCTTCAGGTATGCGGGTGAGAGCCCATTTTTACTTGATTTTTTTTCCCTTGTTCCGAATGATCATTCATGTCATATCCCTGAATCCTGTCCATCACTTCTGAAACACACTGCATTTTAAATCTTCAAGAAAGTCAACATTGGCTATAATTAATTACCTCTTGTACAAGATTGCAGTCCGTACTGGAATAAGGACATACACGTTTGCCTTTCGCAGGTAAGTATTCTACAGACTGAAATATCCAAGCGCGACTCATGACTCGTCCTCGTAGCTTTGCTTCACTCAGTACATTTCTTGTCCTCCAAATTTCACAGAGGTCTTCCTGCATACTTAGCTCAGAATGAATCTTTCACTCTGCAGCGGAGTGTGTGGCGATTGGAAGTTCCCTGGCAGATTAAGTGTGCTGGGCCGGGACTCACACTTGTTTTACTTTTGCAGAAAGTTTGAAAGCAGCGCACGCTACTCTGCAGAACGAAAGAATCATCGTGGAAACAATCATCTATATTGTGGCGCAGACATTTTTTCGCTGGATCCTTGCTTCCAATAGTGCTGATCTAGGAAGATGTGCTACGCTACGAATGTGAGGTTTGGAAAGTGCAAGATAGATACTGGCGTATCCAAGTCATGGTACCAGGTGCACAGTGGTCGGTGGAAGGTTCAAGCGATAAGAACATCGTCCGCAAATGGCAAGGTTACTGTTTCGTGTTTCGGTTCAGCACACAGTTTAAATCTACTAGGTGATTTCAGTCACCTCTTCTGTCTTAACGAGTAATCAAACGCCGGCCGCTGTGACCGAGTGGTTCTAGGTGCTTCAGTCCGGAACCGCGCTTCTGCTACGGTCACTGGTTCGAATCCTGCCTCCGGCATGGCTGTGTGTGATGTTCTTAGATTAGTTAGACTGAAGTAGTTCTAAGCTAGAAGACAGATGACGTCAAATGTTAAGTCCCATAATGCTTCGAGCCGTTTGATCAGTTTAGTAATAAAACCAGAAACAATCGTTTCAATGTGTCATCGGATTTCTTCTGTTTACTTACTTCGTGAAAGGACGTATTACATGGAAAGAATGCATAAGAAAAAACAATGTGCATTCGTGGTCCCTGAGAGGATAGAAAATATATTAGTAATCATGCATGACACAACATTTGCAACGTGGTTAGTTACTCAGTTTGTTAATACAGTATGGAGTAGGAAAGGTAGCGTGACATTAGTTGGTCATATTTCGCCACATCTGTGAAGTTGCTTGGAAGTATGCCACAGCTGGAAAGTGAGTCGAGGCAGTAGCCATTACAGAAGATTCAGTCTGAGATTTTTGTGACACACTACGGATAAACAAGATATAGTTTCCCATTATCTTCTACTATTTTGTGGAGATCTGAAACTTTCATGTTTCTCGTGCTTTTTCCACGCGTCGGTACGAGGTCGGCATCGTTATAGCGAAACAGGCATGGGTAATCTAAGAGGTGGCGCGATTTCCTTCCTATCGTTACCTCGTTGCCCCCCGGGATGAGATGTGTGTATACCAACTGTCTGCGAGAAGTATTATTAACGTGTGAACGAGAAAGAGTTTTTTAAATGTTAGTGAATAGTGTTACTGAGGCGGAATTTTGGTGGGTTCCAGCCTGGTATTCACCTACTGGGATGTGGAAAACTGCCTAAATACCATATCCAGTCCGGCTGGCCCATCGAGCCTCGTAAATCCACCAGGTAGATTCTGTCAAGGGCCGGCGCACCTCCGCATCCCGGACTGAGCACTTTAACACGCATAACTATCTGGGCAACTGGAGATACAAATTTGTCATGACTTAATATTTTAGTAATATCGCTACACTTGAGAAACAAATCAACAATTATAATTTTTATAGCAGCCACAATCGATTCTAGCTATAATGTCGTTGTCAGTATTAAAAAGGACATTCTTAGTCCTTATTATTGTCTACTTCGACACTCAATAAATCAATTTTCACCAAGACACCACTTTGGATTCGAAGCATCAGCACGATACCGACACTTCGTAGACGTAGTATGATTATTCTTATACATTTCTATTTATTCGTGGGTTACAATATTACATTACATATAAGCAGATTTTCGTATGAATGAGGACTTTGTTAAAAACACGAATGCAAACTGAATTTTAAAAAGAATAACGATCGGAATATGTTCAGAATTTTGATACTTTTTCTGTATCATGATCCATATAGTACAGACTACAGCAAGACATGTAATTTTTGTTGAAGCAGAAATGCAAATAGCAGAAGAATAACGCGAGGAGAAACAAAGGGAAGGGTTTAGTAAAGCACTCAAGCCGAGTCATTGCCGCTGACGCTACAGTGCTAAATGCGAATCACATTTCCAGCGTCGGTGGCAAAAAGTTCCCCGCATTCCGAAAATTAACAACAGATTCCTCTCCTGACTTGTTTAGCCGCTGAAACATTACCCGAAACTGGCATTGGTCGGGTTAGTAGCGCCCAGTGTACGCAGAGAGATCCACGGGGCAACGATGCAACAGGGACTTGTAAATATTTCGGTATCCATTACCGTAATTGGCGTTAGAACTGGAGGGGAAGAGAGTTGCGTCACGGATAAAAAGCTCGCAGTGAGGAGGCGGCGGAGTTGCTGGTGGTGGTTGTGTGGCTGTGGGGCCCGGTGGTGCGGGGGCGGTAGGGGTGAGGCACGCCATGTTGGCCCGACAGTTTGCTAACACCGCACGCCCACACTTTCAGCAAGAGTTCCGGCCCGTTTGTGTGCGGCCGAGCTTGTAGCTCACTCGCGGTCCATTCCATTAGGAGCCCTCCGCTCACGTCGGCCTCTCGAGACGGTATCTATCTGCAGGCGCGAGACCAATCTCGCTTCCTCCCCGCAGAGTTGCGCGTCGCAACGCGCCGCACAGAACTGGGCCGCCCGAGCGCGTCTCGCCCGGCTCAGCCGTCACCGCGAACGCCGCCTCTTCGCCTTCGGAGACGTCGCCGCGATAACAAGTTGCCGAAAACTTGGAACACTCACTAGAGGCCTCCACTGATGCCGGCGCTGTCACTGCTCCTCTAGAGGTAGCCCGCTGTCCTGTGTGTGTGTGCGTGTGTGTGTGTGTGTGTGTGTGTGTGTGTGTGTGTGTCAACAGAGAGAGAGAGAGAGATGCAGAGTAAGACTGGAAAAGACAGAGACTGAGGCGGTGAGAGTCTGCATGAATGAGAAATTCATCGACTTATTAAAGAAGAGATTGAATTAGCAAGAACTTTGTAACTGGAAAAAGGGGAAGGGGGGCGTCGCATATATCCTACAGCTTCAGAATTGGAACCTATAGGAACGCAGTGATTTAGAAAGTGTACTCGCATTCTGCTGTGCATGCGTCTATAGAAATACAGGGTGGCGCAGGGGAACGGGAAATTTTGAACGTTACAGTTGGCAGCACCGTAGCGCCGGCAGATGTTCGAAACTTTGCACAATTGATGTGAACGCATTGCCATTTAGTAATCATGGAGAACTGGACTGGTGCGGAACGTGCAGTAGCTGTGAGAGCGTTTTACAAATATGGTGATAGTGCGACTGCCGCGCAGAGAACATTTCGACAGCATTACCAGCTTGGACGTCATGGACGTGTCCCATCTGCGCATGCGATTACAACGTGGGTGCGTAATTTTGAAGAAACAGGATCTGCCTTGAAAAAGAAACCTCCAGGTGGCATTCCAACGGTACGTACCCCAGAGAACATTGCAGCTGCTAGAGCTGCAATCGAGAGAAGCCCTCGCCGCTCCGTTCGACAGCATGCATCTTCGCTAGGGATTAAGCGACGAAACTTACAAAGAATACTGCACGAATTAGACTTCCATCCCTATAAGTTGCAGATTGTGCAACACTTACATGAACGAGACCCAGCGTCACGTATGGAGTTTACTAGCCAGATATTGGCTAAAATCAACGAGGACGTGAATTTCCTTAGTAACTTATGAATATCAGACGAAGCCCATTTCCACCTGAAGGGATTCGTGAACAAACAGAATTTTCGTTATTGGGCACAGGACAATCCTTGTGAGTTTCACCAGCGACCACTACATAGCGTCAAGGTCACAATATGGTGTGCTGTATTATGTCATGGTGTTATCGGCCCTTATTTTTTTGAACGTGAGGATGGTAGTGCAGTAACAGTAACATCCGCTCGATACGTTGAAATGCTTCAAACATTCTTTGCACCGAGACTGTACGAACTTAATCTTAACGTCGAAAACATGTGGTTTCAGCAGGACGGAGCCACGTCATACACTGCTCGACAATCGATGGCAGCAGTTCGTCAATTGTTTGGAAGACCCATTATTTCACGTAGAGGTGACATTGCATGGCCTGCGAGATCCACTGATCTTAGTGTGTGCGACTTCTTCCTGTGGGGATATCTTAAAGGCAAGGTGTACCGTACACGTCCTGCAACAATCCATGAACTGAAGGAGAACATTGAAAACGAAATCACTGCCATTCCCCAAGATTTGCTACACCGCGCATTCCAGAGTTTTCATAACAGGCTGTTGAGAGTGTGAACGCCGAATGGGAGCACATCTTTCTGATGTCATCTTTAAAAAGTAGACACTTTTGGACATTTTGATTGTAAAGAGATACTGAATAATGGGATACTGAATACATTCGCTTTCGTTAATAAATTACTAGTTTTATGAATTTATTCATGGAAATGACGTTATTTCGAAATATCCCGTTTCCCTGCGCCACCCTGTATAAGGTGTTCTGTTGCTTCCCTTCCGCATACTCTACACCTTCTGCCGACTTGATCCCTCTCAACCCCTGATTGCTCCTCTCCCAGCCCCGCCCCCTGCCACGTCTTCACTGTTGTGTCCCCCCTACCCTCCATCTCTACACCCTTCATCTCCTTTCCCAAGGAATCTTCCCTCAACTCCCCCTCCCGGATGATGCCCTCTCTCCCTCCATTAATCCCTCCTATCAACACTGATCCTCACGCCTCCTCCTTTCCTCTGTCCTTTCCCTGGGCTCCCTCTTCCCCCCATCCATCCTGTTTTCACCCCGCCTAACCTCTCCCTGCCTCACTTCTCCCCTCCCTCCCGAGTCCTTTTGCATTCCCCTCCTCTGCTTTTCCACTTTCCCTGTCGCATCTGCCCATCACCCTCTCCCCCTCTTATGGGTCGTCGTCCTCCATCGGCTCCTTTCCCCCCTCCCCCCCCTTCGTTTTTCCTCTCCTTCCCTCTTTTTTTTCCCATCATCGGTCCAGGTTCACCCCGTCTGCCTTCGGCTATGGTATGTCATATTTGTGACAACTTTTTTGTGCAGTATTCAAGTGATTGTTCAGTGTTGTTCGTCTTTCCAAAGTGTTGTGAACAGAAATCATGTTGTCGCTGGGTGTGAATTTTATATCTCTTGCGAACAGAAACCAGACTGTCGCCGTGTTTTTTAATTGTTTGTCTATTATTTTACCTGTCTGCTTCATATGTATTTTATTAGCATCATCAGCCCTTTGTTGTATTAAGTTCCAAGATTTTCCGCCATGTTACCATTTAAATCTCTGATTTTATCGCCTGTTTTTTTAGTTATTATCTTCATCTTTTTAAAACAAATTATGTAGGCTAAAGAGCTGCCAGCCTGCCCCCTTCGGGGGGAATCGAAACTCAATAAAGAAAAAAAAATTGTTTCCCTGATTCGGTCAAGGAAACTGCCCAGTTCGTTGAATTTGAAAAGTGGCTCGGACAAATTTCGTAGCCTTCTTAAACCTGAACTTGCGTTTTGTCTCTAATAATCTCGTCATCGGTTCTAACCCTCTTTTCCCGCCCTTCTTACAGAATGCAAGGTTTAAAGTAAAAAAGAATTTATCGAATAGCAATCAGTTAACGATTTTGCAGCTCATGTGTTGCTCAGAAATGCGATGCAATTTTCTTTCTGATATCCGTGCATGTCCGAAGGAACACTGAATCGTATTTATGAACAACACAATCACTACAGTTTCGTATTCATCCGTTGACACCGGGCAAGCGATTTTCACTTAAACCGTCTCCTCTGTACGGGAATACATGTAATGGATATACGAGTGCTGGTTTCAGACACATTGTTGATAACATACGGAAATTTCGGTGTGGCCGCGAGTTGTGCTCCAAGAGCCTAGTAGTAACGCGACCTCTCCCGATAAGCGAGAAATCAGAGTTCGAGTCCCGATCGGGCACAGACATTCACTGTAAGCATTCCATTGATGGTTGTTCATATTCGTAACTGCGATGCTTTTCGCGTATAGTAATCAGTTTTCCTGAATTACAGCATTATCTCAACGGATATGTTGCTGAGTGAATGTCTGATCTGCTTTGTGGCGGCTCATTTAGTCTGGAGAAGTTGTTAAGCTCTATACTAGTCACGCATTAGTTAATTGGAGAAGATGAGAAACCGGCCGCTTCGACCACGTTTCAATTGATGGCGAGGGTGTGTGGCCGCATGTTCGGTAACGAGTGCCCTGGAAACAATGGACACAGCGAATTCAGCACCTCAGAAATGTTTGTCTGAACACATCCCGCCTCCTGGAGTCATTATGTAACCATAACGCCTGGGGTAACTCGGAAGCTATTTCGAAAAATTATTGAACGGAGGTCTCTCGACAGCTGCAAAGTACCGGTTAATTAAACCGTTCTCAGAAATGATCTCAAAAATGGTTCAAATGGCTCTGAGCACTATGGGACTCAACTGCTGAGGTCATTAGTCCCCTAGAACTTAGAACTAGTTAAACCTAACTAACCTAAGGACATCACAAACATCCATGCCCGAGGCAGGATTCGAACCTGCGACCGTAGCGGTCTTGCGGTTCCAGACTGCAGCGCCTTTAACCGCACGGCCACTTCGGCCGGCCAGAAATGATCTCATGGCGCGTTGCGACCCATGAGTTTTTATGGATCCATAGAGGCTGTTTCGCAAACTCAGAGTGGAGGTGATTGACTGTAAAAGCTTTGGTTTCCAGAGCACAGATATACCGAAAAATTCATATGGGAGGAGCAAGAGAGGCAGTGAATTAGGAGGGAAACTGAGTGACAGATGAGGGCCCTTCGTTCTGATTGTTTATTAGTGTAAGTGAGTAGCCTTTATTTTTGTGTGTGTTATCGTAAATACGAACCTGGGAATGTGAACTGACAAATGTGCTACTGAGCTCAAAACTGCATCGCCTTCATGAAACTGAAGAGATAGTGTGCGTCAAAACCAATCTTATTCACAAGCAAATAAATAAGCAAACCAATAATTTCACTGTTAGTAGACTTGGTCAGTGCGAACTGTTTGAAAAAAAAAAAAAAAGGAAAACGTAACTGCTTGAAAACAAACCATGCCGTAATGTTGACCTGTATAAGAATGCAAAGTGAAACACACGAGAAGTTCTGCGCTGGCATATGGCCCTAATAAAGTAAAGAAACTGACATAACCTACATTGCGTAAAGGAAACGAAACAATACTTTGACATGTCCTATATCCCTGTAAAAAGAAATCTACTGATGAATGAAGCTACTACTACTGCTACTACTACTACTACTGTGACTAACAATCACGTATTATGAATCTCACCTGCAAAGTGTAGTAGAAACAGCAACACAGCAAGACTCCGCAACATCTAAAAAATACTGTTAAAATTAACTTCAGTTGGTCCAGGGAAACTGAGTTGGTAATCTTGACACAGAATGCCAATGAAACACATGACTCGACCTTCATGTTCTGAAATTTAAGTTAGGAAGGCACTTACAAAGAAACCATTATAGACTGTAATATAAAAATCCATATAATCTAATAACTTCTACGGTACAGTAAATTAACTCAGAATATAAATCAATAGAATAATTATCAAAAACTCGACTGTGACAAGAGTGAAGTGGACCAACAACACAAATCTACAAAAATAAATATAAACTTTTTACGTCATCAAATGATGCCTTGTTCTTCATTCCGAAACCTTTTTCATGTCCGTATGCTATCCAGCCATTGTTCTGTCATCACTCCTCCTCGTAATAAATCTGCAACTCACGTAGTTTCAAAAGTGGGTCGACGAATCCCGCCTGCGGCAAACCGCAGCTTTCCCCTACTGACTGTCAAAGATTCTAAGACTCCACAGTGGTGCCATCGCAGACACAGATACTGTTGCCTAACAATTGTTTCTCCGACCACAATTCTTCAAATACAACATTTTCTTTTACAAATATTAAGATGGCCAATAATACCAATAAAAAATATCCGTATTACAGCAGCCAATCCAAAGAGGACAGAGGTGTAGGAGCGGAAAAGGCAGTGAGGACTGTGGTTGTTCGTTCAGGGTCGGGACCTGTAGTGTATGGGACGTGGTTTCCTCAGTGAAAGTCCTTAATAATGAAGTATCATTTAAAATTTCATTATAGATAGGCGATGTGACCCCAGTCAGTTCTAAAACTCGCGTATAAATCTCATGCGGATGCAGTATTTTTCAGGGTACGTATTAGCTGTAGCCAGTTGCATGATATGCATTTGTTCTCTTAGCTCCAAAGGTTTGAGAAAGTATTTAGTCTGAGTCCTCCTCTTTCTGCATATCTTTGGTTCGAGCAAACCATTCCGGAACTTGTGTAGCAGGGGTTCCTTCTCTGGTGTAAAGTTCTTGATAATGGTGGCTGGTTGCGGCTTGTTGTTCTTGTGGCCTTCAGTACGAAGACTGGTTTGATGCAGCTCTCCAAACTACTTTGTCCATCCTGTGCAAGCCTCTTCAACTGCGAATAACTACCGGAGCATACATCTTTCTAAATCTGCTAATTGTACTCGTTTCTTGGTCTCCCTCTACAATTTTTGCCCCCTACCCCCTCACACTTCCCCCAGTACTAAATTGGTGATCCCTTGATGTCTCAGAATGTGTCCTGTCAACCGATCTACTCTTCTCGTCGGGTTGTGCCCCAATTTTTTTTCCACCACAATTCAACTCAGTACCTCCTCATTAGTTACATTGACTGCCCACTTAATCTTCAGCATTCTTCTGTCGCAACATATTTCAAAAACCTCTTTCGTCCATTTGTCTCGACTGCTTCTTGTCCATGTTTCACCTGCACTCATGGCTACACCCTATATATATACTTTTCGAAATTCATTTCTAATACTTCAATATACACTCCTGGAAATGGAAAAAAGAACACATTGACACCGGTGTGTCAGACCCACCATACTTGCTCCGGACACTGCGAGAGGGCTGTACAAGCAATGATCACACGCACGGCACAGCGGACACACCAGGAACCGCGGTGTTGGCCGTCGAATGGCGCTAGCTGCGCAGCATTTGTGCACCGCCGCCGTCAGTGTCAGCCAGTTTGCCGTGGCATACGGAGCTCCATCGCACTCTTTAACACTGGTAGCATGCCGCGACAGCGTGGACGTGAACCGTATGTGCAGTTGACGGACTTTGAGCGAGGGCGTATAGTGGGCATGCGGGAGGCCGGGTGGACGTACCGCCGAATTGCTCAACACGTGGGGCGTGAGGTCTCCACAGTACATCGATGTTGTCGCCAGTGGTCGGCGGAAGGTGCACGTGCCCGTCGACCTGGGACCGGACCGCAGCGACGCACGGATGCACGCCAAGACCGTAGGATCCTACGCAGTGCCGTAGGGGACCGCACCGCCACTTCCCAGCAAATTAGGGACACTGTGGCTCCTGGGGTATCGGCGAGGACCATTCGCAACCGTCTCCATGAAGCTGGGCTACGGTCCCGCACACCGTTAGGCCGTCTTCCGCTCAGGCCCCAACATCGTGCAGCCCGCCTCCAGTGGTGTCGCGACAGGCTTGAATGGAGGGACGAATGGAGACGTGTCGTCTTCAGCGATGAGAGTCGCTTCTGTCTTGGTGCCAATGATGGTCGTATGCGTGTTTGGCGCCGTGCAGGTGAGCGCCACAATCAGGACTGCATACGACCGAGGCACACAGGGCCAACACCCGGCATCATGGTGTGGGGAGCGATCTCCTACACTGGCCGTACACCACTGGTGATCGTCGAGGGGACACTGAATAGTGCACGGTACATCCAAACCGTCATCGAACCCATCGTTCTACCATTCCTAGACCGGCAAGGGAACTTGCTGTTCCAACAGGACAATGCACGTCCGCATGTATCCCGTGCCACCCAACGTGCTCTAGAAGGTGTAAGTCAACTACCCTGGCCAGCAAGATCTCCGGATCTGTCCCCCATTGAGCATGTTTGGGACTGGATGAAGCGTCGTCTCACGCGGTCTGCACGTCCAGCACGAACGCTGGTCCAACTGAGGCGCCAGGTGGAAATGGCATGGCAAGCCGTTCCACAGGACTACATCCAGCATCTCTACGATCGTCTCCATGGGAGAATAGCAGCCTGCATTGCTGCGAAAGGTGGATATACACTGTACTAGTGCCGACATTGTGCATGCTCTGTTGCCTGTGTCTATGTGCCTGTGTTTCTGTCAGTGTGATCATGTGATGTATCTGACCCCAGGAATGTGTCAATAAAGTTTCCCCTTCCTGGGACAATGAATTCACGGTGTTCTTATTTCAATTTCCAGGAGTGTATATTCGATGTTAACAAATTTCTCTTCTTCACAAAACGTGTTTCTTACCAATGGGAGTTTACATTTAATATCCTCTGCACTTCGGCCATCATCAGTTATTTCACTGCCCAAATAGCACAACTCATCTTCTGCGTTAAGTCTCCCGTTTCCTAATCCAATTCTCTCAGAATCATCTCTTTAATTTGACTACATTACATTATCCCTGTTTTGCTTTTACTATGATCGTATTACATAAACCTTTTAAGACACTATCCATTCCATTCAGCTGCTCATGCATTTCATTTGTTGACTCTGATAGGAATACAATGACATCGGCAAACCTCCAAGTTTTCGTTTCCTCTCTCTGAACTTCAACTTATTCCCCAAATTTTTCTTTGGTTACTTTACTGCTTGCTCAGTGTACAGAGAGAACAGCGTTTGGGATAGGCTACGACCGTGTCTCTCTCCCTTCCCAATCGCTGCTTCTTTTCCATGACCCTCGACATTATAACTGCTGTGTGGTCTTTGTGCGAGTTGTCAATGCCTTTTCACCCACTGTATTTTACCCCGTCTACCTTCAGAATTTCAAGGAGAGTATTCCCGTCAACACCGTGAAAAGGTTTCTCTAAACCTACAAATGCTGTACACCTAAATTTGCATTTTTAACCTAACTTATAAGACATATCGTACCGTCAGTATTACATGGCGTGTGCCCACATTTCTCCGGAATCCAAACTGATCTTCCAAGAGGTCGGCTCCTACGTTTTTCAGTTCTTCTGTAAAGAATTCGAGTTAGTATTTTGAAACTGTCTCAGTAAACTGATAGTTCGGCATTATTCACACCTGTCAGCACTTGCTTTCTTTACAATTGTAACTACTGCATTCTTCTTGAAGTCTCAGGGTATTTGGCGTGTTTCATATATCTTGCAGGCAAGATGGTAGAGTTTTTCATGGCTGGCTCTCCCATGGCTATCAGTAGGTCTGACGGAATGTCATCTACTCCCGGGGCCTTGTTTCGAATGAGTCTTTCAGTGCTCTGTTAAATTCGTCTCGCACTATTGTGTCTCCCATATCCTCTTCATCTACGTCCTCTTCCATTTCTGTAATACTGCTGCTTGTACAGATCTTCTATATACTCCTTTCAGCCTTTCTTTGCTTAGGACTGGTTTTCAGCTGAGCTCCAGATATTCATAATGCTGCTTCTCTTTTCTTCGAAGGCCTCTTTTATTTTTTTGTAGGGAATATCTAACTTAGTGATTCTTCAAAATCCTTACATTTGTCTTCTAGCCATTTCTGCTCTGCCATTTTGGACTTCCTGTGAGTCTCATTTTGTAGACAGTTGTATTGTCTTTAACTTGCTTAATTTGCTGAATTTTTACGTTTTCTCCTTTCATCAACTAAATTCATGATCTCCTGTGTTACCCAAGGATTACTACTACACCTCATCTTTATACCTAATTGATACTCAGATGCCTTCACTATTTCATCTCTCATGACTACACATTTGTGTACCACCGTATTCCTTTGCCCTGTCCTAGTCAGTCATTCTCCAATTCTCCCTTTGAAACTCGCAACTGTATTCATTATTTCCTGTGTTACCCAAAGATTGCTACTAGATCTTGTCTATATACCTATTTGATACTCAGGTGCCTTCACTATCTCATCTCTCAAAGCTAATCATTTGCCTACCGCTGTAATCGTTTTCCCTGTCCTAGTGCATCAGTGACCAATTCTCCTTTTGAAACTCTCAACAGCCTCTGCTTCCCTCAAGTTATCCAAGTTCCATCTCCATAATTTCCTAACTATTTGCCGTTTGTTCAGTTAAAAAAAAAATTGTTCAAATGGCTCTCTCTGTGCGCTATGGGACTTAACTATTGAGGTCATCAATCCCCTAGAATTTAGAACTACTTAAACCTAACTAACCTAACGACATCACACACATCCATGCCCGAGGCAAGATTCGAAGCCGCGGCCGTAGCGGTCGCGTGGTTCCAGACTGTAGCGCCTAGAACCGTTCGGCCACACTGACAGGCTCAGTTTTACAGTTCAGAAACAATAAATTATAGTCAGAGTCCACATCTGCCCCTGGAAATGCCATTCAATTTAAAATCCGGTTGAGAATTCTCTTTCTTACCATTATATAATCAGTCTGAATCTTCCAGTATCCCCTGGTCTCTTCCAAGTCTTCAACCAAGTGTTAGTAGGTCAAACGATTAAATTATGCTCTGCGTTAAATTCTACCAGGTAGCTTCTTCTTTCATTCCTTTCCCCATTCAGTATTCACTTACAGTTTTCGTTCTCTTCCTTGTCTTACTTTGGATTTCCAATCCCACACCGCAACTAAATTATCGTCTCCCTTAACTATCTGAAAATATTTTTTAACTCATTCTACATTTCCTGAATCTCTTCATCGTTTGCAGAGCTAGTTGTCATATAATCTTGTATTAGTTCGATGAGTGTGTGATTCGTGCTCCATCTTGGCTACGATAATGCGTTCGCTATGCTCTTCATAATAGCTTACCCGAATTTGTATTTCCTTATTCATTATTGCACCCCTATTGGATTCACCTGTATTCACCTGACCAGAAGTCCAGTTCCTCCCGCCACCGAACTTCACTATTTCCCACTATATCTATAATCAAGCTATCCATTTTCTTTTTCTAATTTTCTAAGCTCAAGCCCGGTTAAGGGATCTAACACTCCACGCTTTTATCCGTAGAAGGCCACGTTTGTTTCTCCTAATGACGACGTCCTCCTGGGTAGTCGCCACCCGGAGATCCGACGGCGTGGTATTGTACAGCAAGATTGTGAGAATCATGCCAGGCGCCAGATTGCATGGAGGATACTAGGATTTTAACTGTGTGCTTTCTATCATCTGTGTGCATTTTATGAACTGTGTGACTGGATATTTATCAAGACATGTATAGTTAGGGATTTCCTCTAATACTTTGTCTTCGTGTTATCCAACATGGCAATTTAACAGCAAATTCCAGAAGATCAAATGACGGCAGCATAAGACTGTTGTGACCGGTCATGCTGCAGCAATGGAATTGTCTACACTGCGGTCGCGGGTTATTAATTCTGTTCATTTTCTAAGCTGCTAATGGAGAACTGACTCTTATACCTAAAATACCGGCAGCCGCTACAAAATCGAAAACTGGCTCTCGTAGACTGCGGTTCCTTTGGTTCATAGCCTGAATTTACCGAGGCTGTCAATCATACACCATTTGTGCGTTACATATCATACTGACAGTCGCCCGATACTTCTAATACCTTTGTACCATATTTGACTTTTAGTCGCTCTAAGTACATCTACGCGTGTGATTATCTCTCATTTACTCCAAAATATATTTCCACTACTCTGTTTCGCGTAGACTCCAAATAAAACTAACACTTATTAATAGACAGGACGCTCGTTGAGCTTTAATATCATTTGAGAGGTGCCGTTTCATTAAGCTGCTCCATTACGTGCAATAGGTACTGATTCATGTATGTCAGACACCACAAGTGCATTACATAACACGGAAAGTAATGTATTACAGACGAATAATGATGGATATAGGCAGGTGTCTGGAAAGTGAAAGATATAATTAATATCAAATTTAATAATATTCCATGTTAAAATTAATTATATAATAAAAATTTGTCACAGGTAAATTATAAAGTCATATATAATCTTCATACGAGTAAGAGAATAATATGAAACACTGCTATATTTAATTAATTCTCAATAATATGGGAGGTAGTTACTTTCTTTCTTCCAGTGACAGGAAGCCTATGTAAGGCTGTACCACATTTACTGTTAATTTCCTACGTAATACATATCAATACAATCAAGCTGAACCCAAGCAAACTATATAATTTAAAACTGCAGAACTCCTACATGTTTGTGGTTTTGTTTTATAGACGTTTATGTCCTGCGTGAAACACCAAGAATACATGGTCCAATATCAATATATCTTCGTACACTAACTCACCATCGGTGAGAATGTAAATGATTAGAGTAGCAATTCACTCTGACGGGTCGATCAGCCACTAGATATCACTAGTATTGCTCGTGTTTAGCATTGTTACCACGATGAAGGGCGGGGAAGTGCGGCGTCCTTGAATAATAGAGCTGTATCAGCATATGGAGGAGTTTGAAAGCAGCCTCACCCTCACTGTCGGTCTCCATTTGTCTGCCGGTCGAATTGTGCGATATTGTGATATGTGGGGCATTTGCATGTGGCAGTGGCCCGATGTCAGATGGCATGGGAACGTGAGCACAAGCGTTCCTACTTAATGGTACTGGGCGGCGGTGTCTGATAGCCACGTCGGAGGATCATTGTGCACCAAGCACATTGTAGTCCTTTAACACAAGCACCTGCCTTTCGACAGCAACTAGTAGTGGACAACCTGCAACATTCTATGTCATCTTTTACCACTGGTCGGAGAATAATAGCGGTTAGGCTACAGAAACACCGGTCGGTATGTGGATTGCCATTAACACCACAATACAATTATCTTCTATTGCAGTAGTACCATGGTCGAGAATCATAGACTGCTCATACATGGCGTCGATGAATCGTGGTGCCGCACTACCCAGGATTACCACCGTTGACGAGTACCATTGGCAACTGTAGAGAGGTCCCATTTCTCCATAGTTTGGTAAAGGCGTAACGGTGTTGCTTCTGGCGTCGGGGTGTTGACATCGGGTGTGACGTCAGGTCATGGCTGGTAGTGCATGAGGGAACTCCAATGGTACAACTTTATGTCAAGGATAACCTATATCCTCAAGTGTTACCTCCCATTCTGTGAGGTGGATGGCTGTGACTCATTTTGTGCGTACCCCTAATTGCAAGATTAATTTTCCTGTGATAGGAAAATGGAGTGAACCCTAAGCATATTGCGAATTTATAAGCTGAATTTAATAAGGGATAGGCCCACATTTAAAAGTTTACAATCATGCATGAGAGGACAGGCTATAACACTGAAGCTGCACCTTCAAGCTATACCAGCTTACAGTTTGTTTACCAAATGATGTATTTCAATGGAGGAAGAGTTACCCTCTGGGAGGGTTTTCATAGGTTTGACCACAAAATGCCTAGAGATGTTTGCTTATCGGACTCGAAAATGAGTTTGTACATAAAAGAACAGAAAGTCAGGTATGGAAATTTTTGAAGAATGTTTTCAACAATTAAGTTAATTAAGTGAGATAATAACTGTCACCGGCCTAACAAGGCATGGAATTGAAACACATTTCATTTAATTAATCAGTAACTTGTTGTCCTATTGAAACTGAACCTGTCTTCCTTTTCCACACAAGTGCAATGACCCCTTGCACAAGCAGACATATAGTAAAACAGATATGCATAGTTTCTTTATCAATGTAAATTTTCACAGATAAAATATACTTTAGTAGTCATCACTCATAAATACCTTACCTAGTATAAGTTGTCTCATTATTACAGGCAGTGGCAGTCAATGTTAAAAACATATGAGCATGGAGCAGACCTGATTTGAGCGGAGTCTTTTCAAATAACGTAAATAAGATGCACTCATTCGTTAATAATTAAATGTGAAACTACTTTCATGAATGAAGAAATCATTGCAACTTTACTTTCTTTAAGAGAAAAAAGGTGAGGCCCACAACTGTTATGACACTTTCCTTCACACAAATTACATGAAGCTCAACATTTATTTGAACTTCAGATACTGTATTTCTTTAGCAAATAGTAATGAGCATTTTTGGCAACCCAGATGTGGAGTACCGTAATCTTAACTGTCTCAACGAAACAACCTGAACATAATTTTCTATGAAAAATAGCAGAATGCAAATTTTAGACACATTTCCACTCACCTTGTATGTTTTACAAAACATGAATGCAGCATATTTCTTCAACAGGCAGTATAAAGTTTTACTTTCAAAACTGGCTTCAAGAGCATCATGTAACTAATCCAAATGAAATCCTTTATCAGTTTATTGACTGCACAATTAATAAATTTTTCAAACAGCTTTTAGGTAGACAAACTTTTTAATACAAAGCTTTAACTGAAGTTAATCAGTTACTAGAAATCATTCACAAAGCAAAATTATTTCCTCCCTTGTTATCCAGAAAATTTAAGTCCATTTTAAGAAAGTCTTTTCACTCAATTAAACAAACAAATGAAAGCCAATCATTTAAGCAGCACTGTTCATTAATTCTGACATTCGGAATTCTGTAGTTATGAGGAGAGAACCGTAGAAGGTTCCATGATGAGGACCAAATCAGGGTTGTTACACATATTTAAAAATATATACCTTGTTATTGAAATTCATTGGTACAGTTCCTGATTCTCACTTTACAAATAAATTTAATTTCTCCCCTCTGGTGAAATCTATTGCGCAATATTGTGGCGAGCAGGTAACGGCAGTTGGACATTCCGGTAGAAGCGTATTGCTCTGTTATAGTCTTCTTGGCGACGTACATCTACTTATACAATCTTCTCCAGTATTAGAGCAACATTTTGAAATGGGTCACCCACCCGAGGCTTTCCATCAAATTACAGATAATGCAAGCCTCGCTCGGCACTTGTGCTGTTCACTCCACTGTAGTTAGCCTCCGACTGTCTCGGTAGCAACCCCCCGACTGTTTTCCTAGCCCACCTTTTGCCTCGTCCCAGCCACGTTTTGCGCGCAAAAACTCACTTCCGTTTAAGAGGGGAAACACTTGGGATTTTATGTTTATATAATGCAAAAGGCCCTAAGTAAGAATCATCACACTTAAGTTTTAAACAGTCGTTCATTACAAAACATTAAATATACACATATTGTTAAGTTAGCAAAATTATTTTTTACCAAATTCCAGTTAAATATAAGTTTTGTTTCTGTCCAAGTGAGGCAAAGTATTTAACCAACGAAGAGAAAACATTACATACAATTTTACAAGACATCAAAGTTATTACAAAGAAAAGAGTACTTTTATACAGTATCGAACTAATAATACAATAATTACAGCAGCTCAACGATGGAATGTTGAACGAAAAGCAAAATGAATCAGCAGAAAGTATATAGTGTCTGAGCTATGGTGTTCCAAGGTCAACAACAGTACGACAGAAAATTTTAGTTAGTGAAGCTATTAACCGTTAAGTGAAAGTGCATTCTTGTAAGGTGCCGTTTATTTCCCTTAACACCATCCATACAGAAAAATTCTAGCAGGGTAACAACGAATGCAAGTTAAGGAACAAATATGACTAAGTCGGGTCTTGGTACCAGTTTGAGATCAGATAAAGAAAGCTGGCAAAGGTCAAGTGAAGACCGCATCAAAAGATCTACTGAAGTAGTAACTCGGAAGGATAAACACTATACAGACAAGTAAAATGCATCCTGGAACTCAATCAACTAACTGCAGCCATCAGTTAATGAAATGGTTGACTCCACAAACGAACGACTCCGTGTAGAAGAACTGCAAGTCGGTTCTCACCAAATAAGCTGCCACTATACAGCAGCATGAGTGTCGGCTGAGAATGTTAGTAGCGTAATGGGCCTACACGCATGTGTGAAGCTGTGAAGCACTCCAACACCACTGTTTGACAAGGTAAAAGTCAGAGTCACTTTTTCTAAAACCTTAATTTCTCCTTCTAGTTTTCGAAACGCTTCAAGTCATCCACCAGAGACGGTAATGGTTCCGAGTGCTGTCCTGTTTCTGATCAAGTTCGACCAAGACTGCGGCTACCGCTCCAATGAACGTTCCAGGTTTCGGCAAAGCATCGGCGGAAGAGATGCTTCTTGTTTATTTTGTGAGCGGAGACATGGGCAGCAGAAAAACTAACTCCCTAACTGCGTTCTTTAGCAGCTGTTAGAACTGTGTGTTCTGCGAATCCCAAGAGATTTTCCAACCATCGTTTTCGTAAAAAAAAAAAAAAAAAAAAAAAAAAAAAAAAAATCTGTTTAAGCTCCCTGTTGCAACACCGCCAACTGCGATACAAGGGAAGTTCCAATTTGGGAAGAGTTTGGGGCTGGGACGTCCTCAGTCCTACACACCCAGTGCAACAGATATATGACAGTGGAAAGGGCTGGGGGCTTGTAGCCATCTACCCTTTTGCTCTCTGCTAATCTACTGGGAAATACACTGCTTCTCACAAGCTGAAGTGAACAGTTAATTACATTTCCTTGCTTTATCGTAGGCAGTATTGAGGGTTTAATACGAATTATGATGAGATCATATTGGTTAACAGTTCATTAAGTGAAGAGATATAGTTGGTATCAATTAGAGCATTAAATATGAATAAAATATGTCAGGTGGCGCAACGTGAGTCATTATGGAGCTTACGGGCCCTCGACATCGAGGTTGTCTGCTCTGAGTAATTAAACTACCTTACAGTGCGACAGTATCGTCGAGCCATTCTACAGAATGTCACTGCTCGTCCACACATGTGTAATTTATCTCTATGAACTGTCAGCGCACTTTGAGGTGCTCCGATGGCCAGTAAGTCCTCCGGAGCTGTCCCTGCTAAAATATGTGTGGAACCAGCTCTGATGTGAACTCCTTACTGGATAACAAGGACCAGCTACAACAGTTGCGGGCCAGCTTGCCTCAGGAGGGCAAACAACGGCTTCATGACACCCTTTCCAACAGATTTAGTGCGTACTTCGAGGCCACATTGGACGCAAGCCCATTCTGATACTTCAGTCCAAACTGCCAAGTTGTTTGAAAAGATTGCTCGTATCTGTAATGAATGAAACAACATCACTTACCATATCAACTGGTGAAGTTTCTTTTCGTTTCTCCTCCCCTTCTGAGTGCTTGATTACTTTCTGTCAGGTAGTATGGAGAGCGGTGTGCTGGCCACACGACCCTCGTATCTACATCCTCAGCTGAGGATGACACGGCGATCGGATGGTCCCGATGAGCCACTTGTGGCCTGACGACGGAGTGCTTGAAGTATTATATTATACAGCTAGCCAGCGAAATTACCCAAGTTTTTAAGGGGCTCCGGAAAGGCTCAAAATCATGAAAAGTTCAATTTTTACTTTTTTGCGTTTTCTGAATCTGCAGACTATTACCTTTTAATAGATATATAATTTATTCAATTCCGAAGACTACAACTATTTTTAAATTTTTTTTGAAATGTGTTCTACATGGGCGTGACCCATTGTGGCGCTGCTAAACTGCTGTCAAATGGTGTTATTATTAACGTCCGTGTTCATCAGGTACATTTTAGTGATGTGAGATAAAGTATGTGTTGTGGCTAACCTGTGATGGTTCAATATATATCGCTGGTGTGATTGTCGATTGTTTCATGTTTATTTACTCTGTCGTTATCTCGAAAATATTCGAGTCCCTGTTTTGTTGAAGTATAATAATGAGTAAAAGTAAAGTTATTAGAAATCCTCTGAAGGCTTTAAGAAAAGGAGAAATGTTGGAAAGCCAAAGGTATGTGTTATTACTGTAAACAATAAAGACAATGAAAATCCCCAACATAGCTTGTGTCCCAAAGAAGAAGACAGTTGGTGTAAATATAACAAAGGATTGCTAACTGGTGAAGTGTACACTCATAAGCATAGTCTGCTTCATGCAATAATGGAGGTGATAAAACCTATTTTCAGAGACTTAGCAGCACCTGAACTGTTGAAAAAGTGTATTCACGGAAAAACTCAAAACCCCAATGAAAGTGTAAATAGTGTTATATGGTCGAGAATCCCCAAGACTGTATTTGTTGGAATAGAAACACTTCACTTTGGTGTGTATGATGCTGTTGCGACTTTCAATGATGGCAACATTGTAAGGTGCAAGGTATTTAGAAATATGGGAATGAAGATAGGTTCTAACATGGTACGAGCGATGCTTGCTTTAGACAAGGAACGCCTTCGGGCTGCAGACAGGGCTGTAAAGAGTCTAGAAATACAAGCAAGAGTAAACAGGAGGAGGAACAAGAGGAAGCTTGAGGAGGAGTTTGCAGAGGATGAAGATAATCCATCCTATGGACCTGGAATGCACTAAATAGTTAATCCAATCTTTGTCGCTCGATTCCCAAAACTTTTATTTTCTCATACTAATTACATGTTTTCTAAGGATCTTCCAAACTTATTTGTTTCAAACTTTCAGTAAATGTTACACAGTACCTTCTGCATAATTTAACACAGCCTTTTTCCAAAAAACTGTATATTTTTGAATATATAAATAAAAAATTGCAAAAAAATGTTGTGATTTTCATTACAATTGAAAAAAAATCATCTTTAATAAGTGAACTAAAATTTTGTAAAATCCCTGTGTTAAGTTGTAGCCCATATTCCAATAAATAACCTGTAAGAAGTTCAACTTCCTACCTCAAATACTTTGTGGGGAAAGATGTAATTTATAAGCGTTATTTTAACATTGCAAGTATAGGGCGTTCCGGAGCCCCTTAAAGTTGTAAGAAAATGAAACACCTTCAGCCGTCCTTACGTTGCCATTTATTGTCTAAATACCAGATTCGGTGCTTCAGTGCACCATCATCTGAGTTTCTCCAGTCAGTTGACAGTTGATGGTTCGAGAGATGACATCACAATTACAGGTAGTCTGCGTAAACCAGTTGTTGGCCACTGATGCATCGTGTAAATGGATAGTGATTTTCAGCATCAACTAAGGTCAGAAAACAATGCATTGAAGCCCAGAAATTGGTGTTACAAAAAAAAAAAAATGACGAAATACGGACGACTATAGGTGTTTAGTTTTCTTATAATAGTGAACTGCCTTAGTCCCCCACACTTCCTGGCACAAGGATCGACGTACGAAAAATTTTTAAAGGGTGCCATATCCTTAAAACCATCGTGCAAGAAAATATTTAGCGATTATCGGATACGTGTTTTTTTGTCTGGTCACAGCCACACTGTTTTGCATAATCACAAGGTAAAGTTAATGCCAGAATGGAGCACTGAGATCATTACAGTGTAAAACATTATCTACACACTTCATAAACCAGTCAGTTGCCAAGAGTTGTCGACAGCGTAAGCACCAGTAAACGAAGCTGACTCCATCGGAGAAATCCAGCAATCACAACTGTGTTTGCCATCTTTGTGACTATTTGGCAGAACTGTATGGCAAACGGAACTGAGGCAGATGATGTTGCCGCACTGAGCTCCATTTATCGAGGTACGGGGATGTTCAATATACATATGTGGCAGGGCGTGGCCCGTAATTGCATCGCCTCGTTCTCATGTGGTAGCGTGGCACAGCCCGGCGAAGGGCCGCCCCGTCCTGCGTAGCTATCTGGCCGTATCGATAGCACTGCCGGAACTTAAAACTCTGACATTTTCTGTTCGATAGATGCGTAGGAGGACGTCCGTCCAGTAGCGTCGACTGTCACAATCTGAACGGTCTATTCGACGAAACTACCTCCACAATCTCTCTGACAGGAAACACAAACTTAATAAAGCGGCCTCTAACCACACTAGCATAACGTTGGCACACACAAGATTTGACAAAATACGCCATCGCAGCTACCAGCGCTCTGCATATTAAAGCAGCTGTAACGCCTCTTAATAGTCGGCGCCAGTTAGAGGTAGATATCTTGGGGAGCACCTGTGGTACCTTCCAATATTGCCTGCTGGCCCATCTCTCGTGTTGCTCGGCCAACGTTCGTTTGATTTTTCTGACGTTCAGCCAGCACGATTGGCTAGCATTAAAAAAGCTACGTGCCACCCCCCTCTCTTAGCTGATAGTCAATCGCAATATATAGTCGTCAGCCTTCTGACTGGTTTGATCCGATCCGCCACGAATTCCTCTCCTTTGCAAACCTCGTAATCTCAGAGTAACACTTGCCACCTACGTCCTCAATTATTTGCTGAATGTATTACAATCTCTGACTTCCTCTACAGTTATTGCCCTCTACAGCTCCCTCTACTAACATGGAATTCATTCCATCATGTCTTAACGGATTTCCTATAGTCCTACCCCTTCTCCTTATCACTGTTTTCCACATATTCCTTTCCTCTCCGATTTTGCACAGAAACTCCTCATTTCTTACCTTATCAGTCCACCTAATTTTCCACATTCGTCTTCAGCACCACATCGCAAATGCTCCGGTTCTCCTCTGATCCCGTTTTCCCACAGTCCATGTTTCACTACCACACACTGCTGTAATCCAGCCGTACATTCACAGAAATTTCTTCCTCAAATTAAGGCCGATGTTTGATATTAGTAGACTCCTCTTGGCCAGAAATGACATTTTTACCATTGCTAGTCTGCTTTTGATCCTACTTGCTCCGTCTGTCATTGTTTATTTTGTTTATTTTACTGCCTAAGTAACACATTTCCATAACTTCATCTACTTCGTGACCATCAATCCTGATGTTTTCTCGCTGTTCTCATTTCTACTGCTTCTCATTACCGTCGTCTTTCATCGGTTTCCTCTCAGTCCATACTCTGTACTAATTAGACTCTTCACTCCGTTCAGCAGATCATGTAATTGTTCTTCACTTTCACTCAGGATAGTAATATCATCAGTGAATCGTATCACTGATTTCCTTTGACCTTCAATTTTGATTCCATTCCTGAACCTTTCTTTTATTTCCATCATTGCTTCCTCGATGTATAGATTGAACTGTTTGTCTTACACCGCTTCTTATATGAGCACTTCGTTCTTAGTCGTCCATTCTTATTATTCCTTCTTGGCTGTTGTACATATTGTATATGACCCGTCTCTCCCTATAGCTTACCCCTACTTTTTTCAGAATTTCGAACATCTTGCATCATTTTAAATTGTCCACCGCTTATTCCATGTCGAAAAATCCTATGAACGTGTCTTGATTTTTCTTTAGTCTTGCTTCCATTATTAACTGCAACGACAGAATTGCCTCTCGTACCTTTACTTTTCCTAAAGCCAAACTGATCGTCATACAGCCCATACATAATTTTCTTTTACATTCTTCTGTATATTATTCTTGTAAGGAATTCGGATGCATGAGCTGTTAAGGTGATTGTGCGATAATTCTCGCACTTGTCAGCTCTTGCCGGCTTCGGAATTGTGTGGATCATGCTTTTCGTAAAGTCAAATGGTATGTCGCCAGACTCATACATTCTACACACCAGCGGGAATAGTCGGTTTGTTGCCACTTTCCCCTATGATTTTAGAAATTCTGATGGAATGTTATCCATCCATTCGGCTTTATTTGACCTTAAGTCCTCCAAAGCTCTTTTAGATTCTAATATTGGATCCCCCATCTCTTCTAAATCGACTCCTGTTTCTTCTTCTATCACATCAGACAAATTTCCTCCTTATAGAAGCTTTCAATGTATTCTTCCCATCCATCCGCTCTCTCCTCTGCATTTAACAGTGCACTCTTAATGTTACTACCCGTACTTTTAATGTCACCGAAGGTTGTTTTGACTTTTCTGTATGCTGAGTCTGTTCTTCCACAATCATTTATTTTTCAATTTCTTCACATTTTTCCTGCATTCATTTCGACTTAGCTCCCATGTAGTTCCTGTCTACGTCAGTTTTCAGTGACCTCCATTCCTATATTCCTGAATTTCCCTGATTGCTCTTGTACTTCCTTCTTTAATCGAACAGTTGAAGTATTTCTTTCGTTAGACATGGTTTCTTCGCAGTTACCTCCTTTGTACCAAAATTTTTCTTTCCAAGTTATGTGATTACCCTTTTTAGGGATGTCCATTCCTCTTCAACTGTACTGCCTACTGAGCTACTCCACATTGCTGTATCTGCAGCCTTAGAGAACTTCAAGCGTATCTCGTCATTCCTTCGTTCTTCCGTATCCTACTTCTATGTATATTGATTCTTCCTGACTAATGTCTTAAACTTCAACCTACTCTTCATCACTACTATATTGTGATCTGAGTCTATGTCTGCTCATGGGTACCCCTTACAATCTAGTACGTATCTGATTTCGGAATCTTTGTCTGACCATGATGTAATCTAACTGAAATCTTCCCATATCACCCTGCCTTTCCCAGGTATACCTCCTCCTCTTGTTATTCTTGAACAGGGTATTCGCTATTACTAGCTGGAACTTGTTACAGGACTCAATTACTCTTCGCTCTCATTCGTTGTCCCAAGCCCATATTCTCCTGTAACCTTTTCTTCTAATCCTTCACCTATAACTGCATTCCAGTCCCCCATGACTATTAGAGTTTCATCACCCTTTACATACTGTATTACCCTTTCAATATCCTCATACACATTCTCTATCTCTTCATCTTCAGCCTGCGGTCGGCAAGTATACCTGAACTATCGTTGTCGGTGTTGGTTTGCTGTCGATTAGGATATGATTGACTCTATCACTGAAGTGTTAACAGAAACGCACTCTCTGCCCTACCTACCTATTGAATCCTTCTCCTGTTATACCATTTTCTGCTGCTTTTGATATTACCCAACACTCATCTGACCAGAAGTCGTCGTCTTCTTTCCACTTCACTTCACTTCACTAACCCCCACTATATCTAGACTGAGCTTGCATTTCCGTTTTCAGATTTTCTGGTTTCCCTACCACGTCCAAGCTTCTGACATTACACGCCCTGACTCATAGAACCTTATCGTTGCGTTGATTATTCAGTATTTTGACAAACTGCCTATTGGCTTCTGTCTCGGGTTCTTCGGCCGACGTTCATCTAATGATTTTTCTGACGTTTCGCCAGCACGAGTGGCTGGCATTGTCAAAGCTTCACCCTCCATTGCCGGTGGTGAACTGGAGGCGAGCTCGCGGCCGCAGACTATATGTACCTGGCGCGCCAACGTCCGAGGGCTTCTCCGCGGTCATTTCCGGTGCGGTTCTCCTCTTGCTACCTGCGACGGTCGTTCGCTGCAGTACGGGAAGCCAGGATCCGTTTACCTTAAGGCTTTCCTCTTTCTTGTTGAAACTGTTCGCGTGTTTTTGGATTTCTACAGCTTCTCTGAACAAGCGCGTGTGATAGTGCTTCTCTACAGCCAGAAGCCAATAGGCAGTTTGTCAACAAGTGGCCACGAAAGCCTTAACAATTTTGTATTCAGTATTTTGTCTCATAGTCATCTCCTCCTTGGCTGTCCCCTCCCGGAGATCCGAATGGGGGACTACTACGGAATCTTTTGCAAATGGAGAGATTATCATGACACTTCTTCAATTGCAGGCCACATGTGCTGTGGATACACGTTACGTGTCTTTAATGCAGTGGTTTCCGTTGCCTTCTGCATGCTCATGCCGTTTATCATTGCTAATTCTTCCGCCTTTAGGGGCAGTTTCCCACCCCTAGGACAAGAGAGTGCCCTGAACCTCTATCCGCTCCTCCGCCCTCTTTGACGAGGCCGTTGGCAGAATGAGGGCGACTTCTTATGTCGGAAGTCTTCGGCTGCCGATGCTGATTACTAATCAAAATTTAATCAGAGGCGGGATTCGATCTCGGGACCGAAGACGTTTTGATTAAGAATCAAAGACGCTATCCATAGAGACTTCTATTATAAAGTGAATTCATCTTGATAATATGGACTTGATGGGGAGTAGGCGGGGTTGTTCTTAACATAGTCTCTTGAAACAATTGTTTCATCAAAATTTCGTGTCATGAGATGGATGCTCTCGTGAATTCAATCAAACAAAAACACTCACTGCAGATGGGAAAGTAAGTCACTAGAAGTTAATCTCAAGATATCAAAGTAAATCTCATTAACTCCCACGAACTACAACTTTTCCTGTCAATTGGACCATTCATTCCGCTCAGGTAGTTATTTTGTGCAGAATGTAGGAATACTAACGTCGGTGGATAATGAAATCATGTCGTCTTTCCTAAACTGAAAATCAAATCGATGAAACTGACAGACGCAAAATTTATCTCCGTAGCGCTTTTGGTAACAGATTTTAGACACTGCAGGGATTGCCCACAAAATACAGGGTGTCCCATTTATCTTGACCACCCTAAAAACTGTTTGTCCAGATGCAAATTACAAAACGTTTCAACGAAATGTTCTTTAGCCGTCAGAGGGACTTCAAATAGCATGATTGGCTCCATTGTAGCTTTGTTTTGTACAAAGATATGAACAGCGAATTGACTTTTTTAAATGGCACCCTGTATTTTTTGTACGGTAATTCATTTCCTCCCCTTAAGAAATATTCAAACATGTATCACAGTGTACCATCCATTGAAACACAACGTTATTGCCGAACGGCGTGGCCGAGCGGTTCTAGGCGCTTCAGTCTGGAACCGCGCGACCGCTACGGTCGCAGGTTCGAATCCTGCCTCGGGCATGGATTTGTGTGATGTCCTTAGGTTAGTTAGGTTTACGTAGTTCTAAGTTCTAGGGGACTGATGACCTCAGATGTTAAGTCCCATAGTGCTCAGAGCCATTTGAACCATTTTTTTGAACAACGTTATTAATTACATAACATAACATTGACGTTGACGCTCCCAGTGCTTAGTGCAAGTACTCGGGGTAATGGATCATATACACTTGCTTACGATGACAGAGGAGAAATGTACACATAAGTAGAATGCGCACCCGTCATTCCCTCATCGTCAGTTGAAGAGTTGTGTGAGTAGAATGTGCCCCAATGAAGAGAACGTATAAATGCTACTCATCTACTGGTAATGTAAGTTAGCAGAACAGTAATTGCAATACTGTTTTCTTATGTACGGGTACATTTAGTACAGTAGTTTAGTCCTTTTAAATACCGTTGTGTAGAGTAGGCATACGGTAAAGCCTGTCCTTCCTACAAACTGCATCGACATAACGTTTCTTTTAGTGATGTTTTTGTTGAAGGTACGCGAAATGCTACACAGGCAGCGGAACTAAACAGAGAGCGATATGATGACAAGAACCCACCTTCTCGACGGATGTTTGCTCGTCTTGGGAAGCTTCAGGAAACGGGAAGTTTCATCCCACGACAACACAGTCGTCGTAGCACTCGCAAAGACGAAGCTGCCGAAATTACTGTTCTCGCTTCCGTTGCAATGAATCCACATGTGAGCACATGCCAGCTTGATTACGAGATTGGCATTCCTAAAACCAGCGTACATCGTATTCTTACACGTCACCGGTTCCATCCTTAGCATGGACACCTACATCAAGAATTGCATGGGAATGATTTCCAGAATCGTGTACAGTTCTGTCAGTGGGCACAGCAGCAAATCCTCGGCAAACCGAACCTCTTTTCCGACGTTCTATTTACCGATGAATGTTCCTTCTCAAAAAAAGTACAGGTAAGTACAAGGAACATGCATTATTGGTCCAGTGACAATCCCCGACGGATTAGACAGCTGGAACATCAATGTCAATAGAGAGTTAACGTCTGGTATCGGATGCTTGGTACTACAGTTATTGGCACTTATTTCATCAATGGTAATCTAAACGGCACAACGTATGCCAACTTCCTCATACGAATTCTTCCTCTTCTTCTGGATGAAGAGCCGCTAAGCACCAGAATGCTTCTGTGGTATTAACACGATGGATGTCCAGCACATAACGCCTTGCGTGCACGTCTTGTTCTGAACCTAAGGTATCCTGCCAGATGGATTAGTCGAGGAGGAACAGTTACTTGGCCGGCTAGGTCTACTGATTTAAGGGGATACGGAATCACCTATCCCCGCAATGTTAATATATGCCTACTATAGGGAACATTTTCTCACAAACTACTGGAGACAGAGAGGTAAAAATTTTACTGTATGTGCATTCATATGTTACAACAATACTGAAACAACAGTTTATTGTCAAAGTATTTTCTTACAGAGATATTGTACATTTATTTTTAAGTAAATTTTTTCCATCGCTTTTTACTAGACTATCACCCCTAAGTCTTTTGTAAATCAAGTAATTAAAAAATCGTTGTTTCAGTATGTAATAGGGACCTATGTCACTACGTCATAAAAATTTCAGACTTCTAGGTTGACCAGTACCTGAGATAATGTTCCTAGATGAAGTAAAAAGTAAACTTACGGGAAACGGAGAAAGAAGATTAAAACATTCCTGATCCGTAGCTAATACCCCCTTCACAGTCTTCATAATCATCTTCAAGTCTTCTTTTGGCACCCCTCTGCACCTGTCTTGCTTTTTTCACTAATGTCTTGATTATATTATCAGCATGCCTTAGTCTGTGCTGATCTAAAAAGAACATAGCACGTACCGTACGGGAACCAACACACATACCCAACTTTTGAAGGACCTGGCATTTAGTTATATTTCCAAGATTGAAGGTTGCCACAGCATCATACACACCAAAATGTAGTGTATTAATTCCGACAAACACTGTTTTTGGGAGACGATGCCATATCACACTATTCAAGCACTCGTTGGGGTTCTGCGTTTTTCCGTGAAGACATTTCATCAGAAGACTTCTGTCAGCCAGATCTCTGAAAATGGGCTTTATTTCTGCCATGATGGCTGATGGTAGACTGTGGTGGTGAATGTATTTCTCTCCTGTTGTTAGTCCCCTATTGTATTTACACCAGCTGTTTTCACCTTTGGGGCACAAACCATGTTGTGGATGCTCATCCGTGGATGCGGTGTGGAAATATAAAGCCCATATAGCTCTCCTCATTTCTTCAAGATTGCCTGTATTTTGCCTGATTGCAAGGCCATAGCAGTTCTGAATGTGGTCTATTATGGAATCAGTCAATCTTCCTCTGCCATCCAAGGTTTTCCCATCATCTAGTTTTTTCCCTTTCATAACTGATTTTAACCTTCTCAGCCTGGCACCCATTCTCTTCTGCACATGTCCTATACATTCAAGTTTGCTTATATTTACACTGTTCCCATATGGTTTGCTTTCCAAAACTTCTTTGAATGCTTTAGAGTCACCATCTCCCAGATATTTGACATAGCGAACATTATACCACTGTGAAGAGCGATGAAAAATTTTCTTCACCCCAGCAACCTCCATGCCACCACTACTACCATAATAATTAGCAATACAGTCATCACTGTGTTCATTTTTCAGCCTGCCTGTGAACCTACAGTATTTAGACATTATTGCAACATCAATAACCTTGCCAGTATCAACACTAGTTGCTGTTACAACACCATTGTTGGAGGTGTGGCCCCTTTTCTGCCACGTGCCATCAAACGCCACTCTGAGGTCACGACTGCCGTCATTTTCTTCCACTGCTTCTTCCACAGCAACCTGCATTGACTTCTGTGCTACATCTTCAACTGCAGATCCTAGTACATAATTGTAAGCTTCAAACTTTGAAGGTGCACTTGGAAGATTTAGAACACCACATAGCATATCACCAGCTGCTTTGCCCTTACCAATTGCTCGCAATCCATAAACTAACCTAATATTTACACTATAAAGTTCAGTTTTCTTGTATCCATTATTTACAGTTACTGAAACCGAACTTGGAAACTTACAGCTGTATTTACAAACACTGCATATTAAATTAAACTGGGCAGCCAGGCCAACATGGGATTCTACTTCCAGAGAAACGTTTCCATGACATTTTTTGCAGCACAAACTGTTTTCAAGAGCTTCACACAATATATTCGTATCAATGAGTTCAAAAACTTCATTCCCTCTATCAAGTAAATTATATTTCTCTTCCAAATCTCTTAGTTTTTTATGAGAAGCACTGTTTTCATTTGGTGTAAGTTCGTTCGGCAAATCAGTAATAAGTGGATTCACATTTTCCAACAGTGATGATGATGAACTGCTTTGCTTTGCTAATGAATCATTATTTCTTTTCTTTTGCCAGTTCACACGCTTTTTAAATACTTTTGCTTTAGCTCTAGGCATTTTCACTGCGAAAAATGAAGCACTAAATACGAAATAACTCAACAACAACTACTTTCTTATATCACACTGTTTACAAAACAGTCCCGCCACAAAGTCAAAGAGTAACTTGAGGAAACCAGAGAGAAACATTTTCGGGCAACTAGTGTATAAATAGTCGCTGGAAACCGGGATATTTGAATTCATGTCACTTTAAAGGTACTGCCAAAAAGTTCATGGTCAGCCACGAGAGACGTGTGTAACTAAAGCGCAATACCCGATCTCACAAATATATAAAAATAAAATAGTTATAATTGTAGTAGAGCTATGTATGATACGTCATTTTAAAGAGGAAACATGGCAGAATATAATACGCCAATAAAAAAAATCGATTTTTTAACCCAAAATCCGATTCCGTATCCCCTTAAATCCTCTGGACTTTCTTCTTTGGGGATGAATTAAAGATGTTGTTTATCACGACATTCCAACAACACCAGAGGACATGCAGGAACGTATCGTGTTTGCCTGTAATTCTCTTCAGGAGGCAACACTGGAAGCAGTAAATAATTCTTTCATTCAACGAGTGCACCAGTGTATCGGTGTCCAGGCTCACCACTTTGAGCATCTTTGAATGTTCTACTTCTGGGCAATGGTACAGGAGAGTCCAAGTCAATTTTGTTATGTTTTTACTTGGTTTTCATTTGTTTTCTGACAACTCCAGCAAATCGACGAGTTTGTGATCCCTGGCTCAAAGCCAATGTTGTGTTATGTAATTATAACGTTGTGTTTCTGCGAATGGTACACCGTGATACATTTTTGAATACATCTTTAGGAGAGGAAATGAAATACCGAATAAAAAATACAGGGTGCCTTTTAAAAAAAAAGTCATACCGCTGTTCATATCTTTGCAAAGAACAAAGCTACAAGGATGGCAATAATGCTGACTGATGTCTCCCTGAGAGATAAGAACATTTGTTTGAAACATTTTGTAATTTGGATCTGGACAAACAGTTATTTAGGGTGGTCAAGATAAATGGGGCACCCTGTATAATGAAATGACTAACGCAAATCGTAACCAAAAATGTTTTATCCTAATTGCCCATGAAATCAACATGACTTTCCGACGCCGGTTAAGTAACTTAGAAAATTTCAGAAACTTATCAGGTGGAAAATCTCTGAGTGTGGGTAGAAGACAGCTAAATGTAAAGAAACAACGCCACACTGCGAGGGAACTGTGTGGATGCAAAAAACGACAGCTCCTGTTGTTCAAGCCTCCCACCAATTTAGCGTGCAAAATTTTCACAAAAGTTCGGTGGAAATTTCTACAGCTTCCGCGTTAGTCTGCCTGATCAATCTGAAGACGTATTTTTGAAAAATATGGCGACAAACTGTTGTCTCCGGCCCAGTCACACCATGCGCCAGCTTTGAAAACTAAATTCAACTGACATATCCACTCTTGTACATGGTAAACATTAATATAACGGACAAACTGCAGTGACGTATTGCTGACTGGAAATGGCGGAGAGGTGGTCCTATGAACATCTGTCCGAAAATGCATCGTTTCCACAGTAGATAGCACTGATGAGTGGAAGTTTCTCTGACTAAGTGCAGTGTCTGTAGCCCACAGATGCCAGTTCTGGTAAAGGATGCTTCGTGGGTAAAGAGGCCTGATGACACATATCTCATAATTGTGATGTTCTGGTGCAAAAACCATTGACGAAGTCCTGCCCGTAGAGGGTAATAGGCTGCTAATATTCCTTGTTCTCGTTACAGATGATAAGGATAGCAGCGGTTGCCGTGTAGAGTACACATATACAGATATGATTATATGTTACGCAAGCAGCAGTAAGGAAATCTCCTGAGCTCAATGAATCGAAGTTAATGATTACAATTTTCATGTAAGGTAACTGAAACAGGTGCATTTCAAACGAAAACATTCGCGAGCCACTTGATCTTAATTTTGATCTTCATTTTGACGACGTATCTACAAATCCACATTTCAACCTCTTCACATTATTTTCGGGAAATTTTCACTGTGATACATATTTTCAGGAAATGGCCTGGGTGATGGTTGTGCCTCTTGCAGTTCATTATTGAGCTACAAGTGAATGAATTTTGCTGTGATTCGGTTAAAATGAGGTTTGTTTGCTAAAACACCCAGCATGGTCCCATTCTTAAGTCGCTTACGTTCTACAGCGTTAAACTGCGAACTCGCCACATCGGTGCACAAAGAATCACCAAACAGCCGCCTTCTTTTCCGCAGCAGCGCCTGTTACGTTGTATATGGCGCTTTTTGTTTGCTGCAGAGTCAGTCCGTTTAACTGATGGGAGGGGAATGACTCCATCCTGTTCTGTGCCTGTAGAAAAGTTAATTGTTGTTGTGTCCGACTTCTTGGCCTCTGAGGTGGCTAGTAAGAATAAATTAGAAAACTCTGAATAAGTAGCTACTAATTATAACAAAATTTATCTTTTCTTACCAGGTTCGGCTTAGCTATGAAGTTGCACACGTGAACTTGCGATTCAGAACACACGAAATCAACCACAATTAACGAGTGGTGAATTCATACAAGTTCAGAATGCCCGTACTGTGGCGTCTCTGCAGTCACTAGAAAACACCAGTTAGTAGACACTTGTTGATACAGTCCTGTTAGCGTTTGCACGTAGGCGCGCTTCACGGGAGATGGAAGTCTCTTCACTGTCCTATGCTCGACACGGGCTGTGTCACGGTAGGCAGCAAACCGCCGTTATTTACAAAAGAATTCCCTGGGAGTGGGCAGGATCTGATATCGAACAGAACTGCCCCCCTGGGCTCTGGCGACGCTACTTCAGCGCAGACTCGCGTCAGTGGCGCCTCGGAACTATGGGGGCCTCGGCTTCTTCGTAGCATCTCATTGGTGCCTCGTAATACCACTTTGCTGCGCTACATGTCTGCAGTGGTCAATACTTCTTGCACCGCTCTCGATACTCGACGACACGTCATGCCCACCCACCAAACAGCCAACGCGGTGAAGGGTGTGGAGTTGGGAGACGACGGTTGGGAGGGAGGCCGGAGAACCGACACAATTACAGAGGTAGGTGCCGAAACTTCAGTCGGCGCCAAGCACCCACCCCCACCCCAGTAACTGCCATAAGCGTGGCTGGAATCACAGTGTAGGAAACCTACCACAAGGTGCAACGGCGGCCGTAGTCGCAGAGGTAGACGACGCGACAGGCGGGCCGCTGGAGACGATGCCTCGGCCCTTCGAGTCTTCCGGCCGGGTGATTGGTCGCGATCCCGTTGCTACCTGCGCTACACCAGCACGACTGTGAAGCTAGCAACGGCGCCAGGTCGACGTGCATAGACGTCTCTCGCTGCGGAGATGACTGTTATGCTGGAGACGACGTCTGCGACTGCGACAGTGGCTGCAGCATGCCCAGGGTGCGTGCTGGATGTTTGAACAAAAGGGGGAAGACGCAACCTCTCTAATGGATTGGCCAGAGTTGGTTTCCTTGCTGCCAGTGCAACCCCGTCGGATCGTGTATGATCTAAGTGGAACGGGAGTCAGACACTACAGACCGCTCGCATCTGCGAACCCTGATAAACACACGAAGGAACACTGTTTCTGAGGACGAAGAAGTTACTCGGAAGGAGGAACATCAGGGCTCTGCTGCGGACGTAGCAAATGGAACAGAGAACTATGATTCGCGCCACGAATTATCTACGCTAGCAACTTCCCACATTTGGGCAGAGACGAGAAAAGCTTTCAAAGCCCTGCCCCGTGTGTGGGTGGCCTGCAACTTGTCTGTCTGTGATTTTAAGGTCCTTACGAAGCGTTCGGCTTCACCATTCGACTGCGGATCAAAGAGTGCTGTAAGGACATGCTGAATACCATTGTCTGCAAAAACCGTACAAACTCCCGAGACAAGAATTGCGGCGCATTATCCAAAACCGTTACTTCAGGTAAGCCTTCAGTGCAGAACATCAACAGAAGAGCTGACACAGTGCTAACTGATATGGTAGACTACATTGGAACGACGAAGGAAAACTATCTGAACGCATCAGCAAAGATTAGCCAGCGTATATTACAGTATGGCCCAGCAATTTCTATGTGCAGGCACTGCCAAAATCTGCATAGATTGCACACTGTGAAATCATGGCCACCATTTCTGCAGCCATGCCAAGCCCATATGGAATGGCTCCTTGTCAGCTGCTTGGTATGGACAATACCCCTAAGTCCTTAATTTAAAAAAAAAGTAAAAAGAAAAAACCCAAAATTTCCCGCTGGAGGGGCTGAGGGACCACGACTCTTGCATCGCCACTTTCGGTGTGCACAAAGAGTACCCCCACGTGCACAGAGATAGCACGCCAATGAGCAAAACAGCGATGAACCACTGCCTGTCGGATTTCCTTCAGACTCCATGGCCAACCAAGACGAACCAATTCGATCGCCATCTCCAACGCCAGTTCCGATGCTGTCTCCTGCACCACACTGCGGAAGGTGGTTTAAAAATCTTCCTAAAGTCGGATTCCTTCTGAATCAGAGGGACGGCAGGAGTCCTCGGAGGTATCAAACACAACATCGGGCCAGCAGGGAGCCTGGACAGGAGGTCAGCGTTGGTAGTAGGCTGATATCTCAACCTGTACTGGTAAATGGACAGGAGAAGGACCCACCGTTGTAGTTTCAGTGCAGTTGCACATGTTGGAACAGGTTGGAAGAGACCAAGAGAACTGTCCGAGGTCTGTAATCCGTAAGCAGAGAAAGGCGGCGGCCGTACAGATACTTATCGAAGTGGGTGTCCCACTAAACAATAACAATTATCTCCTATACTTGCGTTGGGCCTTGGTCAATGTCTTTGACGCAGACGCAATTGGAGCCCAATCGATTTTACATCGCGGCAGCAATGCCATAAGATGAGGCATTTACTGCAAGGCTTACTGGGCATGAAATGGACTAAACACCAATCACTTAGTAGTACGTGTTTCAGCTACTGGAAAGTGGTCTGACATTTGGCCCACCATAGAAATGGAATACCCTTGCTGATCAATGATTTTAGAGGCACCGCGATCTGAGCAGAATTAGGGATATGACGGATGTAACAGCTTAGCTTCCCCATTACTGCTTGCAAATCTGATACGTTGGTTGGCGCAGGTAAGTCGCAAATGGTCACTAAGTGTGACTCTGACGGTTCGATGCAGTGCACATTAATCACGTGGCCAAGATGCTCAATTTCAGTGAGAAAGAAGGAACACTTTGAATGGTCCCGCTTTGGACAACACTTGACAAAATGCCTGAATTTTGTAAGAGTCCTGCTGCCATAAGACCAGAAACAACTGTAGCATCTTAATAGAAGAAGAAGGTACTTGCAACGTCAGTAGCTCAAGGTACCTCTGCAAAATAGTTGGGCAGAAGCGCTACCGAATGGTAACTGTTGAAACTGGGATAATCGCATGAGTGTGTTGATTACAAAAATCTTCTTTGGCTTTTCGTCTACAGGTATTTGGAAATAGGCCTCCATCTTCACTGAGGGAAGACATTGCGGAAAATAAGTTTATCATACATGCTAATTAACCAGAAAAGATGATATAGCGGACTTTCAAACATCAGAAAAAGATACTTCACGCCATAACATCGGCTTATTGCAATAGTGCTGTCCCTTACTGCTGTCACGTGGTTTAATTTTTCAATATTTTGTGTTTGTTTAAGTCGGTAATGTGGGGTGAAGTATCTTTTCCTGATGATGTCATTCGGCTACGGCATCTTTCCAGGTTAAATAGCATGTATGACATGTGAAGATGTCACAATGTTTTTCCATTGTGAAGATAATCAATAATCGAAATTGCACTGTAAGACAGTACAGTATTTACCATGCATTTCGCCAAGTATATTGATTCTATTGACAGTAGTCTAAAACAAATGTTTACAATTATGTCAACAGGATCTTGACATAGTAAGACAAAACTCTCCAGTTAGATAAAAGAATGTAAGAAGAATTATTGAAAATCGATAAAACAATCTCTGAAAGGTTCTTTTCCTTTGTCGAAAGGATAAACCATTAAGCAAAATACTCAAATATGCCCCAAATAACAGTGTTTTATACTAACTGTAATATGATAGGAAAACAGTCTAGCCGGCCGAAGTGGCCGTGCGGTTAAAGGCGCTGCAGTCTGGAACCGCAAGACCACTACGGTCGCAGGTTCGAATCCTGCCTCGGGCATGGATGTTTGTGATGTCCTTAGGTTAGTTAGGTTTAACTAGTTCTAAGTTCTAGGGGACTAATGACCTCAGCAGTTGAGTCCCATAGTGATCAGAGCCATTTTTTTGAAAACAGTCTTAAAACACGCAGGCAATAAACATCTTTAGGACGTATTTGACTAAAACACAACAAATCATTCGGGTTTACCTAAAAGGAGCTGATTAGCAAACAAGTAAAACTGCTTCGTATGAAACCACCATGCTTCGCGCAGTATGGTCCGGAGGAACGGCCTGAAATTACTTAGGGCACGCCCGATGCGCCGCCCACCACACTCCTCCTCTTCTAAGCAACCAGTGGGTACTCGTCCCAAGACAAACATACAATGATAGCCTGATCAACAGCAAAGTAACTGTTAAGTAAAACTACTAAAACTTAAGTCATCAATTTATATGCTGGCAGCGTGAACAAAACAGTGGTGATAAGCCAGTAAAAGATAAGAGCGTAACTGGCCAAGGCAGCCAAACCCCACTTACACCTCACTGTAAACAGGTTCAACGGCCAACCGAGATTCAACTTCAGATCTCGCCACGTGGGACGGAAAACATAGGTGGAAGAGAGAAGCGCTAGGTTAGCTGGTGAAACCTTCGTTACGTTAAACACAAACTTGGGATGGAACTATGGCCCACCAAAATACATGCAACAAGATTTTTCCTTGTAATCTGCAAAGATTTCGGGCTTCAAATAAGTAAAGAAAGCGACTTGATGATTTAGTGCACAATGCGCCAGACCGAAAAATTTTTGAACGCCACGAGTAATGATACTGTGAACGTAAAAAGAATTTACGCAACACCAAGCAATCCAAAACCCCAATAATTTAAAATATACAATCAAATCACAACTCAATGAAAATTACCAAACTGAAGCTGTTTTGTTTTGTTTGACGCGACCGCCGTGATCTTGAAATAGCCTGGCCAGACACAGAAAAAAAAAACAACTACATGCTGAATAGCACCTGATATAGAAGCAGCAAGACACTAACACTTCCAGATCTGGTCGGCCAAAGAAATAATGAGTCCACTCTCGTTTCCGGGGCACGCGCCTCATATCTGGATGATAGACAATGCTGTCCACCTTGCCTCTCTCATTGCCTCTCTCGGAAAACGGCCTCCCATCACTCGCGGCAAATGTTCCAAGCCCCCATCACGCCAAAGATCGTGTTCCAGGAGACGTGGCATGAGGTTATGATTGCACATTGGTTCAGCTTCCGTTCCCTCCCCAAAACAGGAAATCCGATACGGAGGGGGGAGGGGGGGTTCGGAACAGGCGACTTAATTAATACTGCCTCTCTTACCAAGGCTAAAGTGCATTTCTACTCTCTTCGTTACTGAACATAAGCGTGACGAGAATGGGTACTTCGGACACCTTAAACGGGTCCACAAAATTTGGTAAAAGTTTTTGATTTGCCGTACTGGCAGAGTCTCTATCCCCAAAATTTCTCGCGACCTGACATGAATGTTCGCTGGCCATCGGCCTGTTATGTCGCACCGCTTTCCTTCCATGGGCACTCTGAATATTTCCCAGGTTCTAAGCCAGTTATCCTTTGTTAACACAGGACTGTTATCATAGGGCAACGTATCATGTGTGAACCAGATATCCGATTAAGGTGCATTAATGCGATAGGCAGACATGAGAGAAGCAGGGGTAGCTCTCTGCGACTCATGTCTGGCGATTTTAAAGGTTACGTCCAGCTACGGTAAAGAGAGATCCAATTTAGTTTATTCAATCTGAGCCTCAGAGTGGAAAACAAAGAGGTCATTGGGTTATGATTAATCTACTCGAATGATGTGTCGTGGTGACGTGTTTAACCCCTGATTGCAATCAGAAGCACCGAAACTCTATCGAAAAAAAACAAGAAGCATTATAACTGACAATGACCGAATGACCGAAGCAAGAGAGAATCTTACTCAAATGTCCACCCTAGTGTATTGAAGCCATCCTTCATGTCCCTCGAAATTCGACTTTACTATCTTGCATTCCCAACTGACTAACCATTTTTCTAACAACATGGTACAGGGTTGGCCAGGTTAGGGACTCATGGATCTTGTGAATAGTTTTACCCCCAGATTCCCCCCCCCCCCCCACAAGAGAATTATGATGATATCTGAAATCAGCCGGGACAAGCATGACAGGCAGATGTTAAGCTCCTTATACCCAGGAACATGCTGAACGGCTGTCAACTGCTCCCTAATTCAGCGCAACATGTGGTTCTGCTCTTGTTATCGCACATGATCATGAAACAATACCAGAAGCTCGGTAAGCGCTGAATTAACAATACCTCCTACCACCTCGGCATCGTGGGAGAAGAAACCTCCTTTTTCTATTCGAACATTCTGCTGAAGATATACAACGTTATTGCGCCCGCTAATGTAGAGCTCGTTGAAGCAGAAAGCGGGAATTAGGACAGCCCACCTTGCAATACGCCCAGTTCTACGCAGGCGAGGATAACCCAACTAAGGGACTGGTTCAGTGTGAATTCCCAGCGTTCGAGGTAGTATTTAATTTTCACTAGCATGACGAATACAGCCAGAACTTCCAGCTCATAAGCAGAGTATTTCTCAGCTTGAGACAGGCACCTAGAGGCATAGGCTAACGGCCTCTGCCCACTATCTTGCTCCTGAAGCATTGTGGATGCAGCGTCTGAGTTAAAGGCGTCGGTTTGGACCACGAAGGGTTGATTGAAATCAGAAACAGCTAGTACAGGGGCATTACTCAAAGAGCATACAGTGCAGCCTACTGGCTGTCGGTCCAGACAAACGGCTTGCCCTTCTTTCACAAGAGGCTTAACAGGGCGGCTAGCTCACTAAATCTCGGAACTAGTTTCTGAAAGAGGTTAGTCTACCAATGAAACGAGCTACCCCTTTCTTAGAAAGGTGGAAATTGTTAACATGTCGGATATCTCACCACGAGCTAAGCTAACTTTAGGCAGTTTGACAGTTAGTCCCACTTGCCACAGATGCTCCAAAACCAATCTCATATGCTGCAGATGCTCGGAGAGGGTGGCACTGTAAATTGCAACATCGTCCAAATATACACACACTTGAACTTCAGATATCTGAGCACGGAATCGAGAAATCTAGCAAGAACTACCGCCCTGGCAGAAAGGCGGAAAGGAACCCGGTGGAATTCATATAACTACCAATCAGAGCAAAAGGCAGCAAGGCTTGAACACGAACCTGGGTCGGAGGTATAACCCACCAAAATACATGGAACGAGATTTGCCTTTGTAAGATACTTAAGCTCGTTGGCTTCAAATAAGCAAATAAAGCGACATGATGATTTATTGCACAACGTACCAGACGAAATAATTTTTGAACGTGATGAATAATGATACATTAAACGTTAAAATAATTTACATAACCTCAAGCAGTCCGAAACTGCAATAATTTGAAACATACTATCAATTCACAACTCTACAACAATCGTGAATTTGAAGGTATTATGTTTTTATACTAACGACACGCTCCTCAGATAGCCTGGCCAGACAGTGGAACAGGGGACTATAACAAGAGGAGGCTGAGCGGAGTCTGATATAGAAGCAGCATGTCACAATCACGTGCACGGACCGAATCAGTCACAATTATCACGCTCACAGTGGGGAGCAAGGTCAGTCTTTTGCGAAAGTCTCGTGGCCTCGGCACCGAAGCAACGAACTAAAAGTATCTCACCGAGCATTCGCAGTTGCTGTGCCGAGACAAACAGTGGAAGAGCTTGAAGCCGCCAGGAGATACGTGGATGATGACGACCCACAGCCGGCCTCAAAATTTGGTTGAGCAAAACATTTTGCGAACAATCCCGTTTCTGGTGCTCGTCCGTCGTGTCTGAAAGCTGCTCAGATAAGCCAAGCTGGAAGTTACACGGGTGGCAGAACAAACAGCCAGCCCGTTGCACAGCAGGCCTGCACTGTCCGTGCTTCTCCAGTCACTGCCCCTCTCGGAAAGTGGCCTGAACGCCACTCGCGGCGAACGTGCCACGCTCCCCCGTCACGCCAAAGATCGTCTTCCAAAAGATGAGGCACGAGTTATCGATCAAAGAACTGTTCACTACCTTATCGTATGTATGAAATCAACACGGGCAGGATGTTAGTGATTGTTCGAGCTACGCTGAGGGCTTAAGGTGCGACTGGATATTGCATGACTTATACGCCGGGGGACGTCTAACCGGAGAGGATGGGGAGTGGAGGAGGTGTTTGTCCTTGAACTTACTCTTCCCAAAAGATATTTCAGTTGTTCGAAAGTCGTGATTAGTTACGTCGTCAATGTCCCGTGACTCAATAACTGACAGTACTGTAGTGATGTCAGACTTTGGATGATTTAGTATAGCAGCATGAATACAGGAATCAGACACGTTCTGAGTAATTGCTGTAGTGTCACTATAACTTAACCCACTCGAACACTGAAAGTGACACTGTCTACTACGGTCATGAACTTCTGTTGGCCACTGTTTGTAACACTCTTGTGGTTGCCGTTTTAATCTGAGTACTCATGACAAGCATAAGCCAAAGTCGGCGCGTAGGCACAGTTCACAGGCGACGAATGTCTCTCCACTTCTCATCGAGTGACACGGGCTGTGTCACGGCGAGTAGGAAACACAACAACGTTTCTCCGACAGGAACTTCCAGGAAGTGGGCACTGTCTGACCTCGAGTAGAACTGCCCTCCTGGCCTCTGGCGACGCTATTTGAGGGCTGAGGTGCGGCGGTGGCGCCTCGGAACTACGGGAGGCACGGATTCTTCCTAGCATCTCATTGGTGTCTTGTGATACCGCTTTGCTGTGCAGTATCTCTGCGGTGGTCAATACTTCTTGCGCCGCTGTCGATACGCAACGACACCGCTGTTAGGATTTCCGGTCTCACTTGTCAGTCTTGACCGCTTAATCGTATACTTCGTTACTCCTCAGGTGATTCTTATGCAATTAGTTAGGAAACTCATGAGGTGCACGGAAGTTACAAAGACAAAGATTATCAATAAAATTTTCATGCACGCTCCAAGACAAAAGAAGAATCACCGCGAGGGAAGTATCTGAATGGGGCAGAAATCGGTAGATGTGATGTACGTGTTCAGAGAAGCTAATGTTTACAATTTCAGATTCATAGAAAGAGCTTCATAAATTCATCAAGAGAATAAAATGCTTGGGTCCATATCACGCCCTTATCCAAGGAATTATTCGGCTTGCTATTGACTGATAGAGTTCTTGGATGCTTTCCTGAGGGATATCGTACCAAATTCTGTCCCAATGGCGCGTTAGATCGCCGAAACCCGGAGGTGCTTGGAGGGCCCTGCCCACAATGCTCCAAACGTTCTCAATTGGGGAGAGATCAGGCGATCCTGCTGGCCAAAGTAGGATTTGGCAAGCACGAAGACAAGCCGTAGAAGCTCTCGCTATGTACAGGCGGGCGCTATCTTGCCGAAACATAAACCGAGGATGGCTTGCCACGAAAGGCTTGCTATAAAGATGCCGCGGATGATATACAAAGGTGTCCTGTTACGAAAAGAAATCAGATCCCAGACCATGACTTCCGGCTGTCGGGCCACATAGAGGGCGACAATTAGCCTGATATTCTACCACAGCACGGGGCGCCTAAAATGTCGTCTTTTCTGGTCATCGAGGCTTAACCCGAAGTGGGACTCATCATTGAAGACAATTCTGCACCAGTCAGTGAGATTCAAGGCTCAAATCGTGGCTGCAAACGCCCCGGACAGCGGTGGAACGTCTAACTGTCTCCTCCGCCATACGGTCTGGCAACCAGGAGCGATGGTCTGCGGTGCGACTTCACTTCACAGCAGGACTCCTTCATTTGTCATCCGCGGCACCCTTACAGCACAGCGAGACGTCGTCGAGGTTCTAGATTCCGTTTTGTTGCCCTTCATGGCAAAACATCTTCTGCTTACATTTCAGAAACAAAATTCCTGGCCGGACGATGAGAGTTTCTACTGCCTGTGTCCGTGTTTGCCAAACCCTATCTTGATCAGCAAGTTTGGCGGTTCTGTCCCCAATTGAAGATTGGAGCATTATAGGTAGAGACTTCCACACAGCTCCGGATTTCGACGATCTAACGTGCCAGATGCACAGAATTTGGCATGATAACCCACAGGAGGACATCCATCTAGTCTATCAGTTAATGCCAAGCTGACAAACTGCTTGCAAAAGGGCAAGGGGTGGACCAAAGCGTTACTCACTTACTCATTTTGTAAAATTCTTTCTCTTGAGTAGCTCATCGAAATGTTTCTGAAACTGTAATGGTTTGTTTGTGTCTATGCGTACACCACACCTACCGATTTCGGTCACATTCGGATGGCTCCTACGTGGTGCTTTTTTTTTGCGAGTGTATTGGTACCAGGAACGTTTGCTGAAAACAGCGTTCACGACAGAATGGTTTGAGCCAACAATTAGTGACACATAACCGTATGTGTAAATTATCACTCAGAGGGAACATGAATTCCTAGTGAACTACGTGCAGTTAGTCCAAAAGTTAATTTTAACTTCAGCACTTGAGATATTGTTGAGAACAAACTTTCGAACTGACCCACAGGTGTTAGTATTTCCGTTACGAGAGTTAGATCGAAATGTTAATGGTGAGGGGGAGGAGTACTACATGCTTTTTGTTCCCACATGGCGATGTCGAAGAGCGCTTGCAGTATCCAGTTGTTCCCATCACGTCAGAACTGTGGCACTTCGGCGTAGGCGTCATGACGCATCTCTATCCAAAGGAATGAACAGCAGAACTAAAACAACACTCTAAATGGTGAGGCGCATGGAGCTGAATGCGATATCCGTTGGTGTCTTCCAGAAGTCCCATTTGACTACAAATGCTGAAGTCTGAACAAAGGGAACGGGTCTGGATAATACAGTCTATATCACAATATTTATTTCCGATCGCTGGTTTCAGCCAGCACAGCCAGCTTCAGACTTGGTTAGTAGTTAAGAAGTCGCAGCAACTGTTGCGCGGCGTTAATGGGGACGACACAGCCGCGCACCGGAGTTTTATGGCCTCGCAGTAACCTGCTTTCAATAACCTTCTGGCTTCGAAAATTGCTTTCTTCCAACTGTTGAGGAGGTCAGCGACCGAGGTCTATCAGGTGAGGCATAGAAGCCACGTAATGCTTTCGTTCCTCAGAGGCCTTCCATTTTGCCTAGGTGCCAATCGACGCAAAGGAGGACGTATCCTTAATCAACGAGCCTCTTTGTAGAAAAAGGAGGCACAAATATTCTTAGTGGATTCTAACGGTCGATATTTTGGAAAAATTGCTAAGTTTTCTCGCAGTGATTTTGAGACGATTGCGATGATCCGGGATACCATTCTTCAGTACGTAAGGAGTGTTATTGCCCCAGATATTTGAGTGGTATAGGCAAGTTTATTTCATCACCAATCGATATAAAGTTAATGTTAAGAAATTAAATACACCAGTTCACGTGTGTGTGTGTAATGTGTAGGATGAGTGTGTATATGTTTGTTAACTTAAGGCACTCAGCACCCGTGACTACAATATTCCTTGCTTTAAAAAAAAGAAATCTGTTGTGACTCATGGAGTATGTAACATTTGTTATGCTATTCAGTGTTGAAGTGTGTTCATCTGTATATATACATGAGATGTGTCGATTTCCGTGCCATTTGGATAATTCCTAAGTGGTGAGTCATTTTCTTTTTCTTTTTTTTCCCCTCACAGTGTATTAGGACCAGGAACATTTGCTGAAAGCAAACTTTAGTATATTGTCGTTGGAGCCGACAATTCGCGACAGATAACAATAAGTGTAAGTTTATCTTTTACAGGGAAATGTGCATTGTTAATAGACTCAGAGTAATGGGTTGCCGGTCACTTACAAAAATACGTGATGAACCATTCGCCCTGGTAACACATTAAACTTTTCTCGCCAAAAGGTTTGGGAACTGGTCACACCTCACACAAAGTCTTAAATTTCTAATTACATTCCCCTCATTTTCAGATAAAATACAAGATAGATGAACTTAGTAAGGTAACCACCTCTCTCTCGTCTGAATAAGAAATATGTTCAGTTGTGACTTATTGAAATGAAATGGAATGTCGTGTGGCTAGGGCCTCTGGTCGGGTACACTGTTCGCCTAACGCAAGTCTTTTTAGTTGACTCTACTTTGGTGACGTATGTGTCGATGACGGTAAGATAATGGTGAAAACAGCACAGCACCCCGTCTCCGACCGGAGAAAACTTTCGACCCAGCAAGAAATCGAACGCAGGCCTCTTTCATGGTACACACCATAGAGCTGGACACGGGGCGTATTGTAATCCTTACGTCACAAGCGCCACTCCTTGGAGGTTCGTTGGGCCAGAGCAGGACTCCATCTGTCGTCGGACTGTGCTGTGTCTGAAGGCGAGCGAGAAAAACTACGTGCTACGAAAGAGGTACACAAATACCTAGCAGTTGGTTTCGCTAGTCGTAACCTTTGGTCTCTACCTTATAGCCACTGCCAGAGATGCATGAGCTGTACGTCAACGAATATATAGCTTTTAGGGCCATAGCTCAGTGAGCCACATGATTTAGAACAAGTTTTTGTCTGCCACATACCTCTCTCATTCACTTCTCTGAATTCCCTAGTGACCCCGCACCCCGCACGATGCCACCATCTTACTCAGTTAGTTAGTGTGTTTTAGGACTTCAAACTGCGAGGTAATCGACAGCTTTGCGGAATAAATAGAGGAGGAGGTTAAAATCTATCAAAAGGACCATAAATTCTAAAAACAAACTCTGTCAGCGAACGGTTGTTTAGAATATAACACTGAGATGGGGGAGTCGTAAAAAATACTCCCTCAAAAGCAGATAAATATCAACAGAATAACTGTGTATAAAAGGGATCAGAATACTGAGGCTGGCTGACCTTTTGGATACGTTGGGTGTCCGAACCACATTGTAAATACAACCATTATTTTGGGAAGGAACCCCGACAACACATGAACCATAAAACACAAACCACACTCACCACATTGACATTTAAAATAGGGGCACGATCTTGTGGAAGATCCAGGTGTGTCCTCAGGTCGTCATATAAAACACAAATAAAATACACTGTACATATACCTATGTTCCACATCTTTCATAAAATGGCGGGCCCTTCCTCGTAAGAAATATCCACGGCACGACTGACGTCCCTTTCCGAGCTCTTTAGGAGCTACTTCCTCAGCTCGTCGGAGTCGGAAAGAAGAAGTTGCGGCCGCACTAACAATCTTTTGAAAAGTATTCGGATCCTCTTAGTGGTACTAAGAGTTATGTACGACCTTCGCCTTTACGACGCCTTTAGCTTTAGTGGTTGCACTCTCAATGAGGCATCTGACATTTCGTATAGGAAAGACAGCGCTTTCGTCCTCAAGAGCCGAAACCAAACAATTAGTATAGTTAAATGTTGGTTTCTGGAGCAAGGTAGGCTTTCTAACTCATCCCAAAGATGTTGTGAAGCGTTCATGTCGCGACTCTGGGCAGGCAAATCCATTTCAGAAATGTTATTGTGCACAAATTATTGCCTCATAGATGCTTCTTTACGACACTGCACATTGTCATGCTCGTAACAATCATCGTCTCCCTAATGTCCCTCGAATGTAAACACTACGAAAAAGCTTTCGTATCCTTCATCATGTAGAGTCATCGTAAGCCCAAAGAGAGAATAACAACCTAACCACGAAAAACACCTCCATAGCGCCACAGCATCTTCTCCGCCGTTCACTGTTGGCACGACACGTTGTGGCAGCTCACGTTCTCCAGGCATTCGCAAAACTCAAATCCTTCCATTCGATCCCGACAGTGTACAGCATGATCATCATTTCAACCCACCGGTTCCCCTTCAGCGACTGTACCGTTACGTTAGTCCTTACAACACCTCAAGTGTCAATTAACGTATTTTTAAGTTTCTACGCTATTTCTACTGCTGGTACGACACTGGAACTCACAAGTGGACCCTTCACCTCGTTTCATGCGATTTTGTTACTACAACCCTCCGAATTATTTGGCAATCTCTATCGTTCAGTAGATGAGACGCCTTGTCTTGTTTTGCGTGTAGTTCCTCTGCGTTTTTAATTTCACGTTCACATCACCAACAGTTAACTTTTCAGCTTTAGAGGTGTTGAAATGCCCTTGATGGGTTAAATATACAGGCGACGTTCAATGACTGTGAAATGCCTTTCTTTGCTGGCGGCAGGAATTCATGGAAAGGCCTACACCCAGGTTCTGCGTCACTTGTGGTTGACAACATATAGATTCATTTCTTGAAGACATTTAAAATGAAGTGGAAAGGCACTTCACAACAACCAATAATCACAGAGCGTCAGAATGGCTTTAAAGTTTACTTTGAAATTTATCCTTTAAAAAAAATTACAACACCCAGATGAACATCAATAATCACAGAGAGCCAGAAGGCTTAGCATTTTTAAAATTCTCCCTTTAAAAAACTTTACACCAAGATCAAACTCAATGATCATCAAACGCCAGAAACTGCCTTGATATTTTCAAGTTCTAGAAAATGGTAAAGAACAGTACACAGCCGCAGGAGGCTTAATAGTATTCCACCTTTAAAAAATTAAAAAGAATCACTTTAGTAGAGATGGATCAAGATATTATGCATTCTTCCAAAACAGTTTAAGAAGGTAAATGCCCTGCTTCAAAACAAATAAGCCACTGTGGTACAACAAATGTGAAAACTTTGACATTAATCAAACCTGTAGTGGCTTAAACTTTTGGTAAATTGGCAACAATCTGTGGCCTACTAAACTTGCAATAGGATTTAACTCAGTGAAATGTAGCAACTGTCTCATGGCTTTATGTCTTCCTATTTGCACAACTCCGAGGCTTAATTCCAGGAGGAGTAGCCAGGCAAAGGCAAATTTGCCGAGGAACTGAGAATTAAGAACATCCTCAGGACAGAACTTCGCAATAAGCATAAGAACTTAAGTGAGCGACGACCCGCAACCGCAACTCGGCACGGGATAGCGGTCCCTTTCAGGTCCTGGTACCAGCCCCCGCCCACAACAGCGGCCGCTTCCCCTCCCCTCATGACGTCAGCCGGCTCGTGAAGGACACTGGAACAATTTGGTGGCCGGTCGGACAACCAGGAGCTGGGTCGCCATACAACATGGCAGACTAGCCCAGCCTGCAAAACTGGAAACCTAATGTTAGTGTTAAACAATGAAAAATCCAGGATGGATTACAGCCGACAGCTTTATTTGTAACCGTCTTTATGTTGTGCCTATCTGCGGCTCTGTATCTCCGCTATATGGTGAGTAGCAGCTTTCCTTTTCACAAAATTTTTAATGTTAGTCTTAGATGAACGTAGAGAGTAACCACTTAAATCTTCTGCAAATTTGTTTCCCCCTTAAAAAAAATGATGAACTCTCAAATAAGATTAAAACACTTAAGCTCAACAAATAATCATAGATAACGGCAAATTATCATTTGTCCCCAGACCTTGGAATATATATACATCTACAGGGTGGTCCACTGATCGTGACCGGGCCAAATATTTCACGAAATAAGCGTCAAACGAAAAAACTGCAAAGAACGAAACTTGTCTAGCTAGGAGAATAAAACCAGATGGCGCAATGGATGGCCCGCTATAAGGCGCTGCCATAGGTCAAACGGATATCGACTGTGTGTGTTTTTTTTTAAATACGAACAACCCATTGTGTATTAGATATATGTCTAGTACGTAAAGAAATATGAATGATTTCGTTGGACCACTTTTATCGCTTTGAGATAGATGGCGCTTTAATAGTCACAAAAATGTGGCTTACAATTTTAGACGAACAGTTGGTAACAAGTAGGTTTTTTAAATTAAAATACAGAATGTAGGTACGTTTAAACATTTTATTTCGGTTGTTTCAATGTGATACATGTATCTTTGACAACTTATCAGTTCTGAGAACGCACGCTGTTGCAGCGTGATTACCTGTAAATACGACATTTATGCAATAAATGCTCAAAATGATGTTCGTCATCCTCAATGCATTTGGCAATACGTGTAACGACATTCCTCACAAGAGCGAGTAGTTCGCCTTCTGTAATGTTCGCACATGCATTGACATTGCGCTGACGCATGTTGTCAGGCGTGGTCGGTGGATAACGATAGCAAATATCCTTCAACTTTCCCCACAGAAAGAAATCCAGGGACGTCAGATCGGTGAACGTGAGGACCATGGTATGTACTTCGACGACCAATCCACCTGTCATGAATTATGCTATTCAATACCGCTTCCACCGCACGCGAGCCATGTACCGGACATCCATCACGTTCGAAGTACATCGCTATTCTGTCATGCAGTGAGACATTTTGTAGTAACATCTGTAGAACCTTACATAGGAAATCAGCACACATTGCACCATTTAGATTGCCATCGATAAAATGGGGGCCAATTATCCTTCCTCCCATAATGGCGCACCATACATTAACCCGCCAAGGTCACTGAAGTTCCACTTGTCGCAGCCATCGTGGACTTCCCGTTGTCCAGTAGTGCATATTATGCCGGTTTACGTTACCGCTGTTGGTGAATGACGCTTCGTCGCTAAATAGAACGTGTGCAAAAATCTGTCATCGTCCCGTAATTTCTCTTGTACCCACTGGCAGAACTGTACACGACGTTCAAAGTCGTCACCATGCAATTCCTGGTGCATAGAAATATGGTACGGATGCAATCGATGTTGATGTAGCATTCTCAACACCGACGTTTTTGATATTCCCGATTCTCGCGCTATTTGTCTGCTACTGATGTGCAGATTAGCCGCGACAGCAGCTAAAACACCTACTCGGGCATCACGATTTGTTGCAGGTCGTGGTTGATGTTTCACATATGGCTGAACACTTCCTGTTTCCTTAAATAACGTAACTTCCGGCGAACTGTCCGGACACTTGGATGATGTCGTCCAGGATACCGAGCAGCTTACATAGCACACGCCCGTTGGGCATTTTGATCACAATAGCCATACATCAACACGATATCGACCTTTTCTGCAATTGGTAAACGGTCCATTTTAACACGTTAATGTATAACGAAGCAAATACCGTCCGCACGAATTTTACGTGATACCACGTACTTATACGTTTGTAACTATTATAGCGCCATCTATCACAAAGCGAAAAAAGTGGTCGAACTAAAACATTCATATTTTTTTACGTACTACAGGAATATGTAATGAAAAATGGGGGTTACTATTTAAAAAAAAAACGCACTTGATGTCCGTTTGACCTATGGCAGCGCCGCCTAGCGGACCAACCATAGCGCCATCTGGTTTCCCCCTTCAAACTAGCCGAGTTTCGTTCTTTGTAGTTTTTTCGTTTTATGCTTACTTCGTGAGCATGAATGGACGACCCTGTATATATTGCACCTTATCAATATAGGGCATTCATCAACAGTGCATGGTGTCCGGTACATAACAGCCGGACGCCCGATTGGATGAGCAATGTAATTCAAAAACACAATTAAAAAACAACAATTTAAAACTAGGTGGAATAACTGCCCTATCTATCTCAGTGGGACTCCTATTTGTTGGATCCCTACACAGATCCACAAAAAAAATTAAATAAATAAATAAGTAAATAAAATAAAATAAAAACATTACCACATGAAACTCAAACAATACTAAAACCAGTCACTGTGCAGTAACAGGGAGAATGTCAAGTAATCAGGAGCACACAAAACCCAGAAGAGGCCAAAAGATGCAATGCACTTTGTCTGCTGAGACGACCGATTGATCAGACAAAGCTCGTTTTCGATGAAATAACAGGCAAGGGAAAAGGTTGCTAGTGAATCATCCACTGACAGCTTGTTACAAAGAGGTCACTTCAACGCATGACAACACAACAGGCGGCGGCGAAAAACCAATGGTCATGAGCCTTTCGCGGAATGGAGCCTTTGGTCACTTCCCACGCAGTCGACCAACCATCATCCCGACCGCTTCAGCTCGGAGTGTCAATTTCTTCCCAGCGCTGTCGCACGCCGCGAAAATTCCATCCACCGGCCGCAGCGCGGCGGCAGCGATATCGGACCGCCAGAGGAGAAACAAAGCAGAGGAAGTCTATCCGAAGAGAAATCGATACGAGCCAACTCGGCACAGACTAGTCCAAATGTTAAGACGATGAGCTCCTCTGATAACCCCCGTTGTGCTATTACCGCTTATCTGCTGAAACACGATGCTCGCCGAGTTTTATACTGCCGCTTACACCTCTCGTGAAATCTTGTGGTCAATTCGCCACTATACAGAGATGCCCAGATACGTTTCATCAGTTAAGTATATCTACCTGATAGGTACAAAGAGAACAAATTGAAGAGGGGGGGGGGGTTGGGATCAATGCTGTGCAGGAATGTAAATCCGTTATTACTTGACGTCACGCAAGCGCCTGTTGTTAAGTGACGATGTGAGCTGCACTTGTATGACAACGCGTCTGACGTTAGAATATGTTGCCTGCGATAGAGCGGAGCAGCTCCTTCGGTGAGTCGTTGCCTCCTCTTCCGAAGGGTATCGGTTACGCTGCAACGTGAAATTCAGACACGCCGGAAGCCCGGTGATACCCTTCCGCGGAGCTTCGCAACCGGAGGGACGCAGCCGGTATCCGGGTGCTGCGCCGCACTCCGCTTCATTCCAGTTAATCGCCGCAATTAATTGCGACGAATCTCTTTCGAGCCGCCGCAGCTCGAACGCAGGAAGAGGGGTGGCGCAGCGCGCCGCGGTGCGGTACTCTAATTTAGGCAACAGGCCGCCATTACGGCGGCTGCGCTATTAATTCCGTCACGGTGAGAGGCGAGGCGCGTCGCGGCGAGGCGAGGCGGGCCCCCACTTTGCGTGGGCGTGTTCAGCCGCCGGCGCGGGGGATCGCGCTGTTTTCGGAGCCGGCCCCGGCCGTCGCGCGCTCATCAGTATTCTGCGGCCGAGGCGCGGACTTATACGGCCCGCAGCGCGACTGCTTAATTGAAGCGCCGCCGGCACCAATCTGGGCGGCTGCGAGTCGCTGATTGTTCAATCCGACACTGGTTTCTTCTCGCAGGGGCGGAGGTACCCCACCTTTTCACCGAATGTCGGTTCGTCTTTCAAGTTGAGGAGCAAACTCAAACGGACCTAGTAGGAACATAGTTAAAGCTTTCCCTCTGCTCTTTGTACATAAATGGGGCTCAGAGGGAGTGAAGAATTTGATTTATCCTAGTCTTCTTGCAGTTTCATGCTAAGCACATTTAACCAGACTAATTTACCTACGCTACTGGTCATTAAAATTGCTACACCAAGAAGAAATGCAGATGATAAACAGGTATTCATTGGACAAATATATTATATTAGAACTGACATGATTTTACATTTTCACGCAATTTGGCTGCATAGATCCTGAGAAAACAGTACCCGGAACAACCCCCTCTGGCCGTAACAACGGTCTTGATACGCTTGGGCATTGGGTCAAACAGAGCTTCGATGGCGTTTACAGGTACAGCTGCCGTGCAGCTTGAACACGATACCACAGTTCATCAAGAGTAGTGACTGGCGTATAGTGACGAGCCAGTTGCTCGGCCACCACTGACCAGACGTTTTCAATTGGTGAGAGATGTGGAGAATGTGATAGCCAGAGCAGCAGTCTAACATTTTCTGTATCCAGAAAGACCCGTACAGGACCTGTAACATGCTGTAGTGCGTTATCCTGCTGAAATGTAGGGCTTTGCAGGGATAGAATGAAGGGTAGAGCCACGGGTAGTATCACATCTGAAATGTAACGTCCACTGTTCAATGCGAGCAAGAGGTGATCGGGACGTGTAACCAATGGCACCCCATACCATCATGCCGGGTGATACGCCAGCATGGCGATGGCAAATACACGCTTCCAATGTGCGTTCACCGCGATGTCGCCAAACACGGATGCGACCATCATGATGCTGTGAATAGAACCTGGATTCGTCCGAAAAGATGACGTTTTGCCATTCGTGGACCCAGGTTCCTCGTTGATTACACCATCGCAGGCCCTCCTGTCTGTGATGCAGCGTCAAGGGTAACCACAGCCATGGTCTCCGAGCTAGTGGTCCATGCTGCTGCAAACGTCGTCGAACTGTTCGTGTAGGTGGTTGTTGTCTTGCAAACGTCCCCATGTGTTGACTCATGGATCGAGACGTGGTTACACGATCCGTTACAGCAATGCGGATAAGATGCCTGTCATCTCGACTGCTGGTGATACGAGGCCATTGGGATCCAGCGCAGCGTTCCGTATTACCCTCCTGAACCCACTGATTCCATATTCTGCTAACAGTCATTGGATCGCGATTAACGCGAGCAGCAATGTCGCGATACAATAATCTGCCATCACGATAGGCTAGAATCCGACCTTCATCATAGTCGGAAACGTGATCGTTCGCATTTTTACTCCTTACACGAGGCATGACAATAATGTTTCACCAGGCAACGCCCGTCAACTGCTGTCTGTGTATGAGAGATCGGTTGGATTCTTTTCTCATGTCCGCACGTTGTAGGTGTCGCCACCGGCGCCAACCTTGTGTGAATGCAATGAATAGCTAATCATTTGCATATCACAGCATCTCCTTCCTGTCGGTTAAATTTCGCGTCTGTAGCACGTCACCTTCGTGGTGTAGCAATTTTAATGGCCAGTGGTGTATAATACGAGGGGCATTTAGTAAGTAATGTAACACAATTTGTTTCTCTGAAAGCAACTTTGTTTTCATTCTGGATTCTAATACAGCACATTATTTCTCACTATTTCGGCTACAAAATCCTATCGTAAAACATGATCTCCGTTCAGTCCGTACTGAACGCCTGTATACCGCATTATAGCAGACTACTGGTACTGGTATAGCAGTCTACTGCTATTCCTCGGGGCCACCGTCTTGCGTCATCCACGTAATGCTTCTTACTGCTACACGCAGAGTGCATCCTTCAATGTGCCAAACTCTTTGTTCTTTATGGTCTTCTGTTCGGCGGTGGGACCCAGCGGGAACACACCCTTCAGTAACGCAACTAGTGGACTAGTGTGTCGGCATTACCAACATAGACGTTCAGTTGAACAGCGACGTGTTTGATAGCGTTCAGTCGACCAACTCGAATGAGAGTGTCCGCACGTTCCAAGATTGTTGGAGTCACAGCTGTGTACGGCCAGTCGGCACACGGGAGACGGGAGAGTTTTGTGCGACCGTGTTGCAATGATGTTACACACCTCGTTTAACCGACTGAGCATGCTTGTGTTTGCAGCCAAATCACTTTACACATTCTGTAAGCCAATATGAATATCGGGGATGCTCTGCTTGAAAAGCACCCCTAATATAGTCGCTGTTTAAGGCTGCGTATAACGCAGCCACCAATGGAAACGTGACGGAACTATAGCGGGTGACGGGGAAATATTCCACTATGTCGAACAACAAATTCCGCATTTTTCTCACCGAAATTGGTTTAGAGAAAAGTTACAGTACTTATTGAACACCCCTCGTACAAATATAACATTTATCTCAAATCATTGCAAGAAACAGAACGTCAGTTTGCAACGTCAGTGTCCAAAGTAAATTACTCTGACTGAACCACGTCAATAGAAGCCACGAATTTTGGCTATAATGTTATAGCCACTTATATAAGGGGAGCAGCAGGAAATGGTATAACGGGAGTCGATTTAGAAGAGATGGGGGACCCAGTATTCAGAATTTAAAAGAGCTTTGGAGGACTTAAGATCAAATATGACACAAGTGACAGGTAACATCCCATGAGAATTTGTAAAATCATTGGGGAAAGTGGTCACAAAATGACTGTACACGTTGGTGTGTAGAAGATACCTCTATCAGTCTGGCGACATAGCATCTGAAATTCGGAGAAATATCATCCACACAATTCCGAAGACTGCAACAGCTGACAAGATCTGTCGACGATTATAAACTGTTGGGTAGCCGAGAAATTAGCCTGTCACCGCTCGCTAGTCACTAGGATTGAGAAGTTTTGACGATGGGTTAGCAAACCTGTGTGTTAAATTTTTTACCTTGTACAAACTGACATCAGCTAGTAATTTAACATTGTATCCCTCTTACTAAATTCTATATGCACAAGAAGTAAATCTGCTGCAGTTTTAATGCGCAGTAGTGTAAAGTCGTAGGTAATCTGTAAACACCCACTGTTTACTGGAGAATGAACACACAATCTAAACAACCAGTGACACCTAGCAAAGCCCTATTTTATGGATAAAAGCCTAGTGGAAACGATGTCGTACCTTAAATTTGTTGAAGCTTTAGTGACAACTCAGAAGTCGTATTATGAAAACGCTGTTGCTCATCGATTGTTAACTATAATACAGAACATTTGCAACAGCTCATCAGCCGCACTGAGTGAAGTGCACCAGTGGTTGATACACTGGACTGGAAGACTGGAGTTTAAGACTTGTCCTTCCATGCAGAGCTACGTCTTCCAGGATTCTCCTGTATGAGAAAGGTAAATGCTGGTATTGTTCCCTTGAAGTTCATACAGCCAGTAACCTACCCTTTCCTCACTACCTTTCCCAAAACGATCTTGAGCTCCTATTCTAACATCCTTTTAGTTGTTGGTAGGTTAATGCCTACACTCTCATAACTACTCCGCCATTGTCTAGCACTCCTGTAGGAATATATCTAACGTCAAGCAATAGTTCTAAGTGATATTGGAATTTTAAGATGAAGGAGCTCGAATAACAATGTGATACGCTTGAAGTGTGCTGATAATTGTGAAAAAAAAATATTACTGGACTATTGGATGAGCATCAACAAACATAGTGAATGAACTGCATCAGCTGCTGCTGAGAATGTCTTTAAGGAGACTAATCACCGAAGGTCATCAATTCTATCCACACTCCACATCCGTCCCCCCACCCCCAAGGCAGAAGTAGTGTAGAAAATATGTCTGTGTATAAAGTCAATTGTATGTACAAGCGTGATAAAGTGTTCTATATGTTTGCATAGCGAGTACATGAGGTGGAACATGGGAAACAGCCCAGTGTTCACATAGTGAGACGCGTGTAACTGAGAAAAGGTGTAAAAACCGGGAGGATTCGTCTGGGCTGTCATACCTCCCCTTCCCGACATCGGTCGCGTTAAGACTGTCCGACTACCCGAGTAGGTCACCACATTAGCCATTCACTGTATGAATGACGGCACTTACTGAAAGAGGGTGCAAATTTAGAGATTAGGCCCGTAGCCTATATGACCCTGCGTATCAATCAGTGATCAAGACGTTGTTTGTCCGCCGACCAGTGGAGATTCGTGGTTAACACATTAGAATGTTACCGACTAATGTTGACCAACAAACTTCACATTTACCGAGACACTGGAAAAACCGTACTTGTTTTTAAACGAACACTACCTCATTTGACTGTGTTGTTTTTTATTACATTACACCGAGGTTTCGGCGTTTTATGCCATTTTAAGTAACTGAGTATACGTCATTAACATATATTGCAAGACACCAAGCTCAAAATTGGCCACAAATGTTGTGGCGTAGTAAGACAACCACGCCCCTTGGAAGTAGCCGAAAGGCACGCGTTAACTCACGCAGGCTAGTAGATAGGTCTGAAACAGGATACGTAATGAATGCTATAAAGAAAAGTACGTAGTTCCTGGAATACTTAACTTTAATCCATCCTTGTGGTACATTGCTCTTGATGAGACATGCTTCATACGATAACTATCAATTGCTATGTAATGCTAATGGTGCCTTGCTAGGTCGTAGCCATTGACTTAGCTGATGGCCATTCTAACTATCGGCTCTGCAAATGAGCGAGGCTTCGTCAGTGTGCATCGCTAGCTACGTCGTCCGTACAACTGGGGCGAGTGCTAGTCCGTCTCTCGAGACCTGCCGTGTGGTGGCGCTCGGTCTGCGATCACTGTCAGTGTTGTTCGGCACACGCCATGCAAGAAGAGCACATAGTCGTAATCGCAGCATCGATTCCGAACCAAGTACAGTGCTGACGAGCAAGTTGTTTCGTTCGCACTATACCCCAATGTCCTTGGTGAAGTAGCCGTAAGACAGAGGACTGTAACGAACGTGGGACCACGACTCTGGACTGATCATTATCAGAAAGCAACAACAAAACACCACGCCGTACAAAAAGTCTCTCCTTGTGAGCAAAAAATCGGCGAACCAACGGATCCTCGATCCGTGACTTTGACAAGGGCCATTGCGTAGCAACAAAACAGTAGCAAGGACAGGGTCAGCAGCTGTGCCTGTAGCTACACGACTAAAATCAATCGGAAACGAGTCGACTACGTCATCGGTTTCCGCATCAATGAACATGCAAGCAAGTACGGAAGAATCGAATGCTTTATCCTCAGCAACAGGCAAACGGGACAACGCATCGGCGTTGCCGTGCTTAGCAGTGGATCGATACAAGATATCGTAGCGGTACTGCGAGAGGAAAATAGACCAGCGAATAAATTACTGCGCTGTACGTGGGGGTACCGGCTTGTTCGGATGAAAAGCGATGTCAAAGGTTTGTGGTCGGTGATGATGGTAAAGTGACGACCATACAAGAAATCATGGAACTTAGTAACACCAAATACGAGAGCCAAAGCTTCTTTCTCAATCTGTGAATAATGTCTTTGCGCAGACGAGAGCAATTTCGACGCAAAGGCAATAGGGCGATCAAGCGAGCCATCTTTGTGCGCAAGCACAGCACCGATACCGAACTCCGATGCATCTACCATCAACAAAAGGGGTTTCTGGGGATCGAATGGCGTAAGGCAAGTATTTGAAAGTAACGCCGATTTCAACTGACGAAAGGCGCGTTCGCATTCCGTCGTCCAGACGAACGGAACACCTTTACGGCGTAAGCGATGAAGCGGAGCTGAAATGGAAGAAGCATTGCGCACAAATCGGTGATAATAATTTACCTTACCCAGCACACTCTGTAGCTGTTTTAAGTTCTGCGGTGACGGCAAGTCCTGAATGGCACGAAGGTGCTCTGGACTCGGATGTATTCCTTGGGCATTTATGACATGCCCCAGGTACGGTAAGTCACGAGCAAAAAACACACATTTGTCCTTCCTCAAGCGAAGACCATTTTGTCGCAATACCTGAAATAATGTTCGGAGATTTTGCAAATGTTCTGCTTCTGTCTTTCCTGAGATGACAATATCGTCCAGATAGTTCGCAGCCGTAGGGACCGACGCACAAATAGTTTGTAAATATTGCTGAAACAAAGCAGGGGCGGATGCACACCCGAATGGCAGTCTTTTGAAGCGATACAAGCCAAGATGCGTGTTAACCACTAAGACGCGCTGGGATTCTTCGTCCACAGGTAGTTGCAAGTACGCATCTGCTAGGTCCAATTTTGAAAAATATTTTCCCGGGCACAGTTTGTCAAAAAGATCTTCCGGGCGGGGCAAAGGAAAAGTAGCAGTCACAAGTTGTGGATTCACAGTGGCCTTGAAGTCCACGCAAAGTCTCAATTTTCCGGAAGGTTTTGGCAAAATGACTAAGGGTGAGGCCCAGAGAGAAGCCTGCACACGTTCAATTACACCTTGAGATTCTAAATCGTGCAATGTTCTTGCGACCTCATCACGCAATGCGTGGGGAACATTGCGCGCTCTGAAAAATTTCGGTTGCGCGTTATCTTTCAGTTCCAAATGCGCTTCATAGTTCTTAGCGCAACCAAGGCCCGGTGCAAAAATGTCTGCAAATTCTTCACATAGACTAAAAACACTGGATGAAGGTACAGTCTGGTTCACTGATAGGACCTGATTGACTATTGACAAGTTAAACAACTGAAATAAATCTAAACCAAACAAGTTCACTGCAGTAGAAGAACGAAGAACGTAAAATGACACAAGTTTTGTTTGTCCCTTGCATGTTGCAAGAAGAGTGCACTGTCCTAACACAGGGATATGCTGTCCTGAATAACTAGTGAGCTGAACATTTGCGGCACGCAACGGAGGTTTGCCCAGTTGTTGGTACGTGTCGTGATTGATCAACGAAACTGCAGCTCCGGTATCGAGCTGGAATGGTATCACTTTGCCTTCAAGGTCCAAGTCAACAAAAAGTTTATTGACGTGCTGACGACAAGAGCGACTTTCTCGTGCAATTTGAACTGATACCGGTACAGAAGCACCTGCGACCGGACGAGATTTCCGGCGACGTCGACGCACACTAATTGTGGGACGAACACAGTCACTGTTAGAGAAAGTGGCACTGGGCGGAGTGGAATTAACTACATGAATGTCCATGGGCGAAGGTTCACGAGCCTGATTGTCCATGGTTCGATTCCGGCGCGAAGCAAAGGGCCTGGAATGGTTGTGATTGTCTGATCGGAGCTTTTTGTGGCAAACACTTTGAACATGTCCTTTCTTATGACAGTAAAAGCAAATAGCTTGGCGTGACGGGCAATTGTCACGCGAATGTGTAGTTGCACACCGCGGGCATGATTTCACTGCATTTGCTCGCTTACGCGGCACACGTGTAGAGCTAGGCGGCAGCTGCGCGGCCGAGCGCGGGGGCTGTTTATCGTTCCGGGCAGCGCGCCCGGCGGGCCAGGTAATGTGACACACGGCTGGCGAAGTTGCAAAAGATTCCTGAGCAAAGTCAAGTGTGTCTTGCCTATCCAATATGTCTATCACCTGATGAAGGGAGGGATTAACTAGTTTCAAAATCTGTTCCCGTATACGAACATCTGAAACGTTCTGTGCAATTGCATCACGTACCATTGTATCTGAATAAGGGAGGCCACATTCACACTCAAAAGCACAATCCCTAGTAAGGCCTTGCAATGTTGCAACCCACTCCCTATTAGTCTGACCGGCCGTACGTTTTGTACGAAAGAACGTATACCTTTTTGCAACGACATTTACTGTTTCTTTGAAACAGGCATCTAACGCTCACAAAATTTTTTCGTAGGACAGAGTTGAGACGTCGCGTCGAGGAAACAATTTCACTATCACACGGTACTTCTGCACCCCGACACACAACAAGAAGTGAGGCTGCCGCTCATTACCTTGAATTCTGTAGGCGGCGAGATGAAATCCAAATTGGCGTGACCACTCCGTCCAGGATTCCATGGCCGGGTCAAATGACCGGAACGGGGGTGCAACTGCATGTTGTGGCTGCGGTAGCGGTGAAGCGGCGGCTGCCACATCGTCTTGCAGTGCACATTGACCCTGAACGAGCTGTCCAATGGCATCCAATAACGCCTGCGTCTGCTGATTCTGCAAGCGATAAAATTCGGACAGTACATCTGGAGAATGTGGCGAAGCCATGACACAAGCAAATTAATACAAACTCTATTGGCTCGTCGCCAACTGTTGTGGCATAGTAAGACAACCACGCCACTTCGAAGTAGCCAAAAGGCACGCGTTAACTCACGCAGGCTAGTAGATAGGTCTGAAACAGGATACGTAATGAATGCTATAAAGAAAAGGACATAGCTCCTGGAATACTTAACTTTAATCCATCCTTGTGGTACATTGCTCTTGATGAGACATGCTTCATACGATAACTATCAATTGCTATGTAATGCTAATGGCGCCTTGCTAGGTCGTAGCCATTGACTTAGCTGATGGCCATTCTAACTATCGGCTCTGCAAATGAGCGAGGCTTCGTCAGTGTGCATCGCTAGCTACGTCGTCCGTACAACTGGGGCGAGTGCTAGTCCGTCTCTCGAGACCTGCCGTGTGGTGGCGCTCGGTCTGCGATCACTGTCAGTGGCGACACGCGGGTCCGACATGTACTAATGGACCGCGGCCGATTTAAAGCTACCACCTAGCAAGTGTGGTGTCTGGCGGTGACACCACAACAAATTCAGAAAAATATTTGCTCCCCACACTTAATTTATGGCCACCTTTGAGCTTGACGTCCTGTAATATATAGTAATTACATAAACTCAATAACTTGTAAATGGTATAAAAGGCAGAAACTACGCAAGAATACAGTCAAATGGCGATGTGTTCATTTAAAAATTGTGGTATGAATGTTGCTCAGCAACATCAAAAACCGTACCTGTGTTGCAGATGGACGAATTGAAAAAGAATCTAATCGCCACTCACAGCATAGGAGAATACAAGTTCTTCGAAATTTTCAGATAAATAAGGTATAAAGACGGATAACTCACAGCGGCTATAAGAACCAAAAAATGTGGGGTACGTCGATGGGAGTGGAGATAAGCTAAGAGTTGTGTAGCTGTGGACTCTTATCCAACTGTGAACTAATTTTATTAGCAGTTTGAGCTATAATATTACCAGACTGCATACCACAGGCAAAACAGTTTAGGAGATCTTGCTCACAATTCCAAATGAGGTACACCTGCTAACGACGTATAAGTTTAGTACAGAAGTACTGTGACTCCACGAAATGGAAGGCCTTAATGGGACATTGTACATGAAATTCGTCGAAATTTGACAATTTCTATTTTCTTCTCCATAATGTACTTTGGACTTTCCTGAACATTTTGGTATATAATACATTAAAATCAGACAATTGTGAGACCTACAAATAAGATTCTGAATGTTGACATGTGAATGTCAAATTTCGCCGCTACACATTTACTGCCACAGTTTAGAAGTCATATCTTGGGAACTATACAGTCTAGAAGACTGTGATTCTTTCTCTCTCTCTCTCTTTCTCTCTTTTCTTTGGGGGGTGGGGGGGGGGGAGGGTACTGCTACGTCTCAGAAGTTTGCATTACGAATAAACCAATCAGGCCTTTGATTCGGACACTAGTTTTCGTTGAAAGTAGTGTGATTATCAGCTATTTTTGTAGTAAGCTAACTTCTATTGGTTTTTATACTTAAATGAAATGACTAAGCGTAAAAGTAGCTTCAAGAAACGCATATGTGCGGGTAACGGATGTGTGACACCTGCAGTTTCTTCTCAAGTACTTGAAAACACTGATGAAAGTCCATGTCATGCTTAGTGTCCACCTCCACCAAACACTTGGTGTAAATATAGGCAAGCTGAATTTTCTGGCACCCTGCATGAATTTACACATAAAAATTATCTTCCTTTGGCAGTATTGGAGGCAATCAAACCTATTTACAGATATTTGGCCAACCCTGATCTTCTAAGGAAGTGTTTATATGGGAAGACCCAGAATGTGAATGCGTTCTATAATAATGTTGTCTGGTGCTGTGTGCATAAAAATGTATTTGTTGGCCTTATGGCTCCAAGGTTAGCAGTGTCTGATGCTGTAATTACTTTTAATGGTCGTAGCTATGGAAGACTTAAGGTTCTGGAGAAGTTAGGGACAGAACGTAGCTAAAGGACTATAGGAACTGGATGAGCGCCGTGTACTTGAAGCAGAGTTAGCTGCCCAGTAAATGACAAAAGAAGCAAGAAAGAAAAGGAGGAAGCAAGCAATGGGCTCTTGCGACACTGAAGAAGACACAGACTGTGGGCCAGGGCGATTCTAGTACATAAAAGAAGCAGAAATGTAAGTCTGTATAAGGATTTGTAATAAAAAAATGTTTGAAACCTCAATATCTCTGAACCACATTTTTTGCAATAAATAACCTATTTTGTAAAAAGTATTGATGGAGAGACATGAAATTTTCACAGCATTCCAAGTGTGAGATTCAACAGATACGGAACTAGAATAATTAAAATATCCTGAGTTGTTTTGTTTTTATGTTAATTTATTTACAAAATTCTGTAAAAACTTGAGCGTTTGGAAAGAGAAAGATAACACGCCCCACAATTCAATTTTAGTAATAATTGTAGTTCAGTGTATTTAGAAAGGTACATTCAATAATTATGGAAAATTGTAAGTTGGTGGCTTAAAAAGTTTCCAAGATAATAGATAACAAAATTCCATAATTAACATGTACAATCAAAAAATCTTAATCTAATATACTTTCATCATCCAATAGACACACTTCGCTCAGATGAGATTAACTTGACAAAAGGGACACTTTGTATTACGTGCAACAACAGACATTAGTCAACTAGGCAGCACAAGGACATCCCACTAAGGCAAGTATCTTAAGGAAACATGGGCAACATACACACTCTGCGGCCACACATGATCAAATTGTACATCAGTTATCAAGAATACAGCACATTAACTTCAGTCACTAAAAGCTCCCCCTCCCTCTACCTGCCACTCCCTTGGCCACTCTGTGTTTCATCACGATACAATTCACGGACACAAGGTACAGCTCCTCAACTACAGGCCCAATAATATCCCCACCGTTTCATCAATAGACTAATGCACCACTGTCTCAAAAGCCTCTATACCAGAATGTCACTATTTTAAACGGCCTTCCAATCGTCGTAATGGAAAGCAAATACTACCTTCGTCCCATCTGCTATATTCTCAGGATTTAAGGAAGGAGACACCATGTCTTGCTCAGGACTATCAACGCCTCTTGTTAACAGCAGTGAACATCAAGTGTTGACGCTCAGTAATCCCGCTGCTTTGTAGTCTCAAAGCTATTCGCTCTTGCTCCATTGACGTTCCAATAGGGTCTCTTTGCTTTTTCCGGGGCAATCAAACTGGCGACTTGCTCTGCTGTTCCCCCTTTCACCGACCATTGCTCCATCACACGTAACTGTACAAACACTTGCAGTTCCCGTGCTGGCCGTACTCATACGGAACAAACTTGGCTATTGCACCAATGTACAGCCCCTCGATAGCACACCACAAATTTCTCCGTCGCTTCTCTTAGCGAATCTGCACTGGCTACGTGTGGATAAATCCGCTCCATTCGTACCACAGGACTATGCTAAACAGCATTCACTGCAGTAACTCCATGGGTCAGCAATGTCGGTGCACAACATCTTGGCCAGCTTTCCGTGCAACGCCCCAGCTCTGCACCGAGACTTGTCAGCCGCTGCTCAGAGTAGCAAGGCGGAGTCCCCCATTCCAAGGTGCTGCTCCAGTTCCCTACTTCCAGTTGCCCTTAGCTGTCCCCCCCCCCCTCCCACCGGCTCCACCCCCCTCCACCCCTACCCGCAACAGCAAACCTCGGCGTAGAGCTCTACCCGCCAACTCGCCGATAGTTTCACCATTTGGCGCAAATGGATCATCTGACCCGCAGTGGCACTGTCTGCTGGTCGATTCAGGAATGCATGTCATGAAATAACTATTTCATGGTCCATAAGAATAGAAGAACAAGAGATAAGTACTCGGTTTAAATGCGCTTCGAGTAATGATGCACTACATCTGACCTATTATTCAATGTGAAATTCGAAGAAGCACTGGCAGAAATGAAACAAACATTCTAGGTGGGAACATTTCAGGGAGATATCAATTATGATAATCTTCGATAACAGAGCTATCATTTGTGATACTGAAGACGTAGTACAGCAGATATTCAATGGAATAAAGAGCTAACTGAGCACAAAATATTGGCAGCAGCAAAATGAAATGTTAAAGTAATTACGAGTAGCCTAAATAAGAATAACAGTAACTATCACAACAAAATTTCGAACCACATAATAAATGAAGTGAAGGAATTCTGGTACCATGAGAGTAAAATAACGCACGGTGGTGAAAGCAAGAAGAGTATAAGATGGGAAAGTGGGAAATCTTTGTTAAAAGAAGCCTGGCATTATCAAACATAGACCTTAATTTCGCGAAGAAATTTCTGAACTTGAATGTCTCGGGCACAAAACTGCACGAAAGTGAAACAAATGCTAAGGAAAGATGGAAGAAAAGGACATGTTTGATAAGAAACGAGGAGATCTTCTGCAGACTAAGTGAGGACAGAAATACGTTCCGGCAAAGAAACTAAAACCTGGAAAGTACTGACTAAAAATAGGGCCTCTATAATAGCCCGTGGTGGTGAAGTCCTGCAGAACCGCAACGAGAAGATGAGACCTTTAACATTATTATCTTCCGCAGTGCAACGAACAGTAGCCTTTGCCATTGCCCATCAGTGCAGCCTTTAGCGCCTGTCCAGAATTACTCAGTACTGGAATGAAAGCTGTTTCCCTGCGTAGATGTACCACATGAACGATGTATTAGAGGTAATGGCTTTTCGCCATGTGCGCAGGAACATGGAGGTATGTACTGTACGAATTAAAACTGATACGTATTTAAAAAAGAGCTGGAGGAAAGGTATAATATTTACGTGAGCTTAGGCTCAAAAAATTACAGTTAACTGAGGAAAAGTTTATATTCCAAACTGAATAGGTTATTCGATCATTTTGAAGCCACAACAACTTCTAAATGTTTACTGTGTGTTCTTCCAATCTTTTCGTTATAGAGTAACAAAAAGCTTAGGAATTTTGCAGGTATCACTCACACACTGGTCATCTTAGAGTTAGACTAAAAGCTCTTTCATCATTTGGATTTGCAGTTCCTTGTATTTACCGTGTTTGCAGTTAAAATTGCAGGATGTAAGATCCGCCAGTTACGCAAAACACCGTTTTTTCCAAGTTCCAAAACTTGTTTCAGCACCACTGTGTCACCATCAGAGGGTTTTCGTTTTATTTAATCTGTAGTGTGAACATTTTTACTAAATGATTACAAAATTATGTGGGTATTTAGTTCAAATAGTAATTGTTTTTATTTTTTTGTTAATACTTTTACACTTGGTGTGCATAATTTTTCAGGACCACTTGTGTATTATTTATTACAGGTAGCTTCTCATCTGCAACCAAACGATGTTGACGAGAAATTTTGTTGGGAGTTAAGCTATCATCTAATTTTAATTTAGTTTGTTGCGATATAAGCGTATAGAAAACATACACACACAAAGATGAAATGTAAACAAAATTCAAATTTGGCGCCGAACTCACTGGTGAACCAATGAACACTGACTAGGCTGGGACACAAAACAACCACAATTACACTGTGTTCTGTTGAAGTGCAAAGTGCTTTTGCGACCTTATTTGTGAAAATATGTGTTATATTTACGTGTGCATCACAATACCTCACCATGATGCTGAGAATAAAGATGATAGCCACTCGGAAACGTAAGTAAAAGCGAATATAGGTGCAAAAAATCGCGACAAACTATATTACATTTAGAAGATAGATTAAGTCCCAACAAAATTTCTCATCAACATCGTTTGGTTGCAGATGAGAAGCTACCTGCATTAAATAATAGTCAAGTGGTCCTGAAAAATCATGCAAACCGAGGGCGTAAAAGTATTAACAAAAAGAAACGAATTTTTGTTAGAGGTAAATATCCACTTAATTTTGGAATCATATAGTAAAAATGTTCACATTACAGATTAAATAAAACGCAAACCCACTGATGATGGCACAGTGGTGCTGAAACATGTTTGGGAACTTGGAAAAAAACGGTATTTTGCCTAACTGGTGGACCTTACATCCTACAATTTTGAAAGCTCTTGGTCATAATGTGACATTTACTGTGTGATAGTTGCGTAATTACTCATTTACCTGATGCCCTCTTCATCCTACGACATCGTGGCCTTATACAGGCTGTACAATTCCACGGTAGCCGATGTCATCGTAATGCTCTTAGTGCGAGTAACAAATTCAAGCAATAAGAAGGAATGTTTTACGAACAGGCTTCACACGTTCAATGTCTACGCGTCGTTTCATTGATATACCATAGTGTATAGGGGTGTACAGTGCGAGTATACTCCTAAAGGCAATCGAGATGAAAAGTATTAATATGTATTGTTATTGTGTCATGAGCGTTTTGTAGATCATTTCCGCTTTCATTGAAATTTAATATTTTTTGATGGCTTTATTGCAGCTTCGGAACTTAGGGGTTACTAATCAACGTTTCGTTGGTTCGGATTTAATCATAAATAATCATATAAAATAGACTAATCTTAAAAGGTATTTGGTGACAATTCTACATCTCCGCTAGGAATCCCTGACTAAAAATAGTCATGTACACGGTAAATGTTTATGTAAAACGTTTTATTGAACAATGATTAAAGAGACCAGAAACCTATATACACACATAAAAAATGTTTTGCATTACCTCGGTTCCGAGAGTTCCGGAACCTGTAAAGAAAATTGGAATACAGATGAACATAAATTTTATTGCACATAAAAACCACACATTACATGTTGTACCACCATACAGTGAGAGCTCTTGCATCGGTGCATGCCTGTATTTTTCGTGGCATACTATCCACGAGTTCATTAAGGCAGTGTTGGTCCAGATTGTACCACTTCTCAACGGCGATTCGGCGTAGATCCCTGAGAGTTGTTGACGGGTCACGTCGTCCATAAACAGCCCTTTTCAATGTATCTCAGGTATGTTCGATAGAGTTCAAGTCTGGAGAACATGCTGGCCACTCTAGTCCAGCAATGTCGTTATCCTGAAGGAAGTCATTCACAAGATCTGCACGATGGGGGCACGGGCTGTCGTCCATGAAGACGAATGCCTCGCCAATATGATGCCGATATGGTTGCACTATCGGTCGGAGGATGGCATTCACGTATCGTGCAGCCGTTACGGCGCCTTTCATGACCACCAGCGGCGTATGTTAGCCTCATATAATGCCACTCCGAAACATCAGGGTCCTCTACCTTGCTGAACTCGCTGGACAGTGCATCTAAGGCGTTCAGACTCGCCGGGTTGCCTCCAACCACGTCTCCCACGATTGTCTGGTTGAAGGCTTAGCGATACACACTGGTGAAGAGAACGTGATGGCAGTCCTGAGCGGTCTATTCGGCATGTTGTTGGGCCCATCTGTACCGCGCTGCATGGTGTCGTGGTTGCAAAGATGGACCTCACCATGGACGTCGGGAGTAAAGTTGCGCATCATGCAGCCTATTGCACAATGTTTGAGACCCGGTTCAGAGTGCGCTTGAGTCGTAACACGGTGTCCTGTGGTTGCACGAAAGCATTATTGAACATGGTGGCGTTGATGTCAGCGTTCCTCAGGTCATAATTCGTAGGTAGCGTTCAACCATGGCAGTAGTAGCCGTTGGGCGGCCGGAGCGAGGCTTGTCATCGACAGTTTCTGTCTCTCTATGTCTCCTCCATGTCCGAACAACATCGGTCTGGTTAACTCCTAGGTGCCTCTACATTTCCTTTGTTGAGAGCCCGTCACGGCCCAAAGAGACAATGCAGAGTGATCGAACCTCGGTATTGATCTTCTAGGCATGTTTGAACTATAGAAAACACGAGCCGTGTACCTCCTTCCTGGTGGAATGACTGGAACTGATCGGCTGTCGGATCCCCTACGTCTAATAGACGCTGCTCATGCATAGTTATTTATATCTTTGGGCGGGTTTAGTGATATCTCTGAACAGTCAAAGGGACTGTGTCTGTGGTACAATATCGACAGTCAACGTCTGTCTTCAGGAGTTCTGGGAACCGGGTGACGCAAAACCTTTTTTGATGTGTGTATCTGTGCGCCTATAGACTACCTGTCCAGGTTTTCAATTTATTCTTTTAAACAATTTCACTGTAGTACAGAAAGGAATAATTGGAAGAAACAAATTTAATGCATATTAGAAAAATCCTATCTTCTCTGTTAATCAGTTTGTGTCCTTGTGTTGATTGTCAAAGGGTCTTAAAACTACATCTTTCATTCGTTTTTGTGATAAAATTAGGTTCACTTAAGTGGAGTGTAAGTCCTGTATCTAGAGGGTGTCTAGATATGCCCCCACCAAGGGATCAGACAGAGAGAGGTAGCAGGATGGTTGCAAATAAAACCGGTTGGCACACGTGTCTCATACCACCCGTCGTGATCCTGTACTTTTCCTAGGGGATGAAGTCTTTCCCTAAGCTCGCAACAGTAAACTCACTAAACTAGGCACAGTGTCACTTCTACACTGTCATCATGAAGCAACGATTACTACCTACAGATTCCTATCGATAAAATTGATTACGTAGCAGCAGTGCGCTTGTTACATACGCCGACGCCTCCATAGCTAGCTTCTGTCCAAGAATAGAGCCCTTGCTGTTACTTCCCTACAGTATTGTAGGAACTAAAAGGTCAGCGAGCGGGTGCTGAAGAATGGTTCAAATGGCTGTGAGCACTATAGGACTTAACGCTATGAAACAGAAAGCTAACAAAAAATATGGAGTGAGCGTGTAATTTACTTCTTCCTCCAAAAAGGACTTTTGTGCATCCCAGGTTTCGGTTGGTACGAAATGCTACGTGAATTAAAAGAATTCAACCATTTTTGTGATCGATTGATAGCATTTCGGGAGCTGTTAGCCTTTGTACCAAACGATAGCTGTACTCTCTTCATCTGAAATATTTTATCAGGCGAACAACCGCAACTGTGAAACACATAAATGGAATTAAAATACGACTCACTTGTAAGTAATTTGTCTTTTATCTTGCTCGACTGGCTTCGGAAGGCCAAAGCCCCATCATCAGGTGGCACCTGACAGACAATCACAAATATGTATCGGCAGGGCCAATCAGTCACGATGGATCAAACTCACGCCTAAGAACGCATGAGAGCGTAAGAACATCAGCCAGGGCTTTCCTACAATAAAGACAAATTACTTGATACTCTTTGCATTTTTATTCCCTTAATCTCTTCATTTAAGATGAATGCTTGTGTAAACTGACATATGCTGTGCCAATGCTCATCGACTGCATTACTGAAGCATCTGCTGTCATAAGACCACTGGAATTACGCCTTACTAATGTGTGTTATTCTTCCACAAACTAAACTGTGACAGACGCTATGTCATCGAAGTTCTTAAGTTTCTTCGCTAATCACTGTACTAAAAGAATAAACCACATAGTTTTAATATCAAACCTTGCTGGACAGTCGATTTCACTGTATTTTTTCTATTAAACCTACTTAAAACCTTATGAAATTTACAAAATCAGGGCAGACAAAGATTGTAGAAAACAGGTTTTACGGGCATGGGCGGCACTTTAGCCAGTTCTGCCAGTTACACAGGGTCACCTCGGATCGTTTCAGGGTGCAGGTCACTTTTGCTTTGTGAATACTTCTGCTAGCATCAAACTGTCATCAATTGCTAATAAAGAACTCATCAGTGACTAAGAATGTTCCCTGAGACCACGATAGTAACGCCCGATGCCATAGGCTCTGTACACCAAGGAATCTCGCACTTAAATTTAGTTACCTTCCAGTGTGCACTGAACATTCCTGTCTATCTGACAAGTTAAGCCTGTGACAACATCACCGAATGAAAATATGTTAATGATTTTAGTATCACGAAAATTAGGAGTTCTGCATGAACGTAAAGCTTTTAACAGGTCTACTGTTTGATTTTCCCATTTTAGGCTTAAACCCAATAACAGGGAACGAACTATTCTGTCTATTATATTTGCTGGTAGAATGCATTGCTCGGAGGCGGGGTAGTTTAGACAGTAGAAAACTGAAGGAAAACCTATCCACTCCGTTTATTTTTTTGTGGTAACTATACTGACCTGAGTTAAGCTACTTGTGGGTACACAAAACGCTCTTTAGTCTGAAGATAGTCCATTTGTGCGAAACTAGCTTATAACAAAAAATATCATTTTCTGTTTCCTCTGCTGATACTTCAATGCTCGAATCGACAATAACGTTTGCATCATCTGCAAGAGGGACTAATTCCTTTCCTGATTGAAAAAGAACATCCTGGATCAAATAAAATAGGAGCGAGAACAATAACAGGCCGATGGTGAAACATACAAAACGCCAATTGAGCTTTCAGGGCATGTAAATTATGTGGGTTTCAAATGTGTATTATTCGTATATCCTAGCATAATTTTTGGCAACATATTTCTTTGTTAACTGTGAAACAATTAAAGCATATACTCAATTTCGTATCAGGCGCATTTAATTAAAAACAAAGCGTAGGTACTGTTTATAATATAAGAGTACTTCGTGGCCCTTACTTGTTCCGGAGGTTTTGCGGTTCTTTTTCATTCCTTCTAAACATGCTCTGATATCCGTAATGATGTGAGGTAGTGTATAGAATGATACTTTTGCACACTGTGGTAGTTGGGGTAGCTGTACGACACAAACAAATTGTACGGTAGGGTAACTGTCAGACACAAACAAATTGTACGGTACAGGAGAAAGAAGAATGCCTTGAGCCTTATATGCTTCGGATGAGAGTATTTGTGCGCTGCTATGGGTTTTAATGAGTGGTAACACAACTGTTTAGTAATATGGGCTGAGAAAACTGGAAACAAACGCTTATATATCAGGAAAGTGTCACTATATATAGCTTCAAACAGTGCCACAGGACTCTTTCCTTTGTTTAAGCAGTCTACAGTGATGTTTTCTATCCATAGGAAGAGAACTGTTATTGAATCTCACGGCTGATTTCGGTTTGTTCTTTGGAAACAAGTGTTTTCGTCTGCATTTCCATAAATTACATTTCCACGAATTGCGTTATTTATTTTGCTATTTCCAGCAGATCCGCTATATCAACCTATGAAGAAAAGGGGGGGGGGGCTGCATTTGCCAAGCATTTCTATACACACTTTCTTATCCATACGACGTCGTTTCTGGTTTGCAGTTACAGAGCAATTCGATTCTTTATGTATACTCGTCGAAGAGATCGTAGGATTAGTATCATACGCCGACCTCCCGATCCTTGGGAAGGGAAGCTTTAACGCAACCTGAAATATGGATCGAGCATAGTCCTTCAACAGTTATATCGGTAGTGTCAACTAGTCAAATTGTCTTTTGTACATGCCGTTGAAAGAGGATCTTTTAAAAGACCCGATCACGAAACTAGGCGACAGGTCCGTAAATAGAAAGCCAGCAACAAATATTTAGGAGTCCTTTTGGACAAACGACAGAATTAACGTAAACATTTTAAAGAAATGAGCAATAAAGCTAGCAAATGGCTCTGAGCACTATGAGACTTAACATCTATGGTCATCAGTCCCCTAGAACTTAGAACTACTTAAACCTAACTAACCGAAGGACATCACACAATAAAGCTAGCAGCCGTGTAGAATAATTTATTAGTGTCTCCAGTTACGATTATAAGCTTAAAGGTACTCAGCAAGGGTCTCAACTTTGCTACGACCCCTAGAAACGTACCCATTTCAGGTTTCGTCAGTGCAGTAGAGCAAGTTGCAGCCACACTTCCACCTAATGTGGCAGAGGAAGTCCGCCGAGAGACCTGCAGGGCCCTCACCAAGGCCAGGCCGCCGAAATCGAACATCACAACCGAGGAGAGGCTTGCACTCAAGAAATTCCGGGAAGACAACAGCATTGTGGTACTGCCAGCAGACAAAGGGAACTCCACTGTCATCTTGCAGCAGGTGGATTATGATGAGAAAGTACGCCAACTTCTGGAGGACCCTGCATACAGAATTCTGGAGTGTGACCCCACAGACAAGTTGGCCAAGAAGACTAGTGCTCTCTTGAAGGAAACAGGGATGCCCGATAAGATCATCAGACAACTACGGGAAAAAGCGCCAGTGCCACCTAGACTGTATGGTCTGCCTAAAATACACAAGTAGAGCGTGCCCCTACGTCCAATTGTCAGTAATATTGGGGCACCTACGTACACAACAGCCAAGTACTTGAAAGGTCTCCTGTCTCCATATGTGGGGAAAGGTATTCACCACATCCGCAACTCAGAAGATTTCCTGCAACGCCTCAAGCAACTGCACATCACAGATTCGGACATCGTGGTTAGTTTTGATGTGGTATCGCTGTTCACCAGGGTCCCACTGAAGGACTCACTAGATCTGATTGCAGAGAAATTTGACGGTGCTCTGTTGGACCTGTTCAGTCATACACTGACATCCACGTATTTCCTGTACAGAAACCAATATTACGAGCAAACTGAAGGTGTAGCCATGGGCAGCCCACTGTCCCCTGTGGTTGCCAACATGTTTATGGAGAGTTTTGAGGAGAGGGCATTGGAGACAGCCACATTTAAACCCACATGCTTCTTTAGGTATGTGGATGACACCTTCGTGATCTGGCCACATGGGATGGACAGGCTCAATGAGTTTCTCGAACATCTTAACTCATGCCACCCTAATATCGAGTTCACCATGGAACTGGAGAAGAATGGCCAGCTGCCATTTCTGGATGTACTAGTCCAGAGGAAAGCAGATGGATCAATTGGCCACAGTGTGTACCGAAAACCAACACACACTGATTTATATCTGCAGGCCAGCAGCTGTCACCACCCTGCACAGAAGAATGGGGTTCTGAAGACTTTGGTCCACAGAGCACGGGCCCTGTCAGACCAAGAGAATCTACCTATAGAGATAGAACTCAAAACAGTTTTCTCCAAGAATGGATACACGGACAGACAAATTGAGAGGGCACTCCAACCAGCCACTACACCACAGGTTCCTGAAGAAGACCAAGATGAAGCAAAGAAGGTGGCATATCTGCCGTATGCTGGCTCTATTTCTGCCAGAATCAGTAGGATCCTCCGTAAACACAATATCAAGTGTGTTTTCTGTCCATCCAACAAGATCGGGGGACTGCTGGGGAGTGTCAAAGACGACCTGGGATTACTAAAACCAGGGATTTACAATATACCTTGTCAATGTGGCATGTCCTACATTGGCCAGACGACCAGAACTGTGGAGATCAGGTGCAAAGAACATCAGAGGCACACTAGATTAAGACAGGTGACTAAGTCAGCCATTGCTGAACACTGCCTAGAACTAGATCATGCCATGAAGTATGAGGATACCAAGATTCTAGCACAAACACCCAGATTTTGGGACAGTGTTATAAGAGAATCGATAGAAATTAAAATGGCTGACGATCTTATGAACCGTGACACAGGGTACCAACTAAGCAGAGCATGGGATCCGGCTCTGGAATTGTTAAAGGAGCAACGGGGCCAGCTGCAACACTACACAAACAGAAGAACCAGAGACATGGAGATGGAAAACGAGCCCCTGACGGACTGCCAGGCGCACCAGACCGAAGATGGAACGCCCAGAAGTGGGACTGGTGGGCGCGGACCGCAGAGGGGACATCTAGAGCCACAGCGGACGAAAAACGGAGCGGCAACGCTCCAACAGGTCGTGGAGAGCGGGCGCGGACCGCAGGGCGAACGCTTGGTACCCCAGACCGTAGATGAAACCCCCAGGAGCGGGTTTGGTGCGCGCGGACCGCAGAGGGAACACGTAGAAACGCAGCGGACCGAAAACGGAGCAGCCGCGCTCCAGCAGGTTGCAGGGAATGGGCGCGGACCACAGAGGAAGCGCCTGCAGCCGTTGGTGGAGGGGGAAGGCCATAGGCATAAATACTGGACCAGGTCCACTCGAGGAGCAGTCTCAGGTCGCACCTGATGAAGGTTACGAGCTACGTGACCGAAATATCGTGCAAGTACGACGCTGATATCCGGCAGAATACCCGACAACCCAAGATGTCAATAATAGCGAAATCTTAACTGCGATCATGGGATACTGCGTGAGGGCCTGGGCCCACAGTTTTCTGCCCGTAACACTAGCACTGATATTTAACATCGTGTAGCTTGGAATACTTCGACTGATGGGAGCTCTTGGCATTGTGTCAGTCGAGGCGATGCAAATAATGCTTGGTTAGTTGGTTGATTCGGTGAAAGAGACCTAACAATATATATTGTGAAAAGCAATGGTCCGCTAACACTCCCCTGTGGCACGCCAGAGGTTACTTTTACGTCTGTAGACGTCTCTCCATTGAGAACAACATGCTGTCACCTGTTTGCTAGAAACTCTTCAATCCAGCCACACAGCTGGTCTGTTATTCCGTAGGTTCTTACTTTGTATATGAGGCGATAGTGCGGAACTGTATCGAACGCCTTCCGCAAGTTAAGGAAAATGGCATTTACCTGGAAGCCTGTATCTAATATTTTCTGGGTCTCATGGACAAATAAAGCGAGTTGGGTCTCACACGATCGTTTTCGGAATCCATGTTGATTCCTACACAGTAGATTCTGGGTTTCCAGAAATGACATGATACGCGAGCAAAAAACATTTTTTAAAATTCTACAACAGATCGATGTCAGAGATATAGGTCTATAGTTTTGCGCATCTGCTCGACGACCCTTCTTGAAGACTGGGACTACCTGTGCTCTTTTCCAATCATTTGGAACCTTCCGTTCCTCTAGAGACTTGCCGTACGCGGGTGTTAGAAGGGGGGCAAGTTCTTTCGCGTACTCTGTGTAGAATCGAATTGGTATACCGTCAGGTCCAGTTGACTTTCCTCTGTTGAGTGATTTCAGTTGATTTTCTATTCCTTAGACACTTATTTGGATGTCAGCCATTTAAAAAAAAAAAGGTTCAAATGGCTCTGAGCACTATGGGACTTAACTTCTGAGGTCATCAGTTCCCTAGAACTTAGAACTACTTAAGCTAACCTAAGGACATCACACACATCCATTCCCGAGGCAGGATTCGAACCTGCGACCGTAGCGGTCGCGTGGTTCCACACTGAAGCGCCTATCACCGCTCGACCAGCCACTTTTTCGTTTGTGCGAAGATTTAGAGAAGTAACTGCAGTGTGGTCTTCCTCTGTGAAAAAGCTTTGTAAAAAGGTGTTTAGTATTTCAGCTTTACGCGTGTCATCCTGTTTCAATGCCAATATCATCCCAGATTTTCCCTTTGAACAGCGGACTCCTTCCCTGCAACCAGGGAGAGGCAAACAACGGAAGAGGCAGATACAACTACACGCACCCTCTAAGCGCCCAAGCAACCGGGAGGATGTGTATATGGAGTGCGATGGAGCGCATTGTGGAATGTGACAAACAAAAATAAAAGTTACAATATCAGTAGTAGACATAGATTTGGTATTAGGTTAAGTCTCATTTGGGTAATAAATAATTTTGTTAATTATTGTTAGTCGTGCTAGTACTAGTAGTAGTAGCCGCATTAATGTTAACAGTAATGTAGGAAATGTTATGGTAATGGGACGTAGTATTGTATAGGATAAAATTCAGTATTAATTTATATTGCATAATGTCTGTAAGAATCGATACTGCTTGTGTTTTAATTATAGGAGGCAGGCGAAAATGTGATAAATAAGTAAGTCATTGTTTGCTCGTCATGTGACCGCGTCCACGCACACCGTTTTTCTCTATGGCGTTGATTTGCATTATCTCTGAGCCATCGTTATCCTTGGTTAGCTTCGGCTGTGCGTCACTTAACGCATACGCAAAGCGCGCAGCGACCGCTATACGCAGCAGCGGCCGCAGCACTTACTAGCGACGACGCACTCAGAAACGGCGAGTGGCGAGACGCTTTATATCAAAGTGAGCAATTATCGGCAGTAATGGCAGCCAGCTACGCGAGAAACCACAGCAGCAGTGCAGCTCGCGCGGCCCTTGTAATGGCGGCTGCCGCTCGGAGCACGTTCTGCACCCGGCACGGCAGCGCCTGGCGTTTCTTGCGCTCTGGACGTCCTTCTCCCTGAATGTAGGTTAAGCTTCATTCTGTATGACCAGGGAGACTGCATTCTGGAACTATAACTTACTCTATTTTCTGCCGTAGTTAGCTCGGTGGGATGCAGTGGCCATAATACACTACTGGCCATTAAAAGTGCTACACCGAAATGAAATGCAGATGATAAACGGGTATTCATTGGAGAAATATATTATACTAGAACTGACACGTGATTACATTTTCACGCAATTTGGGTGCATAGATCCTGAGACATCAGTACTCAGAACAACCACCTCTGGCCGTAATAACGGCCTTGTTACGCCTGGGCATAGAGTCAAACGGAGCTTGGATGGCCTGTACAGGTACAGCTGTCCATGCAGCTTCAACACGATGCCACAGTTAATCAGGAGTAGTGACTGGCGTATTGTGACGAGCCAGTAGCTCGGCCACCATTGACCAGACGTTTTCAATTGGTGAGAGATCTGGAGAATGTGCTGGCCAGGGCAGCAGTCGAACATTTTCTGTATACAGGAAGGCCCTTACAGGATCTGCAACATGCGGTCGTGCATTATCCTGCTGCAATGTAGGGTTTCGCAGTGATCGGTTCAAATTGCCCTGAGCACCACGGGACTTAACTTCTGAGGTCATTAGTCCCCTAGAACTTAGAACTACTTAAACCTAACTAACCTAAGGACATCACACGCATCCATGCCCGAGGCAGGATTCGAACCTGCGACCGTAGCGGTCACGCGGTTCCAGACTGAAGTGCCTAGAACCGCACGGTCACAACGGCCGGCTTGCAGCGATCGAATGAAGGGGAGAGCCACGGGTCGTATCACTTCTGAAATGTAACGTCCACAGTTCAAAGTGTCGTCAATGCGAACAACAGGTCACCGAGACGTGTAACCAATGGCACCCCATACCATCACGCCGAGTGATACGCCAGTATGGCGATGTCGAATACACGCTTCCAATGTGCGTTCGCCGCGATGTCAACAAACACGAATGTGACCATCATGATGCTGTAAACAGAACCGGGATTCATCTGAAAAATCGAAGTTTTGCCATTCGTGCACTCAGGTTCGTCGTTGAGTACACCATCGCAGGCGCTCCTGTCTGTGATGCAGCGTCGAGGGTAAACGCAGCCATGGTCTCCGAGCTGATAGTCCATGCTGCTGCAAACGTCGTCGAACTGTTCGTGCAGCTTGTTGTTGTCTTGCAAACGTCCCCATCTGTTGACTCAGGGATCGAGACGTGGCTGCGCGATCCGTTACAGCCATGCGGATAAGATGCCTGTCATCTCGACTGCTAGTGATACGATGCCGTTGGGATCCAACACTGCGTTCCGTATTACCCTCCTGAACCCACAGATTCCATATTCTGCTAATAGTCATTGGATCTCGATCAACGCGAGCAACAATGTCGCGATACCATAAACCGAAATCGCGGTAGGCTACAATCCGACCTTTATCAAAGTCGGAAACGTTATGGTACGCATTTCTCCTCCTTACACGAGGCATCACAACAACGTTTCACAGGCATCGCCGGTCAACTGCTGTTTGTGTATGAGAAATCGGTTGGAAATTTTCCCGGCCGAGGTAGCCGAGCGGTTCTAGGCGCTTAGTCGGGAACCACGCGGCTTCTGCGGTTGCAAGTTCGAATCCTGCCTCGGGCATGGATGTGGGTTTCAGTAGTTCTAAGTCTTGGGCACTGATGACCTCCGATGTAAAGTCCCATAGTGCCTAGAGCCATTTGAACCATTCGGAAACTATCATCATGTCAGCACGTTGTAGCTGTCGCCATCGGCGCCAACCTTGTGTGAATGCTCTGAAAACCTAATAATTTGCATATCACAGCATATTCTTCCTGTCGGTTAAATTTCGCATCTGTAGCGCTTCATCCTCGTGGTGTAGCAATTTTAATGGCCAGTAGTATAACAATGAAGTAAGTAGCTCCCATTTTTGAATCTGATACATAAATGTTACTTCGCTTATTTACTTTTTATTTCTACGGAATTAACAAACATTTCCAATGGCTCTTTTTTCCAGAATCTTTGGAATCCGTACCTCAGTCAGTAAAACGGAACCCTTACACAAGGTGTTTCCGTAAGAGCGTACAAAAATTTATCAGGTCGTAGAGAATGCTCCGCTGAAGAATTTGAGGTAGGGAACTTGGGGTCAGAGAAGCCAACTTAGTGATATTGGGAACAAACTTGTGACTGGCCTTTTCTAGCGTTACTGTTTTCCAGCTTATTTACAACTAGCAGGTGTATAAGTTTACATGTACTGTGTTGTTTATTTACATTCTCTATTTCCTGCAAAGAAACAAGGAGGACGAGCCTGATTACCAGGCAGTCACGACGCAGGGTATGTTTACTCTATTTGACCTTAAGGTGGCTCTGTTGTATCGTATATACATTGTTCCATGACAAAACGTGCTATGAATCAGAGATATACCATTTATTGCTCAGTGCTATTGATAGGCGTACAGTACAATACGATGAAATATTACCGGTACAGTGTTTCCCGTCGCTGGATGTGTATGGGAGGTCATATCCCATGGCCTGTGAGGTCACCTGACCTGAACCTTCCTGATTATTTTCCATGGTGATACCTAACGTCACTTGTGTGTGAGCCCCCAGTGGACACGCAAATGGAATTAGTTGCAAGAATTGTAGCCGCTGTGATGTAATTCGAAACACACCGGGGATATTTGTCAGGGTGCGTCAGAATCTTGTTCGTCGATGTCACGCTTGCATTGAGATTGATGGCCGTCAGTTTCAGCAAATTTGATGAGACACAGTTCAAACGGAACTTTCATTATGTCAACGATGGTATTTGCAGTTAACTGTAACTAATGTAAATGAAAAAGTACACAGTAATGTGATTTTATTCCTGTTATCTCCTGGAGCTGCCTTCTCATACCCCAATTTCACTACCTCAAATTGTTCAGTGGAGCATCCTCTATGTCCTGTTAAATTTCTTGGCACGCTCTTGCCGAAACTCCTTGTAGAATCACTATGTTGTCCATCTGTCTGTACGAATGTTAAAACCCATCTTTCTCGGAAATGATCAGACATATCAAGTTGAAATTTATGTCACATATTCAGGTGTACGAGCCCTTACAATGTACCACATTTAAGCTCCAAAGTCAGCATTATCAAAAGATACGAGCTTTTATGTAACACATTTTGATACTCGCAAACTCACTCATGAAATCCTACGTGGTAATTCCTCATAAAATTAGGTAATAAGTAAGGTTTAATAAAACACGTAATTATGTAACAGGGAGAAGTATTTCTTTTGTCATTTGTGGTCCGACTGTTTTTCCATCTGTTGGACTCCTTTTTCTCAGGAACGAGTAGATGTATCAGATTGAAATTTATGTCACATAGTAAAGACTGCAACACCTTAGGGGTGTAAAAAACGGAGTCAAAGTAAAACTAGCATTCACGTTGGTTTTTTGATATTCACAAACTTACTCATCAAAACTTGTTGGGGATTTCCCGTTCACCTATTGAAATTTTCTAAGAAGCAAGGTTTTATTGTACATGTATGGGAAAAATCCAGAAAATTGTTCATTTGTAATTATACCACACGAAAATGATAATTTTTTTTGTCATTTGTTGTCTTACTGTCTGTCTTCTCCGTCCTGTAAACCCCTTCTTCGCAAGAAATGGTAGACGTATCACGTTGAAATTTATGTCACGTGCCATGGTCTATACTTCCTTCGTGGTCTGATAAATGTAAGCCTGTAAGTCGATGCAATCAAAACATACGGCCATTTATGTTAATTTTTTTATAATCGTAAACTCATCATAACCTACAGGGACTTACCGTTGACTCAGAACCACGGAATTAGGCAAGAAGCAAGGCTTCACTAAACAGGTGGCCGGCCGAAGTGGCCGTGCGGTTAAAGGCGCTGCAGTCTGGAACCGCAAGACCGCTACGGTCGCAGGTTCGAATCCTGCCTCGGGCATGGATGTGTGTGATGTCCTTAGGTTAGTTAGGTTTAACTAGTTCTAAGTTATAGGGGACTAATGACCTCAGCAGTTGAGTCCCATAGTGCTCAGAGCCATTTGAACCATTTGAACCACTAAACAGGTAAAGGAAAACATCTGGAAAATCTTAATTTGTAATTATATAACACGAAAAAATACACTTTGTAATTTGTTATCCATTTCAAATTAATACGTTCTCGAAACTCATGGAATTCCCGGGACCGGTATCTTGTCAGTATCCATGTCAGTAACGGACAAAAATCGCCGAGATTCTTTATTCCTGAGGCGCTCGAACTACGCGCATACATAATTAAGTTAACACGGAACCATCACAGTGCGAGTCCTAATCGCTCCTGGCCAATTTTGTGTTATTATATAACGGGAAGAAGTCGAGGAGAGCATGAGTTTTAGAATTTCAACGAGCTCTGTTATTTCTCCTATACCAATTCCTTGTGAGCTAGTATGTCACGTTTCCTTTAATGGCATCAGCCATATCATTGGTATTTTATCTCTATAACATTCATTAAACGTGTAGAATCTGTTTTGAATTACACTGTTCTTCACAAAAGGAGGAACGGGATCGCCAGTCAGCTATTTTCACTTGAAGCCTAAGCTCTGTGGTAGTGGGCATCAAAATTTTAGAAATTCCTCTCTATTTCGCAGCAGATAAAATTGTGAAACAATCAATCTTTGCCTATAAGTCTGGTTGGTATTTTTAAGTGGGTCCTTACGTTCCTCAGAAATTCCGTTTCCTGCAAAAAAGTCTAACATTCTTCTCTAACATTCTGCACGGTGTCTGTTTGTTCTAAGTCGTGTTTCCCTACCACTTCCGCACAACGACGCTCTGAGCTCGTTTCTTAGGGAATTGCTGGTAAGGAGACGCCAGACCACACATGACATGTAGAGTTCAGTGAGACTAGCAATGATATAATCAAATACCTAATGCTTTCAGCGTCAGCTCCACTGCACTCCCTGTAAAAGAATCTTAATACTAACTTAATTTAGTGGAAGGGGTTTAAGGCTTTCCTATTTTTAGTTAGCTGGTAAAATAACGTCGAAAAAGCAGTTAAGTTTACCACTGGAATTTTTATTCTACTCACAAAACATTGTTTATAAATTGCACTACTGATACAAGGAAATATTTTAATAGAGGATGATAAAAACCAACTGCGTTCAACAAAAATGGGAACGAATATTTGCTGAATGGGTTTCCAAGTTCTATAATTGATCGAAGGATGACCTATGCCATATCGCATCTATAATCTAGGTTTAAGTTAAGTTTCATAAAAGAGAAAACTATCAAAATGGTTTACAGTGACCCTCAATTATCTTTAACTACTTATTTAACTTGTCTTAAATTACAGTGGCTCATGTGACTTCTCAATAATTATATAACAGAAAAATCATCATGTTTCACATTTTAACTTCAAGTAGCAAATGTGAATACCACGAAGTTTATTTGACGATCGACACTATCGTTACGTAAAAAGGGGATGTAGCAGATGAGACGTCTGCAGTTCTGAGTAAAGCCTTATGCGCTCTTACGCAGCGTCGCATGCGCTCATTACCTTGTCAGTGGTTAGGCAGCGTCATGGGCGGCGGACGGCGCAGCTCCACACACCTCGCCGTCTCGGAAGCAACTCTCTCGAACTTCTCGTTACTACAATTACCGAAGTTGGTTTAAGAAAAGGTATCCGGCTATGTTTTCAACTGACCAATCAGGCTCTCAATGTTAACCTTAAGCTCCGCCTACAAAAATTCTGTCTATCCAATGAGAAACGTTATACTTTCCATTGTGGGGCAATGTTTCTAATGTTTGCTACGTAAGAGAGACGTGTATAGCCTCACTCTAAAACTTGCAGCTGGTGTGGCCCTTTTAGTGTTATCATAAGATCTATACTGTTCTTCTGGAGGGCTCTAGCTTTTAACATGGGCTGGACCTCCTGGCGATCGGCCGGCGATGTGGGTGGTGTCCCTTATCGTAGGGCCTTCTAGCCTACACAGCTCTGCTCTCGGCTTCTGTTCTCGGTTCTCCCCTCGGAACTGCGTCTGTTTCACGGTGGGAAGGTTCAAATGGCTCTGAGCACTATGGGACTTAACATCTATGGTCATCAGTCCCCTAGAACTTAGAACTACTTAAACCTAACTAACCTAAGGACATCACACAACACCCAGCCATCACGAGGCAGAGAAAATCCCTGACCCCGCCGGGAATCGAACCCGGGAACCCGGGCGTGGGAAGCGAGAACGCTACCGCACGACCACGGGCTGCGGACACGGTGGGAAGGTCTGACATACATTTAGGCGCTCTTGTGTTAGTCTGTGGTATTCCATTTGCTCACTCGTTGATTGTATTACTTTGGTTATTTTAATGTCAGGATTTATTCGGAGCTATGTGGCATATTGTCGGATTTGCTATCATGTCAGGGTTTTCATGGAAGGTGTTGCATTTACCTGACACCTTACAAAAGCTTTGTTTTTGCTAACGTAGTCATGGCAACACACATCGATGTGCAACACTATAGGACGAAAGCAACTTTTTTGATGGTATGTCACACACAAGAAAGATAGCTCATTGGAACTTGGTCCAGACAAAGATAGGACTGCTACAGTATAGTGCAGAAAGCAGCTAATCGAAATACGCAATCAGATGGACAGAAATGACACTTTATTCACAGACAACAATTACGTTATTTATGGCACGCTGTTGGACATTACAAAAGGCAGTGCATGTCTCTTCACAGTCTGTCTGAATACCACGGAGGACACTTCATACTCTGCAAAGTACTTCCATGCTGGCCACAAGGTTGGTAACGATAGCTTTTGGTAAAGCGACCCATTCCTTCATCACCGTGGTTGCCAACTGACTGATGGTTGCTGGTGCCTGTGAACGAGCTGCAATACATTCCCCGACGCGTCCCATATGTGCTCGACGAGACTGAAGTCGATGGAACGGGCAGGGCAGCCCATTTGCCGAATATACTCTCGCTCCAAGAGGTCGTACACTGGAGGCACACAATGCGGTGGACATTGTCGTCCATAAAAATGGCGTCAGGGTCGAAGACTCATACGGGGTAGGTGTACCGTGTTAAATTACAGTTTACCACTAAGTTACCCTGTTAAAAAATTTGGAGACTGGTATGTCCATGCAACGTTATGCATAGGTAATGTTGATAATGTTCGGGAAAGCTGGACGAACCCGTAAACGCTGAGAGGAGGGAACACGTAATGCATCCAAGAACAATGTCGAACGTAAACTCAGAGGCAAGACCACAAAAAGCCAAGATCGCTAGTAAAGCATTTATTTACGTAGCCGGTTTCGGTAATATCACGTTACCATCTTCCGATCTTATGCTCTGAAAATTCATATAATTTCCTCCATCTGTGATACGTATCCTGTCACATAACGGATATGCATGCGAAGATCACGAAATTCGCTGGATATCGCCTGGTGAAATTTAAAATAAATAATGTGTACAAATATAAGGACAGTGGGCAGAATACATGTACTGAAAATCACACAGTAGCTGGCTACAGATACGACGTGTTAAGGTAGCCTTACCGAAACCGGTTTCGAAATAAATGCAGTGCTAGAGATCTCGACTTCTTGATGTTTTTCTTCTGAGTATATTACAGTGCAGGTGGCCTCCATTCGAACATTTTCGTTTGATAGCGGTATCGTCTGCACCATCCTTACTAGCTATAGCCTCTTGAATTGTGGTTTAGTATTGACGTTGTCCAGAACGTAGGAATCATTATATTTAACGTTTGATCTATTACATTTGGTAATATATTTCCTATATTTACTTTAGTAATTGTAACCTTTCCGCTTTTTAGTTTATCGTTGAGCTCTTTCAGAACATAAAAATGTGTTCAAATGTGTGTGAAATCTTATCGGACTTAACTGCTAAGGTCATCAGTCCCTAAGCTTACACGCTACTTAAACTACATTATCCTAAGCACAAACACACATCCATGCCCGAGAGAGGACTCGAACCTTCGCCGGGACCAGCCGCACAGTCCGTGACTGCAGCGGAGAACGTAAGCGTTATAATTTTTAACATCGCTGTTACTTTGTTGTGCATGTGTTAGTATGACAAATGACGGTTTCACCACGTAAACACAAGTGTTGTGATAGAAGAGGCAGTTGTTCCACACAGTTCACTGCCCCAGCTACTCTAAAACAAAATCCTGTCTATATTCGGTCACACAGTAGCTTTATTAATGTCAATTCAGTGATTAGATATGAATCGTAGTAAAAATTTCTCTAGGTCAGTATAAAAATAACTGTTAATTAACATATCACGGTTATTCAGTAAACCGTCCTACAGGCAATTCAGCATTCCGTCCTGGGTATGAGCTTGTCGAATCCTGGATTCTGAACCTGTGAGTGCTTAGCGATGTCAGTCCCCCATTATCGCAGTAACGTCCAGGTCACGAGAATGGTACAAACCTGTATATAAAACCTCTCAATCATGGGGTGTGCTGCGCGCCGATGAGATACATGGCTGTTGAGGTGTAACAGTCGTTAGTGGGCGACATCTGTGGACATGCTGCACTTCAGTTTCCCAAGGAATACTCAGGCAAGCGGGGCTCTGCCTCGTTAGACTGTTTTCATAGGTGCTCGTGGGATCACTGTGGTATCAACGACTTCTTAAACACTTGCTCCCGATGAACTGAGAGATCCGTTGTACGGTAAACATACCCGATCTATAAAGAGAGCACAGGGGTAGCCTTCCTGAGCAATCTCCGTTTAAAGTTCAGGTATATATCCAAACAGAGCACGCCCAGCGTGCAAAAGTGACTTTCTTGTGATATGAGGAGAAGTTGGTAAGTTTCAGAAAATATTGCCCTTCAATATATAAAATCGACTTGATGGTGCGGGGTGGCGAGGTTTGAAATTCCGTGTGCTGTGCAGGCTGCAAATTTGAAATTCATTTACCTCAGAACGGCGTCTCCTCGATGTCCTTTAACTCGGCAACGTACATACTTACAAGATGATGTAAAAACAGCGTTGATAAAAAAAATACCATCTAATATGTACAATTACTGAGGCCGCACAACTCTAGTAATGAAATAAAGATCTGTAGAAAAACTGTCAATAAAAAAAATTATCGAGCGGTAAAACAATGAATTGGCTTCAGGAAAGTAATGTCCGAAATTTCCACACGAAGATGTTTATTTGTTCTTATAACCAAAGAAGCGGTACTATTCCGTCCACATATAAACTATTGGTTACACTACTGGCCATTAAAATTGCTACACCACGAAGATTACGTGCTACAGAGACGAAATTTAACCGACAGGAACAAGATGCTGTGGTATGCAAATGATTAGCGTTTCAGAGCATTCACACAAGCTTGGCGCCGGTGGCGACTCGTATAACGTGCTGACACGAGGAATGTTTCCAACGGATTTCTCATTCGCGAAACAGCAGATGAACGGCGTTGCCTGGTGAAACGTTGTTGTGATGCCTCGTGTAAGGAGGAGAAATGCGTACCATCACGTTTCGGAATTTGATAATGGTCGGATTGTAGCCTATTGCCATTGCGGTTTATCGTATCGCGACATTGCTGCTCGCGTTGCTCGAGATCCAATGACTGTTAGCAGAATATGGAATCGGTGGGTTCAGGAGGGTAATACGGAACGCCGTGATGGGTCCCAATGGCGTCGTATCACTAGCAGTCGAGATGACAGGCATCTTATCCGCATGGCTGTAACGGATCGTGCAGCCACGTCTCGATCCCTGAGTCAACAGATGGGGACATCTGCAACACAAGAACCATCTGCACGAACAGTTCGACGACGTTTGCAGCAGCATGGACTATCAGCTCGGAGACCATGGCTGAGGTTACCCTTGACGCTGCATCGCAGATAGGAGCGCCTGCGATGGTGTACTCAGCGACGAATCTCGGTGCACGAATGGCAAAACGGCATAATTTCGGATGAATCCAGGTTCTGTTTACGGCATCATGTTGGTCGCATCCGTGATTGGCGGCATGGCGGTGAACGCACATTGGAAGCGTGTATTGGACATCGCCATACTGGCGTATCACCCGGCGTGATGGTATGTGGTGCCACTGGTTACACGTCTTGGTCAGCTCTTGTTCGCACTGATGGCACTTTGAACATTGGACGTTACATTTCAAATGTGTTACGACCCGTGCCTCAACCCTTCATTCGATCCCTGCGAAGCCCTACATTTCAACAGGAAAGTGCACGACTGCATGTCCAGTACGGGCCTTTCTGGATACAGAAAATATTCGACTGCTGCCCGGGCCAGCACATTCTCCAGATCTCTCACCAATTGAAAACGTCTGGTCAATGGTGGCAGAGCAACTGACTCGTCACAATACGCCAGTCACTACTCTTGATGAACCGTGGTGACGTTTTGAAGTTGCAATGACAGCTGTACCTGTACACGCCATCCAAGCTCTGTTTGACTCAATGCCCGGGCGTATCAAGGCCGTTATTACGGCCAGAGGTGGTTGTTTTGGGTACTTATTTCGCAGGATCTATGCACCCAAATTGCGTGAAAATGTAATCACATGTCAGTTCTAGTATAATATATTTGTCCAATGAATACCCTTTTATCATCTGCATTTCTTCTTGGTGTAGAAATTTTTATGTCCAGTAGTGTATTTTCGTCAAGTTCACAATTCAAACACTCATTTCACACACACAACAGCCATAAATCTGTCCAAATTCGAGCCGAATTAAACAACGTTTCCATAGTCATTAATTCCACCACTAACATGAGTTATTACATTCGGTCCTTCTGGTGGATTTCAAAAAAAAGAAATTGCTAGCAAAAATTGCTCAGTGGTTGAATACTGAAACATACCACATGGATACTGCGAAGGCCAATTTTTCAAAAATATAGTTCTAAAACTTCCAAACTTCACAAAACTGTCCGTAACCACATCAACGTTAGTCACGACACGTATTAAACCTGAGGAACTCAATATTCCTTGATTTTATACATTATTTTGACTCGCACTAGTAACATGACCGATCGCGTTCAAAGCTAGCAAGAGACTCCATTCTTGTGGCCACACTCCCAGTATAACTATCAGGTAACGAGTGGGAACCGTCTCAATTCTGATTGGCTAACCATATTCGCTGCCAATCACAATGCTCGCTCATGATCATACTTGCACCAATCCTTACATGCAGACGCATCTACGTCATTCTGACATACAAATATTAAAGTAATCTTTAATAAACGAAAATGAAAAGCCAATAAATCTGGAAATATCCTTTAGATACAGATAATACTCCAAATGACTTTCTGGCTGCTCTGTTACAATAGCTATCACACCTAGACATATGTCATCACCAAAGTGGGTAAATTCCCTATGAACATTTTCCCACAACAGGCTTGTGTGTCTCTTGCACGTTACTTTAAATGGAATATAATGCAACATTAAAATTTGTCGAATGTCCCACATACACACACTCATTCACTCACATATACTCCCACAACCATCTTAAACACCAATAATAATTTTGTCTGATTTTCATATTACAAATATGAAAAATAATTAAAGTTTTAATATCAAAATCTCAGTTAATGAATTCTGCACCGTGCGAGTTCTGTTTATGTTTTTAGATAATACCAAGGATAAACTATTATATTTCCTAACTGAATTTAGTTTCCTAAGTGTCGGTTTTTTACGTTTTTAGCAATTTTTTTTCTCTGAAACTATAATAGTTATAAAGCTGAAATCTGGATACAATCTTCACCTGAATGTCAAAAGGTAGTGTACCGATTTTGATAATGGTTGAATGAAATTTAACATAATTTATTTAGGCTTCTTATAGGTGGTGAATGTACGCATCCAGTAAGAGACACTGGATAACGTTCCCACGGCAGGTAGTGACAGACGTGCGCGTGTCTCCCGGTTAGGCCGGCAGATGTCAGTCCCCGAAGTTACATGCAGCTAACTATCCTAAAACAAACGTTCTCTCCTAAAAAAGCTTGTGACGCTACAATGGTTTTGGTGGCGCCCTCAGATCTGGTAACCGGGTAGGTAATGGCTCACCAGTTGACCACACAGTGACAGCACAGCAAGTTATAAACTTCCTGAAGCGAAAAGTTTTAAGTGAAGATCCTGGTGTAGTTGAGCTGCGCCTTACCCTTCACTACAGTGAAGGAGTAGTCACATCAGTAACATCAGGCTTACAGACATTACGCATACAGACACTACATAGCTTAAAGTGCAGTGGGCTTACCGAGGGGTCATTCAAGTGCGAAATATAATGAGTCACGTGAATGGAACACTAGAAAAAATATAATAGTTTAGACCGACATTGGCTTAGCCGGTTTTGCCATATATTAAAGTTGAACACCATGAGGTGTTTTCGTCCCAGAAGTTTGGGTACACTGCTATGGGGTACAAAGGTCAAGCTACTTGTGGTAAGTGTGGTATAGCCGCTAACGCTCAACCCCACCATGCTGGAGGCGGAAATACAACGATCTTTCCTATGCAGACAGTACCCCGATGGCTTCTTCTCTGATCTTGGCCTAAGACGTTACTTGGAAGCATCACATCCTGGAACAGCTGCACAAATGGAGCTTCCGAGAACGACTACCTATATTCCTGCCATCTTTCTTTTCCGGACGATACTATCGATATCGAAATGCTGATGGCCTTTCCGAGAGATTCGAGCAAGAAAACTGTATCCCCCTGGGATCTGTTGAAATGGCTCTGATCACTATGGGACCAAACATCTGACGTCATCAGTCCCCTGGAACTTAGAACTACTTAAACCTAACTAACCTCAAGATATCACACACATCCATGCTCGAGGCAGCATTCGAACCTGCGACCGAAGCGGTCACGCGCTTCCAGACTGCATCGCCTAGAACCATTAAACGACACCGGCCGGAGCGGTCCGCATTAATAAGACCTTCCTATACGAAACTGTAATAATATGTTTGCCTCGACATGAACATCACACCTACCAACTTCCTTAGGGTGTGTAATCGTACTACACTAGTGGCCATTAAAATTGCTACACCACGAAGATTACGTGCAACAGAAGCGAACTTTAACCGACAGGAAGAAGATGCTGTGATATGTAAATGATTAGCTTTTCAGAGCATTCACACAAGGTTGGCGCCGGTTGAGACACCTACAACGTGCTCACATGAGGAATGTTTCCAACCGATTTTCGTACACAAACAGCAGTTGACCGGCGTTGCCTGGTGAAACGTTGTTGTGATGCCTCGTGTAAGGAGAAGAAATGCGTACCATCACGTTTCCGACTTTGATAATGGTCGGATTGTAGCCTATCGCGATTGCGATTTATCGTAACGCGAAATTACTGATCGCGTTGGTCGAGATCCAATGACTATTAGCAGAATATGGAATCGGTGGGTTCAGGAGGGTAATACGGAACGCCGTGATGGATCCCAACAGCCTCGTATCACTAGCAGTCGATATGTCAGGCATCTTATCCGCATGGCTGTAACGGATCGTGCAGCCACGCCTCGATCCCTGAGTCAACAGATGGGGATATCTGCAACTCAAGAACCATCTGCACGAACAGTTCGACGACGTTTGCAGCAGCTTGGACTATCAGCTCGGAGACCATGGCTGCGGTTACCCTTGACGCTGCATCGCAGACAGGAGCGCCTGCGATGGTGTACTCAACGGCGAACCTCGGTACACGAATGGCAAAACGTCATATTTTCGGATGAATCCAGGTTCTGTTTACAGCATCATGATGGTTGCATCCGTGTTTGGCGACATCGCGGTGAACGCACATTCGAAGCGTGTATTCGTCATCGCCATATTGGCGTATCACGCGGCGTGATGGTATGGGGTGCCATTGATTACACGTCTGAGTCAGCTCTTGTTCGCATTGACGGCACTTTGAACAGTGGACGTTACATTTAAGATGTGTTACGACCCGTTGCTCAACCCTTCATTCGATCCCTACGGAGCCCTATATTTCAGCAGGATAATGCACGACCGCATGTTGCAGGTCCTGTACGGCCCTTTCCGGATATAGAAAATGTTCGACTGCTGCCCTGGCTAGCACATTCTCTAGATCTCTCACCAATTGAAAACGTCTGTCAATGGTGGCCGAGCATCTGGCTCGTTACAACACGTCAGTAACTACTCTTGATGAACTGTGGTAGGGCAGCTGCACGTGTACACGCCATCCAAGCTCCGTTTGATTCATTGCCCAGGCGTATCAAGGCCGTTATTACGGCCAGAGTTGGTTGTTTTGGGTACTGATTTCTCAGGATCTATGCACCCTAATTGCGTGAAAATGTAATTGCATGTCAGTTCTAGTATAATATATTTGTCCAATGAATACCCGTATATCATCTGCATGTCTTTTTATTGTAGAAATTCTAATGCCAGTAGTGTATATCGGCTAGTGAGAAACCGCGCGTGCTGTAATCGGGTTTCGAATCCGAAGAGCTCCTCCAAAGATGGAGCACCCACTCTTTCAGCATGACAATACCGGTCCATACACGAGCCCCGCGACACGTCCAAGGATCCAGCACCTCGGTTTCACTGTCATCGATCATACGTCTTACAGTTACGACTTGGCCCCCTCTTATTTGGATAGTAGAGAACACCTACGATGACTTCACTTTGATATTGGGTGAAGTAGGCAATGGTGAGGTAGTGGCTCCGTTAACAATCATTCTACAGCAACTCTATCGAAAAATCAGCCAACCAGTTGCAACAAAACGTCAATTTATTCAAACTTTGACCTCTATTTCAACGGGTATAAGCCCTCTTTCTCATCAATACATATGTTTGGCCCTACAGTCACGTCTGGTCAAGTAAGAATCAATCAAATAAAATGTCAGATCATGTTACGAGCTGCCGAGCGAGAGGAAATTTTATTATGTGTTTCAGAAGAAGAAGTGTTTACACCCGTCGAAACCGTGGTGAAGAGTTTAATAAAACCACCATTTGTGGCTGATCGTTGGCTACTTTGGGTTTATTTACTGAACTGTAACTGGTCCGAAGCGCAACGATGTTCAAAATATTGAAACCATGTTAAAAAAATAGAAATTGGTGTGTCGTTGGAGGAAATGCGTTCGTTGCCTGTGTGACTATCTTCGGAAACAAGAATGTAGATCTGGAGAATGCAAGTGTAGAACGTTATTGAAGTTTGTTTTATTTAATAACTATCAATGGCTTGCCCATAAAAAATTCGTAGGTATTACTTTTCAGCTCACTCTCGAACTATTTATGGTACTGATATCAATAGTAGCCTTTGAAAGGGCTCGGCCGACTTCCTTCCCCGTCCATCCCTAATCAAATGAGACCGTTGACCTCGCAGTTTGGTCTCTTCCCCCAAACAACCGAACTCAATAGCAGCAGGGGGAGGAGGTTGAGGAACCGGTAAGGTGAGACGGACATTTTTGACCATGATATTCGCACGAAGATTTAGATAGTTCATTCTACCAATAAATAACCAAAATGATACTGATATGTAGACATATTTTCAGGATACTCAATTTAAGAGTAAAAGAAATATCCATGAAATTAATACGAACATTCAGCTACCTGAATTGCTCTATAATCAATACACAAGTTTCAGTGAGATTATTAAACAATGAAAACTGTGAAAAATTTAGCTAGCTTTATTAATTAATCGCTCTTGGTTCAAAACAATAAGTGGAGTGCGCCTCTAGTTCACTGGCGTAGGAATAACCAGCCGAGTGGCGCCTTGAAATGGTAATAAAAAATAACAGGATGACAAAGAATTTATTTGTTTAACAGAGAGAAAGTGACAGAATTAAAAACAGCATTTAGACTATTCAAAATATCCATTCAACACAAATAGAATCTGGAGCACGGGAGATTCACAAACACACTTGACTAAAACTTTAAAATTACAGCAGGATACAAAGGAAGAGAGCTACAGTTGGGTGCTGTTAACTATATTCTGCTTTGTCCTTAGCGTAAGTTAGTTTAAGTTAGATTATGGAGTGTGTAAGTCTGGGAACCGATGACCTCAGCTGTTTGGTCCCATAAGAACTTTCCCCATAAATAAAATTGTGACACTGACGAAAACAAACACAAAACATCCCACACGGTGGATGGGAATAACTTAAAATTCCATGCCAGTCTCCTGTGAAATTCGAAGAAAAAGTGTTTTACATAAATAACTTTTCTCTGTGACCGTTCTGTAATAATTATTTAATACCAATAGTTGTGTGCCACTATACTGCACTGAGGTTCACGCTCCTTGGGACGCTTCTCGAAATTAACAGCCAGGCCGGAACTGCCAAAAACATACCAGAAACAAAGCCCCCAAGGAGAAGTTTCCTGATTCACCACACCACGCTATGATGTGACCGAGAAGCACACCTAACCCATGAGCGGAGACATTGCCCGCCCTATCTGCAGCACACGACTGCACTGCCGAGGCCGACCTCTCTGCAAAGTTCGGCAAACACCAGTTGGGCTCCCTGGGCAAGGAATGTAAACACGTACTCGCGAGAGTGGTACAGATACAATGACACAGACAAACACATTATCGATCTCGCGCATTCGCAAGAGTCAAGTACAAAAGCCATGAGAGAAAGATGATCAACTCGAAAGATGATCTGAAGGAGAAACTGAAGGATGAATGAGAAGAGTTTTTTTTATTTATTGAAATTTCACGTACCTTTGAAAGCGAAGTACATGAAACTAAAAATTGTGTTGTGGACAAATATTAATGTGAGCCTTTGTATGAGATACTATGTGCGATGAGCAAGTGGCCTCTTCTCACACAAATAAGCGATATGTAACACCTGACAGATGATTTCCTGTAGATGATTTCCACGTTTCTCTGCACCACACGCGTTGTTTCACCGCTTCCCTGCAATGTTTCTCTGGAGTTCATATCATTCACCATTAATTGCATAAATAGCCTATTGCTGTTAGCGTTCGAGAGCCAGTAGTGCTGAAGCGATGCAGACAGGACGCAAGCGTACAGTAGGTGACAAAAGCAGTTGTATACCTACTAATATCGTGGCTGACCTCCTATTGACCAGTACAGCGCAGCAACTCGACGTGGCGTGAACTCAACATGTCGTTGGAAGTCCGACGCACAAATATTGAGGTATAGGACCTCTACAGCTGTCCATAATTTTGAAAGTGTTGTCGGAGCGGGATTTTGTGCACAAAGAGACATAGATTATCTTTGAAGGGATTGATGCTGGGAGTTGTGGCTGACTGATCAAATCATTCGCTCTAACTATCCTGAATGTTCTCCAAACCAGTCGCGAACTATTTGGGCCCAATGACATAGCGCATTGTAATCCATAAAAGTTCCATCGTTATTGGGAAATAAAACGTCACAGCAACCGAAAATAACGATTCCAGCCAATGACGGTTTCTCTTTGACCAAAGGACCCAGTCCATTCCATGTAAACACGGCCCACACCATTTTAGAGCCAACACCAGCTTGCACAGTGCCTTGTTGCAACTTGAGTCTCTGGCTTCGTGGGACCCGCGCCACACTCGAACGCTACCATCTGCTTTTACGACCTGAAGTCGGGACACATCTGACCCGGCCACGGTTTCCCTCTAGCGTGCAACCGATATGGTCACGATCGCATGAAGGGCGATGCAGGCCACGTCGTGGTGTTAACAGAGGCACTCGCGTCGGTCATCTGCTGTCATAGTCCATTAACGCAAAATTTCGCCGCAATCTCTTATTGCATGCGTTCGTTGTGCATTACGTATTGATTCCTGTTTTTATTTCACGCAGTGTTGCTTGTCTGTTACACTGACAAATCCACACAACGTCACTGCTCTAGATTGTTAAATGAAGGCCGTCGGCCACTGCAATGTTCGTGGTGAGAGATAATGCCTGAAATTTGGAATTCTCGGCATACTCTTGACACTGAGGACCTCAGAATATTGAATTCCCTGACGATTTCAGAGATGGAATGACTCATGGGTCTAGCTTCAACTACTATTCCGTATTCAAAGTCTGTTATTTCCCGCCATGTAATCATCAAGACATCGTAAACCTTTTCACATGAATAATCTGAGTACGTACGACGGCTCCGTCAACGCACTACTCTTTTATACCTTGTGTACAAGATACTACCACCATTTGTAAACGTGCATATCCCTATTCAATGACTTTATTTCACCTCAGTTTACACGCTATGCCGTAGCGCATGACATCTTCTAGTAAGAAAATACATGCGGCGTGAAACCAGTTATTGCACAGCTTTTCGGTTATTCTTGTTCTGTGTGATTATTTGATTTTCATATTTTTAATTTTCAGGATTCCACGTTTGCAACATTGGACCATAAATCGTTCAATACTGTATCTGTAATTTAATGAAGATAGAAATATAAGCTGACCATTTCAAGGAATTTTGAGACAGGAAGCTGTTCCGGATGATTCTAAAAACTTAAAAAGGTTGTACAGCCACATCTGAAAATAAATAACAATTATGACATTTACAGTTCAAATTTCATTGAAAGTTTCCGCTTAAGACTCATTTTCGAAAATACCGCCGTAATTTGGAATAGTACAATGGCTACATTTTCTTTACAAAGCGACATACAAAAAATGTAAAGGTTCTTCTTTCAAAAAATCAAGATCTCTAAGAATTTTTCATGTAACCAGATTAAATCAGAGAAAATTAAAATATTAAATAATTCGATTTTCATTAGAAGGCGACGATGAATATCCTGAGAGTCCTTTTAATTATGAATTATTGAACCTGCACACATAAATAACAATGCCTTAAATAAAGCATGAGCCACCAAATGAAAGCCAGATTATAAGCTCTTGGAACGTCTATTAAAAGGAATCAACTTCGTTATCGCTATCAGTGACAGTAAGAATATCGTGTGTGAAAGTTATGAGCTGCGTTTCGCATGAGCGTTGTTTTCGAAATCCCTCCTTGAATGTACGCTATATTATCTAGTGCCTGTCACTATGTGTGCGAACATTAGACAGATACCACACACGTAAAAATGTTGTGACACAGCGGGGTATTCATCCGCTGCATCCATGTAATGTCTTTCTATGTCGACGGTTTAAGGCGATTGATAAGTGATATCGGGTGGGCCCATAAGACAGATAATGCACTGCGAAGCAGAAGGCGACGTCAGCAAATATTTGATCTCCGTCAGGGCGATGGCTCACCCCGCAGAGGGGCCAATCAGTCAAAATCTGTAGACCCACAATATTTTCTCAACAAACTCCGCTTTCATGTGCAAGCAAATCACGACTGATTCCAGCAACGGCAGATGACGCACTAAAACCTAAGTGATGATCGAATCCTTCATGTGGTGAGCACATACACCTGTAAAATCATTAAACAGTGGCCGGTAGGACTCACTCGTTTATCAGCAGGGTCGCAATCGATTAATGACGAATCAACGCCAGGGGTTTTGCATACGTAATTGCCTGCCTATAGGATCTAAATTTGTATTTACACTTTGTATGCAGATGAAGATTTTCAGGATGAACACTGGAAGTTGACTGGTTATCAATGACAACCACTTTGCTTCGGAACCTGCAGCCTGGACTTTTCTGCAGTTGTGAAGCACGGTAAGTAAACAAAAGTTTAGAAGTAGTATAAAATTCTAGGATCGGTATATCAACTGTGAGCAAGACTGGAAGAGTTTCAAAAGTACGATAAGCAAAATATATGAATAATGGTAACAATATTGAAATTAAAAACCATATGCTCTAAACCACCAGATTATGTTATGGCATCTAATACGCAACGCAATCTCCTACAATTTACAATTTCAAATTTAATGCTCTTTCGCTGATATGAATCATTTTGGACAACTCGTTGGTTCTCCATTTATATTACAAAACTGTCGCTTAAAAACAACGTATTCTGCCAGTGTACTTCGGACAAGATATTTCTTTCCTTAGGTACGCCGTTTCTTTCAAACCTAATTCCTCGTAGATAATATTATGAGATTAAATAAAAAGAGTTACCTACATATCTTACTTTCCTTAAGGGCCTCTACAAAAATTGTTGCACTATGCACAGTATTGTAATGCAATACTAAGCAGAACATAAATCCACTTAAATCAGAGAAATTGTTGTAATTTACCCGACAATCTCTCTCCACATCAATAAAGTCTAAGGAAGGAAGTCAAATGGAAGAAAAAGATATATGTAATTTGTTAGAAACTGTTAATCGCCACTGCGGTCTTGATATTTTATTCTTTGTAATATCCTAAAAGCGTTTTCATTCCTGCAGTCAATGTTCTTAACAGGACTAGTTGCAACCAGCAACATTTTTGATTACAGTTGCATCAATTACAAATCCGAGATAGTAACTGTAAGCTATTCTCCACTTTGCACTGGCGGGAGACAACATATATGTACAATAGTCTCGACATATTCAAACACATTTGAATGTACGGCGGCACATTCTTGTCAGTGTAACATTGTCCTATGTTAAAGACAGTTTTGAAACTAAAACAATGAAACTAGAGAATAATTTTACTTCACCAATAGGTGATATAGCACAAATGCACCACTTGAAAACACAGTAGTAACCATCAGAAAATCTCTTGTACATCGTGCTGCATAGACGGAAACATTTCACAATAAATCTTTTCTAATGGGTCCTCTAATAACACTTTCATAGATTCCAGTCCATTTGCAACTAGGCTCAGAGTGGTCTCCAGTTTATGGAACGATGGAGTTAAGAGTGTGTCATATCCTATGCCTCAACAGTAGATAAGGAATCCATCAAGACTTAATATTTTCAGTTATTTATCTTATTACCGTTTCAAAACCTGCAGGATAAATATTGTTCCCTTCTTTCCGCCCTCGGTGCTATTTTTTCCAAAGTCAATAAAATAAACGTGCAGACTGTCGAACAGGACTTATTCTCTTGCTAGACCTGGCGATGCGGGGATAGCGTTTGCTGAAACTGAACTAAAACATTTAGCACGTAGAGTCAAATACGGAGGGAGAGGAGAGACCTGGTCGGAACACGTTGTTCGACATGTTTCCACTCCAGCCTGTAATTACAAGCCGAGTTTACCCTCAGCAGTCCGGTAAACCGTCTTATACAGGATGCAACACTCACAAGCCGTCGCAACACTCCAGGGGCCTTAGTAGCGCTCTAGTCAAAGTTAAGGAAGCCTCTGATCCAGTAGTGAATTCCAATCCTGTGCCAGGGTTCCTGTTGTTTCGATCACTCCTATACCACGAGATCATCCCATGATCCCATCCCCGGTATTAGTGATGTGACGTCCGGTGATGAAAGTTTTTTTTCTTTGGTTATTTTGTGCGGAAGGGGGAGGGGAGGCAGTGAGAAACAGTTTCAAATAGGTTTGATATTATGTTTGAAATTTACTGTAAGTCGCTAAGAACTGTCATTGTCAAATACTGGATGAATATACTCCCGGTAATTTGTGCCTAAAAGGTTACGTTGCCTCAACATACATATACAGTTTGTAACATCCCAGTTGTTTATTATTTAGTACCAGTAACCCTCCACCCACCCTTCATAGATTCTTCACGAAGTGTTGGTTTCTCAAGTTTCTCGATGTTTATGACGTCATATCTCGTGAAACGTGTATCATACAATGAAATAATTTAGTAGACAGATTCAATGGCAAATCTGAAAACTGAAACTAAACTCCGTCCGAGCAGGCCTTGAGAAGCCCAACGGTACCGAGCGGCCGCCCTGTCATCCTCAGCCCACAGTTGTAGCTTGATGCGGATATGGAGAGGCATGCGGTCAGCGCACCGCTCTCCCGGACGTATGTCAGTTTACGAGACCGGAGCCCCTACTTCTCAATCAAGTAGCTCCTCAGTTTGCCTCACAAGGGCTGAGTGCAGCCGGCTTGCCAACAGCGCTCGGCAGATCGGATGGTCACGCATCCAAGTGCTAGTCCAGCCCGACAGCGCTTAACTTCGGTGATCGGGCGGGAACCGGTGTTACCACTGCGGCAAGGCCGTTGGCAAATGTAAAAACTGTCTGCAAAATCTGTCGAGAGTAGAGGTAGTAGTAAAGAAGAAATAAATGAAAATTTCATGCCTGATGCTAAAATTTTACTGCATGAAGAGCGAAAATGTAGTAAGCGGTATCCTTTTTTTTTCTTTGGTTATTTTGTGGAGAAGGGGGAGGGGAGGCAGTGAGAAGCAGTTTCAAATAAGTTTGATATTATGTGTAAATTTTATTGTAAATCGCTAAGGACTGACATTTTCAAATATTGGATGAATATCCTGTAATTTGTGCCCAATGAGTTACGTTGCCTCAACATATATATACAGTTTGTAACGTTAGTAAACTTACCGCGTTAAATTTTTAACATAAGACTATACTTCTTAACGTGTAGATTTTAAAAACATTTTAAGGGGCTCCGGAAAGGCTCAAAATCATGAAAAGTTCAATTTTTACTTTTTTGCGTTTTCTGAATCTGCAGACTATTACCTTTTAATAGATATATAATTTATTCAATTCCGAAGACTACAACTATTTTTAAATTTTTTTTTGAAATGTGTTCTACATGGGCGTGACCCACTGTGGCGCTGTTAAACTGCTGTCAAATGGTGTTATTATTAACGTCCGTGTTCATCAGGTACATTTTAGTGATGTGACATAAAGTATGTGTTGTGGCTAACCTGTGATGGTTCAATACATATCGCTGGTGTGATTGTCGATTGTTTCATGTTTATTTACTCTTTCGTTATCTCGAAAATATTCGTAATTAATTCTGTTTCTTGAGTCTCTGTTTTGTTGAAGTATAATAATGAGTAAAAGTAAAGTTATTAGAAATCCTCTGAAGGCTTTTAAGAAAAGGAGAAATGTTGGAAAGCCAAAGGTATTTAGAAATATGGGAATGAAGATAGGTTCTAACATGGTACGAGCGATGCTTGCTTTAGACAAGGAACGCCTTCGGGCTGCAGACAGGGCTGTAAAGAGTCTAGAAATACAAGCAAGAGTAAACAGGAGGAGGAACAAGAGGAAGCTGGAGGAGGAGTTTGCAGAGGATGAAGATAATCCATCCTACGGACCTGGAATGCACTAAAAGGTTAATCCAATCTTTGTCGCTCGATTCCCAAATCTTTTATTAACTCATACTAATTACATGTTTTCTAAGGATCTTCCAAACATATTTGTTTCAAACTTTCAGTAAATGTTACACAGTACCTTCTGCATAATTTAACACAGCCTTTTTCCAAAAAACTGTATATTTTTGAATATATAAATAAAAAATTGCTAAAAATGTAGTGAATTTTCGTTACAATTGAAAAAAATCATCTTTAATAACTGAACTAAAATTTTGTAAAATCCCTGTGTTAAGTTGTAGCCCATATTCCAATAAATAATCTGTAAAAAGGTCAACTTCCTACCTCAAATACTTTGTGAGGAAAGATGTAATTTATAAGCGTTATTTTAACATTGCAAGTATAGGGCGTTCCGGAGCCCCTTAAATTTTAAAATTCTATCAGTTATTTTGCCTATAAGAAATAAGGAAAATAAAATTTTTTGCACCTGGTAATCTTCAGAAATCTTCAACTTGGTCTGAGAGACTTGATGACCGGATGATCCTTTTAACGTTTTGGTAACACAGATTGTTGAACGATCTGGAGCCTTCAATGTGTGTCATTAACTGCGAATATAGAGAGGATTTGAGGATTATCTGCGTGTTTCTTTAGTGTATTTTGAGGCACAAAAATGGTCTGGTGATTTCAAAAATTAGCACATGATCTAAATTCAAGGCCTGTCTGCGTAGTTCAGAGTTCAGCGTGTCTGGTCTGTGTGCAGAGGACCCAGATTTCGTTCCCACCCGTTACCACCGGCGTTTTTTGATTTGCGGAAAGACTGACTATTGAAGGGCTACTCTTGTAGCGGCTGCCTGGACTATAAAGCCACCAACTGGGAAGGGGGGGGGGTGCTGACCCCCCTCCCTTGCCCACGCACCTCCGTTCTGCACCCAAATGAAACTTCTGGCAGCGCATGCCACGGCGATAGGTCTGGCTCGATTGCCTCGTCTGGGCCAGAATGAGGAGCGATGCTTTGCTTTCAAGGACACTTAATCTGGGACGAGGTAAGAAATTTTCTTCAGAAAGTACCTTTTAATACTTTAGATGTGTCCAGGAAGGGGCACAGGTCAAAGATCATGTTGTTCGTTGGGAACCAGTAGTTAACAGTGAACTAACCGATCTCAGTAGCTCTCGCAGCACTCAGTTTTAAAAGTGACCTTGTCATATTAGTACGATGCCAAACGGACATCAAGCCAGCCACGACAATACCTTTCAATATTCTTGGAAGCGAAACTTTATTGAGAACCCATTCAGTCTTCTGAAGCATGCACTATGCAAAGCCCACATCATGTTGTCAGTGCCCACCACATAGGACCTCATGCCAAAGGCCATATCAGCGAATTTACTGACAGCTTACGTACTTATAGTAGTAACAGCGTGTAATATGGAGTCTGAACATCACAGCTAGGAGGGCGTTAATTACCTCATTAACAAAGATGACAGTGTGAACATCACAGCTAGCAGGGCATTAGTTACCTCATTAACAAAGATGACAGTGAGCTTGCATGCTTAGAGTGCTTCAGTCTAGGGGCTAGGCAATAAGCCACCATATTCCACCGTAGCTGCTCTTTGTCACCCATATCAACCCAAGTGCGGGTTACGAAATACCATTTTGTATCCTTTTTTTATAGTGAAGTTACCAAGTGATATAAAGACAAAATATGTTTCCTTTTTCTATGTCAGTCTTTCGACAGATCTTTATGACAAATGATGTATTTGACGTTATTGTGGAAGAATCGCGAAACAATGATGATGCGTGTCACTGCCGTCGAAAAGTCAGAAAAATACACTTCCTCTCCTAAAGTTGATCAACAATAATGTGGGATGGGGCCACCCATCGCCTTTACGACTGGTCCATCTCTCAGGGAGACGATTTCATTGAGGTGTCTCAATGTCTTTTAAGCAACGGCAGCCCACTCTTCCTCAAGAGCCGAAACGAGGGATGGTATTGATATTGGACACCGCTGTCTGGGATGAAGTAGACGTAACTCTTCCCAGGGGTTATCCACTGGGCTCAGAACGGGACCTTAGGCAGACCAGTACATCTGAGGAAAGTTATTGTTCTCAAAATATTGCGTGACAGATGCTTTGTGACAGGATGGATTGACATGTTGATATCATCATACTCTCCGAACTGCTCGTCTATTGTGCGTAGTACACATTACTGCAAAATGGGTTCCTGTCCTTCTGCATTTATCACCCCATTAAGCACAAGAAGGGTTCATGTTCTAACTACAAAGACCATAACGTAACACTACCTCGACCGTTTATAACATCAGGGCAGGTAAAGTTCTCCAGGCATTCGCCAAACACTTCCACGACTCCAAATCACTCGTTTCCAGTTATCCGATGTACAATGGAATCGGTCTTCACACCATTCAAGCGTCTGTTAGTATTCACTAAAGAAATGTGCAGTTCTTGAGAAGATCCTCGCCATAGTCTTTTTAGTTCCCTACACACCGTTAATATGCTAAATAAACTAGTGGTAGCACTTTGGAACTCACGAGTGTTCCCTTCTGCTGATTTCGTGTGATATTTTACAGTGACTCTTTCTGAAACTCGACGGTCCTTGTCCATCAGTACATGCGGTCTTCCTCGTCTTAGTTTATTTCTGTCATTGTTTTTAAGTGGTTCCAGTTCACAGTCACATTACCTACAGTTGACTTGGGCAGCTCTAGAAGCGTTGAAGTGTTTCTGATTGATTTCTTACATAGGTGGAATCCAATCAGTTGTCCACGTGCGGAGGCTCTGGGCTCTCCTGACCTAACAATTCTGCTGTTATTGGTACTATACTAGCAACACAGTACTTCCTGCCTCCTTTTATACTGGCGGATCCAGCTGTCGCTATACCTAGCGTTCCGTATTACACAGGGGTGTCCGATACTTTTCATCATTGTAAATGAACCGTTAGTAATAACTGCACTCGTACCAGGACATACTTTATTTACTTTTGGTGAGGCGTCAATATAATATATCTAATAATCTATCAAAAAATAAAAAAGTCAGAAGAAGAATAAACAGATCTGTTTTCCAAAACTTGTCCTCAGCTCGTGGTCTTACGGTAGCGTTCTCGCTTACCGCGCACGGAGTCCCGGGTTCGATTTCCGGCGGGGTCAAGGATTTGCTCTGCCTCGTGATGACTGGGTGTTGCGTGTTCTTCATAATCATTTCATCATCATTGACTCGCAAGTCGCCGAACTTCCCCGCATGGGGAATCCCTGCCAACAATGCCATACGATCATTTCATTTCATATCAGCGAAAGTAAACTTCGAAATAATTTTGTGGTTAAAAGAAACTGTTGACAAAATTTCTTTTAATGTCTATATACAGCCGCTTATCGAAATATGACCACTCTATCTAACTCTCCATCAAATGGCGCACTCATGTGGTACTCGCATGAACTTCTTCAGAGGGCACCGGTAAGTCACGTAGAGTGCTTGAAAGAAGAAGCTTTTTCTATGATAGTCCTCACTTTTTCGTTTTCTTTTCAGAACAAATCTACGTTGTAGTTATAGAATGTGTTTCACTGTGAAGTATAAGTACTAGAAACTTACGTTTTTAAAGCAGAACTTTCGCATTATTTACTTTATCTTGTCTTTGTTCAATAAATCTTTGGAAATCACGTGCCATTTGCCGTGCTGGCCGCTCTCTTAATAAGACCCCCATGCTGGACCTAATTATGGACCCGGGGCCATATTTGGGTAAATATCCTAAGGTAATTGCTCTTCCTATTTTCAGATGTCAAAATGACGAAACTGCGATCAAAATTCAAAGCTTAGTGCGATCAAAGCTCTCGAAGACGAACACAAGCCTGTTGTACAAGCTGTACGTGAATTCCAAGAACTAAACAGCAGACGTATTTAATGACTCTGAAGTCGCAAAGTAGTGAATCAGCATTATGTTTCGAATGTTGCAGTAGGTCGTAAAACTATTTTACCTCCCAAAATAGAAGCTCAGTTCCTCTTATGGCAATGGAGAAAATTTATTGTGGTCGATGCACGGGCTTTCAGCTAGCCATTAGAAACATATTGAGTATTCTTTTAAGTATTAACATGGACTCAGGTAAGAAATGGTTGCGGCTGCTCATGAGACGCCATTGTGGTCTCTCCTTTAGAACACCGACGCTGCTCTCTAAAGACAGACTGTAAGGGCAATGCTGAATCCTGCAGGTACAATTGCAGCAACACATCCTTCTGGGTGAATACAAAAAATGGTTCAAATGGCTCTGAGCACTATGGGACTCAACTGCTGTGGTTATCAGTCCCCTAGAACTCAGAACTACTTAAACCTAACTAACCTAAGTACATCACACACATCCATGCCCGAGGCAGGATTCGAACCTGCGACCGTAGCAGTCGCACGGTTCCGGACTGCGCGCCTAGAACCGCGAGACCACCGCGGCCGGCTGGGTGAATACAACTGGCTTTCTTGAAAGACATCATGTTTACGCCAGCGACTTGAACTTTCGATTTCCACTACTGCAATTTCGGCCTTAGGCCATTATCAAGTGCGGATGATTTGGCTTTAAGCCATGTCTACTTTATACAAGTTGACACGTTTAAATGTCGTTGTATATAACAGCAAATGGCAAGGACATATGAATGTGTCAGCTTGTATAAAGTAGACATGACTTAAAGCCAAAACATCTGTACCTGATAATGGCCTAAGGCTGAAATTGCAATATTGGAAACAAAAAGTTTAACAATCACTCGCGTAAACACTGTGTATTTCAAGAAATTTCACTTGACTGTGAATCCCAGTTATGAAAAGTTAATTAACAGCTGGCTTTGTTCATAAAATTGCTCCACCTCTTCATCAACGTTGTCAAAACACCCAAGGACGATCCAGTGCCCCTGATTTTGAATAGCCACATGACACACATCCGCTTCATCGACGGTATTCAGCTTGGCCGAGATAATGGAGTTTCCACAGTTTTTCTGCTTCCTCACTGCTCTGATAATATGCAACCATTGGGCGTATCTTTTATGTGGCCATCAAAAGTCATGCTACACCCACGAACGTGGAAATAAAGGTGGCATGCGCTTAGAAACTGAGTGCAAATAGGAACACTAATGGGCCGTGCTTGCACAGGTGCTGCAAATATGGCAATGGCCATCAAAGCGTTCAGATCCAATGGAATTCTCCCCTTGGATGAAAATATTTTCGGTGCACAATTTATGCAACCAGAGCCTGCTCTTGAAGTTGATAACCAATACATATCACCTCAGGAAATCTGCGACCCCTTTTCAGTTAGAGGGCCAACACAACAGTCACGCAAGGTGGGCTGCCAACCTCCCTCCGAGAGCTCGGATCAAAATTTCGCCAATGGATGTAAACAACAACAGACTTTCCGCATAAACACGGAACAACTTCGTGATAAGCCATGTGACAGATATCCACCTATTGGAACTACAGGTAGTACTCCACAGAATCGGCGGTATAAGCAGTCCAGCAGAGTCAGACCGGCAGTGTGTTCCTACGGAGAGGACAGCTCCGGCCAATACCTACGCCGGCTCTAGCGTAGTAGACGCTCGCTGTAGCCTTCAGTAGAAAATTGTATCTTTGTAATTGTGTAGAACAGTATTTTGGTTATTATTTTCTTTTCACGGTCTTGTACTCTTATCTGGTTTTTGCCACTTCAAGTATTGTTGTGCTTCTTGTTGTTCTTGCGTCTGGACATTAGTGCACGCCAAGAAGGCGTTTTAGTTATAAGAAAGAGTGTGCAAAACTTGATTGTTAGTTCTTCCCTGCCGATCGAAGAACACTACACTGTGACTGCCGTAGAACTAAGGATTTCCACCCGACAAGGCAGTGCAACCTTTACCACGGGCTCACCTTCAGAGAAATAAATCGTAGAGTTGCATCAGAAGATGAAAGACAAGGAGGAATCAGCTGCACGTATAAGACTGGTTGTTAAAACTGACTGGGGTACAGAAACGTTTCTTCCTCTGAAAGTTCAGATGCTGAAGAACATTAGATTCAAATTTGACGACTTAGATGTTGTTAACGAAAATGACAACGGTGAAGATGCAAAATGTCCAGTGTACAATAAACTGTATTAGCAGGACAAAAACGACAGAAATGGATTCCGTGCATACACTGCTTTTTCACTACTTTTGACATTCGACTTAAATACGTTACAAATGTTTACTTTAGCACAAATAGTAATGAAACATGTACTCTCTTTTTTCCAGCATTCTGGTCAACTACAGGTCATAATGCAAAAAGAGGCGTGTTTTGGTACTTGTATAAAGCTTACACATTTTACATAGGGTTAGGATTCTTTCCATAGAAACAACAGCTCACAAAACAAAAAATTATCCAGTGAGGCTTCGGAAAAGCACACGGCGACGTGTTATAGCGCTGTTCAAGAGTAATTCATTTCCATGTGCCGGAGGCTTCACCTATTTTTTCTGGTGTTCGTGTAGGGTGGAAGCGCCACGAAACTGCTGTTACCGACGTATTGAACACGGTCTTAATCTCTCATACACACACTGCTTGTTGACTAGAGCTTATTTCAAAATTGGCAGGTGATGCTCTCCCTCTCCACCGAAGAAAAGATTAAAACCCACAAATCACCTCCAATAAAAAAAGGGACGTTAATGCCACAACCAGGAAAGGATTTTTAATCATATCCAAATGTGGCAGAACTACCATTCGAAAGACGCCATAATTTTATACGACGCTTAGATGCCTCAGGAAGCTTAACATTACTGTTGAAGCGCTTCTTCAAACACACTGATGCTTGGTAAAACAGCAGAGAAATACAAACCGACCTAAATTTTCCCCATCACTGACCGTCCCGCACTTTCCTGTAGTAATAGCACGGAACATGCGTGAAACTCCATCTGCTGAAGCAATTTATCAACCAAAAGTACAGCTGCCATTAAACGGTATTCTGTGATGCGAGTCTCAAACTAATCTTACACAAAAAAAACAAAACAAAAAAAACAAAAAAAAACAATCTGTTCTACTTGTACGATAATATTTTACATAATGACTCGCAAAACCTCAGTAAGGATCTGACAACTTTCTTACTGTCAGTACAAGTCGCAACCATTCATCAGTCAGCGGTTCAAGAACTACTGCCAAAATGACAAAAGTACGAAGACCTAGTGCCGGGGTGAACCGTGGTACAGTCAACTCCACAAAAAAGTGTACGCCGTTATCTGTATGAAATGAAGGACACTATTATAAATATATGTATAACTGGAAAATACATGTTATTACTAATTGCACAATCACCTAATAGTTCAAATGGCTCTGAGCACTATGGGACTCAACTGCTGAGGTCATAAGTCCCCTAGAACTTAGAACTACTGAAACCTAACTAACCTAAGGACAACACACACATCCATGCCCGAGGCAGGATTCGAACCTGCGACCGTAGTGGTCGCGCGGTTCCAGACTGTAGCGCCAGAACCGCTCGGCCACCAGCGGCCGGCCCTAATAGTTAATCCAATCGCTGCCGTGATAGATGATCGCTTGGCACCTTAGCCCTCTCTCCGCTAAATCATCCACGTTTCGAACCTCTAAATATTGTTTGAACCACTTCGTAATGTATGTCTTTAAATCTATGGAAATTTAGCAGCAGCTCATTATAAAGGCTTTGACCCTTAGGATTATTTACTTGGAACACTGCCTCGTGACACTTCAGATACACTGAAGAGCCAAAAAAACTGGTACAAGTGCCTAATAGCCTGTAAGGCGTCCAGGAGCACGTAGAAGTGCTGCAGTGCGACCTGGAATGGACTCGACCAATGTCTGAAATAGTGCTGGAGGGAACTGCAACCATGAATCGTGAAGGACTGTACATAAATCCGTAAGAGTACAAGGGGTTGGAGAACTCTTCTGAACACCACGTTGCGAGGCACACCAGATACGCTGAATAATGTTCACTTCTGGGGAGTTTGGCTGTCAGCGGAAGTGTTTAAAATCAGAAGAGTGTTCCTGGAGCCACTCTGTAGCGATTATGGATGTATGACGTGTCGCATTGTCCTGCTGGTATTGCGCAAGTTCGTCGGAATGCACAATCGACATGAATGGATGCAGGTGATGAGACAGGATGCTTACGAGTATGTCACCTGTGAGAGTCGTACCTAGACGTATCGGGGGTCCCATATCACTCCAATTGCACACGTCCCACACCATTACAGAGCCTCCACCAGCTTCAACAGTCGTGTGACATGCAGGGTCCATGGATTCATGAGGTTGTCTCCATACCCGTACACGTCCGTCCTCTCGATGCAATTTGAAGCGAGACTTGTCCGACCAGGCAACATGTTTCCAGTCATCAACAGTCCAATATTGGTGTTGACACTTGTTGAAGCCAGAACTGAAATCTGCAGCAATTTGTGGAAGGGTTCCACTTCTGTCACGTTGAACGATTCTCTTCTCGTTATTCCTGTTCTTACAGGATCTTTTCTACTGCCGCAGCGATGTCGGAGATTTGATGTTTTACTGGATTCCTGGTATTCACGGTACACTCGTGAAATGGTCGTACGGGAAAAACCCCAATTCATGTCTACATCGGAGATGCTGCATCACATCGGTCGTACACCAACTATAACACCACTTTCAAACTCACTTAAATCTTGATAACATGCCGTTGTATCAGCAGTAACTGATCTAACAACTGCGCCTGATACTTGTTGGCTTATATAGGCGTTGCCGACCACAGAGCCGTATTCAGTCTGTTTACGTACCTCTGTATTTGAATACGCATGCCTATACGAGTTTCTTTGACGCGTATCATTTTAAACGGCAACCGACATAAAAAGTTCAACTATCACACTGTTTATCCACACATTGTGCGAAAGAGCATTGATTAAAAGATTCGAGACCACTACCTGATATGTCGCTGCAGACGCTACATTTAAAATTATGGCTTACACTTTCTTGTGGAACTGACTGTAGGTTCTATGCGCGGTACAATCGGAGAGCATGCGATAGCATGCATACCTAACAGTTCTTAAACGCCTCTCATAAAAACGGGATTTGCCGGTGTTTATTCCTCGGGTCTTATTGGTGATAAAAAGGTAGGGTCTTGTGTTTTGGACAGTCCTCCGACCAGGGACCATTTATACCCACAAATATCTTGGTTCTTTTTGCAATTGATGTAATCTACGGTGGGCTTGGCGGGACTTCCGGAAGAACCATTATTTCATGGGTGGTTCCGAGTAAAACGCCAAAGAAGTGTATTTTCACTAAATTTTCGCCATCACCAGAGGACAGAAACCCAGTCGACGGTGCCAAAACAGGAGAGGAAAGCAAATGGCTAAAATTTTTATGATTTGTTTCTTAGATCTGACCACAAACAACTTAGAAAATTTGTCCTGATACCATTATACGGTTCCGAGATGCAGTGTTTCATAGTTACCCTTCTTATACACGTAAAATATGCACGTAATGTCCGCTGTGAAGTGAAACTGTAGTTTAAAAGATGACGAACCACGAAGAAATATGCTTTAAATTGTCTGCTTCATCATCTGAGAAACCTATGTTCCAGTAATGAAGCACTGTAAAGTGTTTTCAAGGTTTTTTTTGCATATAAATTACGGTTTAAGGCGTAAAATAAATTTTGCGTTACTCCAATTTCACATAAGTAAAGTATCTAAAATTCATATGAGTTGCTTGGCCTGCTGCACCTTTATAAATGTTCCAAGAATTTTTGGCATGCTATTATTTTCGCACTCTTTTGTGCTGAGAGAGAAGAAGGTACTGACACTGGCAAAAAGCAGGATATGTAATAAACACTGGAAGGCAGTGGACAATAGCTGTGTTACATAAAGAGCGAGGGAGACAACGGCAGTTCTGGAGAGAAAGAGGAACACAGTGGCAGTGGAACATAGCAGCTACACGCCAGAATGCTACAGACTAAGGGTTACGTAACGGGCCACCATATTCCACTGTAGCCGCTCTTCGCCACTCGTGTCAACTCCTATCTATCCCTTGCTCTATGGATGCGTCTTTGACTGGTAATCGAAACGTTCTCGCTCCCACGTTCGAATCTTGTCACTGCTTAAATCTCGAATGAAGATCACCTGTAATGGCGGCCGTGGACTTTCTGTGTGAGAAGCCACCCTCGTTTCGCCAATGGCCTTGTGAAAGACGGCGGAGCAGCGGCAGAGTTCAGGGCGCTCTCTTGCCCTTAGGGTTGGAATCTGCCCCGAAAGGCGGACGAATCAGCAATGATCAACGGGATGAGGATGCAGAATGCAACGAAAACAACTGCACTGAAGACACAGAAAGTGTATCCACAGGATATGCGGCCTGTAATTGAAGAAATGTCATGATGATCTCTCCATTGGCAAAAGATACCGGAATAGGCCCCATTCAGGTTCAAATGGTTCAAATGGCTCTGAGCACTATGGGACTCAACTGCTGTGGTCATCAGTCCCCTAGAACATAGAACTACTTAAACCTAACTAACCTAAGGACATCACACACATCCATGCCCGAGGCAGGATTCGAACCTGCGACCGCAGCAGTCGCACGGTTCCGGACTGCGCGCCTAGAACTGCGAGACCACCGCGGCCGGCCTCATTCAGGTCCGCGGGAGGAGCCTGCCAAGGGGGAAGTGACCATGAGACGGGGCTTGCAATGTCAGACGTCTGAATGTGGTAGGGAAAAAATAAAATGAAAACGCAGAGGCTCATTCTAGATATAGTCGGGATCAGTGACGTGAAAAGCAGAAGACAGAGATTTCTGGTCAGGCGAGTATAGGGTACTATAAACAGAAGCAGAATCTGGTATAATAGAAGTAGGATTCGATATATATACACTCCTGGAAATGGAAAATAGAACACATTGACACCGGTGTGTCAGACCCACCATACTTGCTCCGGACACTGCGAGAGGGCTGTACAAGCAATGATCACACGCACGGCACAGCGGACACACCAGGAACCGCGGTGTTGGCCGTCGAATGGCGCTAGCTGCGCAGCATTTGTGCACCGCCGCCGTCAGTGTCAGCCAGTTTGCCGTGGCATACGGAGCTCCATCGCAGTCTTTAACACTGGTAGCATGCCGCGACAGCGTGGACGTGAATCGTATGTGCAGTTGACGGACTTTGAGCGAGGGCGTATAGTGGGCATGCGGGAGGCCGGGTGGACGTACCGCCGAATTGCTCAACACGTGGGGCGTGAGGTCTCCACAGTACATCGATGTTGTCGCCAGTGGTCGGCGGAAGGTGCACGTGCCCGTCGACCTGGGACCGGACCGCAGCGACGCACGGATGCACGCCAAGACCGTAGGATCCTACGCAGTGCCGTAGGGGACCGCACCGCCACTTCCCAGCAAATTAGGGACACTGTTGCTCCTGGGGTATCGGCGAGGACCATTCGCAACCGTCTCCATGAAGCTGGGCTACGGTCCCGCACACCGTTAGGCCGTCTTCCGCTCACGCCCCAAAATCGTGCAGCCCGCCTCCAGTGGTGTCGCGACAGGCGTGAATGGAGGGACGAATGGAGACGTGTCGTCTTCAGCGATGAGAGTCGCTCCTGCATTGGTGCCAATGATGGTCGTATGCGTGTTTGGCGCCGTGCAGGTGAGCGCCACAATCAGGACTGCATACGACCGAGGCACACAGGGCCAACACCCGGCATCATGGTGTGGGGAGCGATCTCCTACACTGGCCGTACACCACTGGTGATCGTCGAGGGGACACTGAATAGTGCACGGTACATCCAAACCGTCATCGAACCCATCGTTCTACCATTCCTAGACCGGCAAGGGAACTTGCTGTTCCAACAGGACAATGCTCGTCCGCATGTATCCCGTGCCACCCAACGTGCTCTAGAAGGTGTAAGTCAACTACCCTGGCCAGCAAGATCTCCGGATCTGTCCCCCATTGAGCATGTTTGGGACTGGATGAAGCGTCGTATCACGCGGTCTGCACGTCCAGCACGAACGCTGGTCCAACTGAGGCGCCAGGTGGAAATGGCATGGCAAGCCGTTCCACAGGACTACATCCAGCATCTCTACGATCGTCTCCATGGGAGAATAGCAGCCTGCATTGCTGCGAAAGGTGGATATACACTGTACTAGTGCCGACATTGTGCATGCTCTGTTGCCTGGGTCTATGTGCCTGTGGTTCTGTCAGTGTGATCATGTGATGTATCTGACCCCAGGAATGTGTCAATAAAGTTTCCCCTTCCTGGGACAATGAATTCACGGTGTTCTTATTTCAATTTCCAGGAGTGTATGATGATAGTGCAGAACAAGAGTGACTGGGAACAGTTCAGTGACAGGACTGTTCTCGTCAGAATCGACAGCAGACCAATACCGACTACGATACTTGTAGACGTAGAGGCAGTTTGTAATGGAATGCATTTACAAGTTATAACCATTACTGCCCATAAAGTTTTAGGGTTCTAATTAGTCTGGATCCAGTTTGTAGATTTGAACTGCCAGCTGATCCCCTTTATTTGAAGAATTACGCCGTATGTTGGCACTGATAGGATGTCTCCTTTTTTTCTTTTTTACTAAATGTGTAAATTCTAAATTAGAGGAAATCTTGCTATTTTTGTTAAAGTTTAATTTAAGTGCACTGTGGGCTCATTTGAAATCGTTAAAGAATTTTTGTTTCCATTCTGTTTTATATTTATTAAGCGGCAATAGCCGTTTGGTTTATTCGAAAGTTCTACTGTTGTAAAATCGGATGTTTGCACTTTGTAATGTACTAGAATAAATGTTTCGAAAATGGTGAATGACGTTTACCCTAATCCTTGTCCAGTCCTTCCACCTTCAGTTATCCAGAACACCTAGGCACCATTTGAATGTTCGTTGAGAGTGTGATTTTTCCTTGGACAAAGTGTGAGTTGGTCCTCGTAGCACCATGCACCATTAGTTGTTTTCCTTCTATTTGCATTTTATTTTGATTTGTTGTCTTATCTGGGATGCTGGAACTCTGTTTCTCAGGTATTTAATGCTGATCATGGGGTCTCGTGATTGTTCCGGTTTATCCCTTTTGAAAAAGGAGGATTTGGCGTAGGAACTAAGAAAACGCCGCCTTCTGTGTGGTGGAAGCGTTAAGGAACTGGTAGCCCACTTGTGCCCAGGTTTGGACAGCCTCTTCCTTATCAGTACTGACAGCATTTGCGAGGTAGTTAACGGGCTAGCTGATTGTGCCGCTGCTATATCGGCCGTTCTGTACGTCAGAACGAGCGTTTTTTAGGAATGAGCCAATCCGCCCGTAAGCAAATATAAAGACTCTAGGCGCAGCTTGTTCGTTGGTATAACAGTTTATGTGAAACTCATCACTTTGAGCATAATGCTGAGCAGTTTAAATTAGCCCAGCACTTTCATACGCGGGTGTGAGATTTGAAAGACATCGAAAGCCGCTTCGGGTTGGGTGAGATAAGGCAACGAGTGGAAAGCAGGAATCTTCTCCCGAACAGCTGGCTGTCGGAAAGTAATAGTAATGGGACACGTATACTGAAGGAGGCCAGATGGGGATTCCTTCGGTACATTGCCTAACCCGATGACGCTCGTTCTTCAGAGCATTGAAAAGCTTTCTGTAGAAAGTTTCAGCGAGGTAGAGGCTATCTTGCAGCTGACCGATCTGAATTTCATTTTGATGCCTTATTATTTTCCCATAATACTGTACTTCGGTTATTGTACACATTAACGCGTGGCGTATTCAGCCTCCTATTCACTAAGATTTTGCATGAACCGTGGGCGTTGAAGTATCTGCGAAAAAGTATTATTAGGTCGAAATTATGACAACGGAAGAGTGAATCTGAGTGGAAACGTTTTTGGAGGGTTCAGGCCCCCACGAGACCTTATCTAGGTATATTGAGCAGATTCTGATTGGGATGTCAGCCTTGGAATTGCAAATTACGGATCAGCAATTGGCTGACAACATACAGAAACGCATGAGGCCGTAGGAACGTACCTGTATTACATTCTTCAATAAACCTGTCACCATTGAATTAGATATTTTGGTATCCGTTACTGAAGGCTAGAGCTTTGCGGATAAACAGCGTGGTGAGTGTGTGTGTGTGTGTGTGTGTGTGTGTGTGTGTGTGTGTGTGTGGGAGGGGGATGGGGGGTTGGAGTGTAATTATCAGGACCCCATCCCCTTCATGGCCTCCGAACATCTTAAAAATTGTACCATTCCAACTTTGTGTTGTGATACAGCAACAATCTATTGAAAATTAGTCGTAGGTTGCAAGATATTCTTTATTAACTTAAGAACAACGCGGTTCGCCCGAATCGATCATTATCAGGTTTTGTCAAAAATGTAGAAACGTTCTGACGAAAAGCAAGAACATACTTAAAGGCAACCTAACGGAAGCGACGACAGACATAGCAGCGCTGTACAGGACCTAGCGCGCGGACTCTAAACAAAGCCACACGCTACAATGGCCCCAGAAGCCCATCTATATTCACATAGCGCATAGCGGGATATCGTAAAAATTTCGGTAAAGTTTCATCGTGGTCAGACAGAGATCACGAAATCAGAAATTGGATTGTGAGGCTTACGAAGAAGCGGATACACATTCGGATACAATTTAGTTATGATGGAGAGTAGCCTGAAGTTTAAGAAAGCAGTCAGGAAAACTCAATGCGCAAGGAATGGGGACATAGGAGTACTTTGGAATGAAGGAAGACGCTTGAAATTCTCTGAGGCTACCGTGTTTCGAGGTTCCGATGACAACAGCGTGAATGAAGTTGCCCGATACACTGGTGTATCAGCAGGGGCTACCTCATCCATCTACGTGGTGTAGAGCGCCTTCCTTCGAGTGTCTCTCTCAGCCATATAACAACGCGGATTAACACTCGCCAAATTATCCAATTGACATGGAGTGAAAGTGACTTCAGCATCATCAGTTTTTTTTTCTGTTTCTAACCCTAGGCGAATTGTTGCTGCTGGTGAATGGCACTCTATCTAAACCTATTTTGTAACTGACATTTCGAAGGCAACTACCACATAAAACTGCACTCCTACAGGGCCGAAAGTCAAAGAAACCTAAGGTATGTATTGTGGTCTGACCAGCCCTGATTTCATAATAATGCCAGTCGAGGGCGTCACGCCATAGAAGTATTCAACCCGCAGTGTGAGCAAATATAGTTAAGGCCAGAGGTCTTTCTATGATGTTTTGTGGGTGTCTTTCCTACGACGACATGGATCAACTCATGAATGATACTCAGGATTTGCATTTCAACATTCTAGGCGACCAACTGGTGCCATTTCTTCTAAGCTTTCACGATGAGAGTGCTATGGACACACTAGTCTTCCAAGTTGACAGAGGCGTGTTCGAAAGGGTGAATGACGAACACTCAGCCACACTGTTGTACCTGTACTGGTCCGCTGGAAAACTTGGTTTTAATATCAGGTCTGGGACTATTTGGAATAGCGAGTGATTTTGCTGAAGAAACTTGTGCACTCTCCCCATCAGCAAATTGACGCTATTATCGAAGATATGCCAGTACGGAAGCTAGTTGTGATGGTAGACGGTATTTGCGGGAAGTTTGCTGGGGCTGACCAAATTTTTGTCCAGTTTGCTTATTTCGTTTATATTTAGCTGTCTTAGGTGACCACGTGGTAAATGTTCTTTTTTAGGATTCCCTGTCTCAATCGGTAAAAGAGGAACCCTCATCGGATCACTTTGCTGTCCGCCTATCTGTCTGACTCTTGTGAACTCTCTGTCTCAAGAAAGGCTAAACGAATCACCTTCAAATTTATGTCACATGCGAAAGTCTATGGTCGATTGGCGATTTAAAAAACTGAATTATCTATGTCAAGGCAGTCAAAATATATGGCCGTTCATGTCACATTCTTTGATATCTTGCCAGTATTTATATCGATAACAGGCAAAAACCGTTCAAATACCCTTCCAGCGATCAGGATGGATGAACTGTTTGTAATTAAATTTCTGCGGAACGCTCGGTGCTTGTGCGCTACCCTCAATAATCTCGACTTTTTTCCGTGTTAGTTTAAGCTACCCTCTACCTACTGCATTTCCCTGCGCATTCACGTTTGGTATGGCCTACTGCCACGACTTCCTCAAAAAAATGTAATCTCTCAGTTTCGATGGGAACTTACAAGTTATGATTTTCTCTTTATACAGTTTGCCCATGTCGGACTGTAAGGTATGACAGTTCCTTACATCTACAATCCAGTGGTGGATTAGTCGCAAGTTCTTGTTGTTTTCCTTCTCTTAATCATTCTCTTTTGATCATACCATTACTTCTAAACTCTTAATGCATTAGTCTGCTTATGTTATCACCTGTCCACGCTGGTTCGAAATAATAAAAATTAAGGGGAGTTGGAACGCCCTATCCCGACAATGTTAAATTTAGTGACTTGGCTTGCCTGTATTTCAGGAACCCCTGTAGCCATTGACGTGAAACTTTGACAGGAGATTAAACTGTATGTTCTAATGAAGTAAATCTAGGGTGAACTGCCTGGTATGAGTGTGCATAGGACACAATATTTCGGCAATCGACAACGTTGCCATCATCAGGTGCGCTGATGTACTGACCGGCGGTGGGCCGGCGCCATGTATATATAGGACAATCCCCCTCCCGCTCCTCCCTCAGGCGCTTGCTATGAGTCGGTGCGGTCCGCGCCCCAAGCTAGGTCCAGGTACAGCGTCCGTTCTCCCGCCGTCTGGGCGCTGCGTCCTAGGTCTTCTCGTTCAGGAGGGTCTGCCGGCACCGCTCTCGTTATTCTTTCCTCCTCCCCCGAAGTCGGTGCACTCCGGGAAATATCCTTTTTCTTCTTAATCCGGGTGATCGTGGGTTTCCACGCCTTGCTAAGGATGTAACCGCTGTCACGATTTAGTTGTGGCTCCCTTACTCTGATATCTATGGATTCTTTGATGACACAGCTCCAGTATTTGGAAGTTTGTGTCGGGACTTTGGTTTGGTCATAATCCATGCTGTGGAGTTCCGACAGGCAATGCTCAGCGATTGCCGACTTACTGGGCTGTTGCAGTCTAGTGTGCCGTTGATGTTCTCGGCATCGGTCCTCAGTGGTACCAATGGTCTGCCCTATGTATACACTACCGCATTGGCAAGGTATCTGATAAACCCCTGATTTACGTAGACCAAGGTTGTCCTTGACACTACCAATAAGTCTCTTGGTTTCCCTTGGAGAACGAAAGATGGATTTCACTTGGTGTTTACGTAAAATTCGTCCAATTTTTGCGGATAAGGCCCCACAAAACGGAATAATAGCCAAGGCCGCCTCCTCCTGACGATCATCCTTAGTTTCCGCCGGTGCTGAAGGTGTGGGATGTAGAGCCTTCCGAATTTGCCCTTCCTTGTAACCGTTCCTCCGAAACACGGTCTTCAGATGGTCCACTTTTTGTTGGAGACCGTCCATGTCGGAGATGGTGTGAGCTCTGTGTACAAGAGTCTTGAGCACGCCACTCTTTTGTGCCGGGTGGTGGCAGCTATCCGCATGTACGTACAAATCGGTGTGCGTCTTCTTCCTATACAGGCTGTGGGCCAAAGTGACGTCAGCTCGTCTTCTAATCAAAGCATATAGGAAAGGGAGCATCCCATCCGTTTCGATCTCCATGGTGAACTTAATATTCTAGTGTCTGAAGTTGAGATGTGTGAGGAAGTCTGCCAGTTTATCTCTTACATGTGGCCAGATAACGAAGGTATCGTCCACATATCTAAAGAAACAGGTGGGTTTTAGATGTGCTGATTCAAGAGCTTCCTCCTCGAAATGTTTCATGTACATATTTGCGACAACGGGTGAGGGTCGTCTCCCCATGGTTGCTCCTTCTGTCTGCTCGTAGTATTCACCATCAAATAAGAAGTAAGTTGATAACAGAACATATCTGAGAAGGTTGGTGGTCTCTTCGTCGAATTTCTGGCTTATGAGTTCCAATAATTCTTGTAACGGAACTTTAGTGAATAGAGATACCACGTCGAAGCTCAGCAGTATGTCAGATTCATTAGGCGCAAGGTTGTTGATGCGTCCCAGGAAATCTATGGAGTTACGGATATGGTCTGTACATCTCCCAACGTATGGGCTAAGCAGTTGTTTGAGGTGTTTGGCGAGAAGGTACATTGGGACACCAACATTGCTGACAATGTGACGTAACGGAATCGATTCCTTGTGCACCTTCGGCAGTCCGTAAAGTCTAGGAGGATCAGCAGCCCTCGGGCGTAGCATCTTGGTAATCTCGTCAGGGAAGCCGGAATCCTTGAGAAGCGCCAGTCTTCCTGTCGACCCTCTTGGTAGGATCGGTGTCAATCTTCGTTTATGCGCTGTCACCAAGTAGGCCCCGCATCTTCTCAGCATAATCCTGTCGGGATAGGATCACTGTTGCGTTGCCCTTGTCTGCAGGTAATATTACTAAGTTTGGATCTTCTCTTAGCTCCCGTATGGCGGCCCTATCCCTGTAGGGGATGTTCGGTTTCATCAGCTTTGTTTTGATTAGAGCTCTGCAGGTTTCGCGATGAACTTCTTCAGCAGCTTCAGGTGGAAGTCGAGCAGCTGTTTGTTCCACTGTGCTAATGATGTCAGCAATGGGTGCATCTTTAGGAGTCGGAGGGAAATTCAATCCTTTTTAAGAACCGAAATAGCGTCATCATCCAGTTCCTTGTTAGTGAGATTGATGATGGTCTTTCCGCGGCCATCAGAAGGTTGTTTCTCCGATATACGTTCAGACTTGGATGCCTGTCGTTCGGCTGTGGGTTGTGTCCGCTGTGGCCCATGTAACACCATCAACCCAGTCCCACGTCCAGGGGTTGAACCGGTTGGCCAGTTGTAGATGTAATTGTAGTAGTTCTTTGTTGGTAGTGTCCAAGCGCCAGCGCGTGAAGCGAATTCTCTCTCGTACCAAAGCTAGACTGGCACGTTTCTTGATTCTTCTGGCCGCCGCTGAGTCTATGTGATGCATGACCTTAGCAAAATTCGGTAACACACGTTTTCTCGGCACTTCATAAGAAAAACAAAAGAACGCAGTAGATGACTTCTCCGATGACGCAGCTTGTCGATCCTTTTCATGCTGCGATACATCTCCTCCCCGTAGAGGTATGTGAAGTGATTCTTCAATTTCTCCAGGCGTATTTTATCACGAAATAAATCTCGGGTGAACAGCCTGGTATGAGTGTGCATAGGACACAAAATTTTGGCAATCGAACACGTTGCCATCATCAGGTGCGCTGATGTACTGACCGGAGGTGGGCCGGCGTATGTTCTGAGTCTACTGAATTACAATAACTGCATTTCATTCAGCCATTGCTTTCGGAAATACAATTTTTTAATTACATGGTTAAAATCTTGTGTTCTTTTTTGTACATTATCCTAAATAATTTTAATTATACATAACATTATGTTCCTTTTTAAGTACAGTAGACTCAGGATATGCATGTTATTACTCCCTGAAAATCTGAATGGTCTACTCGAAGCGGTTTCTGCGAATTATGCAAAAATGCTACAGAAAATGTAAATTTTCTGGAACGGCTTCTAAAGTTTCAAAAGGCTGTAACGTACATAGTATGTGCTTAATTTATTTTTATTTTTAGTCACTCAGAAGCACCCCCACTTGATCTTTTTCCAAGTTATTTCTTCTTTTATTCTTTCTGGACTCCTTAGTGGCCAACTGTGCTGCATACTCTGCTTTACCAATGCGAACCTTGTCTTTCTTTCAAGTTCTCTGATGCAGTTTGCTCCAGGATTAATTCCCACATGCTGTAGCACTTTCACCCTACGAATGTTGCCATCATTAAAAGCAATAACAGCATCACTGGCCCCCGCTTACGTGTCTTCATTCTAACAAAAACATTTTTTGGTAAGGGAGTCCACATAAGATTGTTGAACGACTCATTGGGATTTTGAGTCTGACTTCTTCAGTAATTCATGATTTGCCAGATCTCTGTACATAGGTTTTATCATATATATGACTGCTGTTGGGATTCAATGTTTATGGCTGTATGAACTGTTTGAGTACTGGGCATTGCGGTGACTACAACATGAATCACGTCCAGGAGGGCAAAGTTGGTGTACCGGTTTATCATCAGTTGACAGTTCTGTGGAAGAAGGTAGGCCATATTGCCTGCTTCATTTTCAACAAATCCTCAGTATTATTGCTAATGGCCTTGCATAATAATGTTGCAGTTCATCAATCATTTACCAATCTATTCGTCACTTTTCCTCGGAAAAACGTTAGCACATCGACATACAACGCGTTTTTATACTATGAAACGATGCGCTATTGTTTTTGACAGTGCTACCAATAAAAATACGTAATTTAACGATTTAACATAGCAATCCACAGCCTCCTACATAAAAAATTTCCGGTTTTATTAGATCTTTAAGTAATGCCAAGTCAAAATTTTAACATTTTCTACCCTTGTAGACTATATTTAAAAAACTGAAATAAAATACTTCCCTCGTGAGTTTATAAGTGATATACAGGGTGTACCATAATTAATGGCGTAAAAGCATGCAGTTTGAAAATACACGACACTACCCCCTTTCCTCACGTTCGGTCTGTGGAATCGATTCGTCAGTATTTGATGTGGTTTACGAAATATATCCAGCGGTAACGTTAGGTGCCTCACGCTATATATATATATATATATATATATATATATATATATATATATATATATATATATATATATATATAACTGCAAATTTTGTAATGAGATAAAAATCCCAAAATGTGAAAAAAAATCTTCCATTCTAGCTCCTCTTAAAAACTTCGCACTTACGCTCTAGTTAGAAGATTAAAGCATTGTACTGCGCAGTGAGTGGTGTTGGCTGACCGGTGAACCCAGGTGGAACAATGCTAACAGTTAAAAATTATTTTAATTGACTTTAATACATAACGTAGTGAGGACGCACCACTCCTCGTTGCCCCAGGCTCAAGCTGATGAACGGGCGGCGGCATCAGCCTGCTGCTGCTGAGCCGGCGCCCTGCGTTGCTTAGGACGACGGCCCTTGGGGACCCAGGATGTGGACGTTAGCTGCTTTACGTGCTGTGCTGCAACGGCGATCCACTCGGGCAATGGATCCTGTGCTCCGCATGCGGCCGCGGTGCGGACGCGTGGAGTCTGCTGTGCACGGGGTTCAACCTGCTGACGTCGGGCAGGAGTCGGCGGCAGCTGGCGCTATGGCGGTGGCGGCAGGCACTGACGGCCGGTCGGAGGGGTTGTGGGTCCAAGTGCCGTGAATGACTTAGTTCTGTCTCGAAACCACAGCCGCTACTGTTGGAGCCCAGTCGTATCACTGTCAAGCGTAGCTGTGGCATCGTGATGGTGGTGTTGGTTCCCAGCGGCAAGAAGCCATCCCTCACTTAAAATGCTGATTTACGTGTATGGCTCTGGGGCTCAATTGCTTCACTAAAACCCGGAGCTGAAAAAATGGTTCAAATTTCTCTGAGCACAATCGGACTTAACTGCTGAGGTCATCAGTCCCCTAGAACTTAGAACTACACTGCGGGCCACCGTAAATGCAACACCAAGAAAGACAAGAGGTAGCACAACAAGATTTATTTTGTAGATAACATGTTGACCAAGTATCAAATGATTACGTTTACAGACGTCTGTGACATGTGGGTCCTGCCAGAATCAGTAGCTAGAGTAGCCGCCATTGTTGGAGATCACCGCTGCCACACGTCTCGGCATTGAGTCAAAGAGACGTTGGATGTGTTCCTGGGGTACAGCAGCCCAAGCAGCTGCCACACGTTGCCAAAGATCATCTGGTGTGGCAGCTGGGGATGTAATCAGGGTCACTCGTTGAGCAACCATAGACCACATGTTTTCTATCGGCGAAAGACCCTGAGAGCGAGCCGGCCAGGGAAGCAATTGAATCTGGTTATTGACGAAGAACCTTTGGACAATGCGTGCCACGTGTGGTCGCGCATTATCCTGTTGAAATATGGCTGTGGCCGAGCCCTGAAGGTAAGGAAGGACAACTGGCTCCAGCACCTCGGATATGTAGCGCCGGCTATTTAAAATACCGGCAATGCGTACTAGAGGCGTGCGAGAGTAATATCCAATACCGCCCCATACCATAATACCCAGTGCAAGACCAGTGTGGCGGTGCATAATGCAGCTGTCCAGCATCCTCTCTCCACGGTGTCTCCACACTCGAATCCGACCATCGTGGTTCTGCAGACAGAAGCGTGCCTCGTCAGTAAAGACAACGTCATTCCATTCTGCCGTCCACATCCGTCTGTCCGTCTGTCATCACACCATTGGCGACGGAGACGTCTGTGGTTCTGCGTCAATGGTAGACGAAGCAATGGACGTCTTGCGGACAGACCACTCTGCTGTAAACGGCATCGAATGGTACGCGCAGACACTGGATGATGCGTTACAGACGCAATGTGCTGTGCTATGGTTCGGGATGTCACTGAGCTATCCGTCACTGCCATGCGCACAATTTGCCTATCAGCACGTGCAGTGGTGCTCCGAGGTGAATGCGATCGACCACATCGGTCCGTCGTACCCTCCTGCATCCAACGGTCACATATCCGCATTACAGTTGTTTGGTTTCGTCCAACACGACTAGCGATTTCTCTGTATGATAATCCACAATCTCGGTAAGCCACTATCCTTCCTCTGTCGAACTCGGATACGTGATCAAACGATGTTCGCTGTTGTCTACGAGGCATAACTGATCGTCTTGTGAAACAACCACAAGGTAAACACACCCGCCGAACGTACACTCGTCGAATTCGCCAAGTCTTAAATGGCGCTATGAGGTGGCGCCACAGGCGCGCGTGATGTGCGTCTGCGCTGAGATTCTAATCAGTTGCATATCTCATGGCTGCAAACCCATGGTGTAAATTTCACTTGATTCGGATGCTTCCTTCAGGGTGTTGCATTTACGGGGGCCAGCAGTGTACTTAAACCTAACTAACCTAAGGGCATCACACACATCCATGCCCGAGGCAGGATTCGAACCTGCGACCGTAGCGTTCGCGCGGTTCCAGACTGTAGCGCCTAGAACCGCTCGGCCACACCGGCCGGCCCCGGAGCTGAGTCACGTCATAATATCTCGACACTGGTGTGGTGAGATCAGCCCGCTGACTACACGGTAACCGCTGTCCGATGGCATTTACAGCTTTGCTGGGCTATCTTCGCTTCACAACCCAGTGACGCCTATGCCACTGAGACGCTCATGTCGTGGCTAGCAAACTGTGACTGTCAAAGCAGTGCTGTCCGGTGGCTTCCATACTACTTCCCCTTTTCTTTCTTTTTTAGGTAATCAGTCTTCAGTGTACTTCAGTGTGGTCCGACATGAAATCCTCTCCTATGCCAACCTGTTCATCTCAGACTACCAACTGCAACTTAAGTCGTCAATTATTTCCTGGGTATATTCCATTGTCAGCCTTCCTCTACACTTTTTACCCTGTACAGCTACGCTACTCTCATGGAAGTTGTTCCCTGATGTCTTGAAAGGTGTCCTAAGATCCTGAATCTTCTTCTTCTTAGTCTTTTCGATATGTTCCTTTTATTTCCGGTTCTGCGAAGAGCCCCCTAATTCCATACCTTACCATACTTCCTAATTTTTCAACATTCTTCTTTGGCACCACATCTGAAATGCTTTATTTTTCTTCTGTTCCTGTTTTCCCACAGTCCATCTTTCCCTGCCACACAATGCCATGCTCGAAACTTATGTTCTCAGTTATTTCTTCCTCAAATTAGGACCTATGTCTGACACTAGTAGACTTCTCCTGGACACGAATGCCAGTTTTTCCAGTGCTAGTCTGCTTTTGATGCCCTCCTTGCTCTGTCCGTCATGGGTCATTTTGCAGCCTAGGTAGCAGAATTCCTTAACTTCATCTTCATCGTGATCCGCAGTTATTATGTTAATTTTTGCGCTGTTCTCACTTCTGGTAGTTCTCATTTGTTGCGCCTTTCTTCTATTTACTCTCAATGCATATTCTGTACTCATTAGACAGTTCATCGCGGTCAATGCATGCTGTAATACTTTTTCATTTTCACTGAGGACAGCAATGTCATCAATAAATCGTACCTTTGATCTCCTTTGACCCTGAATTATAATTTCACTCTTCAAAGTTCATTTTATTTATTTCTTCGATATATAGATTCAACAGTAGGGGGAAGAGATCACATCCCTCTTACACACTGTGAATGAATGTTCAGTAGGCAGTTCAGCTGGACAGGTTTGGGCCTTATTAAAAAGTGAAGTCACAGAATTTTGAAAGGAAACCGTAGGTGCAAGGAAGGTAATTCCATTGATAACAAAAGGTCTACTTCACTTCATCTACGAAAGAAGGAAGTAGAAAAATTATGACAGAAATTCTTGAATACAGAAATAAAAGTTACTTAGGAATGAAATAAATGAGATGTGCAATGAAGCGAGGAAGAAATGGCTGCATGAAAATGCGAAGAAATGAAAAAGAAATTACTGTCGAAAGAGTGCAGCCAGTATACGGAAAAGGCAAAACAACATTCGGAGAAATTAAAAGCAACAGTGGTAACATGAGTGCCATGAGAAGTCCACTGTTAAATACAGAGTAGAGAGCGACTGGGTGGAAAGAGCCCACTGAAGGCCTATACGCGGGGGAAGACTTGTCTAATCACGTGGTATAAGAAGAAATAGGAGTCAACAGGGAGGAGATAGGGGGTACAATTTAAGTGAGCTTTGGACGACTTAAGATTCAATAAAGCAGAAGATATAGATAACATTCTTTCAGAATCCGTCATTCTGGCGACGTACCATCAGACTTTCGGAAAGACATCATCCACGCAATTCACTAGATAACACGATCCCACAAGTGCAAGAATAATCCTACAATCAGCTTAAAAGCCCTTGCATCCAGGTTGCTAATAAGAAAAATATGTAGGAGAATGCAAAAGAAAATTGATAATGAGTTACATGACAATCAGCCTGGCTTTAGGAAGAAAGGTAAAGGCACCAGAAAAGCTATTCTGACGTTTCGGTTGGTAACGGAGTCAACAATATTGTAAAATCAAGAAACGTTGACTGAATTTATTGACCTGCGAAAAGTGTTCGAGAGTGTAACGTGGTGCAAGATGTTCGAAATTCTGAGGAAAATATGGGCAAGCTGTAGAGAAACATATACAACATACAGAGAAACCAAGCTGGAGCAGTAAGAGTGAAAGGCCAAGAACGAAGAGCCTGGATTAAAAAGGGATTAAGGCAGGACTTATGTCTTTTCACCTGCTTTTGAATCTACACATAGAAAAAGCAATAGAATAATAAAAAGAAGGTTTCAACATTGGAATTAAAATTGAGGTTGAAAGGATATCAATAGTAAGATTTGTTGATGACATTGCTATCGCCAGCGAAAGAGGAGAAGAATCACAGTGTGTGTTGAACGGAGTGGAAGTCTAATGAGTACAGAATTTGGATTGAGAGTAAAAACACGAAAGGCATAACAAACGAGAAGTGCAGAAGTGAGAACAGTGAGAAACGTAATGTGGGAACTGTCCATAGCATGGCATTTCAATTTGCAGTATTCGCCGCGAAACAGGTTCAGGTGGAATGGCATTCACCGAAAGCAGCAATTCACCTCGGCTTTGAAACAGAAGAAAACTCGAAGATTAACAGTTGCCTCCACTCCCTGTCAGTTTGAACAATTTTGCAGCGATGTTATTACGCGGCGTGACACGGCTGAGAGACGCACTCTAAGGGAAGGAACTTTTCTCCATTTAAATAAGTCAAATATCTCCTGCTGATAGAAAAACTTATAGGGCAGTTTCATTCACGATGTCGTCATCCTCACATCAAAACATGGTATCTCTTTTCTGTCGTTCTATCATGTCTTTAGTTCCAGCCATTTCACTGTGTTGATCAAAGACAGTCGATAGGACACGAAAATCTCTTCACTGCAGTGACATACGATAGCAATAGAGGGTCTTAATATAACAGCAAGATATTAGTTCCATGCCATACTGTATTGAGAAATAACTGTTAAGAAAAAGATACGTACCCTGCGTCGTTTCCGAGTACTTAACACTGAAATTAGCCAATCCGCCCATTGCCCGTGTCAATTCAAGCGGCTAGTCACATACAGCAAGTTGCAGCTGTTGTCATAGCGTGGTTCTTAGCGGACAAGATGGTTCAAATGGCTCTCAGCACTATCGGACTTAACATCTGACGTCATCAGTCCCCTAGAACGCCGGCCGGAGTGGCCGTGCGGTTGTAGGCGCTACAGTCTGGTTTCGAACGACCGCTATGGTCGCAGGTTCGAATCCTGCCTCGGGCATCGATATGTGTGATGTCCTTAGGTTAGTTAGGTTTAATTACTTCTAAGTTCTAGGCGACTGGTGACCTCAGAAGTTAAGTCGCATAGTGCTCAGAGCCATTTGAACTATTTTCCCCTAGAACTTAGAACTACTTAAGCCTAACTAACCTAAGGACATCACACACATCCATGCCCGAGTCAAGATTCGAACCTGCGACCGTAGCAGACGCGCTGTTCCGGACTGAAGCGCCTACAACCGCTCGGCCATAGCAGACAAGACTCCTCAGCCATTGGCGAGGTGTTCATCCTTACTAACATCCCATGTCCAGCTTCTGTAACGCTCTTTTGTTCGGTTTTAGGAAACAAAACGCAGAACACGTTCGGAGGCACGGTCTCTGGCGGGCTGCTTGCATTTGGTCACGCAAAAAGCCTTATTGTTATCTCAGCACAATGGAGCCTGCAGCACCGTTTCAAACTGTTTCCAACTACCCTTTATGTAACTCTAAAGTGATCACTGTCCTAAGATGGTTACCAATATTTTCCCGATGAGCCTGTATTTATAGTCCCATATGTGGAGTGTCCTCTCCTCACGAGCCAAGGACCTTGCCTCAACGATACAGATAGCCGTACCGTAGGTGCAACCACAACGGAGGGGTATCTGTCGAGAGGCCAGACAAACGTGTAGTTGCTGAAGAGGGGCAGCAGCCTTTTCAGTAGTTGCAGCGGCAACAGTCTGGATGATTGACTGATCTGACCTTGTAACACTAGCCAAAACGGCCTTGCTGTTATGGTACTGCGAACGGCTGAAAGTAAGGGGAAACTACAGCCGTAATTTTTCCCGAGGGCACGCAGCTTTACTGTGTGGTTAAATGATGATGGCTTCCTCTTGGGTAAAATATTCCGGAGGTAAAATAGTCCCCCATTCGGATCTCCGGGCGGGGACTACTCAAGAGGACGTCGTTATCAGGAGAAAGAAAACTGGCATTCTACGGATCGGAGCATGGAATGTCAGATCCCTTAATCGGGCAGGTAGGTTAGAAAAATTAAAAAGGGAAATGGATAGGTTAAAGTTAGATATAGTGGGAATTAGTGAAGTTCGGTGGCAGGAGGAACAAGGCTTATGGTCAGGTGAATACAGGGTTATAAATACAAAATCAAATAGGGGTAATGCAGGAGTAGGTTTAATAATGAATAAAAAAAATAGGAGTGCGGCTAAGCTACAACAAACAGCATAGTGAACGTATTATAATGGCCACGATAGACACGAAGCCCATGCCTTTTACAGTAGTACAAGTTTATATGCCAACTAGCTCTGCAGATGACGAAGAAATAGATGAAATGTTTGACGAGACAAAAGAAATTATTCAGGTAGTGAAGGGAGACGAATATTTAATAGTCATCGGTGACTGGAATTCGACAGTAGGAAAAGGGAGAAATGGAAACATAGTAGGTGAATATAGATTGGGGCTCAGAAATGAAAGAGGAAACCGTCTGGTAGAATTTATCACAGAGCATAACTTAATCATAGCTAACACTTGGTTCAAGAATCATAAAATAAGGTTGTATACATGGAAGAATCCTGGAGATACTAAAAAGTATCAGACAGATTATATAATGGTAAGACAGAGATTTAGGAACCAGGTTTTAAATTGTAGCACATTTCCAGGGGCAGATGTGGACTCTGACCACAATCTATTAGTTATGAACTGTAGATTGAAACTGTAGAAATTGCAAAAAGGTCGGAATTTAAGGAGATGGGACCTGGATTAACTGAGTAAACCAGAGGTTGTACAGAGTTTCAGGGAACAATTGACAGGAATGGGGGAAAGAAATACAGTAGAAGACGAATGGGTAGCTCTGCGGGATGAAGTAGTGAAGGCAGCAGAGGATCAAGTAGGTAAAAAGACGAGGGCTAGTAGAAATACTTGATTAACAGAAGAAATATTGAATTTAATTGATGAAAGGAGAAAATATAAAAATGCAGTAAATGAAGCAGGGAAACAGGAATACAAACGTCTCAGAAACGAGATCGACAGGAAGAGCAAAATGGCTAAGCAGCTATAGCTAGAGGACAATTGTAAGGATGTAAAGGCTTATCTCACTAGGGGTAAGATAGATACAGCCCACAGGAAAATTAAAGAGACCTTTGGAGAAAAGAGAGTCACTTGTATGAATATCAAGAGCTCAGATGGAAACCCTGTTCTAAGCAAAGAGGGGAAAACAGAAAGGTGGAAGGAGTATATAGAGGGTCTATACAAGGGCGATGTACTTGAGGACAATATTATGGAACTGGTACAGGATGTAGATGAAAATTAAATGGGAGATACGATACTGCGTAAAGAGTTTCACAGCGCACTGAAAGACCTGAGTCGAAACAAGGCCCCGGGAGTAGACAACATTCCATTAGAACTACTGACGGCCTTGGGAGAGCCAGTCCTGAGAAAACTCTACCATCTAGTGAGCAATATGCACGAGACAGGCGAAATACCATCGGACTTGAAGAAGAATAGAATAATTCTAATCCCAAAGAAAGCAGGTGTTGACAGATATGAAAATTACCGAACTATCAGTTTAATAAGTCACAGCTGCAAAATACTAACGCGAATTATTGACAGACTAATGGAAAAACTGGTAGAAGCCGACCTCGGGGAAGATCAGTTTGGATTCCGTAGAAATGTTGGAACACGTGAGGCAATACTGACCTTACGACTCATCTTAGAAGAAAGATTAAGGAAAGGCAAATCTACGTGTCTAACATTTGTAGACTTAGAGAAAGCTTTTGACAATGTTGACTGGAAGACTCTCTTTCAAATTCTGAAGGTGGCAGGGGTAAAATACAGGGAGCGAAAGGCTATTTACAATTTGTACAGAAACCAGATGGCAGTTATAAGAGTCGAGGGGCATGAAAGGGAAGCAGTTGTTGGGAAGGGAGTGAGACAGGGTTGTCGCCGCTCCCAGATGTTGTTCAACTGTATATTGAGCAAGCAGTAAAGGAAACAAAAGAAAAATTTGGAGTAGGTATTAAAATCCAGGAAGAAGAAATAAAAATTTTGAGGTTCACCGATGACATTGTAATTCTGTCAGAAACAGCAAAGGACTTGGAAGAGCAGTTGAACGGAATGGACAGTGTCTTGAAAGGAGGATATAAGACGAACATCGACAAAAGCAAAACGTGGATAATGGAATGTAGTCGAATTAAGTCGGGTGATGCTGAGGTAATTAGATTAGGAAATGAGACACTTAAAGTAGTAAAGGAGTTTTGCTATTTGGGGAGCAAAATAAATGATGATGTTCGAAGTAGAGAGGATATAAAATGTAGACTGGCAATGGCAAGGGAAGCGTTTCTGAAGAAGAGAAATTTGGTAACATCGAGTATTGATCTAACTGTCAGGAAGTCGTTTCTGAAAGTATTTGTATGGAGTGTAGCCATGTATGGAAGTGAAACATAGACAATAAATAGTTTAGACACGAAGAGAATAGAAGCTTTCGAAATGCAGTGCTACAGAAGAATGTTGAAGATAAGGTGTTTAGATCACGTAACTAATGAGGAAGTATTGAATAGGATTGGGGAGTAGAGAAGTTTGTGGCACAACTTGACTAGAAGAAGGGATCGGTTCGTAGGACATGTCCTGAGGCATCAAGGGATCACAAATTTAGCAATGGAGTGCAGCGTGGAGGGTAAAAATCGTAGAGGGAGACCAAGGGATGAATACACTAAGCAGATTCAGAAGGATGTAGGTTGCAGTGGGTACTGGGTGATGAAGGAGCTTGCACAGGATAGATTAGCATGGAGAGCTGCATCAAACCAGTCTCAGGACTGAAGACCACAACAACAACAACAACATGTAGAGAGTAATACAGCTTAGAAGAAAAGGTATAACGCCAGAATAAGGTGTATAGAAAATGACTCATTAAAATGGGAGTTTGTTCTACATTGTACACTGTTGTGCAGAATTGAAGAACAAAAGTAAATTTGGTCCTTAAGTTTTGCGCACCAGTGTATTATTCAGCACTGTATAAGAAAAGAGATTTTGGTACAGTGAAACTACTGGGATTAAAGTCACAGCCAGCCGGTAAACAAATATGATTGTTTACAACGTTTAGCCACTTGGCTCTGCAAAATGTCTACTAATATTGCATTATGTATCAAACTAGATGGCTACGTATTACATAGTTTTAAAAATGCTGTCGATTATATAAGGTTTTAATTTCTTTTTCTACGTGCTTAGGATCGACATTCTGGCGCTCTGACCACTCAGCTACCGGGGGCGAACATTATATAAAGTGGTTAAGAAAGTCGTTTCTAAACGTTGGGGGCGTGTCGCTGAAACCAAAACAAGAAAAATATGTTCTGTAAGCATGAACTCTAAAATGTATACCTCAAGAACTGTGAGCACTTGTCCAGTAGAAGAGATGTATTTCACTAGAGTGAAGACGAACAACTACTCGTAACGATTAATGTATGCATTTTATAGCCCACATTTACAGGACATTTTTTTCTTATTGTAATGTAAGAAATGGGTCCCAAATTTTTTAAAACTTCATCCTGAGACATCCTGTACACGTAGAGAAATTAAAGATGGTAGTGTTACAATGTATTTGTTTCCGGTTTTTAGACATTTATTGTATTAGTGACCCAGGAATGTAAAAAAGAAAAACTTCTCCCGTTATTTTGCCTTGGAATATCCAGACGTTTTCTCAGTAAATATCTCTCTACTTTAAGGTACTGACTAGAGCGTGCTAGATTTAAGACCCGTAATAAAACACCCCTTGCAAACATCGTCCAAACATTCTCGGCCCTGCAGCCACAGCAGTTACCGCGTCCTCGTAAAACGTGCGGCCGCCATTCCGGTCTTAGATATGGCGAATTTTACGGCCTGCGTCAGTGGTTGCGAAGCACAAAATTGTAGAGACGTTGGTGACTAGTGCAGAAACGCGGACCCTAAGGGGTCCAGCAATCAGGAAAACGTGAGGACGTGCCGTGGGCGACGATGTGGCAACGTATTTAAACATATTGGTTTAAAACTCAAAGTTTTGGTATTTGACGTCTCTTTGGCTGTAGGAACATTGAACTACGACAGACAATGTATAGAGTTCACAGACTTTGTTCTAGCTTCTCAGAAAGTCAAAATCGGTCTTATAAAAGTATAATTATTAGTTTATGAGTAAATGTTCATCATTCCAAGAACTACAGAAATCACGGCCGTCTCAAAGAAATGGAAAGGCCATATTTTATCTATAAATAATTTTTCTGATGTTTTCTCCGGCATTCGTGAAGTATACGTTTAGAACTAACGTTTCCCATATTTCTCCCATACTATCCAGCGTGTTGCAGCTGTATTAAGAGACCAGAATGTTTTATTGTTATGTACCAGTTGCCTATGGGTATGCTCTTCGGGACAGAAGAGGGGCAACATACTGGCAATACAGCAGTCAAAGTGAGATTGCAAGGTAATATGCAATTCGAAAAGATGAAAATTCAAATGCGTCATTCACTGTTAGATCGGAAGATTCTTGGAATGAAGGAACAAAACTTTGCTTACAGTTAAATTTTGCTTGCTGCTCAGTAAACTTGTAGCAGCAGAATTAGATTCAAACGATTTGTTAGGAATTAGTATGTTAAAAGGAATGAAGAGTCTGTACGTAGCAGTGAGCGCTAATTATCGCTGTTACAGCAGAAATCTCAACATTTAGGTGGAAGTTCAATACATGGTTTCCTTAGAGATAGGCAACCCATACTAAAGTCGCTCATGTCCCGTAAATTAACATTGCAACTAATTCTCTTACTACAAGACAACAGTGGTGGTGAGTAACTGACCGAAAAAAAACATACTGTGGTGTGTTACGCACATAGATGTTCATTAAAATAGCAAGTAGCGGAAAGATGGCAAATCACTGTAGTTTAAAGACATCATAATTAAATTTGTACATTATCTGGAGTTACACAGGCTTCGTAATTTAGTACACTCAACTGTCGTTCATTGCAGTAAGAACTGATACGACTGGTTCTCGATTCAAACTAAGCTCCATTGATAGGAACAGGTATATTATCTGTGCTGCTATAGTTGTGTGGCAGTCTCTTCGGCAACCCCTGACCACATTTTTCCAGAGTGTCAGTGAATTGGAGAACATCCTTGCTTAGTATAATACCACGAAAGGAATTACTAGATCACAGAGAAATGTTGCTTACCTCTCACGCCAGGTCAGAGTAGTAGTTCATTATTAGTGACGGAATATGAACTGCCGGTCTAGGGATAGCGTTTCATGCACATCATTCTATGGCAGTGAAACATGGACTGGGAGAAAATCGGGACAGAAGAGAATCTAAGCATTTGAGATGTGGTGCTACAGAAGAATGTTGAAAATTTCGAGGACTTGGAAGGTAAGGAATCAGGAGTTTATAATGACCAAATCATGGAGAGACTATCAACAAAAACAAAATAATAAGTTATCTTGGTAAGAATTTTATAGAGCAGAGCCTGGAAATCTAGAGGGAGACGTACAGTGCTTGATGGTTTCGCCAGACAAACGTGAGGCCGCGAACGTTAAGAAACAGCTTATTTCATGCTAATTGATTGTGAATTGCGAGTAAAAATGCTTACCATCCATAAACAAACGGGCCCAAGACTGTAAAAGGACGAAAAAGCCCCTAATATGAATTATTCTTGAGTAGACAAAATAAGTGCGAGGCGATGGCTGGATGTTCAAGTCGAGTAGACACATGGCAGCATCAACTTCCAGAAGATGTCCAGGGGAGACACAGACATTACGGGGAGCCAATCTCTAACTGGGACGCAGCGAGAGCATTATTCATACAAGGAATCAAAGGTGAGACGATTAAAACAGTTGTGAGAACGAAAGGAGAGCATTTAACGTTAGCACAGGTGGTGGATGTAGCGGTAACAGAGAAAGCGGCAATCGCCTCTTGTAAAGAAAGATTCGGTGATGCCAGTCGCCTGAGAGACTATGGTTTTAGACTAAGAAAAGAAGTCGTCATACAAGGAACTGTGCTATGGAAAGGCACGTCAAGACAGTAGACGCCCAGGAGGACAAAGGAGACATCATGCAGAGATAATCGCAGGGGCATGGAAAACATACTGTCGACTATGAGCCACCGATGAAATGTAGGCCGAGTGATAAGGCGAGACCCATAACATGTTATGTCTGCAGAGCACCAGGACACGTAACCCGACATTGCAAATGTCAAGAATGGGTCAGAAAATACGAAGATTCGAAAGCCGGGAAACGAATGGACGGCATAAGTATGCAGTCGACCCACGCCACAAAGCTATATTTAATAAACTGCAAGGGGAAGATTGATCTCGTAAGCATAAAGTGCGTGCGAGAGGGTACGGAAATCACAAGTTTTATGATAGATAGGATAGTACGACTGGCACTGATACCGATGAGAAATAAAACTAACAGGGATCACTGAATAGATAACAGAGAACCGCGATATTAACATTGAGAACAAACGCCGATGTTTGTGTGGAACACAAGTTCCAAGTAGTACGGGACGAATTAGATATATCATATGAAATAATTATAGGCAGAGACTTCTGAAAGAAGCAAAAAGTAACCACAGCTTACGCAACGAAAACGTTATGGGTCAAGGAACGCCCATTGCGGTTACAGACGGAACGAGAGTAGAACCGTTGAGTTTTGCGGACTGGGAGACAGCTGAGAAAAGACGAACATTGTCCCATGGATTGGACGCTACGCAGCCGCAGGGAATGGGTAGCGAGAACGAGGGCATCAGTAGGGGACGCTGGTAGATCCAGACATAGAACAGAGAGAGAGAAGAGACCTCTGGAAACAGGAATCAGAAAACATCAGAAGTAAAGGAGTGCCGCAGCTAAGGAAACTACAAAGTTGAGCACCAGATGGGAAGGAAAGAGAGTTCAAGTGATGTTATACGAACAGACCCACAAGAGGAAAAGATTTTAAGGATTAAGGTGCAGCCTAAGGACCTGATTGAAGGAATAATGGAAAAGCAGCAGTTGTACCTGCCTGCAGCATTAGTGACCGTGCTGAGAGGCGCGCGAGTCACGAGTATTCTGAATACTATGGAAGAAGAGGTTATTCTGAAGTGGCGTGAGGTGAATACAGGCGCAATACCTGCCACCGAGAGGGCGAAAAGTCACGTATAGACAAGGTCGAAGATTAGCCAGTTAATAGATATGATTCGAATGGGTCACTTAACCGAAGAAGAAAGGGGTTCGGTTATTGAGCTACGTATTGGACACCATGACGTATTTTACTTGCTAGGAGACATATTAACTTACACAGAGATGGTTAAGCATGAGATTAGGTTGAAACCAGAGACACAAGGAAAGTGATAAATGTTCGGCAGTATCGACTACCAGAGATACAAAAGGAGGCCCTCCGAAATGAGTTTGGTATAATGTTAAGGGAAGGTATCATTATGCCGAGCACAAACGGGTTTAATTTGCTGTTTCTATTAATTCCGAAGAAGTTGGATACTTCAGGGAAGCGAAAGTGGTGGGCAGTCGCAGACAAAGGTTGAAAGTCAGCTGCGTTTGCACTGTATTTTCACTTCTCTCGATCGATGAAATTCTAGATTGCTTAGGGAAAGCCAAATACTTCACCACATTGGACTCTTCAAAGGGTTATCATTAGATATTGTTGAAGGAAGATAACTGGGAGAAAACGGTTCTCTCCTCGCCAGAAGGAAATTACGAGTACAACGGATTGCCAACGGAAATAAGAGATAGCGGAGCCACTTTTCAAAGTTTGATAAACACAGTACTACCTGGACTGCAAGGACACAAGATGTTCCCGTATTTAGATGATGTGGTCGTGTTCGGATCTATATTAGAAGAGTATAATCCCAGACTTGGAGATGCGTTGCATAGGTAATATTGCTCAACTTCAAACTGGACGTTGAGAAGCACGAATTCGTCAGGAAGGAAGTAACTCATTGGGGCTCTTAATTAGGATAGCAGGATTAAAACCAGGCCCTCAGGAATTGAGCACAATAAAAGAGTATGGTGTGGTGTGGATTAGTTTTTAACGTCCTGTCGATAGCGAGGTCATTAGAGACGGAGCATAAGCTCGAGTTAGGGAAGGATGCGGAAGGAAATTGGCCGTGCCCTGTCAAAGGAACCGTCCCGACATTTGCTTTAAGCGATTTTGGGAAATAATGGAAAACCTAAATATAGATGGCCGGACGCGTGTTTGAACTGTTGTCCTCCCGAATGCGACTCCGGTGTGCTAACCACTGCGCCACTTCGCGCGGGAATGAAAGAGTATGCGGGACGCACTATTACAAAGCAGTTAAGAAGTTTCATATGATCGTGTCGTTCTTCAGACATTTCATCAAGGATAATAAATACTTTACATGAATTACTGAAGAAGGGAGCGAACTATGAGTGATCAATACAGCAGGAGGTAGCGTTCCAGGAATGAAAAGAGAAAACAGTAAAACCGCTGATCTTACTTTATCCTTATTTCCCGATGTAATTCTAATCACTACAGACGCGAGCAAGGAGACGATTGGTGCCCCTTTGAATCATGGAGAACTAGAAATTTACCTGTAGCCCTCGCATCCAGAACACTAAACCGCTCCCAGAGAGGATATCGTACGATCTAACGAGAACTTCTAGACATAACGTGGGCAGTAAAGCACTACCGACGCTATTTGTACGCAAAAAAATTTATCGTGTGCATTCATCACAAGCCATTGTCCACCCCGATAGCTGAATGGTCAGAGTGACGGACTGCCGTCCTGAGGGGCCCAGGTTCGATTTCCAGCTGGGTCGAGGATTTTCTCCACTCAGGGACTGGGTGTTGTGTTGTCTTGATCATAATTTCATCCCCATCCGGCGCGCAGGTCGCCCAATGTGGCGTCGAATGTAATAAGACCTGCACCAAGGCGACCGGAACTGCCCCGTCAGGGCCTCCCAGTCAATGACGCCAAACGCTTATTTCCATTTCAACCATTGAAATGTTGGCACGTGTGAGTGATCCTTCACTGAGATTAACCAAATACAGAATCAGACAGGCAGAACAGGACTTTCAGACTGCATCCAAGAAGGGATCACCAAACACAGTAACAGATGGAATGTCACGTGTACCAGAAGACACTACTTCAGTCATCTGGAGTGAGGAAATGGCTGGTGAAGAGCAAGACGACCAGCAACCATAGATCAGACAAAAAGACAAAAGATCGATACTGAAGTACACTACTGGCCATTAAAATTACCACACCACGAAGATGGTGCTACAGACGCGAAATTTAACCGACAGGAAGAAGATGCTGTGATATGCAAATGATTAGCTTTTCAGAGCATTTACTCAAGGTTCGAGCCGGTGGCGACACCTACAACGTGCTCACATGAGAAGAGTTTCGAACCGATTAGTCATACACAAACAGCAGTTGACCGGCGTTGCCTGGTGAAACGTTGTTGTGATGCCTCGTGTAAGGAGGAGAAATGCGTATCATCACGTTTACGACTTTGATAAAGGTCGGATTGTATCCTATGGCGATTGCGGTTCATCGCATCGCGACACTGCTGCTCGCGTTGGTAGAGATTCAGTGGCTGTTAGCAGAATATGGAATCGGTGGGTTCAGGAGGGTAATACGGAACGCCGTGCTGGATCTCAACGGCCTCGTATCACTAGCAGTCGAGATGACAGGCATCTTATCTGCTTCGCTGTAACGGATCGTGCAGCCACGTCTGGATCACTGAGTCAACAGATGGGTACATTTGCAAGACAACAACCATCTGCACCAACAGTTCGACGACGTTGGCAGTAGCATGGACTATATGGACTAACAGCTCGGAGACCATGGCTGCGGTTACCCTTAACGCTGCATCACAGGCAGGAGCGCCTGCGATGGTGTACTTAACGACGAGCCTGGGTGCACGAATGGTAAAACGTCATTTTTTCGGATGATTCCAGGGTCTTTTTACAGCATCATGATGGTCGCATCCGTGTTTGGCGACATCGCGGTGAACGCATATTGTAAACATCCCCATACTAGCGTATCACCCGTCATGCTGGTATGGGGTTCCATTGGTTACACAAGTCGGTCACCTCTTGTTCGCATTGACGGCACTTTGAACTGTGGACGTTACATTTCAGATGTGTTACGACCCGTGGCTCTACCCTTCATTCGATCCCTGCAAAATCCTTCTTTTCAGCAGGGTAACGCACGACCGCATGTTGCAGGTCCTGTACGGGCCTTGTTGCATACAGAAAATGTTCTGCTGCTGCCCTGGCCAGCACATACTTCAGATCTCTCACCAATTGAAAACAATTCCTTAAATTCATCAGCTTCTTAACCATCAATCTAGAGGTTAAGTTTCTCGCTGTTCTCATTTTTGCTGCTCGTCATTACTCTCATCTTTCTTCAATTTACTCTCAGTCCACATTCTGTACTCATTAGATTGTTCATTCCATTCACCAGATCATGTGATTCTTCTTCACTTTCACTCGGGACAGCAGTATCATCAGCGAATGTATCATTGACATCCTATCACCTTGAACTGTAATTCCACTCATAAACCCTTCTTTTATGTACATCATTGCTTATTAGATATAAGACTGAACAGCAGAAGCGAAAGACTACATCCCTGTCTTAACCTCTTGTGGTCCGAACATTTCTTTCTTGATCGTCCAGTCTTATTATTCTATCTTTGCCCTTGTACATACTGCATATTACCTGCCTCTTCCTATAGCTTAATCCTATTTTTCTCAGAATTTCGAACATCTTGCACGATTTTACGTTGTCAACGCTTTTTCCAGGTGAAGAATACCTAGGAATGTGTCTTGATTTTTCCTTGGTCTTGCTTCCATTGTCAACCGCAACGTCAGGATAGCCTCTCTGATGCCTTTACCTTTCCTAAAGCTAAACTGATCGACATCTAACACACCCTCAATTTTCTTTTCCTTTCTTGTGTATATCATTATTATCAGCAGTCTGGATGCCTGAACTGTTAAGCTGATTGTGCGATAATTCTCGCACTTGTCACCTCTTGCAGTCTTCGGAATTTTGTGGCTGATATTCTTCTGAAAGTCAGATGGTATGTCGTCCGGCTTGTACATTCTACACACCAACGTGAACAGTCGTTTTATCCGGTCTGTCTTATTTGATCTTAAGTCGCTCAAAGCTGTTTTAAATTCTGATTGTAATACTGGATCCCCTCTCTCTTCTAAATCGTCTCCTGTTTCTGATTCTCTTACATCAGACAAATCTTTCCCCTAATAGAGGCCTTACCACCTATCTGCTCTCTCCTCTGCTTTTATCAGTGGAATTCTCGTAGCACTCTTAATGTTACCAATCTTGCTTTTAATTTCACCGAAGGTTGTTTTGACTTTCCTATATGCAGAGTCAGTCATTCCTACTGTCATATCTTTTTCGATTTCTTCACGTCTTTCATGTAGCTATTTCGTCTTAGCTTCCCTGCACTTCCTATTTATTTCATTCCTCTGCGACTTTTATTTCTGTATTACTGAGGTTCCCGGAAAATATTTGCACTTCCTTCTTTCATTGATCAACTGAAGTAATTCGGTTACCACTAGTTTTTTTTTTGCAGTTACTTTCTTTCTACCTACGTTTTTCTTTGCATATTCTGTGATTGCTCTTTTTAGAGATTTCCATTCCTTTTCAACTGTACTGCCTACTGCGCTACACCTTATTGCTGTATCTATAACCTTACAAGGGAATTGTCCAATAAGACATGTCGAAATCTACCCTGAAATATTTTACATATGAAGAAGACAACGAACGAAATGCACTGTCAAAATTTTAGCTGCCAAGAAGCACTGCAAGTATTTAAAAAAATGTCTGAAAATTGCCAAATTCGTGGCGCTCCAGGCGACCGTAAGAATGTAAACCCCTGCTGGGTCTGTAGCAACTGCGCATGCGCAACTAGGCACACACACACACACACACACACACACACACACAGACACAGACACACACACACACACACACACACACACACAGAGCCGAGGCCGGTGACATATTTGTAAACAGGAAACACAACACAATACGATAGTAATATGTAAAGGAAGTTTCAGGTTACCGTTCGCTGATAGTTTCTATGACACTACAGTTATTCTCTCGAATTTGCCACTCAAGTAATATCTACTACAAATTATTAGTTGCACTTTGCAGTATTGGTAGGTATTGACAATACAGATAAAGCTGAATTAACATTTATTGTGCTTTCGTAAGGCATGCCTGGTAATAGTTCCTTTCTTTCTTCCAGTTTCTCAGTAATATGGAACCCAATTAACGTTCTCAAATTATCAATGATCAAATATAAAGAACGTGGTTTCCAGCGGAAATCACCTGTGTTTCCTGAGAATGTACATATTTTTAATTTGTCACCTGATTTCCTTGAAATTCCTTAGAATGATATCGACATTTCGTTTGAAATTGTGGATACGTTCGAAGAAATAGGAAATAATTGCGACGATTCCATGAATTGTGGTTCGGACGAACTCAGTTACGCCAGTAACAGTTCAGAAGAAAAAAATACCTCCGAAGTCCAAACAGAAGAAAAAACACGTACTGCAACAGCTTTCAGCAACAAAGAAAAGGCAGGATGGAAAAAGCTCTTGAAGTTAAGCAGTGTGCAAAGGCGTTTCCTTTACGTAAAATCCGAGCGTAAACTGTAAAAATGGAAAAAAAGGAATTACATGAAGTAAGAAATACGCGTCAAAAAGGAATCCGAAACCATCTAATGAGAAACTGTTCGAAAAATGGCTCGTGAGACGCTACGCCCCGTTACCGTTACTGGGCGCTCCAAATTGCATCTAACATGAACATTGCTAATTTCCAGCCTTCATCGACCTAACTAAGCTGATTCACGAAATCTTTCAGAATAGGAAGTCGCAAAATTACCAAGTTTAGCTCTGAGCACTATAGGACTTAACTTCTGAGGTCATCAGTCCCCTAGAACTTAGAACTACTTTAACCTAACTAACCTAAGGACAGCACACACATCCATGCCCGAGGCAGGACTCGAACCTGCAACCGTAGCGGTCGCACGGTTCCAGACTGTAGCGCCTAGAACCGCTCGGCCACCCCGGCCGGCCAAATTACCAAGTTTATATCACGTAAACATGTAGAGCAGCTGCCAGTGATAGACAATACTATAGAGATATTCATATCTGATGTAAAGACGAAACTTACTGTTTTCCCCGCAAATGCTGTTTCTAATGCTGATGAGTCAGGTTTAATGAAAGAACTGCGTGCACACTGCACTTTATCATTTCGGGGTGAAAAAAAGGACAGAGTCGGTTGCGCAATCAATGAATGCAATGACAAATTCATATACGATAATACCAGTGATAAGTATGAGTGATTTAGTATCCCCGCAGCTGTATATCTGTCTTCAAGAACCGTAAGGCAAATTAGGACCAAAAATAAAATATTGACTGTTTAGTTGGAAAAATCTCGTAATCGACGTATCAAAATCTGGAATAATGGGGAGAAAAATTTTTATCATTTCATTCGAAACGTATTCCTACCAGCTGCTAAAACAAATTCATTGCTTTTGTTAGATTCTTAGTCAGGACATAACGACGCCTCTGTTTTTGTGGAGGACGACTAAAAATCAGTAGGTGTAATGTGGATTCTACCTGGAACTACTAGTGCGATTCCACCCCCCAACAAAGAATTTTTTCGACAGTGTAAAATATTTTTTTGGAAAATACCAGACAACATAAATTCCGATACCTCTCTCTCATTTCAGGTTTATCAGCGGAACAATATTTTTAAGCTCCAGTCATTTGTGCATTATCAATTTTTTTCGCCACGCTTTACGAATTTGATCAACTACGCCTGGTATGCAGCGCAATATGCAGAACAAAAGCCGACACCATTTTTGACTCCATCAAAAAAAATGGTTCAAATGGCTCTGAGCACTATGGGACTCAACTGCTGAGGTCATTAGTCCCCTAGAACTGAGAACTAGTTAAACCTAACTAACCTAAGGACATCACAAATATCCATGCCCGAGGCAGGATTCGAACCTGCGACCGTAGGGGTCTTGCGGTTCCAGACTGCAGCGCCTTTAACCGCACGGCCACTTCGGCCGGCTTGACTCCATCCCAGTGAAGTCTAAATAAAACTGTTTGCATCAATTTTTCCTTTGTCCGAAGTGCCTGGAACAGGAAAAATGTTGGGTTTTGTCATTCAATTGACACTTCGAATTTTTGTGGCAACTACAGGGAATAAACAAAGAACTGTTTCACTGGTAGTCTAATGTACATGATTCAGACATTATTCTCAGGAATGGCCTACAGGAATTGTTGTAAAATGTAGTGCTGCAAGACACATTTCATTTCAACAAATTACAAGTTCTAATTGAGGGAAGTCGTCTGTGACATCAAACATTGCCATGATTTTATTTTCTTTGCTATCCACTTTTATCGGAGTTCCATGTGCAAGAATTGAACTGTCGATATGAATTATTCGAAAAGTGTTTCTATAGTTTGAGCCAGGTTTTCACCAGAGCAAACAAGGTAACACGCACGGGCAAAGGAGAATTCTGTGTGGTGCACACGGGAGGTCTCTTGCAGGTCTATCAACTGGACGCCACTGCGGCTACTTACGTGTCCCTAACATTCCCCAGTTACCTAATCGGAAAATGGAGACCTGCAGTTTAACGTGGAATCCGAACCACATGTCTTTCGCGGCCACACCAACATAAGTCAGAAGTGAATTCTCGGTTAAAAACCGTGGTAAAAAAGTTGTGGTCTCAATGGAATTGGATCCCGCACTGTCTGGATCACAAAGCGCGCTCTTTGCCATTAGATCATTTTTGTTGTAGAGAGAGAGAAAAAAAAAAGAATATGACCATTTGACCTTACATGAGTAGTGTCACCTGTTGTGATGATTCTCGACGTCGGTAAGTGTTTATAAGCATCCCCTCAATGGTGATGAGAAGCCAGGGAAAAATGGCAGCAGATATACAAGGAAAATTTTCAACAAGTGCTAAGGAGAGATGGCGATGGAATTACTTGTAAAGTGCACGATCTCCACGAATGTCACACTTCAGTAAAAACTGCACAGTATAGCATACTCCGTCAAGAACAGTGCGCTCTCCATGCAAAATAATCCTCACTGGATAACAGAGTTCCGCATTGAGGCTCTACCAAGATAGAGCTGTATCCTCTATGCCAAATATTAGCACCAAAAACTAAAAACAAATAACACAGGGAAAAGCTACACGGTCATCTACAGTATCTGTTCTTCCGAGAACAGTTACTCTCTACATATATATAATAACACAGCGTTTCATACGCAATGTTCGCAACCTCCTGTTGTCTTCCGTTCCCTCTAGTATAAACGAATCTACCCATAAGCAAGCGCATGCTAGTGAATTTTCTGCAAACGCCCATTCGGCACATGTTCACTTCCATTCGCACCATTGTAAACCAGGCTTTAGGTGCTTAAAACTAGTGTCTGTGAACTCCGGGTAATTCCTCTACGTGGCTCTGTGTGACTGTTCGCCGAGTCGCGTGGTAGGTGGGCAGGGACGTACAAACCGTTGTTATAAGCTGTTTTTCGCACGCCAAAAATGTGCAACTCCAATATTTTTTACAAAATACTTGCAGTGCCTCTTAGCAGCTAAAATTGTGGCAGCGCACTTCTTTCGTTGTGTTCTTACTGTGTACAAAATTTCGGGGTAGGTTTCGAAATGTCTCACTGGACCATTCCCTTCTTAGAGAACTTGAATGGTATCTCATCATTACTAAGTACCTCCGTATCAGACTTCATTGCATATTGATTCTTCGTGACTAATTTCTTAAGCTTCAATCTTCTATTCATCACTACTACATTGTGATCAGAGTTTATATCTGCCCCTGCGTACGCCTTACAATCCAATAACTGACTTCGGAATCTCTGTGCGACCATGAAGTAAACTAACTGGTATCTTCTCCTATCAGCCTCTTGTGATTCTTGAACAGGATATTCCCTATTACTAACTGAAATTTATTATAGCACTCAATTAGTCTTCATCCTCTCTCATTCCACTTGCTAAGCCCATATTTGTCTGTTACCATTTCTTCTACTCGTTACCCTATAACCTAATTCCGGTCGCCCATGGCTATTAAATTTTCATCTCCCTTTATGTACTGTATTACCATTTCATTATCCTAGTATACTTTCTTTATCTTTTCATCTTCAGCGTGTGTCATCGGTATGTATACCTGAGGTATCATTGTCGTTGTTGATTTGCTGTTGATTCCGATAAGAACAACCCTATCACTGAACGGTTGACAGTAAGTCACTCTCAGCCCTGTCTTTCTATTCATAAGTATTCCTACTCCCGTTATACCACTTTCTGCTGCTGTTGATAATACCCTATACTCATCCGACCAGAAATCATCGTCTTCCCTTCATTTCACTTCACTAGACTGAACCCTAGAATTCCCCCCCCCCCCCCCACAGACTTGTAGAACGTTATTATTTTCTCAGGCATCTTTGCATAGAATACTAGATCAGATTCCTCGACTGGGGTCACCTGAATCGAGCTGTTTTTTGGGCGAGTATGCCGCCTTCCGTGGGTCATGCAGATAGATGCTGCCGAAATGCTACACAACTAGGATGATTACGTAACAGAATTAAAGAATTGGATGCAACAAATGCATCGAATGGTAAAAATATTTAATAAGTAATGTAAGAAAGAAAACAGGAAATATGTTCGCACTCAAAATCGCCTGGAATTTAATGCTGGAGACAACGTATTATTACGAGGTGCATTCAAGTTCAAAGGCCTCCGATTTTTCTTCTCCGGACTGGAAAGAGATAGAAACATGCGCATTATTTTAAAATGAGGCCGCATTCATTGTCAAAACGTCCCAGAGATGGCAGCACCATATGGCAGATGGAATTTTACCGCCAGCGGCGAGAATGAGAACTGTTTTAAATACTTAAAATGGCGACGGTTTCCTTACTTGAACGGCGTGCAATCATTCGTTTCCTGGATTCGCGTGGTGTGAAACCAACTGAAATGCATCGACAGTTGAAGGAGATATGTGGTGCTGGAGTTATGGATGTGTCGAAAGTGCGTTCGTGGATGTGACAGTTTAATGAAGGCAGAACATTGTGTGACAACAAACCGAAACAACCTCGGGCTCCCACAAGCCGGTCTGACGACACGATCGAGAAAGTGGAGAGAATTGTTTTGGGGGATCGCCGAATGACTGTTGAACAGATCGCCTCCAGAGTTGGCATTTCTGTGGGTTCTGTGCACACAATCCTGCATGATGACCTGAAAATGGGAAAAGTGTCATCCAGGTGGGTGCCACGAATGCTGATAGACGACCACATGGCTGCCCATGTGGTATGTTGCCAAGCAATGTTGACGCGAACGACAGCATGAATGGGACTTTCTTTTCGTCGGTTGTGACAATGGATGAGACGTGGATGCCATTTTTCAATCCAGAAACAAAGCGCCAGTCAGCTCAATGGAAGCACACAGATTCACCGCCACCAAAAAATTTCAGGTAACCGCCAGTGCTGAAAAAATGATCGTGTCCATGTTCTGGGACAGCGAGGGCGTAATCCTTACCCATTGCGTTCCAAAGGGCACTACGACAACAGGTGCATCCTACGAAAATGTTTTGAAGAACAAATTCCTTCCTGCACTGCAACAAAAACGTCCGGGAAGGGCTGCACGTGTGCTGTTTCACCAAGACAACGCACCCGCACATCGAGCTAACGTTACGCAACAGTTTCTTCGTGATATCAACTTTGAAGTGATTCCTCATACTCCCTACTCACCTGACCTGGCTCCTAGTGACTTTTGGCTTTTTCCAACAAGACACTCTCCGTGGCCGCACATTCATCAGCCGTGCTGCTATTGCCTCAGCGATATTCCAGTGGTCAAAACAGACTCCTAAAGAAGCCTCCGCCGCTGCCATGGAATCATGGCGTCAGCGTTGTGAAAAATGTGTACGTCTGCAGGGCGATTACGTCGAGAAGTAACGCCAGTTTCACCGATTTCGGGTGAGTAGTTAATTAGAAAAAAATCGGAGGCCTTAGAACTTGAATGCACCTCGTACATGAGAAAACGTGAAAAGTGGCGGGTTAAATAAATTAATGAGCCCTCAAAGAGGGCCCTTCCCTGTTATTAGGACGCGTGGACAAAATGAAGTACTCCATTTAACGAATAAGATATAAATTGCTGTACATGCAGTCAGACTGAAAGAATTCTCCTAAATTCAGACTTGTGAGGCTCTGAAAGAATCGAGTAGGGTGCTCCGAAAAACCAAATGAGAATGGATAAAACTATAGAAAAGCTGATGAAGGAAGATCTTGCGTACCCAGGGGACAGGTGAGGGAGAAATTGTTTCCAGGAGACAGGCCGACCCCCAACCGCCGCCCCCTCTCACCTTGCGTCTATTAGCTTGGTGCTGGTAGCAGGAATGAAGGAAGAGAAGAGACAGAGAAGAAAGATGACAGCAAGAAATTTAAAATATGATCAGAAACAGCAAGCGAGTACAGCTAACCCCTGTCACTTTACAGATGGCCCCAACGTCGATGCTGCTTGGAGCCCTTCTCATAGGTGGGTGGACAACGGCGACCTCATTCCATTATACGTCGGACGCTTATCAGATGCAGGTATTCCGCACTACCCCGGGAGTGTACCAAGATGCGTAAGGGAAGGTACAGATCACCAGCGTCACGTGGAAAATTATTAGCTGTGTAAATTTCCACTGGAGGAAAAAGCCGACAAGAGGATACGCATGACACAAGCTACCTTAATCGAGGCAAAAGGGCCCGGATTGCAGGACTAGAAGCTATTGGAAGGACACACTACAGAAAATGTGGTAGAATGGCAGAATCACAGGCATTGATAAAATAACTGGCAGGCACTTCATGAACCGAAAGCGAAGTGAGGACTCATGAACTTCGTGGGAGCTTCGAACAAGCTATTATTCGGTGCCTTAAACGTACAAGACGCCGAGTATACTGAAACCAGAATAAAAAAGTGGAAGAGGAACAGAAGCATCTACAGTACTTAATTCAGGAGGCATTGACATTAGTAAAATCAGCTATAAACAACTTTAGCAGTATGGAAGTGGATCGGTAGAAGTACATCGACATCCTGCGAGTCTCCAAATTCCGGACCGAAACAGATCAGAGGGTGCCGCACATTACCTTAGAGACCTTCAATAAGCTGATAATGCAACTGACCGTAATAGTTTAAGAGTTAAGAGGAATTTTTCATAGACTATAGGCAGTTGTCTTGAATGCACGGAAGGGGTGCTAGCCCCACATATAATAAATCCAGCACAGGTAATAAAATACCTTCGAATAATCACGGTCGGCATCGGGTACAAAGGTTCCCCCTAGACCTCAAAAAATGGTTCAAATGGCACTGAGCACTATGGGACTTAACATCTGTGGTCATCAGTCCCCTAGAACTTAGAACAACTTAAACCTAACTAACCTAAGGACATCATACACATCCATGCCCGAGGCAGGATTCGAACCTGCGACCGTAGCAGTCGCGCGGTTCCGGACTGAGCGCCTAGAACCGCTAGACCACCGCGGCCGGCTAGATCTCAAAAAGGAGAACGAGTATCGGTTCCTCCGAATATAATAAACCGATTTATTCTCAACCGATGCATATCTAGCATATGTACTGAATGTTCCATTAGTGGAGAATCAGGTCATTAATTCATACAGGCTATTACCACTTCACGTAAGAGGCGGGAAGGAATGATATTTATATATAGTTCCTGAAGCTGAATGTCCGCTAATAGTGAATCCAAGCAACACACGCACCCACACTCTAGCTCAGTTAGACTGAAAGGAAGTGGCACAAGCCCAGAAGATATGCGAACACACGTGTGCGATCAGAACGACAAGGGAGCGCCAACTCAGTGTGACGCATCTGTTCAAACAACCAAGGAGATTCGAAACAACTGCATCAAGAAACGTGTATCAACAGCAAGCAGCGTTTGGGCCCCAGCAGGAGCGAACCCCTATGTAGCCGCCAGAGAGGAAAGGTTAACTTTGTTGTGCAATTTTCGTGAACTACTGGATTCAATCGTGAAGGGAACAGAGAAACTGATATATCTAAGAAGATGTACAAGACGTGATTATCAGACTATACTACATACACAGCAAATGATATAGTGCTCCGAGACATACAACCCAATATTAATATGACTATAAAAAAGATTCAATGTGGTACTAGAATATGAAAAAGATAGCGAAGAAGACGGAGGTTGACAGTTCCCCGCACCTACGAACATAAGTCACCTGGAGGACCTAAAAGGAATCGCGCAGCGACTGCACAAATTAGAAAATAAATTATGATTACATAAAAGAATAGTAGAAACTGAGAGATCCACTTGGGAAATATGTGTTTTCATCAATGCATCAGCAACAACCGCCACCCTCATAGCCATAGGATTGGTTCTTAGGTATATAAAACCCTTGTATCCAATGCCAGAAGTTGAAAAAGAGCGGAGCTACTACCAGGTGCGTGTGAATTACGATTAATCTGAGACGAAAATCTCAAGGGGAGTGCTTCCCCCCCCCCCCCCCCCCCCCACTCCTTCCCTCCTGAAATTTCACACACCAACAGAGCTTCACCACCACATACACAGGTCTACAGGTGAAGGACGAAAGAAGAGGTGGTGAAAATGTATTGTACATGTTGATGCTTCAAGGATGTGTGTAAACTGTACGAATAAAAACTCTTTTATAAACATTTGGATGTAAGACAAATCTGTGGATGTATCTATGTTTCTTCATGTGTTGAAGGAAAAATGATACATTTATATTCATACATGTAACTTACGTACAAAAAAGAATGTAGAATCAGTGTCTAAACCTTGATGACAATTCCTCTCCTCAGAAGGGAGTTGTAATTGCCAAGAAAAAAGTAATAAGTCAGCTTGGTGAGAATTACAAGAAGTGGATCCTGGAATGATGGAGATAGAGACGTGAAGCACTTGACGTTTTCGCCAGACCAATATGAGGTCGTGAGCATTAAGAAACCGCTGATTTCAAGCTGGCTAATTGCAAATTGCGGGTAAAAACCCGACGCCGTCACGTACCATCTATAAGAAAACACATTGTAAGAAGGCTATCAATTTGAGAGTTCCAGCCAGCACACGAGTCTCGGATGTCCGTCAGCCAACAGCTAGAAATTATGCGAGTGAAATAATCCATCCAGTTAAGCAAGTACTCTAGGAAGGACTTGCAGTCCTGTTTGTACGCACCTTTGGACTGTGAATAGTTAGTCTGTCCCGGCTTATGTGTGCCTATGACTGACTGTCGCTTATAGTGTGATGTGTAACGGGAGCTGAAGATAACCTAGACCCTATCGCCGCTTGCACGAAGCCGCTCGCGTTCGATAGAATCAGTAGACCTGAAAAATTCCACATCGCTTCCTATTTGATTGAGGGATTCACGTAAGTACGTTGAGACCCCCGTCGTGTTACGACAAGGTTCTCCGCAAAGTCGGTGCGGAAAGAATATATGGGAAACCGTGACAAGGAGACGAGACAGGTTGGTTGGACATCTGTTAAGACATCAGGGAGTAACTTCCTCGGTACTAGAGGGGGCTGGAGAGGGTAAAAACTTTTGAGGAAAACAGGAACTGTAATAGACCTGTATCCAGCAAATAACTGAAGATGGTGTCTGCAAGTGCTACTGTGAGATGAAAAGTTGACACAGTAGAGGAATTCGTGGCTGGACGCATCAAATCAATCAGAAGACTGGTAAAAGAACAGTGACCGCCGGAGACGCTCTTCACGCATGATTTGTGCACAGTCGCAATTCGACTCTCCACTACGTTTGTTAAGGTAATATTGTTAATATTGGTGAGCTTAAGTGACGTCGTTAGTGTAGAAAGGAAGATGTTTTGTTCTCCATATCACAACAATGTGTTATACAGTAGTTACTAGGCCTTCAGTTTGTAATTTACACTTACCATTACGCAGTGAGATGTGCCCACACGTGAATGAATTTTACGTCGGGGAATGTAAAATTACAAAAAAAAAAAAAAAAAAAACGTTTATCGGATAGGCTGTTGGGTGCATCGAGCCTGCAATCTACATATGATAGTTTTTCACAACCCAATTAAAAGTAAATAATATCTAACATTCAGTCCGATTAATTGTATTTCGCATTGCTCATCGCGGGAATACGTAGGTAACTATAATACGAAGTTACAAGACATAATGAAAAAAAGTCCAAAAGAAATGTCCCACACAGCTGCCACAAACATAATACGTTGATGGTAATTAAAACTTTGCGATACAGGGAACCAGTCGAACAAGTTCCATAACGGCTTAAGGTCTTGCGTTATCTTGCTGGAAGACGACGTCGTGAAGGCTCTCGAATACAATATACAGCCGCCGACCTTAACAAATCAAAACTCTATCGCTGTCTGTCCAAATTACCGTCTATGTGAAACAGGGGTGATCGTGAAACTTCTTGCAGATTAAAATTGTGAGCCGGACCGAGACTCGAACTCGGGAACTTTGCCTTTCGCAGGCAAGTACTCTACCATCTGAGTTACCCAAGCACGAGTCTCGGTCCGGCACACAGTTTTAATCTGCCAGGAAGTTTGATATCAGCGCACACTCCGCTGCAGAGTGAAAGTCTCATTCTAGAGGTGATCGTGTTTTACACTTATAGACATCTGATACAATAAGGCCAGGTGAAATGCCCTTACGATGCTAGACATAGGGATACATCCATATTGATTATGTACGCACTGCTGCTTCTTGTGCTGTCATTGGGCATGCTACTGTTGGCGCTGCCTTATCAAGAGTAGCCGGAACCTCACCGGCTACAGACTTCATCAAGCTGTCTCTGTAGTGCTACAGCTCGGTATGGTCGTTGACAGCATGCACAGATGACCTCCTTCTGACACTAGGTGATGGCCCACGTCTGGAGTGAGACAATAAAGCTTCTCATGTCACGACCACAGGATACAGTTGGTGCAAAGCAACAAAGCTGTCGCTTGCACCTGAAACGTCTACACGTATTTTACTCAAAGCAAAGCCAGGGCCGAACCTGAGTATCAGGGTGAGGAGGTCAAGCATCTCAGGGTTGTCCTCAACGATCACTGGAGCTTTGCAGTATTGACGCGCTATCGCAGAGAGCACTCAAAGCATTAAATAAGCTAATTAACACAAAAAAGGTGAAAAAAATCGTGCAAGAGCGATTTGCACATTACATAGCATCATGTACACATGGTATAAAAGGGCAGTCTATGGGCGGAGCATTAATGCGTACCCAGATGATTCATATGAGTACGCTCCATACTTGATTATGGCCGCACGAAGGGGAAATAAGACTTTGCTTGCGGAATAGTAGTAGGATACAGACGCATTTGACTCTCCCTTTCGGAAATCGTTAGGGATATTAGTATTCCGCGATTCACAGTGTCAAACATAATATCACGTTTCAGATGAAAGGGTACAGTACCGCCCAACATTGAAAATAGGTACGAAATTCTCGTCAGAACAACACATTTTTTGTGTAAAAGTAACTCAATTTCAATTAATACAGCGAAGCCGGATACCAGTGTGGGAAAGAATGACAATTTATTTATTTAATTGATCACATGTGCACTCCCTCAAAATAAATCCCTACATCCAGTTTGGTGAGATCTGTGAAATGAATGAATGTATGGTCGTCTGCTAAACACAGATAGTGAATCGGAATATATGATCATCTTTGAGTCGATCCTTTCGCCACCTTTGGTGGGACCAAAGAGATGGAAGTTACCAGAGCTTTGAGCGTCTGAAAGGTGGCTGACCAATAAGGTAGCAAGGTGCTTCTCCCACTTCGACAGAGGCGCGAGAGAACCGGAATATGGCCATGTTTCGGCACTCTGGCGCTGAACCTTCTGCTGTAAAGACCTGTTTTTTTGTTGTGCTCCGTAATGAAAGTGTGGAGGCATGGTATGGATGTGGAATATTTAAGAGTAGTTAGAACTAATCATTTCTCTTTCCCAGGAACTTTTGTGGGGGAAATTATAAAGTGAGGCAGGTAATTTTAAGGGGATTGTAGTAAACCAACGGTCACAATGAGCCCACGTGTAGTTATAAGTTGAGATACTAGCGTGTGTACAATAAGCTGAAATATTTAAGAATTAATAGCATGTGTACAATAAGCTGAAATATTTAAGAAATAGCGTTTGTATCATAAGTTGAAGTATTTAAGAAATATCATTCCGTGTGACGCTAAATTTAAACTCTGAGAGAGAATCAAGGTGAGTCGGCCGTTTTTCCAGCAACGCCACTTGGCTTGCATTGCACAGGAAGACGTGCGTTTATCTCCAGAGTTCACAGTAGGAAAGTAGAATTACAAAGTGGGGCAGTGTCGTGTGAAACTGGGATAGATATTGATTGAAGTGGGAAAGCGGAAAGTGATGATGTTGTAACAGTTCTTTGTGTTGTATTTCATATTGTTGTGTTGTATATGTCATGTAATTTGGGTATGTGTGTTTTGCATGGGGGTAGCAAGGTAGTTTCGAAAGATTTGTGGGTATGCCTGTTCCTTCTGTATCGCTCGATCTGGAGGAAAGTTTCGTGAGGATGATTGTGAGAGGCGAAGTGTGAGGTATAATAAAAGATCCACCATCCGATCCATGGGGTGCACTGTTGCGGTAAATAGATTACGAGACCATAATATAGAGATTCACTAACGTAAAGCCTTGCCCACTGGGCGGAATTTCTCATGTGATTTTGTTGTAGGTTGTAGAATTTGTGTGTTTAGGAATAAATCAGATAGTGAATAGAAAGAGATTGGTGGCCTTTTTCATTAAATTGTATGTTGTCATAATGTCCCGAATTTATATAAAAACCGTTAAATCAAAGACAAAAAGTAAATGTGGTATTGCCAGTGCGTAGTGTGCAGTCAGAGTTCTATAAATCACTGATAGTCAGATGCGTGTTTCCGTTGCGTATTATTCATGCAGGAGGATAATTTGTAACTAAATAGTAAGATACGAGAATTCATGTTGCTCGATAAATTAAGGAAGAATCCACTCGCTTGGCAAACCACTCATCTTGCAGGCCTGACTGCTTGATGCCACAGTATGATAAAGGCAAGTGGGTGCCTCTCATAATTTCGACCCTGCCAGGATTATTGCTGTTAAGATTTTTTTTAATTTTTGATGGAATATATTGTGATAGCGCTAAGAAGTAAAATTTTTTTTGTTTGCAATTTCTTTCTGGATTGGTGAGGATCTTTTATTTTTTTTAATTGCTATATCGTACAAGGCTGGAAGATCGTGGTATAATTTTTTTGCGTAATGTCCATAGTAACTAGGTCGCAGTCTAAAAGTGTAGTCACCATGGAGAATAGCGATTCTGGCGTGAACGTAGCAGTGCAGCAGGAAGTAGCTGTTGACCATGTGTTAACGAGCGAGAAAGACAAACACTCGGAAGGGGTTGAATTGTTCACAGGACCGCTCCTGTGTGATCCTTTATGCGGCGGGCTTTGTCCACAAACGCGGGCCTTTCCCGACGACGCGGGCGAGCCGAGATTAGGACAGGTATGCAGTGAAAGTGCAGCTACTCTTAGCGAGGCTACGGTTTCACAGGCGAACGAGGTGAGCTCGTCGAAAGTTGCAAATGACGATATGATGCTACAGTTGTTACAGAGTTTGGTGAGAGATAATAAGGAGAGAGATAGGAAGAATGAGGAGAGAGATAGGGAGAATAAGGAAAGATTTGAAGCAACTAACGAAAGATTAGAAGCAATGAATAGAGATATTAACGAAAGATTAGATAGAGATAATAAGGAGAGAGATAGGGAGAATAAGGAAAGATTTGAAGCAACTAACGAAAGATTAGAAGCAATGAATAGAGATATTAACGAAAGATTAGATAGAGATAATAAGGAGAGAGATAGGGAGAATAAGGAACGATTTGAAGCAACTAAGAAAAAATTGGAAGCAAATAAGGAAAAATTGGAGGCAATGGATAAGGGCAATGAAGAAGCTACACACAGTTATCGATGAGCGTCTGTCCACAGTTAATAATCGGATAGATGATGGGGAGAAGAATCTGGGTACGGTGAAGCAAGTATGTGATGCCGTGAAAGAAAAAGCCGATAATCTGGAGGTACGAATAAGTGCAATAGAGAGCGATATTACAGAACGTAGGGACGTGTTGCCGGATGAGCGAATCAAAGAGATAGTGGAGGACTTACGTGCAGATAAACAAGGGGCATTAGACAGCGTGGAAGCTCAAGTCACACGGCAGGAAATGGCGCTAAATAAACACAGGGATGAAGTTGCGGAGGTAGTGGTCAGAATGAATACGATAAGCGCAGATGTAGAAAAGATCAGTATGAGAGGCGAAACAGGCTCTGACAGTACGCAGCGAGAGGTTTATGCCGACCAGGAGGAGATACAATCACTATTTCAGTTTAAAGAGGCACAATTAGAAACAAATAGGAAACATAGGGAAGAACTAGCACAGTTGCAATTAGCGTGCAGAAGCGAAGGTGAAACACCACCAGGTAGATTGCAGGAGGAGAGTGAGATAAACTCAAAAGGCGAAAATAGGCAGAAAGAGGAAGACGAATTCAGAGAGTCAGAAGAACGGTTGTGTCGGATAAAACAGGTGGCAGACCCAACTGGGTATAGTCCAAGGCTGTCTCAGTTTCAAGATTCATTACCTTCATCGAGGGGACTGCTCCGCAAAACGAAGTTTGTGTATAACTATTTGAGGGACGAGGCTAGAGCGAAAATGCAGGAAGACCTTAAAGACTGTAGTAGCTATTTAAATGAATTCAGGCCGAAAAGTAAGCAGGACCAGGTTACGCTAAGCATATTGATGATGCAAAATCGTAACGAAGGTGGCATAAGGGATTAAGTGTCGTGCTATCAGGAAATGTTCAGACGAAACAGGTATTTGAATGTGACATACGAACCTGGGGAGCTCTTTAGGATCTGTATAACGAAGTTGCCAGTGAAATTGAGCAGAGGTATAGCGATGGCAGGCAGAGGCTTAGACGATTCCGCGTCATTTCAGCACTTGTTACAAGGATTGGGTAATGAGAGCAATATCGTGAACGGAGACACGACTCATAGGTCAGTTAGTGTCGAGGATAGGAACGGCAGAAACTATCATAATGACAGGAGAGCGTGGAATCCAGGCATTTCATTCTTGTCATAATGGATTCAAGAATAGGAGAAACTAATCCAACATATCAGCCCTTAATATCTTGCTCTTAAAACACATGCAGCTGGCACTGAAAATTGTCTATGTAGCAGACAAACTCAACTAATATGTAGGAATGCAAATACCATACTTCTGATCAGAGAATAAAACGCCAGTAATGGAATCTATTAGGCTGGTATCTCAGTAAAATTTGCAAATTTTATTTCGAACAGTAAAGTAAAAGAATTGTTATGTAATAATGCCAATGAGTCCAGTTGAATTAGTGTGATTCGACTATTGTAGATACTAAACAAGTAATGTAAGAGGTAAACATTGTGATCGAAGTTTTTAAATTAGATGCCATCTGATCTATAGTATGTCATTGTCGTGGTGACAGCTATAATGAAGTGCTGTGTATGGTTGTTCGGAATCTGGTGTTAGTGAAAGAGGCCACTAGCACCAAAGTTACTAACACTTGGGCTGCCCAATTCTCCCAGCTTGTATATTCTCTGCATACATTTAATTTTCGTGTAAGCACATATTCCTAACTAGCGAATTCTTTATTGTGTATAGTGGACCATTCAGAGTGAGGCGGATTGTCCATGAAAATGCTGTACTGATTGAGACGATCAAGGGAAAACAATCTCGTGGGCTTCATCACATTTCTAACATCAAATTATGGAAAAGTTAAGGATAGATCTAAGGTAGGCAATTTATGGTAGATAGTCAGTGTATGTATTTGTGGTGTGTAACGTTGTGCAGGGTCAAATCGAACATAAGAATTTTCAGGCGGGATGTCAGGAAGTATGACAGAACAGACTGGTCGAATGAGTCATGAACAGGAGTCGACAGAGTGGTGTATGTACGTATTTTTGTCGTATGAATAAGGATCAAGCAGAAACGACGTGATGATTAATGAGTGAATAAAGATAGTAGATAGAGAAGCGACGTGATAAATAGTAGTGGATAAAGGTGGTATATGAGGAGAAGCGACGTGAAGCAAGGGGATTAATAAAGAGAGATTCGACGTGATGAAACAGTGGTAAATAAAGGTGAGTAGAATTGAATAATGTGGAGATGTCTTAGATGTATGTTACAGAGAGGCCTGTGTATGCTGCGATAGAGATTGATGCCAATGGCGAAGGAAGACCAGGAAATGATGAAGTAATGGACGGACGGAGAGCCGAAATACGAATGAAGAGATGAGGACAACTGCACAATGTGAAAGGACGTAAAGGGAGTATGAGACCCAGATGGTGAACGTTGTGGAATACTGACGTAAGATGTAATATAGGTGTAGATCTAATTCTTAGCATAACAATTGCGATTTGAGAAAAATAATATTTTTTGTTGTTGTTGAAGCCTCGTACCAGTATAACTAATCAAAACGGTACCAAGAATGTGTGCAGTTATTTTTGCAGGTTGATTAATTTGTGTATTTTTGTTCTTAGATGAAATGTCGCGATTCTAAGTTGATATTTAGCATAAAGTGAATGCAGAGGTAAGCCGATGGAGAGAGGTGCCAGAGTGAAAGGACGAATTCGGAGACTGGAATGCTATCTCCGAAACAGCTTCATGTGTTATGTGGTTGAGTATAAGGGAGCAAAGGTATGGTATGTTGTCGTGAGTGTGGTGGTGTTAAGGTTAGCTGACTTCTAGACCTATTCTGTTAGTGTATTAATGGATTGAATGAGAGGGAAAATGTGATGTCTGGTGAGTGAGAGTCGTAGAGTAGTGTGATCAATGCGCACACTCCTGTAAAGGGGATGCTACCGATCTGTAACTAAAACATTATTATGTATTGTTTGATTGGGATGAACCTCGATGGCAGGTCAGGATCTGACATCATGTGGATGGTTCATACATGTCCTAGAAATGTTGTTATATATAATAAAAAAAAGGTAAAATATATAGAAAGATACTAATTTCAGTCAGTCACAAGCACAAAGGTGCATTGTATGTTGTAGATTTAGAGTCATCAGTTTCTAAAATGTTTGTTGTGTTAGGATGTTAAAGTAGTTTACTATTTAATAACCTGTGGTAGGTAATTGTGAGCCTTGTGGATTATTCTTATTTTTTGTTAGAGCACTTTCAAGGGGTATTAATTTCAGTCTGTCACGAGCACAAAAGTTCATTGTATATTGTAGTTTTAGAATAAACAGTTTCGAACACTTTCACTGTGATAGGATGATAGAGTAGCCTACTATTTGATATTGTAATTATGAGCAGTATAGATTGTTTATTATTCCTTTTGTTTTTTTTTTTACACTTTCATGTTTTGTATGAGGGACGACAGGTACAATGAATAGCACGAGTGTGGGCTGTCTATAGAAAAGAGATAAATGTTGATGTTGTATGTGTAGAAAACTAGGGTGTATAATTTTAATGTAAGAATTTCCTTTTGTCTGTAATGTTGCGAGATGCACGGAAGATCTGGCTATTTGGGTGTCGTAACGCCCATACCGCTAACGGGCCGAGCTGACATCGCCATGGCGACAGGCGACACAGCCGCGGCACTCCCCACTCCACTGTCGGACGAGGTACACTCCACGCGCCCGCTACAGCAGGTCAACGGCCTGGGGCGACACGCACGTATCACTGGCAATTCATGAGTTCCGCCACTCTTACGACTGGGGAAGGTATCCCGCGGAGGCAACAGCGGGTGGTTTCTTCTGCTCAACGGCGCGCGCAGCGGCGCTACTGCAGAATGGACGAGGCGCGGCAGAGCCCGGCGAGCATTTTTTTTACCAGCAGCTAATAACTAGTACTGGACTGTGGAGCCGTGAAACAAGATGACTGCGACTTTCCATAATGTGGAAAGTGAAGGACTGGTGTTTCCACGTTGTGAGTGGGGGAAAAGATTTTGTCTGTAGCAGACAGGACGATTGTTTTGTTTTGTCTTGACCACTGAATGGTGGGATCCATAAACTTTTGACAGTGACTTGTTAAGTGTGCTTTGTGAATTGCATGTGGGACACTTGGTATACTTAGAGGACAGTTGTCGTGTGGTGAACAATTATTGTATGAAGGCAAGAAACTAGGAGTGGGACATTGACATTTGCGTCTGTAGTAGGAGACATTTCTTGAATTGGCGCGGGAATAAGTGCTGTTTGTTGAAACTTACGACTTTTAATTACACCATGAACTGAAAGGACAGAACCGTGGGTAATAGTAGTTGTAGGGCCATTTTTTGGACGAACAGATTCGTGTGGATGGTACTCTGAGAGTGACTATGACATTTGTGTTTAATGAGAGATACAGTTTACTGTTCAGTGCGTGTTCAAAATGCCGAATTGAGTGACTCAAAGACTTTCGTCCGGGAAACCATGGGAGAGCTTTGACACCGAGACAGTGGTTCTAGGAAAACTATCAGCAACTTTTTGACCCCAAGAAAATCACAGAATGAAATGTTTCCGTGTGACTCGCAAGATAGGGAATAATGTATTTGTAATTGTGTAAATGTTTTTTTTTTATATGTTTCATTCCTGAAGGGACAGCAAGCGTAATTGTATTTTATTAATATTTGTGTTTAGAATAGTTAGTGTTTGTTTTTTGTCTGTTCTGGGTTATCAAGTTCACGTAACATGTTTATTAGAATATTTGGTACAATGATGCTTTAACTATTAGCCAGTGGCGTAATACTAACGTAGCGGCCCATGTAGCATTGATCAGTAAGATTGTCACAGGGGACAAGAGTTTGCATTGCACAACAAATATCGGAATTAACTGATGTATTTTGATGTCGTGCATAGTAATAATCTTGTTGGTGTTTTGGCTGAAGCCACTTATTTTTATTATCACAGTGGTGATATTTCACATTAAACTGTAACGAAGGCTAGTCGAAATGAAGGGTTCTTGTCGTCTATATGTGTGACAACAGAGAAATGAACAGTAGAGTAAGATAAGAGAGCTACTGGTAGATTCAAGCACTTATTGCTAAACTATTTATTGCGAGTATTGATCAAAGTTGATGGACTGACTAGCTCAGCAGCAGGTATTTGTACTGATGGATATAGGATAAGGTTAAACTCACTGTCGAGTAGCTGTGGCAATTGTTTAGGTGATGATAGTTAATGAGGTATGACATGATGTCTTAGACGAGCTATATTACGTAACCAGTATGTAACTTGTGGTATATTTCATTGTTTTCCTTCTCAGTTTTTATTTCTCTGTAGGTTTGAGGTATATTTTAGAGTAATGGTATGGAGCCTGACATTCTACGTGTAACTAGTGTACGAATTTTTTTTCTTTTGTTGATTTTGTTTTGTATTTAGACTTTGCTGTGTAAGGGTTTTTACAGCGCAATTTATGAATGTCAGATTACTTGCTCTGTGTTTGGACGGTGAGCTATTTAAAATTTCGTGAGTACAATTAGTATTTTTTTTATTTGTTTTAGAATTATTGAAATTTGGATTACTCATAAAAATAACGAAGATCCCAGTAACTAAAGCAAATTTTTATCTCAATATTATTTTTTCATTTCTATGATGTGATGTTTTATTTGTCATGTGGATTGTTATATATTTCTATGTGTACATTACTCCGGATTGTGGAGAGTACAATAATGCAACAACTGTCAATAATTTGGTCGTCTATTTGAGGTCACCAGGGGCTAACGTCTCCTCCTGGTTATTTTGATGAATTGCTACGTTTGTTTTAATACAGTTTTCTTAAAAAAAAAATGTTCGGAACTACCCTCGCATTGCAAGGATAGTACCGTGCCATTTTTTTCAGCATGGGTAGCCGGTGGTGAAAGGGTACAGTACCGCCCAACATTGAAAATAGGTAGGAAATTCTTGTCAGAACAACACATTTTTTGTGTAAAAGTAACTCAATTTCAATTAATACAGCGAAGCCGGATACCAGTGTGGGAAAGAATGACAATTTATTTATTTAATTGATCACATGTGCACTCCCTCAAAATAAATCCCTACATCCAGTTTGGTGAGATCTGTGAAATGAATGAATGTATGGTCGTCTGCTAAACACAGATAGTGAATCGGAATATATGATCATCTTTGAGTCGATCCTTTCGCCACCTTTGGTGGGACCAAAGAGATGGAAGTTACCAGAGCTTTGAGCGTCTGAAAGGTGGCTGACCAATAAGGTAGCAAGGTGCTTCTCCCACTTCGACAGAGGTGCGAGAGAACCGGAATACGGCCATGTTTCGGCACTCTGGCGCTGAACCTTCTGCTGTAAAGACCTGTTTTTTTGTTGTGCTCCGTAATGAAAGTGTGGAGGCATGGTATGGATGTGTAATATTTAAGAGTAGTTAGAACTAATCATTTCTCTTTCCCAGGAACTTTTGTGGGGAAAATTATAAAGTGAGGCAGGTAATTTTAAGGGATTGTAGTAAACCAACGGTCACAATGAGCCCACGTGTAGTTATAAGTTGAGATACTAGCGTGTGTACAATAAGCTGAAATATTTAAGAATTAATAGCGTGTGTACAATAAGCTGAAATATTTAAGAAATAGCGTGTGTATCATAAGTTGAAGTATTTAAGAAATATCATTCCGTGTGACGCTAAATTTAAACTCTGAGAGAGAATCAAGGTGAGTCGGCCGTTTTTCCAGCAACGCCACTTGGCTTGCATTGCACAGGAAGACGTGCGTTTATCTCCAGAGTTCACAGTAGGAAAGTAGAATTACAAAGTGGGGCAGTGTCGTGTGAAACTGGGATAGATATTGATTGAAGTGGGAAAGCGGAAAGTGATGATGTTGTAACAGTTCTTTGTGTTGTATTTCATATTGTTGTGTTGTATATGTCATGTAATTTGGGTATGTGTGTTTTGCATGGGGGTAGCAAGGTAGTTTCGAAAGATTTGTGGGTATGCCTGTTCCTTCTGTATCGCTCGATCTGGAGGAAAGTTTCGTGAGGATGATTGTGAGAGGCGAAGTGTGAGGTATAATAAAAGATCCACCATCCGATCCATGGGGTGCACTGTTGCGGTAAATAGATTACGAGACTATAGTATAGAGATTCACTAACGTAAAGCCATGCCCACTGGGCGGAATTTCTCATGTGATTTTGTTGTAGGTTGTAGAATTTGTGTGTTTAGGAATAAATCAGATAGTGAATAGAAAGAGATTGGTGGCCTTTTTCATTAAATTGTATGTTGTCATAATGTCCCGAATTTATATAAAAGCCGTTAAATCAAAGACAAAAAGTAAATGTGGTATTGCCAGTGCGTAGTGTGCAGTCAGAGTTCTATAAATCACTGATAGTCAGATGCGTGTTTCCGTTGCGTATTATTCATGCAGGAGGATAATTTGTAACTAAATAGTAAGATACGAGAATTCATGTTGCTCGATAAATTAAGGAAGAATCCACTCGCTTGGCAAACCACTCATCTTGCAGGCCTGACTGCTTGATGCCACAGTATGAGAAAGGCAAGTGGGTGCCTCTCACAGATATTATCTCTCACCAAGGAAAACGAAGTGGCCGACAGCCATCACTTAACAACTGAGAGCAGCGGCATAGAGGGGTCGGTGCTAACAGACAAGCAACGCATGTTGAAATAACTGCAGAAATCAATGTTGTACGTACGACAAAAATAATCGTTAGTCCCCCGCGACGGAATTTAGAATTGATGGTCTGTGCTAACAGCACGACATCCCCTGCAGCGCAGCTCCTGGGCTCGTGACCAGATCGATGGTACCCCGGACGACTAGATACCTCGGGACGTGAGTCTCGATTTCAGTTGGCAAGAGCTGAATGTAGCGCTAGAGTGTGACGCGGACCCCACGAGTATGTGGACCTAATTCTTGAAGTTTTCCCGGCGGACATAATGTTCCATCATCTTTCGGGCGAGCACTCGGGACAGCGACAATTCTTCCAGCGATATTTCGGCTGGAAACCTCCCAGCCATCTTCAAGGCGAGTCGGAGACTGAGATCATAGCGTTTTAGAAAAGGGTCTGAACTTCGCTCCCACGCCAAAGCCCCTGCCGTTAACATCTTTTATCTCAGGTATTGAAGAAGCTGTCCGAAAGTTACCTGGTGATTCCGCCGAAGAAATAAGACGTGAAGTGTGCCGAACTCTTACAAGATCTCGTCCACAACTTATCCTCAGCTGAGAGAGCTGCACTCCGTAATCTCCGGAATGATTCCCAGTCTTTGGTCCTTCCTGCAGACAAGGGTAATGCCACAGTTTTGCTTCCGAGAGACGTGTTTATTGAGAAGATGCACAACTTACTGGATGAGTCTGCATACCGTAAGACTGACAAGGACCTCACATCTCGGGTTGAGAGGGAAACTGCATCGCTTCTGAACTCCAGTTCTCTGCCTAAAGAAGTCGCCAACAAACTGAAGGGACACAGCTCTGTGCCCCCCAGATTATATGGCCTTCCCAAGGTACACAAAGTTCTACGAACGTCCAGTTCAGAAGAAACTGAAAATCTTAATCCATGTTTGGAGCAGATTTTAAAAGTGCTGACTTTTCGACCAATAGTTAGCAATATAGGTGCACCAACGTACTCATTGGCAAAATATCTAGCCTCTCTGTTGAGACCGTTTGTGGGGAAATGTGAACATCATATCCGCAACTCTTCGGATTTTATTAGTAGGTTGAAAGGTCTGAAGCTCAATAGCACAGACTTATTCGCTAGTTTTGATGTTGTCTCGTTGTTTACCAAAGTACCTCTGGCTGACCCCCTGTATCTCATTAGCAGCAAGTTTGAGGATGACATAACAGCTTTGTTTAAGCTTGCATTAACCTCCACTTATTTTTTATTTGATGAACAATATTACGAACAAATTGACGGTGTCGCTATGGGGAGCCCTCTCTCTCCCCTGGTGGCTAATTTGTTCATGGAGGATTTTGAAGAGAAAGCCCTCAACTCAGCAGTATTAAAACCGACGGTCTTCTGGAGATACGTGGATGACACATTCATGGTGCGGCCCCACGGAGAGGATAAACTGATAGAGTTTTTGGAACATCTCAATTCCATTCACGGAAACATCAAGTTCACTATGGAGCGAGAGAAGAATGGCTGTTTGCCGTTTCTGGATGTGCTGGTTCGCCGGAAAGAAGATGGATCCCTAGGTCATTGCGTGTACCGTAAGCCCACACACACAGACCTGTATTCGCAGGCGTCTAGTTGCCACCATCCGTCGCAAATTATGAGTGTTCTGAAAACTTTGGTCCACAGGGCTCATGTATTGTCTGATGTTGACAGCCTGCAGGATGAGCTTGTACACCTGGAGGCAGTGTTTAGGAGAAATGGCTATTCGCAACAGCAGATCAAGAAAGCCCTGCAAATAAAAACTGCAGAAAAATCACAGCAAACGGATTAGGAAGTGGAAAGGGAAGTGAAATCTACAGCCTTTCTCCCATACGTGGGTAATGTTTCTTCTAAAATCGCTAGAATCATGAAGAAACATAAAGTGGATGTGATATTCCGCCCACCAGCTAAGACTGCAGCCTTGTTGGGATCCGTTAAGGATGATCTGATCTTGCGAAAGGCGGGAGTTTATGAAATCCCTTGTGAGTGTGGCAAACGTTACATAGGGCAAACCACGCGCACTGTACAGGAACGATGCGTCGAACACCTGCGGTACACACGTCTTCTTCAGTCCAAAAAATCAGCAGTTGCCGAACATTGCGTTTCTACAGTCCATGCCATGGATTATAGAGATGTTAAGATTTTAACTACTGCTTCATCTTTCTGGGACTCACTTGTTAAGGAAGCTGTAGAAATACAACTAGCCGACAACCTGCTAAACCGTGACGAAGGATTTCATCTTGACAATGCTCGGGAACCGCTTATTTCACACCTTCGTTCGGAAAGGATTTCTGCATCTTCACTTCCGACAGATGTTACCACTTTTAAAGATTAATTATTTATTTACAAGCACGGTGGATTCGCAGCAGCACTATTTTGTTTGCACTCTGAGCTTATATGTTTATCTTTGCTATATACATCTTATCTATGACTAGCGCAGTAGTGGCGACTTTGATATCTTTGACGCATGCGCTTTCAATCCTCAGCAGCTTTGTATCACGTGACTCTCCGTATAAATAGGCACGCGCAAACGCTATGAACTCAGTCTCCGACTCGCCTTGAAGATGGCTGGGAGGTTTCCAGCCGAAATATCGCAAGAAGAATTGTCGCTGTCCCGAGTACTCGCCCGAAAGATGACGGAACATGTGGACGTTGTTTGTCAACAAGTTACTGTGCAAGTTGGTGGTGCCTCCATAATGATTTAGTTGAAACGCCCGGTAAGACCGATGGGCAGAACAGGTAATTAGGATTGTGGAGAGGGCCAAATAAGTTTGGAGTCAGTTACACCTTCGGATCGTAATTTATTGTAATTTAATAACACATTTACAACCAAAGCGGCACATAGCCGAAACTTTACCAAATGCAACTCTTTCACGGCTGAAGGCCTCCAAACAAGATCTCTTAAAAATCAACCAGATAAAAAATGCAATTAAAACAGCAAATGAAGTAATTAAAAAAAACATATATCACAGCTAGGTGGAAAGCCTCAGAGCGAAGTAGACAGAACAAACAAATGCAACGTGCAATACAAATGACTGAAGGCCACAATTAAGTTTCAAAATTTAAAAATATTTTACCATAATCTTTTAAAGGCAGAGGGCCTCAATGTTTAAGCTAAAAAGATAATTTTAAGAATAAAGTTGCAATCCTGAAAGCCCACAATTAATTTTCCAAAATTTTTAAAAAAGTATATCCATAAGCCTTAAATTTTTAAGTAGCTGAAAACATATAATTAAACACCGGTGGGAAAAACAATAAAGACAACGGCACTCAGAAGCCTCCACGGAGGTCAGTCTGCCCTCGTTAGGTGAGACAGGTAGTGAACCCAACTACACTTGATCCGTCGGAACCCAACCAAGGGACAGCCACGGACCGACCGACACAACGACTTACTTCCCAACAATTAGTACATGAGAAATCAAACACAAAAGGTTACGAAGGTAATAATCGACGATGAAGTATCCATTAGCTGTCAAAATTACACACCATGTTAGACAGCAACAACAGGTGAGGAAAGGACGTTGCCTGAAATTACGTTAGTGGCCAGGGCAGGTAACTGGAACACTAACGACCACAAGGCAGAAAATTCCGCTCGTGAAGTCTAATTGTAGTCAACCATTATAGTTATTTGCACGACATCGCGGCTAAATTTCAGCAATAGAGTGTGTGTGTGTGTGTGTGAATTCTTATGGGACTTAACTGCTAAGGTCATCAGTCCCTAAGCTTACACACTACCTAACGTAAATTATCCTAAGGACAAACACACACACCCATACCCGAGGGAGGACTCGAACCTCCACCGGGACCAGCCGCACAGTCCATGACAGCAGCGCCTTAAACCGCTCGGCTACTCCCGCGTGGCTTCAGCAATGGAAACATTCAGTGTTGCTCGCAGGAAAACCTCCCCAACAGTGAACCACCGAAACGAACTACCACAACATGAATGGACGTGGCTTGGATAGTTGAAACCACTACTCAACTTTGACGTCCTGGGTCTGTGGACCACGAAGCTTGTAGCGAATGGACAGCTCCACACACGCTCCGACAATGCGCAGGGACCGCCAGTGAACCGAGCTGACTGCACCGTGCGGAGACAACTTCCCCGGTCCGCAGCAACCGACCGACTCACTGCAGACCACCTAGCCGGAAAGTATAAGCACAAAACCAAAGGCGGTACACGGCGCAGATATCGATACACATCACTGCTGTCACACGTAGAAGGAAGAAGAAGCACGACTAAACCCCAACAATGGCGGAAAACCAACACGGATAGACAGCGAAGGTCACGAAAACGCATAGTTGCGAGTGAGCACGGCTCAGTGGTCAGTCTTTACAGGGAATGGTTGGGTCCTCTGGTCCAACGTAACCGAACATTGACTGGTAATAGATACGTTCATCTACCTGTAGACCATTTTCTGCCATCATGGATTCATGGTCACAAACAACGATGGAATATTTATGCATGAAAATTTGCCCTGTCAATGACCCACAGTAGTCTGCGATTGGTCTGAAGAACATTCTGGGCAGTTAGAGCCAATGATTTCGCCACCAAGATCGTACGACATAAATCGTTAGGTCAGTTCGAGTACAAAATCCATGGACCGACGTTAAAGTACTGTGCAAGCTACTGGTGGCTCCATAACGGTGTGAAGGGTGTTTACATGGTATGGACTGGGTCCTCTGGTGCAACTGAATCGATCAGTGATAATAAATGGCTATGTTTGGATACTTGTAAACCATGGATGTCAATGTGCCGTGTCACCATGCCACAGCTGTTCGCGATTGCTTTTAAGAACATTCAGGACTGTTAAGGCGAATGATATTGGCACCCATCGAACATTCATGCGACAAAAAAATCCTGCACCAGCAGTTATGGACGACTATAGAGTCAACATGGCTCATTATTTCTGGAGCAGACTTCCAACGATTGGTTGAGCACATGCCATGTCGATATGTTGTTGTTGTGGTCTTCAGTCGACTGGTTTGATGCAGCTCTCCATGCTACTCTATCCTGTGCAAGCTTCTTCATCTCCCAGTACCTACTGCAACCTACATCCTTCTGAATCTGCTTAGTGTATTGATCTCTTGGTCTCCCTCTACGATTTTTACCCTCCACGCTGCCCTCTAATGCTAAATTTGTGATCCCTTGATGCCTCAATACATGTCCTACCAACCGATCCCTTCTTCTAGTCAAGTTGTGCCACAAACTTCTCTTCTCCCCAATCCTATTCAATACCTCCTCATTAGTTACGTGATCTACCCACCTTATCTTCAGCATTCTTCTGTAGCACCACATTTCGAAAGCTTCTATTCTCTTCTTGTCCACACTAGTTATCGTCCATGTTTCACTTCCATACATGGCTACACTCCATACAAATACTTTCAGAAACGACTTACTGACACTTAAATCTATACTCGATGTTAACAAATTTCTCTTCTTCAGAAACGATTTCCTTGCCATTGCCAGTCTACATTTTATATCCTCTCTACTTCGACCATCATCGGTTATTTTACTCCCTAAATAGCAAAACTCCATTAGTACTTTAAGTGTCTCATTTCCTAATCTAATCCCCTCAGCATCACCCGATTTAATTTGATTACATTCCATTATCCTCGTTTTGCTTTTGTTGATGTTCATCTTATATCCTCCTTTCAAGACACTGTCCATTCCGTTTAACTGCTCTTGCAAGTCTTTTGCTGTCTCTGACAGAATGACAATGTCATCGGCGAACCTCAAAGTTTTTACTTCTTCTCCATGAATTTTAATACCTACTCCGAATTTTTCTTTTGTTTCCTTTACTGCTTGCTCAATATACAGATTGAATAACATCGGGGAGAGGCTACAACCCTGTCTCACTCCTTTCCCAACCACTGCTTCCCTTCCATGCCCCTCGACTCTTATAACTGCCATCTGGTTTCTGTACACATTGTAAATAGCCTTTCGCTCCCTGTATTTTACCCCTGCCACTTTCAGAATTTGAAAGAGAGTATTCCAGTTAACGTTGTCAAAAGCTTTCTCTAAGTCTACAAATGCTAGAAACGTAGGTTTGCCTTTTCTGAATCTTTCTTCTAAGATAAGTCGTAAGGTTAGTATTGCCTCACGTGTTCCAACATTTCTACGGAATCCAAACTGATCTTCCCCGAGGTCCGCTTCTACCAGTTTTTCCATTCGTCTGTAAAGAATTCGCGTTAGTATTTTGCAGCTGTGACTTATTAAACTGATAGTTCGGTAATTTTCACATCTGTCAACACCTGATTTCTTTGGGATTGGAATTATTATATTTTTCTTGAAGTCTGTGGGTATTTCGCCTGTCTCATACATCTTGCTCACCAGATGGTAGAGTTTTGTCATGACTGGTTCTCCCAAGGCCATCAGTAGTTCTAATGGAATGTTGTCTACTCCTGGGGCCTTGTTTCGACTCAGGTCTTTCAGTGCTCTGTCAAACTCTTCACGCAGTATCTTATCTCCCATTTCATCTTCATCTACATCCTCTTCCATTTCCATAATATTGTCCTCAAGTACATCGCCCTTGTATAAACCCTCTATATAGTCCTTCCACCTTTCTGCCTTCCCTTCTTTGCTTAGAACTGGGTTGCCATCTGAGCTCTTGATATTCATACAAGTGGTTCTCTTCTCTCCAAAGGTCTCTTTAATTTTCCTGTAGGCAGTATCTATCTTACCCCTAGTGAGACAAGCCTCTACATCCTTACATTTGTCCTCTAGCCATCCCTGCTTAGCCATTTTGCACTTTCTGTCGATCTCATTTTTGAGACGTTTGTGTTCCCTTTTGCCTGCTTCATTTACTGCATTTTTATATTTTATCCTTTCATCAATTAAATTCAATATTTCTTCTGTTACCCAAGGATTTCTATTAGCCCTCGTCTTTTTACCTACTTGATCCTCTGCTGCCTTCACTACTTCATCCCTCAGAGCTACCCATTCGTCTTCTACTGTATTTCTTTCCCCCATTCCTGTCAATTGTTCCCTTATGCTGTCCCTGAAACTCTCTACAACCTTTGGTTCTTTCAGTTTATCTAGGTCCCATCTCCTTAAATTCCCACCTTTTTGCAGTTTCTTCAGTTTCAATCTGCAGTTCATAACCAATAGATTGTGGTCAGAATCCACATCTGCCCCTGGAAATGTCTTACAATTTAAAACCTGGTTCCTAAATCTCTGTCTTACCATTATATAATCTATCTGATACCTATTAGTATCTCCAGGATTCTTCCAGGTATACAACCTTCTTTTATGATTCTTGAACCAAGTGTTAGCTATGATTAAGTTATGCTCTGTGCAAAATTCTACAAGGCGGCTTCCTCTTTCATTTCTTCCCCCCAATCCATATTCACCTACTATGTTTCCTTCTCTCCCTTTTCCTACTGACGAATTCCAGTCACCCATGACTATTAAATTTTCGTCTCCCTTCACTACCTGAATAATTTCTTTTATCTCGTCATACATTTCATCAATTTCTTCATCATCTCCAGAGCTAGTTGGCATATAAACTTGTACTACTGTAGCAGGCATGGGCTTCGTGTCTATCTTGGCCACAATAATGCGTTCACTATGCTGTTTGTAGTAGCTAACCCGCACTCCTATTTTTTTATTCATTATGAAACCTACTCCTGCATTACCCCTATTTGATTTTGTATTTATAACCCTGTAATCACCTGACCAAAAGTCTTGTTCCTCCTGCCACCGAACTTCACTAATTCCCACTATATCTAACTTTAACCTATCCATTTCCCTTTTTAAATTTTCTAACCTACCTGCCCGATTAAGGGATCTGACATTCCACGCTCCGATCCGTAGAATGCCAGTTTTCTTTCTCCTGATAACGACGTCCTCTTGAGTAGTCCCCGCCCGGAGATCCGAATGGGGGACTATTTTACCTCCGGAATATTTTACCCAAGAGGACGCCATCATCATTTAATCATACAGTAAAGCTGCTTGTCCTCGGGAAAAATTACGGCTGTAGTTTCCCCTTGCTTTCAGCCGTTCGCAGTACCAGCACAGCAAGGCCGTTTTGGTTAATGTTACTGTTGTGTCTAGCTCCTACAGCATAGACACAATGAGGTAGCTAGGTGCACGCTAAACTAACGCAGACGGGCGTGAAGTCTGAAACAGGATACTGGATGAAAACTATAAAGAAAAGAAGGGAGCTTCTTTTATACTTAACTTTAATGAATCCTTGGAATACATCTCTCTTGAATATTCGTTAGCTATAAGCACTGATACAAATGGCGCCTTGCTAGGTAGTAGCTATGGACTAAGCTGAAGGCTATTCAATCTGACTATCTCTCGGCAAATGAGAGGAAAGCTTCGTACGTCTGGTCGCAAGCTATGTCGTCCGTACAACTGGCGAGGTCTAGTCCGTGTCTTGTGACCTGCCATGTGGTGGCGCTAGGATTGCGATTACACAGTGGCGACACGCGGGTCCGACATGTACTACAGGACCGCGGCCGATTTAAGTTACCACCTAGCAAGTGTGGTGTCTAGCGGTGACACCACAGTTACAAGGCCAGATCAGTCAATCATCCAGACTGTTGCCCCTGCAACTACTGAAAAGGCTCTTCAGGAACCACATGTTTGTCTGGCCTCTCAACAGATACCCCTCCGTTGTGGTTGCACCTACGGTACGGCCATCTGTTTCGCTGAGGCACGCAAGCCTCCCCACCAACGGCAAGGTCCATGGTTCATGGGGGAAGATGTCGATATGCTACACTGTGAAATGAGTTGACACGATATTAGGAGGTACCCCGTGATTTTTGTCACCCCAGAGTCGGTCAGAGCAGGTCTCCCGACCTGGCTAAGCTTAATCAGAATAGCGTGCTTGCGTTGATCGTGGGCTCCAGCGTTTGGACCTAAAGGTTCACTCGGGTGGGGCCACCATGGCGGTTCGCAGAGTTTAAACATGTACTCTGCTTAGATACACTGGTGCACACCGCACTTTTCCCACCGGTGCGTTGCTTACTTCAGGGGCCTATGCCCACTAGATTTGCCCATTAGACAACAAATCGCATATGTTTGCTGCTCAAACAAAACTTCGATAAAATTGCGATCATATGCTTAGACTAGTATGCAATATACACGAAAGAAAAAACACAATATTAGATCTGTGACAAGACTATTGGGATGCGGAGGAGACGGGAAGACGGACACAGGCCTATTTACCAGACTAGAAGAACTGATTGAAGATTAAATATTTGAAACCGAGTAAAGGATTAATGCATTTTATAAGCGGCCGTGAGCCCTATCCTGCATATATTTGCAGGATGGGGAAAAGGACAACAACCGGTTGCGAATGTGGCGAGATAAAGGGGACTCCAAGCCACATCTTGTTTGAGCGCTCTACGTACTTAGATGTGGTTTCGGACTTACTTCAATCTCTTTGTATCACTTAATGTTAGAGTGCTAATCCGAGACGTGGCACAGTTTTCAGTTTTAAACGAACTCTGTAACAGAACAGCAGTGAAAGCCTGGTACGATTTTATAAATCCGTAATGTGACAGTAAATATCGCGTGTCCACTGTGGGAGGGATCGGACGCATTTTAATCGCTGCCGCCGGCCAATGGGCTAGGGTGATGTGGCGGCCAGATACTGTTTCCTAGAATAGGTGATCAGAGAAGTCATAATTTAGATATTGTCTGGCAAATCGCCTGTATATTAGCAGTGGTAGCAGTAGTAGTAGCATTGGTAGTTGTTTGTAGTGCAGGGGACGGCCAGAGTGGCCAAGCGGTTCTAGGCGCTACAGTCTGGAGCCGCGCGACCGCTCCGGTCACAGGTTCGAATCCTGCCTCGGGCAGTCTAGGGGACTGATGACCACAGTAGTTAAGTCTCATAGTTCTCAGAGCCATTTTTTTTTGTAGTGCAGGTGGAGGGTGGGTAAATAAAAGGAAGCCATAATAGCAGGGTTTCGCTAGATGGTAGAGACCCGGGACATTAATTAACTGGGACTACGTGGCCATTATAGTCGGCATCTGACTGTGCGAGTCGGTTAAGTAGTTTAATATTCTATTAACGACACACCTTGTAACAGATAACTAACTGATTGTGAATTAGCTTAGTTATGACTAATATGTAATACTGTAGATGTAGAAAACAGATATCGTAGTAAGTGCAGGGCTTTTAATCATCATAGAAAACTACCTATTTGTGTAGTTAATAAATGGAGGAAAAAAACGCAGTACCTTCATTTCCAGTCTCAAGATCCTGTGTGATGCTTTGATGTCGAGTGAACCATATACCTGGCCTTTCGGGCTCTTGTCCCGTTGTGAATCTGTGATGATGCGTGGCATTTAGTTGACCTTCCACAACGAATCATTTTCATACTAAAGTGACACTCGTGGGATCCCGACGAAAGCGAGCAGAAATATCGTGGAACTATAAACATTACTCTCTCAAGACCACGATCCTCATGCTCTCGAAACAAACATTTGCTGATATCCCTTTTTCATTAATACACGATGCACAGCAAAACCTTACAAATTGTTGACATTGTCGACTGGAGAGCCATCACAATTCTTGGTGTGTCACACTTCCTTGACTATGTCTTGCCATGGTGACAAAGCTACATTTCAACATGTACTACTATATTTTCATTATAAGTCCGTTACGATGGTGCGAGGATAAACGTGCGGTTTATCGTACAGCATGATTTCACGAGCTGTCGATTTTGGATCTGAAGATTAATGGTCTTGTCGAAGCTAATAATCAAGTGTACCGATGTGCGATCAGCGCAATAAAAACGTTATATCTTAAGCTTTCTTTACATTGACAACAACGTCTTGCCACAAAACACATCAAACTAATGTGATTTCTCACTGAGAAGCCCACCGTGTAATCTTTCGTTACACGATGAATATAGTTGACGTCACTCCAACGTACTTTATGTGTCTGCGTTGAACTGATAACTATTTGCCTATCCTAGCATGTAATAAATAATACACATGACACTAGCTTGACGTTACTTGAATATCGTCCTGAAGGAGATATCGCATTTTAATGGCCAGGAACTTATTAGCTGTGAATTACTACTGGCTGGATCGTACACTCTAAGACAATAAAAAATATGAAGGAATTATCGGAAAGGGACAGAAATCAGTAGATCTGGCATACACGTACAGACAGACAAATGATTAGAAACTTCCTGCAGATTAAAACTGTGTGCCCGACCGAGACTCGAACTCGGGACCTTTGCCTTTCGCGGGCAAGTGCTCTACCATCTGAGCTACCCAAGCACGACTCACGCCCCGTCCTCACAGCTTAACTTCTGCCAGTACCTCGTCTCCTACCTTCCAAACTTTACAGAAGCTCTCCTCAGTTGGTAGAGCACTTGCCCGCGAAAGGCAAGAGTCCCGAGTTCGAGTCTCGGTCCGGCACACAGTTTTAATCATCCAGGAAGATTCATATCAGCGCACACTCCGCTGCAGAGTGAAAATCTCATTCAGACAAATAATTAGTTTCACAAAATTTGCATGATCTGTCAAAAAGAAAGAGCTTCAGAAACTGAGCAAGTTAGAAACGCTTTGGTCAAGTGGGGAGAGGTCAATCGACCTTGGTGATCAGGGTAGGGTTTGGCAAGAATGAAGATATGCAGTAGAAAACCTCCTCATGTGCGGGAAAGCACGATTTTGCTGAAACGTAAGTCCGAGATGACTTGCCTTAAACGGCAACATGACCTGGTGTACAATATCGTCGACGTACAACTTTGCTGTGTATATGCTGTGGTTGGAAACCAAAGGGGACCTGCTGCGAAATAAAATGACGCCCCGGATCATCACTCCTTGTTACTGAGCCATATGGCGGATGTGAGTCGATTTCGTATCAAATCACTGTCGGAGGCGACACATCGCTGATAACTGGGGCTCCGTTCGAAACGGGACACATCGCTGAAGACAAGTCAGTGACATTCCAGGCCGAATGTGCTAGACACCACTGCAAACGGGCTTGTTGATGTACTGATGTCAATGGGAGTCAGCACAAGCAACACCGTGACCTTAGCCCCACTTCTATCAACCGGCTGTTAATGATCCTCATGGTCACTGAAGTACCAGTTGCACGTCGGATCGATGGTGATGATAAATCCGAGCCGCCGGCTGTTGTTGCCGAGCGCTTCTAGGCGCTTCAGTCCGGAACCGCGCTGCTGCTACGGTCGCAGGTTCGAATCCTGCTTCGGGCATAGATGTGTGTGAAGTGCTTAGGTTAGTTTGGTTTAAGTAGTACTAAGTCTAGGGGACTGATGATCTGAGATGGTACGTCCCATAGTGCTTAGTGCCATTTCAACCAAATCCGGGCCTACGAATGAGTCTCTGAATATTGTTTGGTCCTCCCGTTCTGTCGACTCTCTAGACCGACAGCTCACTTCTTACCGCTGTGTTCCGCCATTGTTCACCGATTCCTGCCAACGTCGTCGAACAGTGGCATCGCTTCTATTCTGATATTGAACAGTTCACCGAAAACTGGAACCGGCTTCTTTGAGCCCAAGTACATGTCCCCTCTCAAATACTATCTACGTTTATTATTCACACTCTTGTCTGCGAGGCACAGTTGCTGTGAAACTGAGTTCACGAAAAGAAATTCGCAAAGACCTTATGCCCTGCTATGCATATGTAACCTATTTACTATCATTTCCAGCTCCGCGGCGGCCACATTCATGCAATCGGCAGCAGAAGTTTACTGTTCTGAATTTTCTGGTGTTACCTATATGAATTATCAATTTCTGAGCAATTCGCCTAACTCCTCATTGGTGTGTCAAACTTTTTTCTTTTGTTTTCTCTAACTTTTTTATTTCTGAAGAGTCTTTTTCTAATACATATTGTATCCATGAAAACTAGTTCCATTCAGTTTAGAATATGTAACATATGAGGGTGAGTCAAATGAAAACCTTAAATATTTTTTTAAATATTATTTATTTTGCAGAAGTGGTACAAAGCTGTATCACTTTACAACATGATCTCCCCCACGCTCAATGCAAGTACTCCAGCGCTTAAAAAGTGCAAAAATTCCTTTAGAAAAAAATTCTTTTCGTTGTCCTCGCAACCACTCATGCGTCTTTGAGTGGTCCAAACATATGGAAATCACTTGGGGAAAGGTCTCGTGAGTATGGTGGATGAGGAAGGCACTCAAAATGCAGGTCTGTAATTGTTGCAACTGTTGTACGGGCAGTGTGGGACCTTGCATTGTCATGTTGCAAAAGGACACCTGCTGACAGCAGTCCAAGTCGCTTTGATTTGATTGCAGGCCGCAGATGATTTTTAGGAGTTCTGTGCATATCAAAACTAGACATGATTGTCTTAATGGGTTTTCCGCGATCGTTCATTAAATAAAAATATGGCATTTCGGTCTTTGATCGCTATTCTTTATTTTCAATGACCTGTTTCAGGTTAGCTGTACATCTTCAGATCATATATTGCTGTTACAGAGTAACTTGTCAGTACAGTACTAAAAAAATGGTTCAAATGGTTCTGAGCACTATGGGACTCAACTGCTGAGGTCATTAGTCCCCTAGAACTTAGAACTAGTTAAACCTAACTAACCTAACGACATCACAAACATCCATGCCCGAGGCAGGATTCGAACCTGCGACCCTAGCGGTCTCGCGGTTCCAGGCTGCAGCGCCTTTAACCGCACGGCCACTTCGGCCGGCAGTACAGTACTATCCGTTCGCTGTCATAGCTCATAACTCACACTGTAACTGCAATATATGATTTGAAGATGTGTAGCTGGCCTGAAACCGGTCATTGAAAATAAAAAATAGCGGTCAAAGACTGAAATGCCATATTTTTATTTTAAATCTGTGTATAATGCACTGGTGACAATGGTCCCTCTAGGCATGCAGTGCTCCAAAATGACGCCTTTTCGTCCCAAAAGAGAGTCAGCATAACCTTCCCTGCTGGTGGTTCTCTTCGAAACGTCTTTGGTTTTGGTGATGAGGAATGATGCCATTCCTTGCTCGCTCTCTTCGTTTCCGGTTGGTGGAAGTGAACCCAGGTTTCGTACCCAGTAACGATTCTCGCAAGGAAGCCATCACCTTCTCGTTCAAAGCGCCGAAGAAGTTCTTCACAAGCATCAACACGTCGTTCTCTCATTTCAAGAGTCAGCTGCCGTGGCACCCATCTTGCAGACACTTTGTGAAACTGGAGCACATCATGCGCAATGTGGTGTGCTGACCCATGACTAATCTGTAAACATGCTGCAATTTCATTCAGTGTCACTCGGCGGTTTTCCTTCATTATGGCTTCAACTGCTGCAATGTTCTGTGGAGTCACAACTCGTTGTGCCTGACCTGGACGAGGAGCATCTTCCACTGAAGTCACACCATTTCCTAACTTCCTACTCCATTCGTAGACTTGCTGCTGTGACAAACATGCATCACCGTACTGAACCTTCATTCGTCGATTAATTTCAATAGTTGTCACACCTTCACTACGCAAAAGCCGAATAACAGAACGCTGACCTTCCCTGGTGCAAGTCGCAAGTAGGGCTGCCATCTTTATACTGATACCGCGAAGGTATGTTTGCATCTGCACTATGCTGCCACCTACAGGCCATTCTGCACGCTGTTTGTAGCACGCTTACCAACTTACAGGATAACGGCGTGAAAGTTCGATTTGTTATTATTAATTTAAGGTTTTCATTTGACTCACCCTCGTATTAGCACTACGAATCCAATAAGATCCTTTAACGCACTCCAGAAACCCTCAATATAGTAAGAGATTCATTATCAACATTCGTATCGAATTTATGAATCACAACATCGAATGGCGATGTCGTTAGCACACTTAAAGACATAGCGAAGATCCTAATTCACATGAAATATTCGTTTGATGTGAATTGAGAACTGTCCCAGCAACCAGATTAAATTTCGTGAGAACTGGGGAACAACATGAAGATGCTCATAAGACTATATGCCTAATTTAAACATTTGTAACTTATTACAAAGAAAAAGCCTGAAAGCAGCTTTGTTGCGTGATTACACGATTGCAGGACAATCGCTGGAAGCAGTTACTTACATAGAATATCTTGGGTTACGCGTACAGATCGACATGAAATGGAGAAATTGCAAAAATTAATCGCTGGTAAGGCAGATGCCCAACTCAGATTCATTGGAAGAATCCTCAGAAAATGTTGTCCATCAACAAAAAAAAAAATAAATAAATAAATAAAAAGGAAAATACAAAACCTTCGTTCCACCAATACGAATATTGCTTAGCAGTCTGGAAAACGCATCCGATACGATTGATAGAGAAATAACGGCGGATGTTAAGTAGAGTAGCACGTTTCTGTACAGGTTCATTTAGAAAATGCGAAAACGTCAATTAAGACGCCGCAAGACTGTCGTTCTGTATCCTGTTATGGTCTACTATCAGTATCCTTGAATGTACGTTCGTAGAAGAGTCAACCAATACAGTGCTTAGTCCTACGTATATCTCGCGAAAAGAACATACAGGTAAAATTAGGGAGATTCGAGACCACGTGGAGGATTACCAGCAGCCGTTCATTACGGAAATTTGGAAGATCTTATGCGACAAAACTGCTGAGGTCATAGAACCATAAACTTGCACACTACTTAATTAAACTAAGTAAACTAAATTAAGCTAAGGGCAACACACACCCATGCCCGAGGAAGGACTCGAACCTCCGACAGGGTTAGCCGCGCGAACCGTGACAAGACGCCTGATACCGAGCGGGTATCCCGCGCGGCGTTCATTACGTGAACCATTGGTGACTGGAATGGAGAAGGTAAGTCACCTTAAGGTGGTTTGCAGGGTGTAGATGTAAAATGGTGTAGGTGTGGAAATATTATACTAGCAAATTATCAACGTCCTGCAGCTCTCCAAAAACTTCGTGGGGACACCTAATCACTTTCCACCTTTCCATACAAAAATTTCTTACATATGAGTATATATTCGTAACTACTCACCATGAGCCAACCCAAATCCTTAACGTTAAAAAATTGAAATTTAGAGATGGTGTGGATCTTATACTATACCGTAGGCTTTGTTTAAGAAGGGATTGCCCGAAATTTCTCTCCTAAGTGGAATTTCTCTCCTATGTGGGTGAAACTGGGGATGAAAGGCTTCTCGAAAGTATGAAATACTTTCTTTAGACTCCAGCTACAAGAATCGCTTTACGGTCACAAGTACATTCAGAAAAGACCATACTTATATGGCCTTAATTAGCGTTAAAAGTATGGAAGGTGTTGCAATTTGTGAATAACATAAAATTCTGTTAAATAAAAATAAAAAGCCTCTTCACGTCATACAGTCTACGCGAGTGAAGCAGCGGGCGCTAAGCTAGTTAACGATAAGAATTAGCGATTAAGTTTTCCATTGTTTCCAACATTTCTCCTCCCAATGCGTCACTTAAACTACCTTTGTATAAAGAGGTAGAAAGTTCTACACAAATTCAGATCCAAACTGCTGTCTGATCCTTGAGGAGGTGTAATCGCCACAGTGCCTTGTTGTATGGCAACATCTTTCAAGAACGTTTGATAATGCGAGAATTTTCGTTGCTGTATGACAAACAGTTCCTATTTTTGAATGAAATACATCGCGCTAGCACATTTCGCAGCACTTAACTCCCAGAAAATTCAATTTAGACAAGTAACTCCTACATTCTATATTTGTTTCCCAATTTACTGGTGCTGAAGAATCGGCACACTAAGAGTTATCATATAATTAAGTAGATACAACCCTGCATTCATTAAATCTTCCAGTAGATTAGAAAAATATGCCGCTTTTCTGACGCTGCCGCGATTACAAGTTGCAATAAGTAGATCTGAGAGCATATATAAAAATTTATTACTGCACATAAAGTCTTCGCTGATCAGACATTTCCATGCCATCAGATACATCTTACTGAACTGCATAGGAGTAATATGATAATTTTGTTATGATGACGACGAACGAGTCGTCGACAATGTTGACTGGTGGCCAATCCTAAATAGAAACATATAAATCACAGCAGATTTGTCAGTAACGTCGATAAGGTGCTGGCTGCATGGTCTGGATCTGCTACGACTAAAGTAATTAGAAGTCGTTGGAAAAATTATTATACACTCCTGGAAATTGAAATAGGAACACCGTGAATTCATTGTCCCAGGAAGGGGAAACTTTATTGACACATTCCTGGGGTCAGATACAGCACATGATCACACTGACAGAACTACAGGCACATAGACACAGGCAACAGAGCATGCACAATGTCGGCACTAGTACAGTGTATATCCACCTTTCGCAGCAATGCAGGCTGCTATTCTCCCATGGAGACGATCGTAGAGATACTGGATGTAGTCCTGTGGAACGGCTTGCCATGCCATTTCCACCTGGCGCCTCAGTTGGACCAGCGTTCGTGCTGGACGTGCAGACCGCGTGAGACGACGCTTCATCCAGTCCCAAACATGCTCAATGGGGGACAGATCCGGAGATCTTGCTGGCCAGGGTAGTTGACTTACACCTTCTAGAGCACGTTGGGTGGCACGGGATACATGCGGACGTGCATTGTCATGTTGGAACAGCAAGTTCCCTTGCCGGTCTAGGAATGGTAGAACGATGGGTTCGATGACGGTTTGGATGTACCGTGCACTATTCAGTGTCCCCTCGACGATCACCAGTGGTGTACGGCCAGTGTAGGAGATCGCTCCCCACACCATGATGCCGGGTGTTGGCCCTGTGTGCCTCGGTCGTATGCAGTCCTGATTGTGGCGCTCACCTGCACGGCGCCAAACACGCATACGACCATCATTGGCACCAAGGCAGAAGCGACTCTCATCGCTGAAGACGACACGTCTCCATTCGTCCCTCCATTCACGCCTGTCGCGACACCACTGGAGGCGGGCTGCACGATGTTGGGGCGTGAGCGGAAGACGGCCTAACGGTGTGCGGGACCGTAGCCCAGCTTCATGGAGACGGTTGCGAATGGTCCTCGCCGATACCCCAGGAGCAACAGTGTCCCTAATTTGCTGGGAAGTGGCGGTGCGGTCCCCTACGGCACTGCGTAGGATCCTACGGTCTTGGCGTGCATCCGTGCGTCGCTGCGGTCCGGTCCCAGGTCGACGGGCACGTGCACCTTCCGCCGACCACTGGCGACAACATCGATGTACTGTGGAGACCTCACGCCCTACGTGTTGAACAATTCGGCGGTACGTCCACCCGGCCTCCCGCATGCCCACTATACGCCCTCGCTCAAAGTCCGTCAACTGCACATACGGTTCACGTCCACGCTGTCGCGGCATGCTACCAGTGTTAAAGACTGCGATGGAGCTCCGTATGCCACGGCAAACTGGCTGACACTGACGGCGGCGGTGCACAAATGCTGCGCAGCTAGCGCCATTCGACGGCCAACACCGCGGTTCCTAGTGTGTCCGCTGTGCCGTGCGTGTGGTCATTGCTTGTACAGCCCTCTCGCAGTGTCCGGAGCAAGTATGGTGGGTCTGACATACCGGTGTCAATGTGTTCTTTTTTCCATTTCCAGGAGTGTATATTGTACTTAACTGAATGTACAGGATTCTTCTTGGTTGCTTAAATATAATTATAAGCAGATAGCTATTGAGGCCTCACTTAGGCCATACGTTACTAAGCGCCCTGTTAGAGGTTGATTCCTATCAGCTGAAGGCTATGCTACTTTACTACTTGACGTCCCGAGCAAAAGTCGACGAGAGCTCGCTGGAAACTTGATCCAGCCGCGGAGCGGGGCTAGCGGCGCTGGTCGCGACTCGCTGGTACATCGATACTAATACGGACCATGGTCGATAACTGCAACCCCTAACAAGTGTGATATCGAACGTTGATACCTCAAATTTAACAGATTTTTTCTGTAGCTGAATTTGAAGTGCAAATTGATGAACACAGTTGTGTCAGCTGTTTTGAGTTTCGTATGGCTCCGATTTTTATGCTACGTTATTCTGGTATGCGCTCGAGAATTTTGTATTTTTTCAGCCCTCGCTAGCATTCCGAACTGAGAGAAGTACATTTGACGAAAGGGGAGCAACGAAGCCTGTATGGCATAGACTAAAATAAAGTGAATATGTATTCGATCCGAAGGCTGGCCTGATGCCGCTTTCCACGCTCTTCTATCGTGTGCAAACCTCTTCTTTTCGAAATAAACACTGCAGCATACACCCATCTGAATCTGCGTACTGTAGTCATGCCTCGGTCGCCTCCACAATTTTTGTACCTCACATTCCCAAACTGTGAATTTCTTCTGGGCCGGCCGTTGTGGCCGAGCGGTTCTAGGCGCTTCAGTCTGGAACCACGCGACAGCTGCGGTCGCAGGTTCGAATCCTGCCCCGGGCATGGACGTGTGTGAAGTCCTTAGGTTAGTTAGGTTTAAGTAGTTCTAAGTTCTAGGGGACTGATGACCTCGATGTTAAGTCCCATAGTGCTCAGAGCCATTTGAACCACTTTTGAATTCCTGCGCGCCTCAGGATGTGTCCATTCAACTGATTTCTGATCACAAAATTCTTCTTTTTCTACTTATATTCAATACGTCCGCATTAGTTATTCGATCTACCAATTTAATCGTCAGTAATCTTCTACAGTACCACATTTAGAAAGCTTCTCTTCTTGCCTGAACTGATTATCGTTCCCATTTTACTTCCACACACAGTCGCACTCCATACATACTCCGTGAGACAACACTTCGTAAATTTATATTAGATGTTAACAACTTTTCTTCGGACGTACTTTTTGGGTTATTGCCAGTCTGCATTCATGTCTTCTTTGGTCCAGCAATCTTCAGTTATTGTTCTCCCCAAATAGCAAAACTCATTTACTATATTTAGTGTTTCATTTTCTAATCTAAATCCGCCCACATCGCCTGATTTAATTCGGCTACGATCCATTGCAATTGTTTTATTTTTGTTGATGTTCATGTTTTAACGTCTTTTAAAAGCACTATCATTTCAGTTACCTGCTTTTCAACGTCTTTCGCTGTCTGTGACATAATTACGTCATCGCAAACTTCAAAGCTTTTCTTTCATTTCATGTCCGTGAACTTTAATTCCTTTTCCAAATTTCACCTTGATTTCCTTTAATGTTTGCTCAATGCGCAGACTGAATAACCTTGCGGAGAAGCTAAGAACCTGTCTCACTCCCTTCCAAGCCACAGCTTCCTTTTCGTGTCCTTCGTAAGTAGAGTGTTTAGGTTTTTATGTTGGTAACGCTACGTAGCGCTCTGTATGGATATCACTCACTGTGCTGTGTGCAGTCTGTGACTGGCTGGACTCATTGTTGTAATATTCGCTATTGTAGTGTTGGGCAGTTGGATGTGAACAGCTCGTAGCGTTGCGCAGTTGGAGGTGAGCCGCCAGCAGTGGTGGATGTGGGGACAGAGATACCAGACTTTTGAGAGCGGACGATATGGGCGTGTGTCTGTCAGAAAGATGAAATTTGTAACACTGAATATCATGAACCGAGTTTTGTACATTATTAAGGTAAATACATTGTTCTCTATCAAAATCTTTCATTTGATAACTATGCCTATCAGTAGTTAGTGCCTTCTGTAGTTAGAATCTGTTATTTAGCTGGCAGTATGGGCGCTTTTATTGCAGTAGTTCGAGTAACGAAGATTTTTGTGAAGTGACTGATTCATGAAAGGTATAGGTTATTGTTAGTCAGTACCATTCTTTTGTAGGGATTATTGAAAGTTAGTCTGCGTTACGCTAAAAATATTGTGTGTCAGTTTAGTGATGGCCAGAAAAAATATTGAATTATTACATTCTTCTTCAAGTCTGACGGCATTTCACCTGTCTTACTTACAGGGTGTTTCAAAAATGACCGGTATATTTGAAACGGCAATAAAAACTGAACGAGCAGCGATAGAAATACACCGTTTGTTGCAATATGCTTGGGACAACTGTACATTTTCAGGCGGACAAACTTTCGAAATTACAGTAGTTACAATTTTCAACATCAGATGGCGCCGCAAGTGATGTGAAAGATATAGAAGACAACGCAGTCTGTGGGTGCGCCATTCTGTACGTCGTCTTTCTGCTGTAAGCGTGTGCTGTTCACAACGTGCAAGTGTGCTGTGGACAACATGGTTTATTCCTTAGAACAGAGGATTTTTCTGGTGTTGGAATTCCACCGCCTAGAACACAGTGTTGTTGCAACAAGACGAAGTTTTCAACGGAGGTTTAGTGTAACCAAAGGACCGAAAAGCGATACAACAAAGGATCTGTTTGACAAATTTCAACGGACTGGGAACGTGACGGATGAACGTGCTGGAAAGGTAGGGCGACCGCGTACGGCAACCACAGAGGGCAACGTGCAGCTAGTGCAGCAGGTGATCCAACAGCGGCCTCGGGTTTCCGTTCGCCGTGTTGCAGCTGCGGTCCAAATGACGCCAACGTCCACGTATCGTCTCATGCGCCAGAGTTTACACCTCTATCCATACAAAATTCAAACGCGGCAACCCCTCAGCGCCGCTACCATTGCTGCACGAGAGACATTCGCTAACGATATAGTGCACAGGATTGATGACGGCGATATGTATGTGGGCAGCATTTGGTTCTGACGAAGCTTATTTTTACCTGGACGGCTTCGTCAATAAACAGAACTGGCGCATATGGGGAACCGAAAAGCCCCATGTTGCAGTCCCATCATCCCTGCATCCTCAAAAAGTACTGGTCTGGGCCGCCATTTCTTCCAAAGGAATCATTGGCCCATTTTTCAGATCCGAAACGATTACTGCATCACGCTATCTGGACATTCTTCGTGAATTTGTGGCGGTACAAACTGCCTTAGACGACACTGCGAACACCTCGTGGTTTATGCAAGATGGTGCCCGGCCACATCGCACGGCCGACGTCTTTAATTTCCTGAATGAATATTTCGATGATCGTGTGATTGCTTGGGCTATCCGAAACATACAGGAGGCGGCGTGGTTTGGCCTCCCTATTCGCCAGACATGAACCCCTGTGACGTCTTTCTGTGGGGACACTTGAAAGACCAGGTGTACCGCCAGAATCCAGAAACAATTGAACAGCTGAAGCAGTACATCTCATCTGCATGTGAAGCCATTCCGCCAGACACGTTGTCAAAGGTTTCGGGTAATTTCATTCAGAGACTACGCCATATTATTGCTACGCATGGTGGATATGTGGAAAATATCGTACTATAGAGTTTCCCAGACCGCAGCGCCATCTGTTGTTGACAATTGTAACTGCTGTAATTTCGAAAGTTTGTCTGCCTGAAAACGTACTGTTGTCCCAAGCATATTGCAACAAACGGTGTATTTCTATCGCTGCTCGTTTAGGTTGTATTGCCGTTCCAAATATACCGGTCATTTTTGAAACACCCTGTATATTGTACACAATGTGGAATAGTTTTGTCACGTTTGCTTCTCCCAAGGGTCTCAATAATTCTGTTAATGTTTTTTATATTAGGAGCCTGTTTCGACTTACTTCTCAGCGCTCTGTCATATTCTTCTCGAAATATCATACCTCCCACCCCATCCTCATGGACTTATCTTTCAGTAAAATTCCCCCCCCCCCCCACATCATATACCTTGATTTTCCTCGTACGGCTCTTCTACATATCCCTTCAAATTTTAGCTTTCCCTTCGTTGCTAAGCACTGACTTGGCAATTGATCTCTTTATATTAATACTTCTCTTTTCTCCAAACATGTATTTAATTTTCCTTCACGAGATGTCTATCTTTCCCCTAGTTATGCATGATTCCAACTGTGCTCTACCAATTACTGGGTAGCCATATTGCACTTCCTGTAAATATTGTTTTAGTCGCCTTTTTATTTGAGAAAATGCCACAGCTGCAACCCTTCCTTGTTAGAGACCCGCAACTGTTTCGACACTACTCATGTTCCGACCCGTTGTTGAAACTGTCATGTAGTGGATATGGTTTCAGAAATGTTTCTGGAAATTTCGTCCGTCTACAGTTATGGTCAACTTGCATCTGCACGCTAATCGCCGTCTTACACGCTCAAACCAATCACGGGTTGGAGGACGAAAACGGCTGCAACATCGACTAACTGTAAACCAGTTGTTCTGAAGTGTCTGGACTCCAAACGCTTCAACTCCTCCCACAAAAATATACAGACGGCATTTTATATGGCACAGAGAAAAAAGCTCCATGACAGTCAACTAATAACAAAACTACACTGCAAGGGATGAATTACTATGAAATTGCTAATATCAATATGAATATGGGTGTGTTAGTAAGAATGTATTTAGATTTTGCTCTGTTTTACCACGTTGCAATAATTTGAAAAAGGCGCTCCCATTTATAAGAGATTTAGGACAGCATAGAAACTAATAATATTTTGTGGTCCATTATTTCATCGGGTAGCAGGGGCGGGGGTTCCTCCACACTACTTTCGGACCGCTCAGTCCAATGGACAGGAAAAACTCCGTTTCAAAAATCATTTTACGCCTAAAGGGGAACATATCGACACTTCCTGTCAGCAGAGAGCATTGCATGAAAACTTGAACAGTAATTGTTTGGGCGCCTCCAGTTGCAGCTTGCAGAAAGGAAACTGAAAATATCCGTCAAACCCCCAGAGAAAATGCACCTGATGACTCTTAGGAGAGAGAACCATATAAACTGAAGGGTCAAAGAAATTGGTACAGGCATGCGTATTCGAATACAGAAAATGGTTCAAATGGCTCTGAGCACTACGGGACTTAACATCTGTGGTCATCAGTCCCCTAGAACTTAGAACTACTTAAACCTAACTAACCTAAGGACATCACACACATCCATGCCCGAGGCAGGATTCGAACCTGCGATCGTAGCGGCCGCGCGGTTCCAGGCTGTAGCGCCTTTAACCGCTTGGCCACCACGGCCGGCTTCGAATACAGAGATATGTAAACAGGCAGAATACGGCGCTGCGGTCCGCAACGCCCATATAAGACAAAAAGGGTCTGACACACTTGTTATATCGGTTACTGCTGCTACAATGGCAGGTTATAAAGATTTAAGTGAGTTTGAACGTGGTGTTATAGTCGGCGCACGAGTGATGGGACACAGCATCTCCGAGTTAGCGATGAACTGGAGATCTTGCAGTACTACCATTTGATGAGTGTACCGTGATTATACCGTGATACCGTATAACATCAAATCACCAATATTGCTGCGGCCTGAAAAAGATCCTGAAACAACGGGAACAACGACGATTGAAGAGAATAGTTCAACGTGCCAGAAGTGCACCCTTCAGCAAATTGTTGGAGATTTCAATGCTGGTCCATTAACATGTGTCAACATGCGAACCATTCAATGAAATATCATCGATATGGGCTTTCGGAGCCGGAGGCCCACTCGTGTACCCTCGATGATGGCACGACACAAAGCTTTACGCCTTGCCTGGGCCCGTCAACACCGACATTGGTCTGTTGGTGACTGGAAACATTTTGCGTGGTCGGATGAGTCGAGTTTCAAATTGTATCGAGCAGATGGACGTGTACGGGTATAGATACAACCTCATGACTCCATGGACCTCGCAAGTCAGCAGGTTACTATTCAAGATGGTGGAGGATCTGTAATGGTGTGGGGCGTGTGCAGTTGAAGTCACACGTGACCCTTGATACGACTAGATACGATTCTGACAGGTGGCACGTACTAAAGCATCCTCTCTGATCACTTGCTTTCATTCATGTCGATCGTGCATTCCGACGGACTTGGGCAATTCCGCAGGAAAATACAACACCCCACACATCCATAATCGCTACAGAGTGGCTGCAGGAACACTCTTCTGAGTTTAAACACTTCCGCTGGCCACCAAATTCCCCAGACATGAACATTATTGAGCATATCTGGGATGCCTCGCGACATGCTGTTGAGAAGAGTTCTCCAGTCCCTTGTACTGCTACGGATTTATGGACAGCCTTGCACTATTCATGGTGTCAGTTCCCTCCAGCACTACTTGAGACATTAGTCGAGTGCATGCCACGTCGTGTTGTGGCACTTCTGCGTTCTCGCGGGGGTCCTACACGATATTAGGTACGTGTACCAGTTTCTTTGGCTCTTGAGTGTAAATATGATGACACTTATCGCTGGTGTACTTGTTGGTGCCAATGATCAACATAGCTTGCTCTTAGGGTTTAAATGCTGAGAGCCGCTAAACGACGTGGCTAGTGTGTCTGTGCAGCCACTGTGCTGGTTATGGCACGTAAAGAGGTGCCGATGTTATTTTGAAGCAAGTAATGTGATCGGGATTGTTGATGCTAGAAATTACTGTGTAAAACACATCCTGATAACTCGGAGGCCGGCCGGTGTGACCGAGCGGTTCTAGGCTCTTCAGTCTGGAACCGCACGACAGCTACGGTCGCATGTTTAAATCCCGCATCGGGTATGGATGTGTATGCTGTCTTTAGGTCAGTTAGGTTTAAGTAGTTCTAAGTTCTAGGAGACTGATGACCTAGATGTTGACCCATAGTGCTCAGAGCCATTTGAACAATTTTTGATAACTCGGAAATGTGTTGAGTTGTAATGCTTTTCTCATTTGGTAACTCAGCAGTTAGTGGTACCTCCGTGCCCTGCAGAAAAGTGGTCAATATATGTTCTTCATAAATTCAGTATATCACTATGGGTTGTTAGGTTACAACTTTGCTGTTGTAAAATGGGTGCAGTCTTGAACTCAATTATGAGTGTGCTAGCTTGCTAACCTCATGCATAAATCAATATCACGGTGTCTTTTGGTTCTAGGTGTTCGAAATTCAATTACAAATTATTTGTAATTAAGCGTTGTGAAACTAAGCCTTATTGTTGATATTATTGTGTGAGAAACCATTGAAAGTCTTCTCAAATTGGTTATTAATATTATCACTATGACTCTTAATGGGTTAGGGATCATTAAAATAACTTCCTGGGAATGTTCAGATTTTAAACTCTAACACAGAAATTGTTAGTGGAGATCTTTAAAATTATCTTTATGAAATGCTTGGCTTTGAATACCGTAATAAGTGCATAATGTCTTAAGTGAATGTCATTCTAGCACTTCGATCGTGAGCCTTATTTAGCTTTCAGATTAGATGTTGTGAGTTGATGTTAATCAAGAATGCATTTAAGACTGCAAAGATGCCACCTAACAGTTTCAACGATGTAGTGTAATAGAGCTACGAGAACCTGGATGTTCCTTCTGCGATAACGCACAAAGACTTTGCAGGAATGTAACCTACATGCAATATTGCTGGCAGTGGTTATAACGAGAACGTACGGTCGCAAGATTAGGCTCGAGGTGGCCATATGACGCTACCGAGAGGGAAGACCATCGTGTTCGGCGTATGGCTCTCGCACAATGTACTGCATCTGCAGCAGCAATTTGAGCAGCACATGACGCCACAATGACACAACGAAATGTTACTAAACGGTTGTCAGAATGAGGGTGACTTCTCAGGCCGGAAGACATCGGCCACCAATGCTGATTATTTATGAAAATTTAGGCGGTGGGGGATTTCGAAGTCGGACCGAGCTCGTTTTGAGTACTAATCAAACAATCTACACCTTGACTACGGGAGCAGCTTCTTTATACTGTTCTTGTACTTGAATAACTTGTACAGAATATCACAGGTACCTTATTCTGTCTAGATGTTGAGCAATTTTAGTGTTGATTTCCTATTCTACGATCATTTATATCTGTATCTGCCACTTCGGCGTTCGTGCGAAAACTTTATTTCATTCCTATGTGCTACTTTTAAAGAAGTCAATTTCTCTTCAACTGAACTGCCTACTAAGCTATTCCTTATCGTAGTACGTGTAGTCTCAGAGAACTTCAGGCGTAACTCACCATTCCTTAGTATTTCCGCATCGCACTCCTTTGCGCTTTGATTCTTTCTGACTTAAAATTCAGCCCTCTGCTCTTCAGTACTAAATTGTGATCTAATTCCACATCTGCTCCAGGGTAGGCCTTATAATCCAGTATCTGTTTTTCGAATGTGTGCCGGAACATGATGTAACCTGACTAGGATCTTCCCGTATCTCTCAGCCTTTTCCAACTCTATCTCCTCCTCTTGCGATTCTTGCACAGAGTTTTCGCTATTACCAGCTGGAATTTACCGCAGAACTCGATTAGTCTTTCTCGTCTGTCTTACCTAGTACCAAGCCAGCAGTACCCATAGCATTTTCTTCTACTGCTTCCCCTACAACAGCATTCCAGTCCCCAATGACTATCAGATTTTCGTCGCCATTTACTTACTGAATTACCCGTTCAGTATTTTCATATACTTTCTCTATTTCTGCATCTTCAGATTGTTTTTGGCATGTATACTTGAACTATTATTTTTCGGTGTTGGTTTGCTATCGATTGTGATGAGAACGATCCCATTAGTGAATTTTCACAGTAACTCACTCTCTGTCGCAACTTCCTGTTTATAGCGAATCTTAAATCGGTTATACCATTTTCGGCTGGTCTTCATATTCTCCAATACCCCTCACGTCAGAAATCCTTGTTTCTTTCCATTTCACTTCACTGACCCAACTACATCTAGATTGAGCCTTTGCATTTGCTCTTTAAAATTTTCTAGCTTCCCTACCACGTTCGAGCTTTTGACAATCCACACCCCCACTTGTACAACGTTATGCTTTCGTTGGTTATTCAATCTTTTTTTAGTGGTCACTTCTTCCCTCGCAGTCCTCTCCCGGAGATCAAAATAGGGGACTATCCCGGAGTTTTTGCCAATGGAGAAATCGTCACTACACTTTTTCAATAAAGGCCACTTTTCCTGTGGATACATTTTATGTGTCATGTACAGTTTCGTGCCGCTCGGGATTAGCCAAGCGGTCTACGACGGTGCTGTTATGGTCTGTACGGCTGGTCCCGGTGGAGGTTCGAGTCCTTCCTCGGGCATGGGTGTGTGTGTTTGTCCTTAGGATAATTTAGGTTAAGTAGTGTGTAAGCTTAGGGACTGATGACCTTAGCAGTTAAGTCAAAAATGGCTCTGAGCACTATGGGACTTAACATCTGAGGTCAGCAGTCCCCTAGAACTTAGAACTACTTAAACCTAGCTACCCTAAGGACATCGCACACATCCATGCCCGATGCTGGGTTCGAACCTGCGACCGTAGCAGTCGAGCGGTTCCAGACTGAAGCGCCTACAACCGCTCGGCCACACCGGCAAGCAGCAGTAAGTCCCATAAGATTACACACACATTTGAAACTCTTACAGTTTCTTCCATTGTCATGTGCATTGTCATGCCGTTGATCATTGCTGATTCTTCCACTTTTGGAGGCAGTCCCGCACCTCAAAGACAAGAGTGTCCGTGAGCCGGTCGCGGTGGTCTAGCGGTTCTAGGCGGTCAGTCCGGAACCGCGCTACTGCTAGGGTCGCAGGTTCGAATCCTGCCTCGGGCATGGATGTTTGTGATGTCCTTAGGTTAGTTAGGTTTAAGTAGTTCTAAGTTCTATGGGACTGATGACCACAGATGTTAAGTCCCATAGTGCTCAGAGCCATTTGAACCATTTTTTGAGAGACTGTGAACGGCTGTCTGTTCCTCCGCCCTCTTTGACAAAGTCGTTGGCAGAATGAGGATGACTTCTTACGCCGGAAGATTTCGGCCACCAATGCTAATTATTTATGAAAATTTAGGCGGTGGGGGGATTTCGAGCCGGGAGCGAGCACGTTTTCAGTGCTAATGTAAGACGCTACATCTTGACCACGGGTTCAGCTTCTTACTACTGTCACTGTACTTGTATAACTTGTACAGAATGTCACATGTACCTCATTCTTTCTATAAGTTGAGAAATTTGAGTGTTGATTTCCGAGTCGACGATCATATACCTCTGTATGTGCCACTTCGGCTTTCGTGCGAAGACTGGTAGGGAGAAAGGTACTACGATCTGCCACACAGATACAATTTCAGAAGACTAAAATCAGTACTTTGGCCATTATCTTTCGTTTATATCGACCAAGTACAACAAGCGTGGTACTCCGTCCCACAAATTGCCATCCAACACTTGTACAACACAATGTATGCACTTTTGCATGCTTGCTTTCCATGTTCTACGGTTACACCGGTTATTAATGTGGTAGAATTTCAAACTTGAAATAGCTTACCTCGCGCTTACATTAACCTGTGGTCTTGCAATGTTAACCAGTTAAATATGTTACAAAGATAAATGTATTACCGAAATTTCAATATTCTACATCAATAATTATTTGGTGTGGCAATTTTTTCCGTCAGTCTAAGTGTTAATGTGTGAGTGTGAGTGTGTGTGTGTGTGTGTGTGTGTATTTGGTGCTGAGGCAGTGGCACGGTAGGAGACGGAACGGAGGCGTCTTGTGGAGGATTCCACCTTTGGAGGCCACGCATAGCTCGCCCGCGGCGCGCTGGCTTTACGGCTCAGATAACGACGCCTACCCCAGGCGTCCTGACGCTCTCCTAAAGGACGGCGTCAGTTTGAGTGCACTGAGCAGGTAGGAGGGGGGGGGGGTAAGGGTGGGGAGCGCACCAGCCCGACCGCTCACAGCTCCGTGGGTGGCCTCGGGGCACTATTCAGTAGCCCAGTATATCTTCCGCCCGCACCTGCAGTAGCACAGCTCCCACTCACTACGTGACAGGTACACCAACGAGAAGGCTTGTCAACACAGAGGAGGCACCACGGCGGAACGGTGTTAACGGCGACTACACTCAAATTTACAGCGTGTCGAAAGATGGCGCTTTTATGTAACACTGCGCCTGTCGTTAAATCTGTCAGACTTTCAGTTGCTCTCGAACGCAGGACGAAAGGCACAGTTCGTGTACAGTGCTTTGATTTTGTACTTTTTAACTTTAATCCGTTTCTCTTCCCCAGTTTATTTGAGGAAAACCGTTGATGAAATCCAATGTGCATATGGAACCTTTGAGTGCGACATAGTAACTAGTCAGTGGTGCCATATTCAAACTGCATAATAGTAACATCTTGCTGTTATGATTCTCTTATATGTGAAACCAAAATATAATTATATGTTCCAAATACTAGCGAGCACTGTGAAACCATTCTATTGTACATCCAACTTGAATGACTGTCCTCAAAGTCAAAATGGCCATAATGACAAGCGTTCAATGAACCGATCAAACTAAAACGCCTGAGAAGTTCCAATTTAGTGAAATGAATAAGGAACTGAAATCACCTATTAAGTTGGTAACTGTCCACACTGACACTTAAACGAAAGTTGTTCGTCAAAGTAGTCTTCTGAAGTTGTATAAGAGTGGCAGATCGTAGTACGAACGCCGAAGTGCCACATACAGAGATAAATGATCACGGACTAGGAAATCAACACTAAAATTGCTCAACATCTAGACACAATGAGGTACATGTGATATTCTTTACAAGTTATACATGTACAGGGACAGTTGAAAGAAGCTGCACCTGTAGTTAAGATGTAGTGTCTTTCATTAGTACTCAAAACGTGCTCCGTCCCGGCTTCGAAATCCCCCACTGGCTAAATTTTCATAAATAACTATCATTGGTGGCCGAAATCTTCCGGTGTAAGAAGTAACCCTCAGTCTGCCAACACCTTTGACAAAGAGGGTGGAGGAGCAGACAGGCGTTCACGGCCTCTCTTGTCCTTGAGATGCGAAACTGCCTCTAAACATGGAAGAATCAGCAATGATCAACGGCATGAGAATGCACATGGCAATGGACGAAATTTTATTACACACAAAAAATGTATCGACAGGAAAAGTGACCTTCATTGAAAAGGTGTAATAACGATCTCTCCATTGGCAAAATTCCGGAATAGTCCCCCATTTGCATCTCCGGGAGGGAGCTGCGAGGGAAGAAGTGACCATGAAAAAGAGATTGAATAACCAACGAAAGCATAACGTTATAAAAGTCGTGGTGTGGAATGTCAGAAGCTGGAACGTGTTAGGGAAGCTAGAAAATTTTAAAAGGTAAATGCAGAGGCTCAATATAGATACAGTTGGGTCAGTGAAGTGAAATGAAAAGAAACATTATGAGTATTGGGGAATATCAAGACCAGTAGAAAATGATGTAACAGATTTAAGAATCCCTATAAATAGGAAGGTACGAAAGACAGTGATTTACTGTGAAAGTTCACTCATGGGATCGTTCTCAACACAACTGACAACAAACCAACACCGAAAAATAATAGTTCAAGTATACACGCCAAAAGCAATCTGAAGATGAAGAAACAGAAAAAGTATATGAGCATACTGAACGGGTATTTCAGTAAGCAAATGGAGACGAAAATCTAATAGTATTGTAGGGGAGGCAGTAGAAGAAAATGTTAAGGGAGATGCGGGCTTGGTATGACAGAGGAGAAAGGCTATTGGAGTTCTACGATAAATTCCAGCTAGTAATAGCTAAAACTCTGAGCAATAAACAAAAGAGGAGGAGATACAGTGGGAAAAGGCCGAGAGACACGGGAAGATCCTAGTTAGGTTACATCATGTTCCGGCACAGATTCAGAAATCAGATACTGGATATTAAAGCCTACTCAGGAGCAGATGTAGACTTAGATCACAATTTAGAACTGAAAAGCAGAAGGCTGAAATTTATGTCAGAAAGAATCAAAGCGCAAAGGAATGCGATGCGGAAATACTAAGGTATGAGGACTTAAGCTTCAACTTCTCTGAGGCTACAGGTACTACGATAAGGAGTAGCTTAGTAGACAGTTCAGTTGCAGAGTAATTGACTTCTTTAAGAGTGGCGCTATGAATGAAATACATAGGAAGTGCATGAAAGGTAAGGCGAAATGGATGCATGAAAAATTGACGAAACAAAATATAGTAGGGGTCAAAGGAGTGAAATGGAAAGAAGACAAGGATTTCTGATCAACAGTAGCAGAAAATGCTATAACGGGAGTAGGATTCGTTACGAATAGGAAGGTAGGGCAGAGTGTGCTACTGTGAACATTTCCGGGATAGGGTTGTTCTCATCAGAATCGACACCAAACCAACACGATAGTTCAGGTATACATACCAACGTCGGAAGCTGAAGATGAAGAGATAGACAATCTATATGAAGATGTGAAAGGGTGATACATTACTTAAAGGGAGATGAAATTCTCTAGCCATGAGGCCATGGAATGCAGTTGTAGGGGAACGAATAGAAGAAAAGGTTACAGGAGAATATGGGATTTCTGACAAGGAATGAGAGAGTAAGAAGACTGTGTTCTGTAATAAATTTCAGCTAGTAATAGCGAATACTCTGTTCAAAATCACAAGAGGAGGACGTACACTTGGAAAAGGCCGCGTGATAAGGGAAGATTTTAGTCAGAGTACATTACGGTTAGCCGGCCGCGGTGGCCGAGCGGTTCTAGGCGCTTCAGTCCGGAACTACGCGACTGCTACGGTCGCAGGTTCGAATCCTACCTCGGGCACGGATGTGTGTGATGTCGGTAGGTTAGTTAGGTTTAAGTAGTTCTAAGTTCTAGGGTACTGATGACCTCCGATGTTAAGTCCCATAGTGCTCAGAGCCATTTGAACCATTTTGAACATCACGGTTAGAGATTCCGTAATCATATACTCGATTGTGAGGCGCACTCAGGAGAAGATATAGACTGACATCATGATGTAGTAGTCATGAAGAGTAGGCTGAAGTTCAAGTTATTAGTCAGGAAGAATTAATACGCAAAAAAGTGGAATACGGAAATACTAAGGAAGGATGAGATAAGCTTTAAGTTCTCTAAGGCTTTGGATGTAGCAATAAGGAATATCTCAGTAGGCCCTACAGTTGAAGAGGAAAAGTAGGAGATCACGGAAGCTGCAAAGAAGAGTATAGGCACAAGGTAGGTAAGTGCGAAGAAACCATCGTTAACCAAAGAAATACTTCAGCTGATCGATGAAAGAAGGAAGTCCAAAAATGTTGAGGAAAATTCAGGAATACTGAAATACAACTCACTGAGGAACGAAATAAATAGGAAATGCAGAGAAGCTAACCAGAAATCGAAAAAGAAATAAGTGTGGGAAGGACTGACTCATCATATAGAAAAGCCAAACCAATCTTCGGTGAATCTAAATCAAGGGCAGTAATATTAAGCGTTCAATGGGAATGCCTCTGTTATATGCAGAGGAGAGGGCGGATAGGCGGGATGTGTACACTGAAGTTCTCAAAGAGTGGGTAGATTTGTCTTATGTGATAGAACAAGAGACAGGGGATCCAGTTTTAGAATCGGAATTCAAGAGAGCTTCGGAGTACTTGTGGACCTTCACAATAAAATGTGAACTGGTGGTGGCTCTCAGCTACGTACCTTCTGACTCAGTGATAAAATATTAAAAGTTTGGACTGGTTTCGTTGTCTAGAGGCTGGGATACGTAGTTGCCGCATTACAGGCCAAATACTGCTGAGTCTACAGTATACAATATTAATACACACATGAATCGAACGGTCGAAGGTTCCTCTCACTCGGCAATTGGGAATTATGAATGTAACATAGACTGTAAAAAAATGAAAGATTGCAATGAAATAAAATCTGCCGGTACTATTTTAACGACTTTAATTGATGAGTACGATAGTAGAAGTAATTTTGAGAAAGCGGTATATTTCTGTAAAACACTAATTGGTGTCGATGGTCCTGGAATTCAATAAAATGTAAGTTGAATAATTGGGAAACAATAGATTCTACGGCACGTAATTCGTTATGAACGACAACGTAGCTTTCGAGACATTTACTTCTTAAACGCATACTACATCTTCACTGCAGAAACCACGGAAGTCTCACAAGTGCACAAGTCGGCACTCCGAAATATTTCTGTCTCGTGCTACTACGCGCAAACTGCTCCAGTGTCCACGTAGTTCCTGCCACCGGCCGAGACTGCTCCACGTCCAGCACTCTCTCCTCGTTTCCTCTCCCGTACTCTTCTCCCGCTTCCATCCAGTCTCTCCATTCACGAGTACTGTCATTGGCTAGAGCGCTCGCACCATGTCTTCAAGCCAATGGACCCACACAAACATAATGAAACATATTCGAAATACTGGATTTACATTTAAATAACTTGAAATTAATTAAATATTCCTATGGCTGGACCATAAACACGCTCTAACACACCTTATTAAATACATAAACAAATGAAATAAACTTATATCAAAGGAACAAAAACAAAAGGTAGGCCAGCAGCGTAAGGTCTCTGTGCTTTCTATAACACAGTAAATATTTAACCAATTTCTTCATGAATGGGATACATCGGACATAAACAATGACATAGATGAATAAATATATTTATAAGCATGCTGCTACCGTTGTTTCGTGTAACTGTGGAGTACTTATGGCCTGACGCGATCGATAGTAATTGGCCACTTTGACCTCCAATAACTCATGTGCTATTCACGTTACATGCCTATAATTTATACAAATTTAGGTTTACACTAATAGCTTTCTGAAGACACGTAGATCGACGAAATCGAATGAACCGTTTAGATTTTGTACATTTGTTACTCGGTGTTACTTGTATAATTTACAGTCAGATACTAAACTTTAAACTAATAAAGATATTAAAAATCTGATTACGCCATCAGAATCGTCGTGCAAATAATGGTAAAATACATGTTTCTTTTTGAAGTATCATCATTCATCTGGCTACTATTAATTTCTATACAAACTGTGAAATGTCTGCCATTAAGGATTCACAAAGTCCGCCATCTTTAGCACTCCCGGCATGTCTCCTTCATCAACACAGTGTCACCATGGAATTACCAGCCACGTGGCTATACCATGCGCTGGGGCTACCCCTGACGCTCAGCCAACATTCGGCACCACGTGGTTGCTGCTGGGCTGCAGCCCACCTTGAGGCCCCCGCACAGCCACGCCAACTCCGAACTTACAATATTTCCAGGGCACCACAATTTGCCTGTTACCTCACAGACTGAAGATGAAATAAGACACAAGGCATGGGTAATATTCTATCACAATTTCTAAAATCGTTGGGGAAGTGGCAACAAAATTACTATTCACGTTGGTGTGCAAAATGTACGAGTCTGGCGACATACCATCTGACTTTTGGAAAAATATCATCCGGACAATTCCGAAGGGCGCAAGAGCTGGAAATTGCGACAATTATCGCACAGTCAGCTTAATAGCTCATGCCTGCTAATTGCTCACAAGTATAATATACAGAAGAATGGAAAAGAAAATTGAAGATATGACAGATGTCCATCATTTTGGCTTTAGGTAGGGTAAAGGCACCAGAGAGGCATTTCTCACGTTGAGTTAATAATGGAAGCAAGACTAAAAGAAATCAAGACATGTTCATAGGATTTGTGGACCTAGAAAAAGCCCTAAATAATGAAAAACGGTGCAAGACGTTCGAAATTCTGAGAAAAATATGCCTAAGGTCTAGGGGGAGATAGGTAACAAACAGCAGGCACAAGAACCAAAGAGAATAAAATGAGTGGGCAGCCAAGAACGAAATGCTCGGATTTAAAAGTGTGTAAGTCAGGGACGTATTCTTTCGCCCTTCTGTACAATATGTACTTCGAAGAAAGAATTATGGAAGTAAGACAAAGGTTCAGGAATGGAATTAAAATTCAGTTGAACTGCGGTAAAGCGAAGAAGAGTTACATGTTCTGCTGAATGGAATGAACAGTCTAATGAGTACAAATTATGGGTTGAGAGTATATCGAAGAAAGACGAATGTAATGAGAAGTAGCAGAAATGAGAACAGCGAGAAACTTAAGATAACGATAAGCAATCACGAAGTAGATGAAATTAAGCAATTCTGATACCTAGGCATCAAATTAACCGATGACGGACAGAGCAAGGCGGACATCAAAAGCAGACTAGCACCGGCAAAAACGGCATTCCTGACCAGTAGAAGTCTACCAGTATCGAAAATACGCCACAACAAAATGTACCTTTTGGAGCACAGCATTGTATGGCAGTGAAACATGGACTGTGGGAAAACCTGCACATAAGAGAATCGGAGTATATGAGATATGGTGCTACAAAAAATTTTGAAAATTAGGTGGGCTCTTAAGGCAAGGAATGAGGAGGAGGTTCAGCGCAGAATCGAAGATGAAAGGAATATGTGGAGAACGCTGACGAGGAGGAGAGACAGGATGATAAGACATCTGTTAAGATATCAGGGAAACACTCCCATGATATCAGAGGGAGCTGTAAGGCGCAAAAACAGTAAAGGGAGACAGGGATTGGAAAGCATCCAACAGTTAATTGAGTGCACAGGTTGCAAGTGCTAGGGTAAGATGAAGAGGTTGCCACAGGAGAGGGATTCGTGGAGGGCTGCATCAAATTAGTAAAAAAAAAAGATTACTCAAAAAATAAAATCGATCACTTAGACTGAATTTCTATTTGGTGTGACGAATGGCAACATGCTCTAAACGTATAAAAATGGGAGTTTATGCAGATGAGTAGGAGAAACAATTCTGTAATGTTAGAATACAGTGTTAATTCTATGCTGCGTTTCACAGAGCTGTCCAGTAAATACGTGAGCGTAACATTAAAATGTGAAACGGAATGTACAAGTTGGTAAGGTAGTAGAGGAGGCGAACGGTCGTTTCGGATTACCAGGAGAGTTTTAGTCAATTGTAGCTCAATTACAGGGTGGGGATAATAACAGTGGACCGGACGAGTGGATACGATTGGACGTGTATTTGTGGTCGCATTAACGGAGGAAGAACATATTTACAAAAATGGTTCAAATGGCTCTGAGCACTATGGGACTCAACTGCTGTGGTCATCAGTCCCCTAGAACTTAGAACTACTTAAATCTAACTAACCGAAGGACATCACACACATCCATGCCCGAGGCAGGATTGGAACCGGCGACCGTAGCAGTCGCACGGTTCTGGACTGCGCGCCTAGAACCGCGAGACAACCGCGGCCGGCAAAATATTTACAGTTACTTCCAACAGGATGGAGCAACTGTCTATACAGCCGGCCGAACCTTTGAGCACGTTTACACACTCTTCACGTCTGAAAGAGTTGTTGGCTGTCCGGTCGCGGCCCTAGCTGGCGACCCGGGTCACCTGATCCGTCAATGGGCAATTACTGACGCGGGGGGCACTCAAAGCTAAGGTGTATCACAACAACGCTCACAAACGTCAAGAGTTGCAGCAGAACATTTCGGATGAGATTTCAGGAATTCCAGCAGTCTAACTTCGATCCGGCTTCAGCTACCTGCTGACCAGGGACCAAAAGTGCCAAGAGACGATTGGTGGTCACGTTCAACATCTGCTGTAAGGAGGTTAGTACAATATTTCGTTTCCTGTGATGTGTTTCTTTGTACCCTGGAACACTTGCTCTTTGGGACACTTCTATGTGCCCCACCTTGTGGAAAGGAGATCGCTTATGGAACACCTGTGCTCACTGTGCTACAGTACTACTCCAGTCTTTGCGATCGGATTAAAGGGAGACACCGAGGCAATTTAGAAACCTGCTGTAAGATGTGTTACCGGTAAACTCGATCAACGTGTGACTTTTAGTGGGATGCTACGTCAAATCAAATGGGAACCACTAGGAAAAAGCTGATGTTAGTTTCCCGAAACGTTGTTGCAACTACAACAGACCTCAGAAAGATTTTGCTGCCGCCGACGTACATCTCGCGTAAGAGAAGAGACACTGGGACTGCTCGAGCAAGAATACCGAGCGACTTGAAACTGCAGAACCTTAGATTTTTCAAGAAGCGTCGTCGGAGAAACGCACATGTCTACAGACTTCTGTAACTGACGACAATATTTCTAGAATATGTTTTGTGCAGAGAACAAAAATGTACTCTAAAATCAGCATCGAGTGCAGAAACAGATCAGTGAAACTCCACTCGCTTTTCCCGTCCATGACATATGACGACTTTTTCAAAACTCAATGAATTTTCCGTCAACCAGATGAAAAATACAGGTTTATTAAACCGTGAACATGGTTTCGATGTTTTTAGAAATGTCGTCTTCATAGTGTATTGTATATATTAACAAACATTACGTCACTGTGTGTGGAACGAAGATGCTATCGTTACAGTAAACAAAATTAAGGGGAAATATTCACAAATAATCTTAGTGCAGCATACTCCCGTAGAATGTATATCTGATATGGGGTTCCTTGACTGTAAGACATATGGTTTCTTTATAGGATTTCAATTCCTCTCGAGGGGGGGGGGGGGGTGGCAGCAGCGTAATAAGCTGCTCTCCAGCCTAGAAAAAAGTTAAAAAACGTAAAATGGTGACATTGTAAAAACCTGTAAAATGGTGGAAAGTTGGGTAACTTAAAATATAAAAGCACTGCAGTGATGATGAGGATGAAGATACACAAGAGGGAGACAGGCACAATTAAAAAACACAGCGACAGTCTGATTTGTTCCCACGAGATAGAAAACACAACTAGTGACAGCATGGTGGCTGTTCCCAACACGGATAGGGGACGCAAAACACTGAACACTCACTTATAACAGCACTATACAGGTGACACAGCGGCAGATGGGGCGGGGGTAGGGCCTGGACCTAAGAGGAAGAAAAGGAGGAGAGGACAGAAAAGAAAAAAAGGGGAAGCCGATGGAGGAAGGGAACATAGAAAATTGGGGACCTGGGCAGACGTGAGAAGGAGTGGGAAAGGCAGGGGAGGGGAGAGCAACAAGGACTCAGGGAGAGAAGGGAGGCAGAGAGAGTGTTGGCAGGGAAAAAACAGGATGGAAGGAGGGGAAGAGAGAGCCCAGGGAAAGGACAGAGGAGGGGTGGTGGAGGTAGGGATCAGAGTTGATACGAGGGGTAAATGGAGGGAGAGAGGGCATCATCTGGGAGGGGGATTCGACTGAAACCAACTTGGGAAAGGAGATGAAGGGTGTAGAGGTGAAGCTTAGGAGGGGCACAATGGTGAAAGTGCAGCAGAGGGCGGGGGTTGGAGAGGAGAGGAGCAACCAGAGGATGAGGGGGATGAAGGTGGCAGGAGGTGTAGAGGATGTAGATATGTTCGAGGAAAAGGAGCTGATGGGGGAAAGGAATCAGGTTGTAGAGAATCTTCGTGGGGGAGGGGAGGCATATACGGAAGGCAAGACAGAGGGCATGGCACTCGAGGATCTGAAGGGGCTTATAGAATTTTGGGGGGGGGGGGGGCGGAAATACAGGTGGGAGTGACATAATAGAGGATGGGATGGATTAAGTATTTGTAGATGTGGAGGATGGTAGAGGGTTTCAACCCCCATGTCTATCCAGAGAGGAGTTTGAAGAGTCAGAGGTGGCTATGGGCTTTGGATTGCATAGAGTGGAGATGAGGGATCCTGGTGAGATGATGGTCAATGGTGAGGCCAAGGTAGGTGAGGGTGATGGAGAGGCAGACAGGGCGGATCCAGATGGTAAGGGAGAAATCATGGAACCAGAAGGAATGAGTGGTACGACCTATGAGGATCGCCTGGGTCTTGGGGGATGGATTTTCAGGAGCCACTGGTTACACCATGTGGCAAAAAGGTCAAGGTGATTCTGGAGAAGCCGTTGGGACCATTGAAGGGTAGGAGCGAGGGCAAGGAAGGCAGTGTCATTGGCTTACTGCAGGAGGTGTACTGAAAAGCAGGGTTGGGGCGTATCGGCCGATTACAGGAGGTAGAAGAGAGGCAAGAGGACAGAGCCCTGGGGCACCCCCCTGGAGGGGTAGAAGGTGTGGGAATTGGCGTTATGGTTGGTACCATAGGAGGGGCAGCAGGAGAGGAAGGAGGCAATCAGACGGATATAGTTGACAGGAAGGGTGTAGGTCTGGAGTTTAAACAGGAGACTTCAAAGCCAGACATAGTCGTAGGACTTTTCCAGGTCGAGGGAGACAAAAATGGCAGAGCGACGGGAGTTAAGCTGAGGGGGAGGAGGTGAGTGAGGTGTAGGAGTTGGTCATCGGCAGAGATGGAAGATCGAAATCCACATTGGGTGTTGACGAGGAGGTGGTGTCAGTGGAGGTGCTGATGGATGCGCCAGGTAAGTATGGATTCCAGGAGCTTGCTGAATACCGAGGTGAGAGGGCTATAGGAAGAGGTATCAGATGTTGGCTTATTGGGTTTGGAGAACATCAGGGCAATATATCGAGCTTAAATTAAAGTCACCACCAACGATGTATGAGTCGGGTATGTGTTTCAAATATCACTCAAGTTTTCTTTGAACCTTTCATCAATTGTACCATCCTAATTGGGGGGTCGATAAAAGGACCCAATTATTATTTTGTTCCTGTTGCCATACTGGCTCACAGGAACTATATACTTCAATTTCGCGACTACTTCTAACAGCAGCAAAAACACCACCACCAGCTGTGTTTAGCCTACCCTTTCAGAACATCATAGGTTCTTCGCAAAACTTTCGGCTGAAATTACTCCGGCTTTAGCTAGCTTTAATGACTATAATGATTTAAGAATCAGCTTTCTATTGGCGCTTGGAGCTTTGGTACTTTCCCAACACTGCTACGACAATTTACAACTGTTTTACAGATGTTTCCTGTATCTACGTTGTTCCTCTGATCGGCCTGCAGCCTTTGAGACTGAAGCCCTTTTTGCGTTTTCTTGAGACTCTCTGACCTAAAAAGTCGGACATTCGACGCCACACAGTCCTTCCTACCCGTCTACCGGTGTAGCCGCCTGCAGTGTGAATTGGATTCCTGACCTATTCAGCGGAACACGATGAATCTACAGTCTACACGGTCGCAGGACCGTCTGAGCCTCTGATTCCTAATCTCCTCTTGGCTCTGCACCAGAGGTTCACAATCGCTCCCATCGACTATGCTGCAAATGGTGAGCTCTGCTTTCATCTCGCATGCAAGGCTGGCATCCTTCACCACTTCTTTTCAGAATGTTTCCAGAATGAAATTTTCACTCTGCAGCGGAGTGTGCGCTGATAAGAAACTTCCTGGCAGATTAAAACTATGTGCTGGACCGAGACTCGAAGTCGGACCTTTGCCTTTTACCACTTCTGAAAGCCGCTCGAAACCAGAGAGAAACTCCTTCGATATAAAGCGACACACATCGTTGTTACCGACGTCAGCCACCACCTGCAGTTGGCTGCACCCTGTGCTGCTCATGGCATCCAGATGGACTGAGCGACAATGTCAGCTGGGAAGGCCTGGGAAGTCTTTCGCCGTCTGCCAAACCCCGAGGAGGTGCCCCGCTCGACCACAAGGGAGGAGTCAGCCTCAGTGCGAGCAGTGACTGGGCTGGCCACGGGTGAGGACGTATCGGATGACTCAGACGTGATCCCCACGGCCAGCCCACAACAGTGGTGCCCGTCCAGTCAGGTAGCAGCAACCGGCCGAGACAGAAGCAACCAAGGGAAGTAACCAATATTGTGGATTTTGCGAGTTCCTAATCAGGAGAAAATTGTGTAAGTTCAGGTCATGTGCTTTGATAGTTCAGTTTCTTGTGTTTCTGGGTGTTAATTTAATACCTAATAGGCGAAGTTCAGGCGTTTTCGTTTGCCTCGGAAAGTAAACCGATTTTGTGAGCCATTACAAGTTCCAAATTAGGGACGAACTATTTAGTCTCAAGTGATGCTTCGGTATTTCGGATTTTGAATCTATGGATATTAATCTAATTTATTAAACACATTTCTTGCGTTTTCGTCAGGATCGACAAGACATCCTCAGGACGTGTCAATAGTCCGCTTGTCTGAGTAGTGTAGTCACACACGGTCTTTAGTATGGATAGTGATTGTGACTGTTGTGTGCGGATGCAATCTGAGTTGGTGACACTTCGCTCTCACCTCCAGGCAGTGATGGATTCAGTTACACAGCTTAAAGTTGCAGTTTTTTCTTGCGTTGAGGGTTCCAACTCACAACGAGCCTTCTACTACCTGGTAAACATACAGCACCACAGCGTTTTAGACTGTAAAATTCGCATTATATGAATGGAAAAAGTGCGTTATTTCTTTTCTCCCCACTTCGCGTAGATTTTGATGAGAACATGACCTCACATTTCGAACGTCTCCTTCTGCTCCTCCTCTGATATTTCCACCCTCCCCGCAGCCATATCCACTATGAACTCTCGTAGCTTGTAGATTCTCTCTACAAGATTCACCTTCATCTGTCATTTTGCAACCGTTTCGACCAAAGTTCAATTTATTTGCCCGAAGTGTAAATCGATTTTCAAAAATAGTTCAAATGGCTCTGAGCACTATGGGACTCAACTGCTGAGGTCATTAGTCCCCTAGAACTTAGAACTAGTTAAACCTAACTAACCTAAGGACATCACAAACATCCATGCCCGAGGCAGGATTCGAACCTGCGACCGTAGCGGTCTTGCGGTTCCAGACTGCAGCGCCTTTAACCGCACGGCCACTTCGGCCGGCGATTTTCTTATACCAACTACAGCAATGTACCGTTTCACTGAAAGTCTCACTATTTCTTGAAGAGATTTGACCCATGCTGAGTGTAGTTCGACATCCTACAGTATGCATCCAACTGATGCATATATATTTCAGCCAGTTTCCATTGAGGGCTGCGGTATGGTGATAATTTGACTTTTGTCACATCCTTCGCCAATTCGTTTTCCAGCTCAGCGATGTGAGAATTTTGCGGTGAACTGAGAGAGCACGTTTGGCTTCCCACATTCTGGTATGTACTGCTGTTTCAGAAACTGTGGCACTGCCTCATCGTGGTATGGTTAGTGGCATCCAGTCGCTCATGATGAGCAAATACAATACTGGCCATTAAAATTGTTACACCAAGAAGAAATGCAGATGATAAACGGATATTCATTGGAAAAAAATATTATACTATAAGTGACATGTGATTACATTTCCACGCAATTTGGGTGCATAGATCCTGAGAAATCAGTACCCATAACCACCACCTCTGGCCATAATAACGACTTTGATACGCCTGGCATTGAGTCAAACAGAGCTTGGATGGCATGTACAGGTACAGCTGCCCATGCAGCTTCAACACGATGCCACAGTTCATTAAGAGAAGTGACTGGGGTATTGTGACGAGCCAGTTGCTCGGCCACCGGTTTGACCAGACGTTTTAATTGGTGAGAGTTCTGGACAGGGCAGCAGTCGAACATTCTCTGTATCCAGAAAGGCCCGTACACGACCTGCAACATGCGGTCTTGCATTATCCTCCTGAAATGTAGGGTTTCGTAGGGATCGAATGAGGGGTAGCCCCACGGGTCGTAGCAAATATGAAATGTAACGTCCACTGTTCAAAGTGCCGTCAATGCGAACAAGAGGTGACCGAGATGTGTAACCAATGGCACTCCATACCGTCACGATGACGAATACACGCTTCCAATGTGCGTTCACCGCAATGTCGCCAAACACGGATGCGCCAATCATAATCATAAACAGAATCAGGAATCATCCGAAATAATGACGTTATGCCATTCGTGCACCCAGATTCGTCGTTGAGTACACCATCGCAGGCGCTCCTGTCTGTGATACAGCGTCAAGGGTAACCGCAGCCATGGTCTCCGAGCTGACAGTTCATGCTGCTGCAAACGTCGTCGAACTGTTCGTGCAGATGGTTGTTGTCTTTCGAACGTCCCCATCTGTTGACTCAGGGATCGAGACGTGGCTACACCATCCGTTACAGTCATGAGAATAAGATGCCTGTCGTCTCGATTGCTAGTGATACAAGGTTGTTGGGATCCAGCACGGCGTTCCGTATTACCCTCCTGAAACCACCGATTCCATATTCTGCTAACAGTCATTGGATCTCTACCAATGCGAGCAGCGATACGATACGATAAACCGCACTTGCGATAGGCTACAATCCGACCTTTATCAAAGTCGGAAACGTTACGCATTTCTCCTCCTTACGTTTCACCAGGCAACGCCGGTCAATTGCTGTTTGTGTATAAGAAATCAGTTGTAAACTTTCCTCATGTCAGTACGTTGTAGGTGTCGCCACCGGCGCCAACCTTGTGTGAATGATCTGAAAAGCTAACCATCTGCATATCACAGAGTCTTCTTCCTGCAGATTAAATTTCGCGTCTGTAGCACGTCATCTTCGTGTCGTTGTTGTTGTGGTCTTTAGTCCTGAGACTGGTTTGATGCAGCTCTCCATGCTACTCTATCCTGTGCAAGCGTCTTCATCTCCCAGTACCTACTGCAACCTACATCCTTCTGATTCTGTTTAGTGTATTCATCTCTTGGTCTCCCTCTGCGATTTTTACCCTCCACGCTGCACTCCAATGCTAAATTTGTGATGCCTATGATGCCTCAGAACATGTCCTACCAACCGATCCCTTCTTCTAGTCAAGTTGTGCCACAAACTTCTCTTCTCCCCAATTCTATTCAATACTTCCTCATAAGTTATGTGATCTACCCATCTTACCTTCAGCATTCTTCTGTAGCACTACATTTCGAAAGCTTCTATTCTCTTCTTGTCTAAACTATTTATCGTCCTTGTTTCACTTCCATACATGGCTGAACTCCATACAAATACTTTCAGAAACGACTTCCTGACACTTAAATCAATACTCGATGTCACCAAATTTCTCTTATTCAGAAACGCTAACCTTGCCATTGCCAGTCTACATTCTATATCCTCTCTACTTCGACCATCATCAGTTATTTTGCTCCCCAAATAGCGAAATTCCTATACTACTTTAAGTGTCTCATTATCTAATCTAATTCCCTCAGCATCACCCGACTTTAATTCGACTACATTCCATTATGCTTGTTTTGCTTTTGTTTATGTTCATCTTACATCCTCCTTTCAAGACACTATCCGTTCCGTTCAACTGCTCTTCCAAGTCCTTTGCTGTGTCTGACCGAATTACAATGTCATCGGCGAACCTCAAAGTTTTTATTTCTTCTCCATGGATTTTAATACCTACTCCGAATTTTTCTTTTGTTTCCTTTACTGCTTGGTCAATAAACAGATTGAACAACATCGGGGAGAGGCTACAACTATGTCTCACGCCCTTCCCAACCACTGCTTACCTTTCATGTCCCTCGACTCTTATAACTGCCATCTGCTTTCTGTACAAACTGTAAATAGCTTTTCGCTCCCTGTATTTTACCCCTGCAACCTTCATAATTTGAAAGAGAGTATTCCAGTCAACACTGTCAAAAGCTTTTTCTAAGTCCACAAATGCTAGGAACTTAGGTTTGCCTTTCCTTAATCTAGCTTCTAAGATAAGTCGTAGGGTCAGTATTGCCTCACGTGTTCCAATATTTCTACAGAATCCAAACTGATCTTCCCCGAGGTCGGCTTCTACCAGTTTCTCCATTCGTCTGCAAAGAATTCGCGTTAGTATTTTGCATCCGTGACTTATTAAACTGATTGATCGGTAATTTTCACATCCGTCAGCAGCTGCTTTCTTTGGAATTGGAATTATTAAATTCTTCTTGAACTCTGAGGGTTCAAAAATGGTTCAAATGGCTCTGAGCACTATGGGACTCAACTGCTGAGGTCATTAATCCCCTACAACTTAGAACTAGTTAAACCTAACTAACCTAAGGACATCACACACATCCATGCCCGAGGCAGGATTCGAACCTGCGACCGTAGCGGTCTCGCGGTTCCAGACTGCAGCGCCAGAACCGCGCGGCCACTTCGGCCGGCAACTCTGAGGGTATTTCGCCTGTCTCATATATCTTGCTCACCAGACGATTGAGGTTTGTCAGGTCTGGCTCTCCCAAGGCCGTCAGTAGCTCTAAGGGAATGTTGTTTCGACTCAGGTCTTTCAGTGCTCTGTCAAACTGTTCACGCAGTATCATATCTGCCATTTGATCTTTATCTGCATCCTCTTCCATTTCCATAATATTTCCTCAAGTACGTCGCCCTTGTTTAGACCGTGTATACTCCTTCCACCTTTCTGCTTTCCCTTCATTGCTTAGAACTGGGTTTCCATCTGAGCTCTTGATATTCATACAAGTGGTTCTCTTTTCTCCAAAGGTCTCTTTAATTTTCATGTAGGCAGTATCTGTCTTACCGCTAGTGAGATAAGCCTCTACATCCTTAGATTTGTCCTCTAGCCATCCCTGCTTAGTTATTTTGCACTTCCTGTCGATCTTATTTTTGACACGTTTGTATTCCTTTTTGCCTGCTTCATTTACTGCATTTTATAATTTCTCCTATCATCAATTAAATTCAATATTTCTTCTATTACCCAAGGATTTCTACTAGCCCTCGTCTTTTTAACTTCTTGATCCTCTGCTGCCTTCACCACTTCATCTCTCAAAGCTACCCATTCTTCTTCTACTGTATTTTTTTCTCCCATTCTTGTCAATTGTCCCCTTAGGCTCCCCTTGAAACTCTGTACAACCTCTGGTTTAGTCAGTTTATCCAGGTCCCATCTCCTTAAATTCCCACCTTTTTGCAGTTTCTTCAGTTTTAATCTACAGTTCATAACCAATAGATTGTGGTCAGAGTCCACATCTGCCCCTGGAAATGTCTTACAATTTAAAACCTGGTTCCTAAATCTCTGTCTTACCATTATATAATCTATCTGAAACCTGTCAGTATCTCCAGGCTTCTTCCATGTATACAATCTTCTTTTCATCTTTGTGGTAGCAATTTTAATGGCCAGTAGTGTACATTCAACAATACAGAGATATATAGTCTCCAAAATCGATCATTATGTAGTGCTCTATGGAAATCCATACAGAGCAACTCGTTGTATGCGCGATGGTTTACAGCCATAATTTCGGCACATGTCAATGTACTAACGTGTTTTATATCTTAACAGATGTAACAGCAATTAATGATTGTTGCAGTCCTTTTCATAGTAGCTCGCACTCCCTTCCATATCAGTAATCCTGCCGCCCGTAAGAAAAATTGTACATGTTCTTGCAGCCACAATCGAGGGCTGCCATGTTACCGGCCGAAGCGCCAGGAGCGGTCGCTGGCTCTATGGAATGCTTACCTCCGCAGTCCGACCCGGTCTTCCTGTTCCTTAACCTCCAACGTACTCATCCAGAAAAAATACACAGTCATAACATAGTGTATGAGTGAGTGAGTGACTGACTGACTGCAAGACATGTAATTTCTGAGAGTCATTAATTCCTTACGGACTCTAATTCAGAACTTCTGTTTTCCGATGCCAGGCATTATGCCTGATGTACTGTCCTGTGTTCAAACCAGAAGAGTTCATTTTGTTTCATGATTATTTCAAGATTCCCGGAAGAAAACTCTGTTCTATTCCTTCAAATAAACTTGATGTTCATTGCATGCCAGGAAATTTGCATTTTGATCACAAGCTGCGGATTCTTCTGCTGAATATGAGGTGTTTTCCCGAATACGTGTTTCAAGGCGAAGAAGACATTGATTTTGTGAGTGTTTTCTCTCTGTTCTTGTTCCTATTGGATACTTTGCTTGCTGTATGACGTCTCCTATGAGTGATTCGGCCCATTCTTTGGTTCGGCTTCAGCAAATGCTGCACACCCATGAACTTCTCGTCGAATGCCTCGTAGGTATCTCCTTGTCGTCGCCTCTCATTGGTAATCTCTATGACCAAAGGTGTTCTGCACGGCAGCTCCGTAGATCCCACCACCTGACGAGAGGATCCAACCATGGCCGAATTACGCCACTCACCTTGAGCGAGATTTCTTGGCACATGGAATATCAGCACCGTACTTTGTCTTTGCGTATGCCGGCCCCGACGTTTACCTCCTCCTCCAGCAACTTCATCGAGGGGCAGAACCTCACGCCCCACCTTTCCTATGATGAAATTAAGGCTAGCCTGGTAGATTACTTCGATTCTCCGGTATATATAGCAGCAGCCCATCATGAGCTCTTTCTGTGTCGTAAAGAGCCAGGTCCTACCATGGATGGATAGCCGACCTACAGGACAGTCCCGTGACTGTCGTTTCGGATGTAGTAACGAACAATGCAAACAGTTTCAGCAGCCCTCTTGGTCAGGGACATCATCCTCGTTCTCGACATCTTTTATGGCGTCTCTCAAAGTCGTAGCTGACAAATTCAGTGGGGCATTGCGAATTTGTAATTTAACGTGAACCATCAATTCCTGTCCGTTGTCGGCACGCATTCTACCCCTCAGGTGGAAGCTATTCTGATCTGCCTCTTTGATGGTAGGTTATATCCTCAGAGATTCTTACCTTCAACTCTCGATAAATGTGGAATCCTGCCTTTCCTTGGTCATTAACACTCGATCCTACTTTTCCAGTACAATGGGTTGCCTTTTGATGTCTCCAGTGCATTGGAATCCTTCAGTGGTATTTAGAGGACCTTACTCGCCAGGTCCCTAATACAGTGAATTACTTCGACGACATCTCGGTGGCTGGCAAGAACTTTCAGGATCTGTCTGATAACCTCCATGTTTCTCCTTCTTCAACAATGAGTCATCAGGTATACGAAAGATAAGAAATTTTTTCAGGCCATTAACCGAATAGTTGGGACGTATTTTCACTACCTCGGGCACTGGTCTCACCCCTCAGTTTATGCAGACTATACAGCTCGTTTCTACCTCCACTATCACCAGTCAGCTGAAGTTGGTAATGAGTTTACTTCATCCCGCACGCTGTGGGCATTGCTGAACCCTTCCACAGCCTTCTCCGGATAAATGTCTGCCAGAACTCGACCCAGGATTGGCGAAGCACCATTTCAGGAGTTGAAATAGGCCCTCCTACGCTTCACCTGTCTGTAGTGAATGATCCTACAGGTCTCTCTGCTTGGCAGCAGATTTCAATAAAGGGCAGGGACGGTCTTTTCACATATCGTCAATGGGATTCAATGTCCCATTACTTTTCTATCCAGGATGTGGTGTGCAACCCAACGCAGTTGTAGCCAATTTAAAAAAGAACATCTCAACATTATTATTGTTCTGATACAAAGCCATCGCATGTTCAATGTAATACGTGATACTCCACTGTCAAAGGCAAGCCGAGTTATACGCTGGGCAGAGCATTTTTTCCAGCTGCCGCTGTTTCATTCAATTCCCGTCTAAAACTCTCCCATTTGCCTCTGGGTTAGCACCCATCCTTCATCACTGATCCAGAGGTCTCCTTCTACCTAGACGCCACTGCCCAAGCCTGCCGCTCGATGCCAACCTAATCGTGCACCACACAGCCAAGGAACCAGCACGCAGGGAGATTATTGACCTGGTGCATCACGGGTGGCTTCAGAACTGAAGGGTATAGAAGTCATTGTAATTTGGTGTCCACACTCAACAGGGCTCTCTTGATCCAAGGGGATGACAGTTGCACCAAGCTCATCACCATGTCTGCTCTCCAGTAACGTACATATTGGGAATTGTGGCGTGGTTCTCACGATGTGCCTGGCCACCTTAGAACGGGATGAATGCTGCCATGACCCACATGGTCTTGGTTTTCTCGACCTGCCAGAGCAAATAACCGCTCCTATGCATCACTTTCTCCCATGGCCACATATATCCGTCCCGGTTGCATCTGGACTTTAGGAGACCTTGATTGTGATACTGTTGGCTGATCTTCGAATGATGTAGGCAATGCTTTTACAAATGCTTCCCGAATATCCAACACATCCACTGAAACCATCCTTACCAATTCCCTTACTTTCTGTACTTATAGGCACCCTGAGATGATTGTTAGTGTCAAGGGCACCCAATTCACATTTACAGAATGTAACAACTCCCTGAATCCAACAGAATAAAACTCATCCACATGGCCCGCTTCCATCCAACCTCTAATGGAGTGGTATGAGGTCCATAATTTCAAAACACAACTCTTAAAACTCACTAGCCATCACTCCTTGGAAGAAGCTTTCCCTTTGCTTCTCACATCGTACCTCACCACCCCTCTGGATGTGTCAACACAGAAGATCGATTTCATGGCCCCCTATTCAAGTGGCAACTTTCCATTCTTCTTCCTGCTCCAGGCCTGCTCTCCGCTCGGCATTGCGAGACCTACTGTATTAAGAGGCCGACGGCTGTACTGAGGCAATTCAACCTCAGTGCAATTCCTTGGGCAGGCGCCGAATGCTTATACATTTCTTCAGTCAGAATCTCAACTCTGGAGCTGTCACAATGCAGTCACTATGCAGTCCGCAGGTAGCATTCTTGTCTCAGATCCCTGAAAAGTGACCACCCAGCACATAGATGCGGCCCTCATGTAGCGTCTGACCACTGAGGTAGTATTATTTCAGTGTTCTCTGCCTAACGTACTGATCTGTGTTCAAAACAGAAGAGCTTATTTTATTTTATGTTTCCCAGAAGTAAAACTGTGTTCTCGTAATTTAAAAAAAACTTGTCGATTGCATACCTAGGCCTTTGGTTTTTGACTGAATATAGCAGATACTTTAATAGCCTTCATTCATGGATGTATGTCTGGTTCCAGTGTGTTAACACTACCATTGATACTTTATCCCTTTGCCATGAACACTGATCATTACTGATGCGCTGCAGTAGATTACACTTGAGTCAGTCAGATAACGTATTTTCATTTACAGAAACCGATGTTGAAGTCATGTTCCCGAATCAGCAGTACCAAACACGTTATATACCTATTTGTGAAGCTGACTTTAGAAACGTCAGAACTTTGGTGTTAGTATACGGTTATATCTTCCTTCCTACAATATTTTGCCATCGCTGCAATGCAAAATGTACAGTTTCTTACAATGACAATTATTAGTAGATAAATGTAATAAATTAGAAGATTGTACAAGAGATCCTGAAAGCAGCAAGAGCCCGCATTTGCAGCACACCGCCCCCTCTTACCCTGAGGGGCACGCGTGCGTCTATGCATTGTGAGCACAGAATTGTATGAGCGCCATCTTGTACACATGGCTGTAGTGAAGTGCACAGAGGTGCAGGTTAGGCGCTGGAGCATTACCGTAGGTGTACAGCTCCATGCTAGACTGTGAGCATGCATATCACTGCTTTGACTTTGAATGCTAAACAGCATTCAGTACCACATCAACAAAACACGGAATGTGAAAGACACACAAAGAGTTGCTGAGTCTAATCCTCAAATTATGCCAGTTATTCGTCAACAACTATGCTTATCTGCAATTTATTGGGTCCAATAACTTGAAATCATTTGAGGAAAAACCTTAGAAACTATTGACGTCTCTTACGTGTTTCGTGTTTTGTTGACGATGTATTGAAAGCTATTTGGTATTGGAGGTCTACGAAATATTGTGCGTGCTTACAGTCCAGCATGTAGCTGCACACTTATGGGGGTACACAAGCATCATCATGTTGCGCCCCAGACAGTAAAAAGTCCATCTTATATCTTAGGTTTTGTGTATAATAATAACTAATGACCTCATTTTTGACATTTACAATAATTCTTAATTCTACAGTAGTCCTACTTTTGCAACATATAAATGACTGATGACCCGTGAACCTATTGCGTAATTTAGCTTCTGACAATACAATTACTTTGAGATAATATTACGAAGCTGAGTTGAACACTTTTGAAGTTATATTCACTCACCAACAATGAAACTTTGTACATTGTTGTATTTTCTTTACGACATATACTCTTTTGAGAATGTATACCGATTGAAATGTATGTTTAAGACAATGATGTTACAGAAGCTGAAGCCATGGACCTTAGCACACAAGTACTAACATGTCGTATACGCATACATGTGAGAAAATCATGAAAGATCTGCTTGCTAATCGTCACCAGATTTACCTTTCTGCAACATATTAACGTGCTTTCTCTTCTACGTGCAGGAAAAAATGTTTTCTTTTTTATTGTGCACTGGTATTACTTGATTTATTTATTTTTTTAGACAAAGGAGAAGAGTAACACTCAGACAGAATACGTAATTATTAATTTCAGCTGTTTTTTAAAAACTTGTACGTTTACTGGTGTCAGTCATTGACCGTTAAAGGATGTATGTTGAAAACATTAAGTGAATGCGCATTTCATATTCGTTATGGGCTCATATATCATCAAAGTTATCATAGTGAAAAACCGCAATAAACAGTAAAGTGAATTACATACAACAGTAACACAGCGTTACAATGAGTAATACCCGCTACGGCGCTGCGTTATTATTGTTAAGTATTCCACTTTACTGTTGACTGTGGACTTCCACTGAGGCAACTTCGATGTCATACAAGTCCATAAGGAACATCAAATATACTTTCACCTGTTCTGTTTTCGTCGTTCGTTCTATGATGGTAGTCCATGACCGAAACCGGTAGAAATACAGGCCCATAATAAACAGATGAGAATTAATAATGCATTTTCTCAAGTACCAGATGATCAAAAAGACAGTATAATTTTGAAAGCTTAATAAACCACGGAATAATAGAGAGGTAAAAATTGACACACATGCTTGGAATGACATGGGGTCTTACTAGAACAAAAAAAAAAACCAAGTTCACAAAATGTCAGACAGATGGCGCTGGACAGCAAAACGTCAGTGACTGCGAATGACAATCGTGTATAAAAGGAGCTGTAATGAGAGAGAGAAGTCGCAGCATGTTGACGTTACCTGAAAAGGCGCTTTTAGTGAAGCTGTATTATCAGAATGGGGAATGTGCTATTTCAGCGTTACGATCCTATCGCCATGGGAAGGGGATTCGAACAGGTAAAGGTCCGTTGACAAATGCAGCTGTGGCGAGAATGATTTCGAAGTTCGAAGCCACGGGTTGTTCAGACGATGGACCCCGTAGTGGCCGAACGAGCACAAGGCGTAATGCTGCTGAGACAGTTCATGAAGAAATGGAGACTGTTGCGGGTTCGTCTATGCACGGAGAAGTCAGCGCTCATGCAGTCGCATTCCATACACTTCTGTTTGGTTGGCACTAAGGCGTATCCTCCGATGCTATCCGTACCAAATCCATCGGCATCATGAACTGTTACGTGGCGATTTAGTAAAGTGGAGGGCATTTGCGGTGTGGGCGTTTCAAAAGATGGCGGAAGATGACGATTGGTTGAGTAACGGGTTGTAGACCGACGAAGCTCATTTCACGTTCCGAGGGTCTGTCATCGCCCACAACTTCAGAATTTGGGCTACCGAAAATCCTAGAACTGTCGTGGAAACTCCATTGCACGACGAAAAGTCACGGTATGGGTTGGATTTATCACATCTACCGTTATCGGGTCATTTTTCCTTCGAGGAAATGCGTGATTCTGGTTTTTGTGACTGCTACCGTGACCGGTTAGACGTACGCCGATATGTTACAGAATCGCATCATCCCCAGCCTGGCTGATTAACATATTGAGCATTTCCTGTAAAGAGCATCGTCTTTCCTTTGTCTTACTTTGTTATGCTAATTATTGCTATTCTGATCAGACGAAGCGCCATCTGTCGGACATGTTTTCAACTTTTGTATTTTTTTAGTTCTAATGAAACCCCATGTCATTCCAAGCATGTGTGTCAATTTGTACATCTCTGTCTACATCATTCGGTGATTTATTCAGTTTTCAAATTTATACTGACTTTTTGATCACCCGGTACATAACGGCTGTTGGCTGTCACTTAGCCAAGTCTTTAAGTGACCTTCTTACGTCTTTGCTGCGTTTAGTGAGAATATATATATATATATATATATATATATATATATATATATATATATATATATATATATATATATAATGTGAAGTGAATGGATCAAAATGGGGAAGCCATGGCTTTAAATATTTTTATTTACTCTTTCAGTACGAACTTTGTTGTAGAACCCTTTTTTTTACGTGCGGTAATAAAAATTCATTTAGACAGAATTAAGCACATTTAAAATTACGTGAACTTTAGCAACCCTCTCATGCTGATAAATTCAAACTAACTGATTAATAACATTTATGACTTTGAAAATTATTTAAATAAAATTTTTTACGTATTTCGGCCTTTGCACATATTTTCTAGATGCAGTGGGTTTTTAAATATTTACTGAATTCTTTCCCGGCGTTAGCTATGGAACACAAGACTGTCTCTGTTAGCATAAAATGATTAAATATTGCCAAGCTTACCTGAACGTTTAATTATCATTGACAAAACACACTTCACTATACGTTTCAGTTCTTTGCTTTAGAAATTCAAAGAACCAACAGATTAACAACTTCAGCGTTAATTATCCGCCTATGGATGCACAAATGTAAAACCAGTAATAAATTCAGTCAGCCTCAGGATCGCTGTAAAAGAAAAATATTTCGTAATTCACTGCTAACTTTACCTGCTCCCGATTTACGGGTTTGGTTAATTTTATAGCGGAACAATTTTTTAAATGTGCCGCCGCTGCAAATCGTTCGGTCGCGGCACAGTCCAGCAAAACCAACGATAATCGCTAAAAATGCTGAAAATTCTTTAAAGAAATATTATAGATGACATGGACAAGCTAATTTACATTAGCAATACACAATTTTGATAAATTATAATGTATTTAGACCATAACAATAATTAAAATTACACACCTTTATAATTTCTACTCTAATGGCGGCTAAAGATAGATACAGACAAAAGAAGTCTACTCATTCATATAATGCTACGTCACAGGTTCCTCTCTCTCTCTCAGCTCTCGAGGAAGACGACGAAGAATGCACATTATGTACTGCTTTGTCCGGCCCCGGTAGCTGAGTGGTCAGCGTGACAGAATGTCAAGCCTAAGGTCCCGGGTTCGATTCCCGGCTGGGTCGGAGGTTTTCTCCGCTCAGGGACTGGGTGTTGTGTTGTCCTAATCATCATCATTTCATCCCCATCGACGCGCAGGTTGCCGAAGTGGCGTCAAATCGGAAGACCTGCACCAGGCGAACGGTATACCGATGGGAGGCCCTAGCCACACGACATTTCATTTCATGTAGTGCTTTTTATACTACTGCTGATTTTGAATATCTCGTTGTAATCTTACAACATTATTTTCCTCTGTGGCTATATTTTACATTTTTTCATCGCACATATTAACATATTTCGTAATTACTTTATGAGTATAGAAATATTACAATCATAAATACATCGAGAATATGATTACAGAAAATATTACAATAATAACCAACGTCCTTTATACAAAATTAAATAATATTTTTTGTTAAACAATTACAGTATATACGAATTGCTTCATAGCTGCGTACATAGTACAATTAAATATCATTTCATTTTGTTAATATTGTGTGTGGTGCCAAGGAACGTTACATGCGGGAGGACGCCATTTAAACTGCGGAATTCATTTGTATCCTCCAGGTCACCTTAGGTCTAGGTGGTATGGCAATGTAGGCGCATACGTTATTTGGAGGCTTTTCTCAAACATTGGTCTCACTTGAAGAGGTCGAGCAGCTGCTTCGTTTAATTACTGTGGAGGCTCGACGACAACATCTGCAGCATCACCGAAGAGTGAAGCATGTTGTTAGTCGTCCGTTAGTCTTTTTTCGATTTTTCTACTTAATGTATACGACGTGTACCTTAAAGCTGGCAAATTGTGTTGGTCGTAAGTATAACTAGAAAAAAGGAGTGACAAAATTACTGAAAACATTGAAAAGAAGAACGACCAAACTGCTTGAAAGGTGAATGACAATAAAAGCAGTTTGTTGGATTGACAGTAATGTAGACCTTATAACAGCAACAGGAGCGGTGACAACTGGGGATACGCCCACGATGCAGGAAATCTGAACGAGGGAACGAACGCACCTACTTTAATCATCGGCCAGACTGCCCCCACTCCACGGCTCCACCCCCTGACCCCCTGCTTCCCGCTCTGCTCCACCGGCAGTGAAGACGTCTGCGACAGAGCTCATCCCTCTTCAGCAGGCTCCCATTGTTGTTCGTGCGGAGGCATAATAAAGTAGAGGACCTCCTTTCGCTCTTTTTTATTCTATTTCTCTCCGCTCCTCGGAGCCCGCGTCACCGCACATCCATCACGGCCGGGTCGGCGACCATTATCTGCCTGTCATCCACCATTAAGTTCGCCGACGACTGATCAATAGATCATCCGCTAAAGGGACGTGATGTTCCCCGGATCAGATCGTCAGTGGAAGAAGAACGATGCAAGAACGAGACGGATAGCCCGACGGAAAAAAGAATGCTCTGCAGTGCAAGTAGTATTCGCGAGGAATAACTCACAGTCGGTGTAATGGCGTCCGTTGGCCGTGCTCAATCCCTGTTCTCTCCTCCCACTCTCGCTGCCCGCGGTACTGATATATTCGAGTGCAAATGGTGCAGCCCGCGCCGCCGAAAGGCACTGCTGCCCGTGACGTTCCCAGACCCTCGTTTGTTTCCTAGAAATACGTGCATTCATTCGTCCTGCTTTTCTTAACTGCGGTTGCATGCCATGACGGGCATTCGTGCGGGCTTTTCCTACTGAAGGGACAAAGAATAGAGCCGTTCAGTGGCGCGCTTTCCTCATTGGGTCATAGTAAATCATTGCCGTCTTCTACACTACTGGCCATTAAAATTGCTACACCAAGAAGAATTGGAGATGATAAACGGGTATTCATTGGACAAATATATTATACTAGAACTAACATGTGATTACATTTTTACGGCATTTGGGTGCATAGATCCTGAGAAATAAGTTCCCAGAACAACCACCTCTGGTCGTAATAACGGCCTTGATACGCCTGGGCATTGAGAGAAACAGAGCTTGGATGGCGTGTACAGGTACAGTAGCCCATGCAGCTTCAAACGATACCACAGTTCATCAAGAGTAGTGACTGGTGTAATGTGACGAGCCAGTTGCTCTGCCACCATTCAAGATTGACCATACGTTTTCAATTGGTGAGAGATCTGTAGAATGTGCTGGCCAGGGCAGCAGTCGAACATTTCCTGTATCCAGAAAGGCCCGTACAGGACCTGTAACATGCGATCGTGCATTATCCTGCTGAAATGTAGAATTTCGCAGGGATCGAATGAAGGGTAGAGCCACGGGTCGTAACACATCTGAAATGTATTGTCCACTGTTCAAAGTGCCGTCAATGCGAACAACAGATGACCGAGACGTGTAACCAATGGCACCCCATACAATCACGCCGGGTGATACGACAGTATGGCGATGACGAATACACGCCTCCAATGTGAGTTCACCGTGATGCCGCCAAACACGGATGCGACCATCATGATGCTGTAAACTGAACCTGGATTCATCCGAAAAAATGACGTTTTGCCATTTGTGCACCCAGCTTCGTCGTTGAGTACACAATAGCAGTCGCTCCTGTCTGTGACGCAGCGTCCAGGGTAACAGCAGCCATGGTCTCCCAGCTAATACTCCAGGCTGCTGCAAACGTCGTCGTACTGTTTGTACAGATGGTTGTTATCTTGCAAACGTCCCCATCTGTTGACTCAGGGATCGAGACGTAGTTGCACGATCCGTTACAGCCATGCGGATAAGATGCCTGTCACCTCGACTGCTAGTGATACGAAGCCGTTGGGATCCAGCACGGCGTTCCGTATTACCTTCCTGAACCCACCAATTCCCTATTCTGCTAACAGTCATTGGATCTCGGCCAACGCGAGCAGCAATGTCGCGATACGATAAACCGCATTCGCGATAGGCTACAGTCCGACCTTTATCAAAGTCGGAAACGTGATGGTAGGCATTTCTCCTTCTTACACGAGGCATCACAACAGCGTTTCACCAGGCAACGCCGGTCAACTGCTGTTTGTGTATGAGAAATCGGTTGGAAACTTTCCTCATGTCAGCACGTTGTAGGTGTCGCCACCGGCGCCAACCTTGTGTGAATGCTCTGAAAAGCTAATAATTTGCATATCACAGCATCTTCTTCCTGTCGGTGAAATTTCGCTTCTGTAGCACGTCGTCTTCGTGGTGTAGCAATTTTAATGGCCAATAGTGTATGTCCTGTCTCCTCTTGACGTGTCATTAAAGCGAACATTAATACTGATAAGGCTGCGAAAATGGAAGTACTGAACCCCAGAAAATTGTATTTGTAAAATGACCCTAGAAACTTGCACTTGTTGCAAACATAGAAACACTAAGTGAAAAGTGTTTTAAAGAAAAAGTGCAACAGTCTGAATCACTACCAGGTAACACAACCTTATTTAAAAAAGAAAATTAAAGCCAAAGAAAACACACAATATACTGGAGAATCAGGATAAATGCTTAGGCAGAGTTTAATTAATGGCAACAGTCCACTGGACTTAAATTCTAAAAATACTACTAAAGAGGAATTTTGACTGTAATAAAACTTCCAGAAAACTTAGGCACTTAACATATACTTTCACATAAGATCAGGAACCTTACTTAGGGTTCTACAAAATATGGGGCAGTGTGCTGCACATTTACAAAACTAACCAATCGTACCCAGGCGACTCAGCTTGACCCAAAATAAGCCTCGGATGTCCTTAAATTATTTGTTCAATGACTAGGAAAGGAATTTCCTTACAATGTTATAACTTGATACCTCAGGAATAATGCGTGACATTGCCACCAGGTACTGGCCTTCTTAATGAGCTAGGGAACTTCCTGCAGTTTTACAAAGCAGCTTAAGTTCATCTAACCACACCAAACTGCAGTTAATAAATTCTACTCTTGTTATGCTAACCAACAAGTTAGTGTGAATAAATTAATCAATACTTATGCTTAAATTTAGCACAATCACTAATAACAGCATAAAAGACAAACTTCAGATCTTAATTTCATACCATTGTTCACAATAGGATAAAAGAAAAATTATAGTGAGTCCCTTTTAAGATGTGAATTTAAAGCTTTCGCAACTGTAAGCATGTGTTCACAACAGAGAAAAAATTATACTGATCCCCTTTAACAGGTGAATTAAGACTTTTGGAGACTTTTCAGAAATCTTTGAATATAGTTATACTGAGCCACCTTTAGGGCGTGAATTAAATCTTTTCTAAACTTTAAGCAAGGATTCCCAATAGGGAAGAAATATACCGACCCTCCTGTGAACAGTAAATAAAGCTCTTTATTTTTAAGATCGTCCTTAGTTAAGGTGCAAAAATTTCTGAATTAGAAACGCCCTATCATCAAATAGTAAGCAAGAAGTTCCATAGAACATGACACTTTGACAGGGACTAAGAACCTGGGCACAGCCAAACCAAACCAAATACCGGGATACATCAAAGAGATACATACGAGTTCAGGCAAGTAAGCTTCAATGGTAACCACTAATGTTCGGAACTGAAGAACAATCTCTGACCCAGTAACGCTGAAATAAAAAAGCTCACCAAAAACAAGTAGTAGCCACCAGGGTGGTAACTAAACATAAGCGCGAGGCGGGGCGGCACCACAAACGTCTCAATAGTAGTACAAGTCAGCTTACAGGGCTGCAACGACGAAGACAATTCTGAAAGGCGCACCACTCTATCACCTGTGCTGACTCCCTCTTCGCACATTGGGCAAATAGATTCTCCTTTTCCCGCCTCCAACGCTGCGAGAACTTCCTGGTTTGTCCTCAGTGTCGTATGTGTCGTTGCCTGCGTCACATCGTTGATTTTCTCTAATGTCTCGTGTTTGTGACTCAAATTTGACGCGGCGTTGTCTTGCGCCATGTTGCTGTCCGTGGCTCCCAGGAACGTTCCACGCACAGGTAGCGTCAATTTTAACTTCGACATGTCCACGTGGCATGTGCAGCTAAGTTCGTTAGAAAATCTTGGTAGGCTTGTCGATATGATATAGGTAACTTCGTAACAGGTTCACATGGCTTGTCGTTTGTGTTTTATGTCAAGTATCTAGACCTGTTTCCGAATGACATGCTCATTTCGCGGCACGCAAGAAATCCGTTTCACTCAACGTGATGGCTCTGGTAGTATGGTTATTGTGGCTAACGTCGAGGTGCAATACATGAATGTTAGGATGTTTAACCTTCCGCCGGAAGCTAATGATTGCCTTTTTTCAAGACTGGAATACATGTGGAACGTACAGGACATTAGGAATATATGGTTGGGGGGGGGGGGGAAGGGGGCAACAATGCTGGTCCACTCAACATCGTTTACAAGTTTATAGTTTTCAATCTATGCACGTAGTGGTCGAAAAGAATATCACCTCTCAGTTACAGGTGTGTACATATCGGGTACATATGAGGACAATTATACAGCAACAGCAGATAAAAGGTCTATTTAAATTAAGAATTTCCGCCAATAATGCTGATTTAGAGGTTAGATTTCAGCCTCTTTCGTTTCTGAATTACTATATTCAGTGCCAGAAAATGGTCCTCATTAATGAGTTGCAGAAATGAGATTAAAGAAAAAACGTAAGATCAACGTTGTGGACTACGAAGTAGATGAAATGAAGGATTTTCCTAGTTTGGAAGCAAAATAAAGTATGTTGTATGCAGCAAGGAGAACATAGAGAGCAATCTAGCACCGGCAAATACGGCAGTCCTTGCAAGAAGAAACCTACTAGTCTTGAGTTGAGAAAGAATTTTCTGAGAATATATGTGTGGAGTACAGCTGTGTATAAAAATGAATCATGGACTGCAGGGAAATCGGAACACAAGAGAATCGTAGCGTTCGAGATGTGGTGCTGTAGAGGCATGTTCAAAGTTATGTAGGTCGATAAAATAGGAAATGAGTTTTCCGCGGAATTGGCGAGGAAATATGTACTTGGAAAACTCTGAAAAGAGAGGAGAATGAAAGTAAATGTGTGAAGACATAAAGGAATAACTTCTGTGGTACAAGAAGGAGTTATTTAGGGTAAAAACTGCAAGCAAAGACAAAGATTGGGATGTATCCTAAAATTATTGACAAAAGTGCAAGTCTGAGATGAAGATGTTGGCACAAGACAGAAAATCGTATCGGACAACATACAGACAATTAGAGGATTCAGAATTCATCAACCTCACTGTCTCCCAAGAAAAGTGAAGAAAGATAGTGATCATGTAGGTCGAAACAGTTAGCAGGGTAAATAAATTCACTCGTCAGCGGTTGCTGTGTTCTCTAACAAGGTCGCGATAGTTAACTTTTAAACATTAGGTTTTCAAGATATGGTGTTGCATCATATTGTAAAATAACTCGCCGATGCCTATACGTTTCTGGTTGTTGAGCTCCTTGACGATAGATTAAATTACTTTAAGAAATGTAGTAACCAGACAGTTTTTGTGTATTTCAGTTTTTACCAATATGTGTTTCGTGCTTTCGCCCTCCCTCAGTTGGCTTAATACGTATTAAATCATTAACTAGAACGTCGTTAAGAATACAGTTTGGATGCACCAGTTGCCGGCCTCTTTGGCCGACCGGTTCTAGGCGCTTCAGTCCGGAACCGCGCTGCTGCCACGGTCGCAGGTTCGAATCCCGTCTCGGGCATGGATGTGTGTGATGTCTTAAACTTAAGTAGTTCGAAGTCTAGTGGACTGAAAACCTCATATTTTAAGTATATATGTCGGTAGTATCTGTTCCCGAAAGAACACTTACCGTAGATAACCATGCAGCTTTGCTAGAAATGAAATGATAATTAAATGGACACCCTAGCTGCAAACAGGCGTTGATGTACTTCATTGGGGACATGTTGAAAATGTGTGCCCGGACCGGGACTTGAACCCGGGATCTCCTGCTTACACAGCTGACGCTCTACCCACCTGAGCCACCGAGGTCACATCATACTCTACATCTATTAGGCGCAATACGAATGTAGTGGTGTGGACATGTTGGGAATGTGGGTTTCACTGGGAGCTTGCAAGGGATAAGTCCCTGCAGGCGTACTGTCCTCTGTACCCTCGGTGGCTAAGGTGGGTAGAGCGTCTGCCATGTAAGCAGGAGATCCCGGGTTAGAGTCCCGGTCGGGGCACACATTTTCAACATGACCCCAATGAAGTACATCAAAGCCTGTTTGCATCTAGGGTGTCCATTTAATTATCATTTCATATGTTAAGTCCCATAGGGTTAACAGCCATTTGAACCATATTTTAGATGCTCCAGTTGACCAGAGCAAAATGATGATACTGTTTATCTGCTGCACTTCTCGAGATGTATATTTACAATACATTACTAGTTACATAATTTACTTTCTATTCTGCACGTGGTTTCTCATATTTCCAGCAGTTATATAAGTGGCACTGACATTTTGTCTTTGTGTGATGCTCAGAAAGAGCCCAGTATCCTTGATGTTGTCGACTGACATGTTTCTTTGCATCGAAAACTTTTGTCTGCAGTCAAAGTTATATTTTGCGTAAGGGTTTGAAGGGATTGCTGAAATCAGTTGAATGTATACACGACATCAAATATTTTCAGATGTAGCTCCTAAATAACTAAACAGTGAAATTTCTCAGCATACAATGTACTGTGGATGTTTAAATGTAGCAGTTTTTGACTGTACCCATAGCTATGCATGGTAATTTAGTAAATGCAGTAATGCATTTCATTACAGACATAATACAGTATATAGTTAGATGGATATGGTATCTGTTCTTTCGGACATGTCCGAAAGAGCAGACACCATTGATGTCCTGCAGCTGTCTAGAACGAAATTAGAATTATATTAATGCCTTCAGCTGCTGACGAGCGTTGATGTATATCAACGAGGACAGGTGAAAATGTGTGCCCCGACCTGGAATCGAACCCGAGATCTCCTGCTTTCATGGCATATGCTCTATCCCTCCGAGCCCCCGAGGGCAGAGAGAACAGTGCGACTGCAGGGAGTATCTCGCGCACGCCTCCCGCGAGACCCACATTCTCACTTTGTATGTCCACACACTACATTCGAGTCCCGGTCGGGGCACACATTTTCACCTGTCCCCGTTGATATATATGAACGCCTGTCAGCAGCTGAGGGTATTAATATAATTTTAATAATACAGTATATTCATTATGTAGAACTATTAATCTTACGTATTTAGCCCACAGTTAATAAACTGTTACATCTGAGTTACGTTTGGAATGAAACACGGAGAACAAATATCTTATATGATGCAGAGCTACGATTTACATGAAAGCTTGGGCTCACATTGGATATGGTAACGGGACTGTATTAGGTGTGAAGTAATGTAATTATCTGAGTCTCATACGACAGTTTTGGACGGTAGCTTTGGTCATTTAGAACATCATCTCGGGATGCACATTTGTAAGAATAAATTTCAGTTCCTTCACTGCGATAAATTCTTTTACATTTGGTGGCCAGGTGTAGTACACGTCGATTGTGTACAATTTCTGAAACTTAAAGTTTATTTTTAACTACATGTAGTTAAAAACCGACTTTCTTAAGGCTTTTAAACGAAGAACATTCATTTGTTCACATTATCGTGCGTTAAAATTTCTTCTTGTTCGTCCAATGTATACTGAAGTGTCAAAAGCCACGGTACACTTGCTAATATCGTGTTATACCTCCTTTGGCAGTGAAAGTGCAGCAACTCGATGTTGTTTGGACTCAACAAGTTGTCCGAATTCCCTGCAGAAATTATGAGCGATGGTGCCTCTATAGCCGTCCATAATTGTGGAAGTGTTGCCGGTGCAGGATTTTTTGCATGAACAGACCTCTCGATTATGTCCCATAAATTTTCGATGGGATTCATGTAGATTATTCCGGGAGGCCAACTCGTTCGCTCAAATTACCCACAATGTACTTCAAAGCATTCGCAAACAACTGTGGCCTAGAGACATGATGTCGTTGTTTGGCGACATGATGTACATGAATGGCTGAAAAATGGTCTCCTAGTAGCCGAAAATAAACATTGACAGTCAGTGATAGCTTCGGTTGGACCAGAGGACCCAGTCCATTCAACGCAGGCACAGCCAATACCAACAATAGCAACACGGAACTACCACCAGCTTTCACAGTTCCTTGTTGATAACTTGGGTTCATGGCTTCGTGGAGTTTGTGTCCACACACGAATCCTACCATCAACTCTTACCATCTCAGATCAGGACTCATCTGATCAGGCCACGCTTTTCCACTCGTCTAGGGCCCAAACGATATGGTAGCGAACAACGATGCTGCATAGGACTTCGCGTTGGCTGTCTGCTGCCATAGACCACAAACGCTGAATTTCACTGAACTGTTCCAATGGATACTTTCGTCGTACGACCCACATTGATCTCTGTGCGTATTTCATGTTGTGTTGCTTGTATATTAACAACGACAACTTCACGCAAACGCCGCTGCTCTCAGTTGTTAAGTCAAGGCCGATCACCACTGCGTTGTCCGTGGTGAGTAGTAATACCTGTAATTTCGTATTCTAGTCATACTCTAGACACTGTGGATCTCAGAATAGTGAATTTCGTAACTACACTACTGGCCATTAAAATTGCTACACCAAGAAGAAATGCAGATGATAAACGGGTAGACATTGGACAAATATATTATACTACAACTGACATGTGATTACATTTTCACGCAATTTGGGTGCATAGGAATCAGTACCCGGAACAACCACCTCTGGCCGTAATAACGGCTTTGATACGCCTGGGCGTTGAGTTAGACAGAGCTTGGATGTCGTGTACAGGTACAGCTGCCCATGCAGCTTCAACACGATACCACACTTCATCAAGAGTCGTGACGCATATTGTGACGAGCCAGTTGCTCTGCCACCATTGACCAGACGTTTTCAATTGGTGAGAAATCTGGAGAATGTGCTGGCCAGGGCAGCAGTCGAACATTTTCTGTATCCAAAAAGGCCCATACAGGACCTGCAACATGCGGTCGTGCATTATCCTGCTGAAATGTAGGGCTTCGCAGGGATCTAATGAAGGGTACAGCCACGGGTCGTAACACATGTGAAATGTAACTTCCACTGTTCAAAGTTCCGTCAATGAGGTGACCGACACGGGTAACCAATGGCACCCCATACCATCACGCCGGGTGATACGCCAGTATGGCAATTACGAATACACTCTTCCAATGTGCGTTCACCGGGATGTCGCCAAACACGGATGCGACCATCATGATGATGTAAACAGGAGCTGGATTCATCCGAATAAATGGTGTTCTGCCATTCGTGCAGCCAGCTTCGTCGTTGAGTACACAATCGCAGTCGCTCCTGTCTTTGATGCAGCGTCCAGGGTAACAGTGAAACGTCCCCTTTGAACAATTATACATGACTGTGCTTAAACTGACACACAATATTTTTAGCGCCACGCAATCTGACTTTCAATAATCCCTACAAAAGAATGGCCCTGACTAACATTAACCTATACCTTTCACAAATCACTTACCTCACAAAAATATTCGTTACTCGAACTACCGCAATACAGCGAGCGCCACTTCTGCCAGCTAAATAAAAGATTCAAACTACGGAAGGCACTAACTACTGATAGGCATAGCTAGCAAAATAAAAGATTTTAGCTGAGAACAAACAATGTATTTACCTTAATAGTGTTGAAAAATCATAATGTACATAGCAGTTCATGACATCCAGTCTTACAAATTTCAAAAGTCCACCATTTCTCTCCCCACATCCACCACTGCTGGCGGCTCACCTCCAACTGCGCAACGCTACGCGCTGTTCGCATCCAGCTGCCCAACACTACAATGGCAGACAACTATGCAAACTAGCCACAGACTGCACACAGCACAGCCAGTGATTTTCATACAGAGCGCAACGTAAAGTTGCCAGTAAGAAAACATAAACAGCCTACTTACATAGCCCCCTATGTAAGTAGGCTGTTTATGTTTTACTCGGTCTTGTGTAGCTTGAGACCAATACGCTAAGAGGAAGGCATGATAAAATTCTCATTCACTGTGACAATCGTGAATGACCGATCGCATTCTTACAGCTGGTTCATTCTCCAAGTAGCCACACATAAACACTAACCTGTTCTCCAATGACCAGTTGGGAGGAAAACAATGAGAGAATTGATGAAGCCATGCTTGTGGATGAATGTCGTTGCCAGAATTCTTAAATGTTTTGAATTTGCGTGTAGTAATGAACAGCTTATAGTCAAAATCATGGTGTCGGCGAGTCGCATGTCGGTCATTGTTACGTCGTGTCGGCGGTTCCATCTCTAAATTCGGTGCACCTTGCCAATTTCTTTCATAATTTCCGAAATGCCCTGTGTTATTATTTTGTGGTTTTTCCGTATTTCTAAGTCCCTCTTCCTGTGTTAGAGCCCGAGTGTCCTCTGAAATATGTAATTTTTGTATTACTTGTGCCAACTGATCTTGTACTTCCCGGATTTCTCTTTTGTACTATGTATTGATTTGATTTTGATTTTGTTTGAATTTTTCAATTTGTTCATACTCTTCAGTGTCAGTGAAGGCTACAGGTCTTGTGTCATTCAGCTCATCATCTACCTTTGTGGATAAGTTAGTGAACTGATCTGAAAGTTCGGCTACTTTATCTGTTAGTGAAATTATTTCCTCTGTGTGTTTTTCTGAACTAAGTTTCAGAGTGTCCATTTGTGTTGAAATCGTATCTACTGTGTCCTTTAAGTTTTCCTGAGTTTTTGCAAGTCGCGTAACCGAATCGCTAGATGCAACTGAGTCAATTTTAGCTTGCAAGGTGTCATGATTTTCATGAACTATAGTTTGCAGTTCTTTTAAGGCTGCTTCGTGATTCTGTGATGCATTTTCATGACGCGAAAAAATATGTTGGAAATGCTCACAAATTTGTGTTTTTACGTCATTACAGACTTTTCGACATCTCGATTCAATGTTATGTAAGTCAGTAGTTAAATCTTCACGTGTTTGTTCAAGACGGTGCCCAACTTCCGAAGATTTTGTTCCATTGTGTCTAACTTTTGAAGATTTTGTTCCATTGTGTCTAACTGTTGCTGTGTTTGTCTCTGGTGTTGTTCCATTATGTCTAACTTTTGAAGATTTTCTCCCATTTGTTTCTGATTTTGTTCAAGCGTTGTGTCTAACTTTTGTATCCTTTGTCCCATTTGTTGCATTAACTGCAATAACAGTGCACTGGTGTCTGAAACATGTTACTCAGTCCTATTCGGCAGTGCATTTGAACCGGCAATATTCGCATTTTGAAAAGCAGAAAATGTGTCTTGATTTGTTTGACGAAACGGTGAGGACGCAAAACCTGAATCTACAGTATTTGCAAGGTTGTGTCCTGTCATTTCGGAATCCTGAGGCGAGCTGTTGCCGACCGATCGATCGATAATGCTTCCCTGTTCACTAATTGTTTCACTGCCTACACCATTATTTGCAGCTCGCTCCATTTCCCTATGCACAATTACCAAATTACTACTTTGAACATTAGTTAATTCATTACTTGGTGGTGCTAACACACTGCTTTCGTCTTCACTGTCATTTCTCAGTTTACTTTGGAGCCTAGTGTTACGTTTTTCACACGCCATTATTGTCACAATATTTCACACGATAACACAGAAAAGCACAATTTGAAGAGCAAAAATAAGAGAACACATTAACATAGCACTGAAAATAATATCTAGTTAATTGCAAGCGCAGCTGCGAAATACTTGGTGCAAATCTACATGCATGCCACAACTGTTTTACTGTACAACAATGAAAGACTGCAACTACAAAGGAGATTCTCTCTACAATTACGCACTAGCAATAAACGAAATCTACACTAATTACACAAACTACAAGAAAATATCAGAAGATTCGAGTGAGGTATCCTCGGCTAAGGGTCGATATATGAAACGTCCCCTTTGAACAATTATACATGACTGTGCTTAAACTGACACACAATATTTTTAGCGCAACGCAATCTGACTTTCAATAATCCCTACAAAAGAATGGCCCTGACTAACATTAACCTATACCTTTCGCAAATCACTTACCTCACAAAAATATTCGTTACTCGAACTACCGCAATACAGCGAGCGCCACTTCTGCCAGCTAAATAAAAGATTCAAACTACGGAAGGCACTAACTACTGATAGGCATAGCTAGCAAAATAAAAGATTTTAATTGAGAACAAACAATGTATTTACCTTAATAGTGTTGAAAAATCATAATATACATAGCAGTTCATGACATCCAGTCTTACAAATTTCAAAAGTCCGCCATTTCTCTCCCCACATCCACCACTGCTGGCGGCTCACCTCCAACTGAGCAACGCTACGCGCTGTTCGCATCCAGCTGCCCAACACTACAATGGCAGACAACAATGCAAGGTAGCCACAGACTGCACACAGCACAGCCAGTGATTTTCATACAGAACGCTACGTAACGTTGCCAATAAGAAAACATAAACAGCCTACTTACAACAGCAGCCACGGTCTCCGAGCTAATACTCCAGGCTGCTGCAAACGTCGTCGTACTGTTCGTAGAGATGGTTGTTGTCTTGCAAACGTCCCCATCTGTTGACTCAGGGATCGAGATGTGGCTGCACGATCCATTGCAGCCATGCGGATAAGATGCCTGTCATCTCGACTGCTAGTGATACGACGCCATTGAGATCCAGCACGGCGTTCCGTATTACCCTCCTGAACCCACCAATTCCATATTCTGCTAACAGTCATTGGTCCTCGACCAACGCGAGCAGCAATGTCGCGATTAGATAAACCGCAATCGCGATAGGCAACAATCCGACCTTTATCAAAGTAGGAAACCTGATGGTACGCATTTCTCCTCCTTACTCGAAGCTTCACAACAACGGTTCACCACGCAACGCCGGTCAACAGCTGTTTGTGTATGAGAAATCGGTTGGAAACTTTCCTCATGTCAGCAAGTTGTAGGTGTCGTCAACCTTGTGTGAATGCTCTGAAAAGCTAATAATTTGCATATCACAGCATCTTCTTCCTGTCGGTTAAATTTCGCGTCTCTAGCACGTGTTCTTCGTGGTGTAGCAATTTTAATGGCCAGTAGTGTATTTAGGAAATGGAATGCCCCACGCATCTAGCATAACGTACAATGTTTGTTAATTCCGGTCGTGCGGTCATAATCACCTGGTAAACATTTCACGTGAATCGCCAGAGTAGGAAGGGCAGCTCTGTCAAAGGAGTGCTCTTTTGTACCTCGTGTTTCTGGATGTGTGCATGTCGTTATCCAATGACTATTGTCGCAGTTTAACCTTAGACTATGAATTGCAGCTATGTTTGTTTATTTCTGATCCATTGTACTGCGTGCTATTATTTTTAATGGTGTGGATGGCTTTGTCCTTTACTTTGTTATTTGGTCAAATCTGAGTGTGATAACTCTTGCTCGGAAAAGTTTCCATCGTTATATGGCAGTTTTCCCAAAAATGGCGACCTCATTACATTGCAGTTAGCTGTGACACAATGTTACCTTGTGTTCATTTGTCTTTGTGCGGATTTATCTATGTTTTGAGCATGGTTGCAGTAACTTTCGTCTGTGTCTACTGTTGGTGAAGAGAAACCGCACTGTGACTATGCCCAAAACGCCCTTTCAGTCGCCGACAGTTGTTAACAATATTACGCGGCAGAATGCCCAGAAAACATCTTTCTCAGACTCTGGCGGTGGAAACCCACGCTCTTGCATTAAAATATTGACAGTACAAGTGCGATAGTTGAAAGCAACAAAACGCACAGTAGCGACGTAGTGTGCTTCTCCCTCGGAGGCCCCTTGGGAGGCGGGGTGCAGGCGCCAGCTTGCCGAACATGGGAATCACATTTTATCAAGAATATTGAAAGGAGTGCAGACGGGCGCGCCGTGCGGGGGGCTGGGGCAGCCGGTGCTGGGAGTTGACTTGGAGGTGGCCGGCGGGGGTGTAGGAGGCGCCGCCCCCACCTGGCCCGGACGTCTTTTGTGGTGCTGGCCAAGCACTCTGCTGTGCATACGTTTTCCCTTCATTTCCGTTCCTTCCGACTGACCACGAAGCGTCCGCACAAGAGTGAATCACGGCGTGCAGTGAAGGCGCCGCGTTCCCGGCCTTTCTCAGCAGAGAATTCTTTCTGTCGCCGATTTGATCTGGCAGTTCTATACGGTTCGCTATTGCTCGAAAGTTTTCTTGCCTGCAACCGTCCCAAGACTGAATTTATCTGCCACTCTGTGCGATCTTAATTTATAGAACACATTACTCGTTTCTTTGTTCCTTACATAATGTCTTCAGGTACATCTAAAATTATGCTTCGCAAGCCTCCTTACGGTTGTTTGCCTACCGCTGTTATATCCCCCTTCTCTTGATTGAGTCCCGAATGGTTTTCAGAAAGAACAACTACTGTTAATTCTCCGTATGAGTTCACTTCTCTCTGAGTGTTACTATGTACCGGGTGATCAGAAAGTCAGTATAAATTTGAAAACCAAATAAATCACGGAATAATGTAGAGAGAGAGGTACAAATTGACACAGATGCTTGAAATGCTATGGGGTTTTATTAGAACAAAAATAATACAAAAGTTCAAAAAATGTCCGACAGATGGCAGTTCATCTGATCGGAATAGCAATAATTAGCATAACAAAATAAGACAAGAAACTTCCTGACACATTAAAACTGTGTGGCCGACCGAGATTCGAACTCAGGACCTTTGCCTTTCGGGTGGAAGTGCTCTACCATCTGAGCTACTGAAGCACGACTCACGCCCGGTCCTCGCAGCTTTAATTCTGCCAGTATCTCGTCTCCTACCTTCCAAACTTTACAGAAGCTCTCCTGCGAACCTTGCAGAACTAGCACTCCTGAAGGAAAGGCTACTGCGGAGACATGGCTTAGCCACAGCCTGGGGGATGTTTCCAGAATGAGGTTTTCACTCTGCAGCGGAGTTCGAGTCTCGGTCGGCCACACAGTTTTAATCTTCCAGGAAGTTTCATATCAGCGCACACTCCGCTGCAGAGTGAAAATCTAATTCTGGAAACATCCCTCAGGCTGTGGCTAAGCCATGTCTCCGCAGTATCCTTTCTTTCAGGAGTGCTAGTTCTGCAATGTTCGCAGGAGAGCGTCTGTAAAGTTTGGAAGGTAGGAGACGAGATACTGGCAGAATTAAAGCTGCGAGGACCGGGCGTGAGTCGTGCTTCAGTAGCTCAGATGGTAGAGCACATGCTCCCGAAAGGCAAAGGTCCTGAATTCGAGTCTCTATCGGCCACACAGTTTTAATCTGCCAGGAAGTTTCATATCAGCGCACAATCCGCTGCAGAGTGAAAATCTCATTCTGAAAATAAGAGAAAGAAAAGATGATGTTCTTTATAGGAAATTCTCAATATATCCGCCATCATTCCTCAACAATAGCTGTAGTCGAGGAATAATGTTGGGAACAGCACTGTAAAGCATGTTCAGAGTAATGGTGAGGCATTGGCGTCGGATGTTGTCTTTCAGCATCCCTAGAGATGTCGGTCGATCACCATACACTTGCGACTTCAGGTAACCCCAAAGGCCATAATCGCACGGACTGAGGTCTGAGGACCTGGGAAGCAAAACATGACGAAAGTGGCGGCTGAGCACACGATCATCACCAAACGACGCGCGCAAGAGATATTTCACGCTTCTAGCAATATGGGGTGGAGCTCCATCCTGCATAAACATCGTACGTTCCAGCAGGTGTTTACCAGCCAGGCTGGGGATGATGCGATTCTGTAACATATCGGTGTACCTCTCACCGTCACTGACGTTTTGCTGTCCAGCGCCATCTGTCGGACATTTTGTGAACTTTGTTTTTTTTTCGTTTCTAATAAAACCCCATTTCATTCCAAGCATGTGTGTCAATTTTTACCTCTCTATCTACATTATTCCGTGGTTTATTAGGTTTTCAAATTATTACCGACTTTTTGATCCCCCGGTATATACATAGCATGACACTGGTATACTCTCCTAGGAACGTACGCCATCGGAATTTCAACGGATAACCACACTGTTGTACGGGATGCCTTTCTTGAAACATCTGCCACAGGAGTTGGTGCATCATCCCTATGACACTCGGAGTAGGGGAATGCTGGGACAGTTTTAATTTATTCAAGATGGCGACTATCCCTGCTGCCCCACCCCCTCTCCGTGGGGGGTACATATAGCGATATCACCACCCCCACTCATCCCCCTTTGACCTACTTTCTGTCCCCTTATCCACTTCCCCCACCTCCCCCACCTCACCTCCTCTCCCTAATTTGTCAGCTAACTGGAAAATGACTGAATATGTGCTGTGATGCTGGAGAGGAGAGACGTAAGATACTGCCTTGAGAATTCTGTCCTTTTTTATATGTGTATTATCAGGTTGAAAGAATTTTCAACACATTACTGGGGGAAACCGAACTGACGATGACCTTACAGCACTGCTGCTTGGAATTCAGAAAAACACAACTGCTTAAAATTGGAGGCACAATAGAGAAACACTATCAAGGAAAACCATTTTCCACTCACCGAAAAACTCTCAAAAGGTTAACTGAAACAAAACCATAATCTCGCCTGTATACCGAAAAACACTTTGTAGCTCACTGCATATCACAAAACTTCATACTTCATGTACAACAAAATCAGAAAAACTTTAATGAAGAAACAGTTATTCCAGTAACACACTCTTTCTTACAGACATTAGAACTTCATTTGTACAGGTGTCAAAACACACACATCAAAAATGTATCGATGAAATTAAATTCTTCTGGACATCGAGAAGAAATATCATCGAATAGTGTCCTAATTACATAGTTCAATAACTATAGTTAAACAAAACCATAAAAGTTTCTTCACATAGAAAACAGCATGTCACACAAAAAAAAAAAGAATAAATAAACACTCAACACTCATAAACTGTTGTATCATGAAAATTTGCTGTTGAATAACGTTGGTGAGCTCCCTCCAATGCAATACATGAAACACCTGCCGTCCACGAATCCAAATAAATCACGTGCTGCCATTACCAGTGTCCCCACGCTCCTGCCGCCTCTGCATCTGTTGTTCAACTGACAGCGTAGCGCCGACAGGAACGCCACCTGCGGTGATGTCCTCCGGCTGCTATCCGAACTACAAGGGGCTATTGTATCGGTCTGCTGTGTCCCATAGCGCAGTATCTGCTACAGCCTTTGTGTCTGTGTGTGCATATGTGTGTGTGTGTGTGTGTGTGTGTGTGTGTGTGTGTGTGTGTCCCACTGCCACTGCCACAGATGATTGCCTGTTGCAAATTATCCAGCAAATGCCTCGTCTCTCTTAACGACCTGCCTGGACTATCTGTCTGTTAGTGGAAAACAAGCACATCTCACAGAATGACAAAGGCATCTAAACATAACATGATATGTTTATGATTATACCAGAAAAGTGGGATCTACAGCATTGTCCAGAACATATTAAAATATTTCACCATCAAAGGCACTACTAATTCCTTCCAGGAAGGGAATGTTTCCCTCAGAAAGGAGTCTGGGCCACCCCAGGAGAGGAAGTAGGCAGTTACTGGATGTAGCAAAATATTTCATTCTCAGAGTTGAACGTGATCTGTGGGCTCCTTATAAGAAGGGTTATGCTAACTAAGGTATCCAGACCAACCACTAGAACTCGGAAGGACTCCGTGTATCAGAAAAAGTTGGACTGTAGCTCAGTCGCCGGCCGGAGTGGCCGTGCGGTTCTAGGCGCTACAGTCTGGAACCGCGGGACCGCTACGCTCGCAGGTTCGAATCCTGCCTCGGGCATGGATGTGTGTGACGTCCTTAGGTTAGTTAGGTTTAAGTAGTTCTAAGTTCTAGGGGACTGATGACCACAGCAGTTAAGTCCCATAGTGTTCAGAGCCATTTTTTTTGTAGCTCTGTCTCAAACAGAAAAAAATATGTTGCTGTTAAAGGCAAATACTATTCCTTCCTGCATAGGGATGGTTCTCCCCTCACAAAGGAACCTTGACCACATCAGAAGAGGAAGTCGGCAGTTACTTCCTCTGTGGGAGCTAGCAGTTTAGTCTGAAATTTGACAATTTATCTTGGTTGCGATTATTTACTTTCTACTTCGAAGAAGAAGACCATCCAGTAGGAGCTGCCAGGTCTCTGCCTGTTAATTACAATTTTAACATCTGCACAGTGGCAGGACAAAGGCTTTCGGTCTAACATCTTGAGACATGTAGACTAGCATACTTGCTCCAACTTGCTGCCCATTCCTGTAGTCCTATTAGCTACCGCCAATATAGGAGAAATAGCTTGAGTTTACATAAACCCTACCCCCTCCACAGTCATCTTCATTCTGCCTTAGTTCGTAGCTGTGACTGTTTGCCTCTCTATGACCGCAATGAAGCGTCCCTCATTCATCGGCAGTGTCAGCGGTAAACCCCTGAGACTGGATGAAGAAGAACTGCCACTTAAGCACACATTTTTCTCTTTATCAATTCAGATTTCATTATAGCCGTGTATCTATGTATCTGTATACAAATTCCTCGGCCGCTACACACCTATACATCGGTACCTCAGTCATAACAGAGTCCAGCAGAGTACCAAAGGCTTGTTCCCAACAAATAAGTAGCATTCTTAGCCACATATGTAATAGCTCACTGAAACAGGGTATTTTTCCAGATAGACTGAAATGCGCTATTGTTGAACAATTGCATAACAAAGAGAATAGATCTGATGCTAACAGTTACCACCCAATCTCACTTCTGACAGCTTTATCCAAAATTCTTGAAAAAGTAATGTATTCAAGAGTAGCATCATATATTTATAAAAATGAAGTACTAACAAAATGTCAATTTTGTTTTCAGAATGGCTTAACAACAGAAAATGCTATATATGTTTTCACTGTTGTTGTTTACTTGTTGTGGTCTTCAGTCCTGACACTGGTTTGATGCAGCTCTCCATGCTACTCTATCCTGTGCAAGCTTCTTCGTCTCCCAGTACCTATTGCAAACTGCATCCATCTGAATCTGTTTGGTGTATTAATCTCTTGGTCTCCCTCTACGATTTTTACCCTCCACGCATCCCTCCAATACTAAATTGGTGATCCCTTGATGCCTCAGAACATCTCCTACCAACCGTTCCCTTCTTCTAGTCAGGTTGTGCCACAAACTCCTCTTCTCCCCAATCCTATTCAATACCTCCTCATTAGTTATGTGATCTACCCATCTAATCTTCAGCATTCTTCTGTAGCACTACATTTCGAAAGCTTCTGTTCTCTTCTTGTTTACACTATTTATTGTCCATGTTTCACTTCCATACATGCCTACGCTCCATACAAATACTTTCAGAAACGACTTCCTGACACTTAAATCTATACACGATGTTAACAAATTTCTCTTCTTCAGAAACGCTTTCTTTGCCATTGCCAGTCTACATTTTATATCCTCTCTACTTCGACCATCATCATTTATTTTGCTCCCCAAATAGCAAAATTCCTTTACTACTTTCAGTGTCTCATTTCCTAATGTAATTACCTCAGCATCACCCGACTTAATTCGACTACATTCCATTATCCACGTTTTGCTTTTGTTGATGTTCATCTTATATCCTCCTTTCAAGACACTGTCCATTCCGTTCAACTGCTCTTCCAAGTCCTTTACTGTCTTTGACAGAATTACAATGTCATCGGCGAACCTCGAAGTTTTTATTTCTTCTCCATGGATTTTAATTCCTACTCCGAATTTTTCTTTTGTTTCCTTCGCTGCTTGCTCAATATACAGATTGAATAACATCCGCGAGAAGCTACAACCCTGTCTCACTCCCTTCCCAACCACTGCTTCCCTTTCATGTCCCTCGACTCTTATAACTGGCATCTGCTTTCTGTACAAATTTTAAATGGCTTTTCGCTCCCTGTATTTTATCCCTGCCACCTTGAGAATTTGAAAGAGAGTATTCCAGTCAACATTGTCAAAAGCTTTCTCTAAGTCTACAAATGCTAGAAACGTACGTTTGCCTTCCCTTAATCTATTTTCTAAGATAGGTCGTAGGGTCAGTATTGCCTCATGTGTTCCAGTATTTCTACGGAATCCAAACTGACCTTCCCCGACGTCGGCTTCTACCACTTTTTTCATTCGTCTGTAAAGAATTCGCGTTAGTATTTTGCATCCGTGACTTATTAAACTGATTGATCGGTAATTTTCACATCCGTCAGCAGCTGCTTTCTTTGGAATTGGAATTATTCAATTCTTCTTGAACTCTGAGGGTATTTCGCCTGTCTCTTACATCTTGCTCACCAGACGGTAGAGGTTTGTCAGGACTGGCTCTCCCAAGGCCATCACTAGCTCTAATGGAATGTTGTCTACTCCCGGAGCCTTGTTTCGACTCAGATCTTTCAGTGCTCTGTCAAACTGTTCACGCAGTATCATATATCCCATTTGATTTTCATCTGCATCCTCTTCCATTTCCATAATATTGTCCTCAAGTACGTCGCCCTTGTATATACCCTATATACTCCTTCCACCTTTCTGCTTTCCCTTCTTTGCTTAGAACAGGGTTTCCATCTGAGCTCTTGATATTCATACAAGTGGTTTTCTTTTCTCCAAAGGTCCCTTTAATTTTCCTGTAGGCAGTATCTATCTTACCCCTATTGAGAAAAGCCTCTACATCTTTACATTTGTCCTCTAACCATCCCTGCTTAGCCATTTTGCACTTCCTGTCGATCTCTTTTTTGAGACGTTTGTACTCCTTCTTGCCTGCTTCATTTACTGCATTTTTATATTTTCTCCTTTCATCAATTAAATTCAATATCTCTTCTGTTACCCAAGGATTTCTACTAGCCCTCGTCTTTTTACCTACTTGATCCTCTGCTGCCTTCACTACTTCATCTCTCAAAGATACCCATTCTTCTTCTACTGTATTTCTTTCCGCCACTCCTGTCAATTGTTCCCTTATGCTCTCCCTGAAACTCTGTACAACTTCTGGTTTAGTCAGTTTATCCAGGTACCATCTCCTTAAAATCCCACCTTTTGGCAGTTTCTTCAGTTTTAATCTACAGTTCATAACCAATAGATTGTGGTCAGAGACCACATCTGCCCCTGGGAAGGTCTTATAATTTAAAACCTGGTTCCTAAATCTCTGTCTTACCGTTATATAATCTATCTGAAACCTGTCAGTATGTTTTCACTCATGAAATATTAAATGCGTAGAATAACCGAACGTCACCAATTGGGGTATTCTGTCATCTCTCAAAGGCTTTTGATTGTGTGAATTATGATATTCTTCTAAATAAGCTTAAATATTGTGATATGAGTGGGACAGTGCACAAATGGTTTAATTCGTACTTAACTGGAAGAACGCAGAAAGTTTAAATTAACAGTACAGATAGTCTGCAAAACCAGCAGAGTCCTCTGATTGGGGAGGTATCAAGAATGGTCTCCTGCTGCGTTCAGTCTTGGGTCCCTTATTCTTCTTAATATATATTAACAACTTGCTACTCTATATTCATGAAGATGCAAAGTAGTTCTTTTTGCCGATGATACAAGAATAGTCATCACATCCAAGAAGCAAGAAGCAGCTGAGGAAATTGCAAATAACTCTCACTATATTTTGTGAAAACACAGTCTATACAATTCTGTACGGCAATTGGCATAATACCATTGATAAATAAAGACTATGAACAGAAGCCTGCTAAGGCCGCATACTCTAAATTTATGGGTGTGCATTGATGAGAAATTAAATAGGAAGAGACACATCAACGAACAGCTACTTAAAAGCTATTAGGGTTATTACAGATTTTGAGATAAACATATCAGTAAATTAGCCTACTATGTCTATTTTCATCCCCTGCTTTCATATGGCATTTTGGGGCAATTCGTCATTAAGAGAGAAATTATTCATTGCACAAAAGTGTGTAATCAGAATGAGACCTGTAACCCACCCAAGTTCACACTGCAGACATTTATTTAAGGAACTTTGGAAATTCACAGTACCTTCGCAATACATATATTCACTTATGAAAGTTGTCATTAATAACCCTTCCCAATTAAAAAATAACAACGGAGTGCATAGCTACAACACTAGAACAAAGGATGATATTCACTATTCTGGATTAAACCTCACTTTGGCACGGAAAGAGGTGACTTACGCTGCCACAAAAATCTTTGTTCATTTGCCAAACAGTATTAAAAGTCTGGCCGATAGCCAACCAACATTTAAAAGCAAATTAAAAGGATTTCTGTGTGTCAACTCCTACTCAACAGATCAATTCTTAGATATGAATATTAATAAATTAATTATTTTGTGTAAAGAAAACTTACGTTAAAGTGACTCGTTCCACATCATTATAAAATTTCGTGTGCAAGATCTATGGAACAAGGATTAATGTGTGTATGTATGTATGTATTAATTTGCTATCCTGTCTCTTCTTACTAAGTATATGTAAAACTTCTCAGCAGCTATACACTTGCTGGCTGGTGGAAGGTAACACTTCTCAAACCTTAGTCATAATTTGCTGTCCTATCCCTTCTCAACATGCATCTGTGTACAGCTATACACCTGTAGATCTGTAGGAGGCAACTCTTCCTACACTTCATTCATAATTTGGTGTCCTATCTGTTCATACCGTGTGTGTGTGTGTGTGTGTGTGTGTGTGTGTGTGTGTGTGTGTGTGTATGTGGGGTCAAGTTTCTTATAGTATATTTTCTCTACAAAAAGCATTCATTCATCAAATTCAGGAGGATTTAATTCAGAAGCTGGAGGTGGAAAGAGGGTCGGTTGATAGGGGTGTGCAGTCCCCAAAAATTATGGAACAGCCTCCATCTGCGATTCCACCAGCACATCAACCCTGGAAGTACATAATTTAGTGTTCAGATTTCGATGTATATTGTTACATTAGAATAAGTCTATAATTCTCTTTTCTTGTAATAGAATATGATCTCAAAGCGACTGGCTGATTGCTGGAACTTGTAGACAAGCAAGTCAAAGAGACTGAACAGCTTCCATCGTAATTGGGACATGTAAATATATTTTATCGTTAAAAAAGTATTTTGTAGTGTTGTACTTGATATATTTGCGTTCTCACTGTATACGTTTCTAAATCTATGTTATGGCTGTTGCAGTTGTTTTCTAGAAGGTCAACGAGTGTGTTACGCCACCCCTGACGCTACTACCGCCACAGGGTTGTAAGTACACGTGTGTTTATCAAATCAGGTTTCGTAATATATTCTCATTTAGAACAAACATTTTCAATTCGTCATCATGTTGTAGTTGTTACAAAGTCCATAGAGGAACTAGACCTGTGGATGCCAGAGAGGGTAGAGGGAGTGAAGTGGAAGTTGTGATTGGTTCATACCAAAACTCTGATGCTGGGCTGGGTGGATTCACTCCCCGATGACCTCAGGGATGTGGTTTCATCATGGAGCGAGGGAGATTTTCCAGAAACACACACACACACACACACACACATTTAGCGCCACATCTCAAATGCTTCCATTCTCCTCTCTTCCCCTTTTCCTATAGTCCTTTCTTTTGTTCCATAATTGCTTCTTCGATGTACAGATTGAAGTGTAGGGGCTAGAGATTACATCCTTTCTTTCACCCTTCTTAATCCGAACACTTCGATTTTGGGATCCTCTCCAATTATTACCTTTGGCCTTGTACATATTGTGTATTACCTTCTCACTTCTCTCCCTGCAGCTTACCCCTATTTTCCTCCGACTTTAGAACCTATTACACGATTTTACGCTGTCGAACGCTTTTTGCAGGTCGACAAATCCTATGAACGTGTCGCCATTCTTCTTTAGGCTTGCTTCCGACATCAACCACAACGTCATAATTGCCTGTCTGGTACCTTTAACCCTCCTAAAGACACACTGATCGTTGTCTAACACATCCTTAATATCTTTTCCATACTTATGTATATTAATATGGCTGGTAATTTTCATACATACGCAATTTAGCTGCTTGTGCGATAATTCTTGCACTTCTAAGATCTTGCCGTCTTCGGAAGTGGGTGGATGATAATTTTCCGAAAGTCAAACGTTATCTCGCCAGACTCATACATTCTGCATACCAAGGTGAACAGTCGTTTTGTTACCAATTGCCCCAATTATTTTAGAACTCTGATGGAATGTTATTTGTACCTTCTGCCTCATTTGATCTTCAGTCCTCGAAAGCTCTTTTAAATTCTGATTCTAATACTGGATCCCGAATCACTTCTAAATCGACTTCCGTTTCTTCTTTTATCACATGAGACAAATCTTCCCCTCATAGAGGCATTCAGTTCCCACCTATCCGTTCTCCCCTCTGCATTTAACACCGAAATTTCCGCTGCACTCTTAATGTTACGGCGTTTACTTTCGACTTCACTGAAGGTTGTTTTGATTTTGCTATATGCTGAGTTTGTCCTTCCGACAATCAGGTCTTCTTCGATATCTTCACATTTTTCATGTAAACCTTTTCCTACTTATTTCATTCTTCAGTGACTTGTATTTCTGCACTCCTCGATTTCCCTGAACACATTTGTGTACTTTCTTTTTTCATTGAGTATCTGAAGTGTTTCTTCTGTTATCCGTGGTTTCTTTGCAGTTAACTTCTTTGTACCTAAGTTCTTCTTTCCAGGTTCTGTGACTGTCATTTCAGAAATGTCCATTCCTCTTTAACTGTACTGCATAATGACCTAAACCTTATTACTGTATCTATAGCCTTACAGAACTTAAAACGTATCTCGTCATTCCTTAGTATTGCCGTACCCCATATATTTGCTTATTGATTCTTCGTGACTAATGTCAGACTTCAGCCTTGTCGTCACCGCTACAGGCATGTAAGTACACGTGTGTTTATCAAATAGGGTTTCGTAATATATTTTCGTTTAGAAAAATTATTTTCAATTCGTCTTCGTGTTGTAGTTGTTACAAATTCCATAGAGGAGCTAGACCTGTGAGTGATTGGCAATATGATGCCAGAATGGGTAGAGGGACTGAAGTGGGAGCTGTGATTGGTTCATACCAAAACACTGATGCTGGGCTGAGTGGATTCACTCCCCCATGACCTATGAGCCTATATTTGTTTGCAACATCCCCCTTACTTATCGACCTTAATGACAGTGAAAAATTAAACCGCGTGCACCTAATGGAAATTTGGGAAAAGCAATCGTCACCGACGTTAATTTGTCGGTAAAGATGTAGGAAAGGGTTTCATCTAAATGAAAGGAAAAATGCAAATGAAATTGGTGGCAATTAATTTTGAGAAAAGGGTAAAATTATTAAAGAAAGTTAATGTGCGGTCATTACGCTAACAATTAATTGGCGTCAATGAGATATTTGAGATTTGGGGAAAATTACGGTCGCCAGTCCTATGGACAACTATATATTAACTGAAAAAGAGAGATTAATGCACATATAATTAGAACTAAAAGCGTGGCAACTGAAGGTTGACACGTGTTGTGTGAAAACTGAATGTTTGTCAGAAGTCATAAATTTCGCTACACTCTGACTTAATTTAGCAAAAGAATTAATAAAACCGGAAAATTGAAAGTTAATTTAGTGACTGAAATTAATAGTGAAGTTTGTTTCTGAAGCTCTACGAAATTCAATAAAATAAGTTTAGTCTTGAGTTACCTCAACAATCATTTCAAAAGCTACTTCAATCTACGCAATTTAGAAACAAGAGATATAACTTTGAACTTGAGTTAAATGATTGTGAACAACTAACAATAGTAAAATTTAGTACGTAGCAAGCTGAGCTGCAGTCAGAGGTAACCTAAAATATATTAACAAAACTCGCACTCTTAATTTATGCTTGTGTAATCTAAATATTTTAGCCAACTATGAATACTTTAACTAAACTTTGAAATTAAAGCAGTGAAATGGAATGATATTACTTTAATGCTGGCGTTTGAATTTCAACGACACTCGGGTTCATTCCGGAAAAGGAAGGGACCCTGCTTGGTAATGCAATTGGGACAATGAGCAGCAAAGGTTGATGCTAAGTTGCTGTAATTTTGTGAGGCAAATTGAACAGTTTGAAAAGCTGAGGTCTGCCATACAGTTCTAAAACTTTACCTGCTTCCAGTCTTCCTTTTTGGTTGATTGAAGGTTTGAAGTCGTCGATCGAGGAGGTGGCGACAGTCACTCATTGTCGGCCGTCGCTGATGCAGAAGCTGGATGTTGGCGCGCGAAAGTGTCATAGCAAGTCGAGCGCAATTACATGCTGCCAAACCCCGAAAGCGCGGCAACTCGCGAGAGCGTCACACAACACACCTACTCCACCACCCTACTCCAGCCAGACTCCCACTGCCCGCGCTCCATGCGGCAAAGTTAATACTGCCAAAGACCCTAAACACTTTGGTTTTTCACACGACCTATCGATGTAATCGTTCGATAGTATAGTTTTTCCTAGGCCAGACCCAGCGTAAAAATACAAAACCAATTATACGTCGACATAAATGCATAAATATATATATATAGTAAAACAATTACAATATATAAAGACACAGAAATGTCATATCTTCAGGTAACAAAATAAGGAAAAAAAATAGTACAATAGATGGAAATAGGAGGATATGCATTTCCGGCGTTACATGTTCCTCAGTACACCTTACAATTCGGTTTCTGATTTCGGAATCTCTGTCTGACTGTGATGTAATCTAACTGAAATCTTCCCAGATCACCTGGCCTTAAACATGTATAGTTTCTCCTCCTGTGATTTTTGAACAGAGTATTCGTTGTTGAAAGCTGGAATTGATTACAGAACTCAATTACCCTTTCTATTCTCTCATTCCTTGTCCCAAGCCCATATACTCGTGTAACATTTTCTGCTACTCCTTCCCCTACTACTGCTTTCCAGTCCCGAAAGACTATTAGAATTTCATCTCCCTTTCATTATCCTGATTTACTTTCTCTACCTCTTCATATTCAACATGCGACGTCGACGTGTTTACCTGAACTACCGTTGTTGGTTTTGGTTTGCTGTCGATTCTGATTAGAACAACTCTATTATCGTACTGTTCATAGCAATAAACTTTCTGCCGTACCTTCCGATACTTAAAAATTCCTACTTCCGTTATACGATTTACCGCTGCTTTTAATATGACCCTAGACTCATCTGCCTTATCTTCTTTCCATTTCACTTCACTGATCTTTATTGTATCTAGATTGGGCCTTTGCATTTCCCTTTTCAGGCTTACTAGCTTCGCTATCACGTTAAAGCTTCTGACACTCCACGTCCCGACTCTTACAACGTTATCTTTTCGTTGGTTATTCAGTCTTTTTCTCGTTAAAGTTCCCTCCTATAAATCCGAATGGGACTATTCTGGAATCGTTTGCCAATGGAGACATCATCACGACACTTTTTCACTTATAAACCACATCTACGGTGGATACACGTTATGTGCCTTTAATGCAGTGGTTTCTATCACCTTCCGCATCCTCATGCATTTGATCATTACTGATTCTTCCACCTTTAGGGGCAGTTTCCTACTCCAAGGACGAGAGAATGCCCCAAACCTCTGACCTCTCCTCCACCTTCTTTGGCGAGGCCGTTCGCAGAATGAGGGTGCCTCCTTATTCTGGAAGTCTTCAACTGCCAGTGGCGATTATTGATAAAAATAAAAGCGGTGGCGTGTTTCGAACTAGCGATCGAGGACGTTTTGATTACTGGTCAAAGACGTTAACCCTACACCATGGGTGCAGAGCAAGGTGGTAAGTACAGTAAGTACTATCACCAAAATGCAGTCCTGTCTGGCTCACCTCACCCTGTAGGATGAGGTCTGCAGCTGCACAGGCCACTGACACCACCTCCACTGGGAGAGCCCCCGCCACCAAAGCCCCTGCTGCACCTGCCGCCACCCCAATCTGGCATCCATGAGAGGCATTACTACCAGTTGGTGGGACATTACCTCAACCCCAGCAACATGCATCTACCTAACCTTCCTCACCACAGACTGGCTGCTCCTATTGGCCTGATGTAGATGCCGAGCATCCCTGACTCACACGACCATCACATCTGGAGCATGGGTAGCACTACAGTTGGTGCATCTCGCCAGCCTCCATTCTGCCAGCCTCGTTGCTCCCACAAGGGCAATGACGCCTGTCAACAGCGTCCTACCCAACCAGCAGCTTGTTACAGTGTTTTGTGATTTGCAGCAGCATTCTCAACCATCCTAATACTGACCAACCTTCGGTTAATATTGCCATGCCAGACCTAAGCTACATGATGACTGAAGATGCTTTCGATGAGTGAAGCTCATTCTCGCGCATTGAGAACCTAGCAGCGGTACAAAGACCCAGTAGGGTTCCTGCAAGCGTGCCTTCCCCTGCTGGATCTACAGCTCACACGTATTATTATCATCCACAGCATCCCACCATTAAAATCAGCGTAGTGCTACGCTGTACTGGCTCTACTGTGAGATTACACATCCCCTTCCAAACTAGGCAGTGCTGCAGAGGACACGAACATCATCCACATTTGGGGAAAAATGGGTAGCATCATTTAGCACCTCAATCATTACGTGTTTTGAAGATTTCACCTTAAGTGCGGTTTCAGAGAAGTTTTCCAAGATGGAAATTAGAGACGCAGCTAAAGCAATCAGCTGAGTAGTATACTTCGACATACGTAGGTATGTCTATGATTCAGTCATTGGAGGATCCAGCTGTATCAAGCTTTCTGATGGTACTGTTAACAAAAAGGCATGTATTAATGTCAAAAATGAAAATTAGTATTGCTTAGCTTGGTCAATCCCGGCTAGCGAAAGAAATTACCTGGTTCATCCGGAGCGGACACCTCGATCTGGCAGAGGCATCGAGTCCCCATTAAGCCACACGACATATCTAAATTTGCGGCATAGAAGGCCGATTTATCAGTTCATGTTTCTGTCCTGGATAAGTGCACGTCAGATGATTGTAAAGTTTAGAATACAGACGTCGGACCCGTCCATTTCTCGGAGTTTTGCACGTCAGTATAAGATGTATGTATTCACGCTGTTATTCTCAGATGAGGAAAATAAGAAGGAAGTTGTGCATCGAGGACATGTCCCACCTCTTATACTCCCAACTGAGAAAACACAAGTGTAAAAAGCATATTTGCTCAAGGGGTCCCAACGCCTTTTCCACAAGCTAGTTTTTATCGAAGAGAAAAGTATCAATTCGATTTGTCTACCAAGAAACTGTTACATGTTACAGTGCCTACTGAGGAAAACAGCTTCTTAAAATTTAAGAATACCCACCTCCTGGAGCGATGACCCTTTGCAGTTTATGCTGATTTCGAATACCTACTCACTTTTGTGACACACTGAGTATGCGATGTATTATTCGAGTTTCAGTCGGCACAGGTCATATATAGGGGATAATATTATGTTCTTGTTGCTCACTGAGATCGAGAAACTTTTATGGGAGATTGATAAGCTTTATAGCATCAGCATTCCCATTACCAAGTCATAGGAGAATAAAGATTTGTACATGAAGGCTGTTGGCTGTCAAATCTGTGAGCAGCCGTTAGCTTGGAAACAGGAAAAATGTCATAGGAACCGTTGTCATCCAACATATGCAACCTTTTGACTTGTACATGAAGGCTGTTGGCTGTCAAATTTGGGGGCAACCGTTAGGTTTGAAAGAGGAAGGCTGTTGGCTATCAAATTTGGTGGCATCCGTTAGGTTGGAAAGAGGAAAATTGCCATAGCAACCGTTGTCACCCAACATATGCAACCTCCAGTATCAATTACCATGACAAACACCCATCTTTTCCCACCATCTAAGCGGATATGATACTCAGTCAATGACTGCTTGGCTAAACTGGATATGAAGAAGGGTCAGGTCAGTGTCTTGCCCCATAGTGTCGAGAAATTTACATCATTTGCCAAATAAAGGACGCCAAGAATTACGTTCCGCTTCCTGGACTAGCTATGCTTTATGCAGGCACCTTGTCAGGAACTTGTTGAAACTCTACTTCAGGAGGATTTGCACATCACGTGAGGTGCATATCTCAGTGACGCGTAGTTTCAGGCTGTGACAAGGAAGGGGTGTTCCCATAGAAGTATCTAGACTGTATTTGGGAAAGTCAACGAAACCAAAGCACCCGACATAGCAGCGTTCTCTAATAAACCTACAGGCGATGCCATATCAGATGCAGAGTATGAGCACACTGTGAATTTTGGGCAGGAGTTTAAATCCCGAATTTGTGAAAGTATGCAAGGCCTTATGTGGACACAGATGTGCATTTGCTAGCTGATGTTTTCGAGAAATTCGGGAGTGTGTGCATAACCACATATTCTATGGATCCTGACTTCTATTACACAGCACTGGGATTGTCTTGTGACACCAAAGAAACCGACATTCAACACCGAACTTTTGACTGATGCTGACTTGTTTCATTTTTTGGAAAATGGGTCCATGGGGGACTTAATCTGCAGGTAGAAATGCCAACGTGAATAACCTGCTTATGCATGAGAGGTTCAATGCATCTCTTGATATGAGGTATATCGTGTATATAGATCTAGTAACCTATACAGGAATGGAATGCAACACTCACTGCCAAATGGTGTTTAGATGGATGACCAAACCTGGATGCAGGGGATTAGGTAAAACTATCCATAGTGTGGCAGCTGACTCTGGTGTAGGGTATGTGGGGTCTCCAAGACCTTCCCCAAGATGATGACATCGTTGGGTAATTAGAAGAGATACGTCATGCATTACAGAGACTTCCAGCAATGTCTCAATTTAAGGACGGAGCTAGCTTAACCTAGGCACACTATCTTCCTATTAATAGCAGTAGTATATAAGTTTAAAGTATCCCTCAACTGAAAATATTAGACCAAATTTAATGAGTCATATTTATTAGTATCCCTGTGTCGAAGAATTAGAAACAAGTTGAATCTCAAATATCAAATTGTACTTATTGTATCAAATTATATCTGCGACAATTAAATAAACGAAAAAGTCTTACTACACGTCTTTTTCGTTGTTACTTACAGAAAACCTATCACATTTGTACACTTAAAGAAGGAGCAAGACACAAACGACTATGAGTGTTCTTAAGGAGGTGAAGTATAAGATGGAGAATAACAAAGTATACGTGAGTGCTTAATAGGGTTATGTCTTCAGTGCAGCAGGTGTGTTGGTAAAGGAGCAAGTAGCGCGCGACTGTGTCTGCTTTCAGTGGCATATAGCAAACATGTCTAAAATTATATCTCCTCTGCATGGCGAGAACCTCAGATGTGATATCTGCATAAAGTTAGAGTCTAACATAGTGAGAAAGAAGTATGCAGATTGTAAGACGAAAATTCATTATTTTTCATCCAACTTAAAAGTAATCTTGTATTTTCATAAGCAGAAATAATACTGTTTCCTCACTTCTTCTTCTTCTTCTTCTTGAGTCGACAGAGTGCAGGACACCTGTAGAGTTTCAGGTCTAGAATAGCACTAAGGTGGAAGATTAGATGTGTCCATGTGGTCTTGTCCTCACCATCATTGTGGATGATGATATGTGTGTGGGCGAATAACTGAAACATGATCACCATTGGGTGTAACGGCATCATCCCAGTGAATCCCATGGTAGAGACATGTTAACCACTTTCCAATCATCGGTGTTTCAGCACACGTCATGTCCTTGGGAGACCTCGGTGATGCAACGCTTTCTGAAAATATCTTTATTACACCACCATCTTCTGTGAATGCAGTGAACGCATCATCTTTAACTATTTAACTGTCTACACTCACCATCATAGCAACCCGGAGCGTCTGCAATGCAATTGTGGAATACTCTGGGTATGGTGCACCACTTGTTCATTTATACAGGTCGTTGCACAACACCAGCGAGCAGAAACTAGGTAATCATATGGTGACATAGAACTAGAGCATATGCTCCATTGTGTTGCTGACGGTTCAAATTCAGTTTGTACGTCTGAAGGTCCAGATTTCACTATCTCATTCTGTTTTGAGGAGTCTATTACGACGATTGGCGCCATCTCTTTGAATTTCGGTGGGATTACTAGACGTCCATCCTGTTCTTAGTAAGTAGCACAGAACCTCTCTTACATGTCAAATGCTTAACTATACTCATTTCCATTTCACTGCAGGTGTAAATTACCATACGGGTAGAATTCGGAGGCCGTGGCATTACTAAACCTGAAGTTGTCAGACTCGGTCGAATCATTTGCTGTATTCCTTACGCTGTTCATCTGAAATACAAATATGATGAATCTAGACGTCTCCAATTGAAAAGAATTTTAATAGCCCACGTTTCTCTGCGTGCAGTCAGTACCAAGCTCTGGTTAAGGGGAAGTTAATGGTAGAAATACACTGTCCCTCAGACTAAAAGCTTCAAACACGGTTCATCCAATACAGTTACGTGTGGCATTTTCCATATTATCTCGTTCTCCTCTTGAGTTCCTTGAATGTATGAGTTGTTATCATTTGCATGCCATACCAGAATAAGTTCTTATTTAACATCACAGCAATTCACCTCATATCTTAGAAGTATCGGATAAGCAGTCTTAAGTGTATACGTGTGGCAAATCTCTTGCACTCTTCCATAGCTGTAGCCACTGGCTTGTCTATGAACCATCCAGCAATTTCGAAATCCTTCAAATCCGAGGGAGAATCAGAGACATTCATTTCCATTTCACTGCAGGTGTAAATTACCATACGGGTAGAATTCGGAGGCCGTGGCATTACTAAACCTGAAGTTGTCAGACTCGGTCGAATCATTTGCTGTATTCCTTACGCTGTTCATCTGAAATACAAATATGATGAATCTAGACGTCTCCAATTGAAAAGAATGCCCACATTGTGTGTACGGTGAGCCTCGACCTTGTTAAGTTCATACCGTATCTAAAGCATTAGGTGTAAGACTCTTTGCCACTGTACCGTATCATCCCTTTTTGTAAATGATCCATCAGGATACAGGAAGCCCTTGCTTGGGAGTATTAAAGCGTAATTTCATCGTTCTTCTTGAGCTTTATGTGTATAACCACTCGTCACTTCCTACCCAGTTACTTATAGTGAACAACATCATTGCGAGATTTCAGAGCTACTTGTTTAAGAAACGCACAGTCCACACGTGTTGTCATCTCCCAGGTCTGCTTTGAAGTGCTGTGATATGAACTGTGTGAGGTGCCTATCCTCTCTTTGTTGACGATATGGGAATGCTGGGAAGCTAGAGGCTGCTGAGAGTTCCAGATGGTTGAAAGTCACCATCGGTTTGGGTTCCAACAAGTTGAAGGGCCCAGTCCAGTAAGTTGAGGGTCGTCATCGCCGCTTGAGCTCCTGACAGGCTGAGGGTCGCTGATGCCATCGACATGTCCCAGCGCGTTAGAGGACACTCTTAATTCTGCTTTCGATACAGTTGTAGAATGGTTTCCTCACCACAAAACACTGACAAGTTGATTATTTTTGGTCCACAATACACAGAGTTAGATAATTCAATGTATAAACTGTTAGTGGGAAGTACATAACGTTGGTAGGGGTCTCAACGATCTTGTACCAAGTTCCAACTGAGGTGAAGAATCCTCTAATTCTATGAATTAATCTTTTGTTGAGATAGTTACACTATACACTTATTGCGCTGACGGGAAGTATATTCACTGATTGGTTGGATCTGTAAAATTTATTAGGGTCCTTCTTCGCAACCTGCCCTTTTGTGAAACCAGTAGTGTCCTATCGAACCATTCTGATTCAGTGCATTGAATGTCTTTATTTCAGATTTAAGTGCATTGACGTCTGAATGTAGCACAATCCCTTTTCCAGACCGTTTTAAAACGTTGTTAAAATCGTCAGTACCGTAAGCAGCAGGTTCTATTCCCTCAGTTTCTCTTTTAACATTAATTTCCGGATGAAGTTTATTGTTAGCTTATGTGAAACTCGGGTTGCTGTCGTATACCTCCAGCCCAATCAGAGCAATACTCCATTCCCTAGTGCTTAAATCAATCACTGGGAAGTAATTCAGGCATAATACTGGAAATCGTTCTTCTAACGTCAGAATATACGATACTGAATGTGATTCTCAACTTGCAAGTGGATGCTTGATGCACTTCCTTACATATGCTGCTTTGTAAACGTTAGCAGGAACATGATGCTCATATCTCCACGCAGGTGAGTATCAAGTATTGGTAGCGATTAAAATTGTATAAAACAAGTCTTATGTCGATGAATTGTCCTTGTAACTTTTCTGGTGGCTGCAAACTGCGAAATGAGTCGAAACAATAGACATTTTAGTATTGTTCTTAACATAAGCCACCCACTGGGTTCCTAGTCCCTCACCAACATCCAAATCCACAATTTCACGTTGTCTGGATTTCCACTAATCTTCGATAATTTGCTCAAGACAAACAGACCTCGGAATCTTAGAATGCTAAATTTTTTCTTAAAAAAATTTTGCTGATCTGTATTTGTAAGCGGTCTATCCGGCTGGGTAGCTATCGGGCTTTTTTTCCTTTCATACGAAGAGGTCCTTTCTTGTTTGGTTACAGTGATACTCCTCTTCCGATGGCTGATACTTCCGTCATGCGATGTCTCCTTTGCTCCTCTAGCCGCCCTTGGGAGTTCTGTATGTCCTTCACTATTCTACAAATACTCACAAGGGTTCCATAGGATTCACATCACGCGAATTTGGTCGTTGAGACATTAACGTGAGCTCACTATAATGCTTCTCAAGCCATTGTAGCACAGTTCTGGCGACAAAACATAGATAATTATACTGCTGGAATATGACATTGCCTTAGGGGAATTCATAAAGCATGAAAGGATGCAAGTGGTTAACAGCTGCCAGCATGCCTTTTATTACTATCAGAGGTCCCATCTAAGTGCTGGAGAATATCTCCAACAGATAATACTGTTCCCATCAGCCAGCGTCCATGGTGCGCTGCATATTTCAAAATACTGGTTGGTTAATTCGGGGGAAGAGATCAAATAACAAGGTCACCGGTAACATTATTGTGAGGTCTATAAACAAAATAAAACGTGGTTCACGGTAATACAAATATTTCTAATCAAGAGCTATAAACAGGCGGCACTAATCAAACAATCAATTGGTTCTTTCTTTATCTTCTCACCTGCACAGAATTTAGGAAACAAACCTTTCTTGTCTGTAGAAAATTCAGCGCATATTTCTGTGGAACTGATTGACGTCCCTTTAGCTTTTTCTTTTGATTTTGTATTGATCTAGTGTTCTAAATCGTCTGTTTGCACACCGTATATACAGAGATAGTTCACAATATCTTTACACACAGTTTAAGCACATGGCAGCGATCACAGATCAGCCTTTCCAACACATAAGATAGCATTATCTGTGGGGTGAACAAGTTTGTAACGGGGGTTGTTGTAGATAAATGGATCGACCCACATATCTAACCCTGAGTGCCGCACCGTTGTACAAGGATGTTGTAGATTGCATCAGGCCAACACAGTAATTATACAGGGCTGCACAAGATGGACAGTACTTGGAGATCATCTGATGATATATATAGGGTTCTGGATGACACAGTTCATCTTCGTAAGCTGTTCCACAGCAGTCCAACTTCGTAAACTGCACTTTAACATTTCTGGATGTATTTTTCATATCTAACACAACACATCAATGACTATTCACTGACTCTTCTAAACGAATGTTTAAGCGCGTTAAACCACTTGCTATTAAATTATAAGTTGAAGTTAAAAGTATTAGAGTCCTCGGCATAATCGGTAGCTTCTCATTCACCACATACTTGCCGTAACTCTATAATGATCTGGGACGGTGTGTATTTCAGAGACCAGTACAGTCTTCTACTGCTTGGTGGAGGACCTCCCGCACCCAATTCTTCTGACGATCAGGGTCTAGCTGGGTGTCTTCATTACACAAATCGACGACTGGGATGAATAATAGCAGCTGGTTGTCCTACTCCCAAAGTGTTGGTGAGGTGTGCTGCAGGACACCCAGTAGGTCATTGGGGTCCAGCAACGTTGGAAGTCAACTAATCCGTTGAACAAAGAAGAAGAAGAAGAAGAATCGTTATGTGCTTTAGTAATAATACTAGCAACAACACAGAGCAGCAACAGCACACATACAGAAGATATATAATGATTACTTACTCTTCTGCTCTTTTCTGTTCTGATGGTAGGTGCTGGACAATCTTGAATGTTGCTGCTCCTGCTGTGAGCTGCTTGTTCAGCTTATATTCCTACGTCATGATCAAGAGACTGGATGCAGCAATGCGAGCAGTTCCCCCTAGCCTTTCGCCCGTGACGTCACAATATCGAGCACCATCTGGTGTCAGCATTGCCAACCGGGCAAATCGATTAGGGGCTGTGGAAGAGAACAGACCACTGCATAACCATCTGTTTGGCTGTATGGACAACCATTATTCATTCAGCATATTACAACTGTTGGGGTTCTGCCGACTATAAATAACATAGTGCACAGGAATAATATTATGTACTTAATGAAAAGGTGGCAATCGCCTGTTGCGCAATGGCAGAGGCAAGTTGACTAGCCGTTTCAAAAAATTTAGAGCACCAGCAACCTTCTGTATGAGGTGCGTAATGTATATTTACTCCGTTCCACGGCGTCGCCATTCTTTAGCGAAAAGTATTCGTTTTGTGGTCCTCCAACCATCAACTAGGAAACTACGGTAACAGATTTCTACTGTATGTTTACATGTAATACGTTATTAAACCCTTCTCTGCTTCGTACCGACATCTCATCAATTCTGCACATTTTGTACACACACAATATCTTCTTCACCAACAGTTCAATATAGATTGAGCTTTTTTCAAAAATTCACACATTGGGGAGAGGAGGTGTTGAGTCTTTTTCTCGTTTCACAACCACCATCTTCAATAAATTAAAACTATCCCAGCAACCCCTTCTCACTCCTACTCGTGATGCTTCTCTTTGAATCGCCTCTATTTTCTGTATTAATCTTATCTGGTAAGGACCCCCGGCTGAATAGCAATATACCAATAGTGGTTCAAAGAGGATTTTGTAAGCTACTTCCGATTCTGGGTGGACTACACTTCCTGAGAGTCCTTCCTGTTAACGTGTTGATTCTGCATTACGTGTTATTTGGTAGAATGTGTCACGATATCCCTCAGGAGGACATACAACAACTCTATCAATCAATGAGAAACAGAGTTAATGCTTCCATAAGGGCCAGAAGTGGACCAACGCGCTATTGACTTGCTCCATTTTTTGAACTTCTTGTCTTGAATAAATTATCCAATTTTATAAATAGTTTTTTTTATCTGTACACGTACATCAACCAGTTTCTGTCTCATTCGGAAAATTCCCACGGGGTGCGTCGTTTCTCTCTCGCTTTTTTTTTCTTAGAGTGTGTATTAAGGTCAATCGAGGTCATATATAATTTAGAAGCCAGAACTTTATAATGTGGGTCTGATTTTATTATTAATTCTGTATGTGACTTGTGGACAGATGGCAGATGTCCAATATCCAGTCGGTATAAGGGATTCCTCCATCCACTTCATGAAGAAATTAGAAACTTTTGAAAGTATGACGCTTTCTGGTAAAAGCAAGTCGTATGTGGCAATATGACGGTGCCTTGCCGATGAATACACCAGTTCCAACAGAAATCGTCCATGTGTGGCCACTTTACGGGTCAGCGGAACCATTCCAAAAGCAGTCAAAATGAAAATTTAGCTGTATATAATAGTCTCTCTTAGGACAACGGATTTTTTCTTTGAGTTCTGAGGTTCTAAAGCCGGCCGTTGTCGCCGAGCGGTTCTAGGCGCTTCAGTCTGGAACAGCGTTGCTGCTACGGTCGCAGGTTCGAATCCTGCCTCGGGTATGGATGTGTGTGATGTCCTTTGGTTGGTTAGGTGTAAGTAGTTCTAAGTCTAGGGGACTGATGACCTCAGATGTTAAGTCGCATATTACTCAGAGCCACAGCCACAGTGAGGTTTTAAAGGCGCTGACGCTCACTCTCACAGTTTGCTGTCTCATCTTCCACAGACAAGACACTTCTTACGTGGTTCATTTAAGTCAGCCACCGGACCTCAAGCACGTACAGCTCATGCTCAGCGTCGCGGTACCTGGGTGCTAAGACCTCAGACATTCTAGGGAGGCTACTGGTTTTTTCGAGTCGGACGGTTTGCAACGTCTTGCATGCAAGACACGACAACTGATCATCAAACTTACGATAACAATTCGCAATAAGGGACACATCCGGACAGCAGATTCCCCTACGTAGCCGATAAGATAATCCTCGACGTTCTACTGCCTTGTACTACCCCAAGACAGAATGTCTGTCTCTCTTTTCCCAATCTCATTATTGCGTGTATTGTTGTGTGATACTTTGTTATTGACGGAACACTGTCTTTTGGTCCCTTAACCGTTATTTTTCTACTAAAACAGCAAGTTGTCCATAAATTTCAATGCCTGCTAGTTAATTAAATGTGTGGACCTCAAAGGAAGCACACTACTGGCGATTAATACTGCTACACCAAGAAGAAATGCAGATGATAAACGGGTATTCTGTGGACAGATATATTATACTAGAACTGACATGTGATTACATTTTCACGAAATTTGGGTGCATAGATCCTGAGAAATCAGTACCTAGGACAACCTCCTCTGGCCGTAATAACGGCCTTGATACGTCTGGGCATAGAGTCGAACAGAGGTTGGATGGCGTGTACAGGTACAGCTGCCCATGCAGCTTCAACACGATACCACAGTTCATCAAGAGTAGTGACTGGCGTATTGTGTCGAGCCAGTTGCTCGGCCACCATTGACCAGACGTTTTCAATTGGTAAGAGATCTGGAGAATGTGCTGGCCAGGGCAGCAGTCGAACATTTTCTGCATCCAGAAAGGCCCGTACAGGACCTGCAACATGCGGTCGTGCACTATCAAACGGAAATGTAGGGTTTTGCAGGGATCGAATGAAGGGTAGTGCCAGGGGTCGTAACACATCTGAAATGTAACGTCCACTATTCAAAATGCCGTCAGTGCGAACAAGGGGTAACCGAGACGTGTAACCAATGGCACCCCATACCATCACGCCGGGTGATACGCCAGTATGGTGATGATGAATACACGCTTCGAATGTGCGTTCACCGCGATGTCGCCAACCACGGATGCGACCACGATGATTCTGTAAACAGAACCTGGATTCATCTGAAAAAATGACGTTTTGCTATTCGTGCACCCAGGTTCGTCGTTGAGTACACCATCGCGGGCGCTCCTGTCTGTGATGCAGTCAAGGGTAACCGCAGCCATGGTCTCCGACGTGATAGTCCACGCTGCTGCAAACGTCGTCCAACTGTTCGTGCAGATGGTTGTTGTCATAAAAACGTCCCCATCTGTTGACTCAGGGATTGAGACGTGGCTGCACGATCCGTTACAGCGATGCAGATAAGATGCCTGTCATCTCGACTGCTAGTGATATGAGGGTGTTGGGACCCAGCTCGGTGTTCCGTATTACGCTTCTGAATCTACCAATTCCATATTCTGCTAACAGTCATGAATCGCTACTAACGCGAGCAGCAATGTCGCGATACGATAAACCGAAATGGCGATAGGCTAAAATCCGGAAACGTCATGGTACGCATTTCTCCTCCTTACACGAGGCATCACAACAACGTTTCACCAGGCAACGCCGGTCATCTGCTGTTTGTGTATGAGAAATCGTTTGTAAACTTTCCGCATATCACGACGTAGTAGGTGTCGTCACCGGCACCTACCTTGTGTGAATGCTCTGAAAAGCTAATCATTTGCATATCACAGCATTTTCTTCCTGTTGGTTAAATTTCGAGTCTGTTGCACGTCATCTTCGTAGTGTAGCAATTTTAATGGCCAGCAATGTAGTAAAAGATTGGCTGAATGCTTCTACGCTCCAGACTATGTTCGTTTAGCGCTTAAGGCGCGTACTCAAGACACTTCGGTGGTGCCAAGTGAGGAAAGGCTTTTATTCTTCAGTTAGCGTATTGCAGCGTCGGCTGCTGCTATACCGCGTCCACATGGCTCCTCTTCGCAGTGCTTATTGGCCACGTTTTGTTTCCCAACGCATAACATTCTCTCTAGACTGTAAACTAGACGTAGTAATCGTTTGGCCTTGTTGCCTGGGATGTTCCGTCCGGAGAAGTTCTTCCGCCAGGTGCAAGTCTTATTTCATATTACGCCACACTGGGCAACTTGCGCGTCGGTGATGATGAGCACAACACAACAATCAGTCGACGGACCGAGAAACTCACTAACCATGCCGGGAATCGAAGCGGCGCCAGGTACATGATAGGCAAGCACGCCTACCATTCGGCTAAACAGGCGGACTCTTCGGAGTGTGGCTAAGGCTGTTGCAACCCATTTCCGCTCTGTTGTTCTTTCTGAGTGAATGCGGCCGAATCGTTACACAAGATTGTGCCTCCTCCGTATCATGAAATCCTCAGTACAGTCACAAGTTTTGTTTGACAGTGTCATCATGTTTTCGATAACAAGCGCTGGTGTGGAATGCGACAAAGATCAGATTAAAACCGAGGGTGGCGACGCAGTGGTTAGCCCAATGTAATCGCATTCTGGAGGACGACGGTTTAAACCCGCGACGGGCCATCCTGATTTAGGTCTTCCCTAAAACATCTCAGGCAAATGCCGGGATGGTTTCTTAGGAAGGGCACGGCCGATTTGCTTCCCCATCCTTCCCTCATCCGATGGGACCGATGACACTGATGTTGGTTCCCTCCCGCATATCAAACAAACAACCAGCCAGATTAAATTGATCCATGGCTTTCAAGGTGTTATGCCAGAAAATGGTGGTATGCGTCTCGCATGGCTTTATTTTCGAAATCCATGCTCCTTGGCACGAACAACTTCATTATGTAACTTGTTATGCGTCAGTTAAGAAAATATTTCAAGATCCTACGACAGGTGGATGTCAGTGGTTTAGATAATCTTTTCTGCTACCATTCTTGTAGAAGGGTATGACTTTTAATTTCTTTGGTCTACTAGGCACATTTTTTGGTTGGAAAGGCAGTTAAAAGAAGCCTGTCTCAATACTAATTATACGCAGAAAATTATAGGGCTGCCATCAGTATTTGGGGTCTTTGGTCATTTTATACAAAGGTTGTAAGCGACAGTGAACTGTTCTTTTTTTGTATACATTCAATTACTGTTTTATCCAGGTAAATGGGGACTGTACAAGATGCTCTCGTCAGCTTAACAGAAACATCTTTAAAAATAAAAATACGTCACTTGAACATGGAGCTACGCCTCTGGGAAACAATCACGTATACAAAATGAATAAGTGCTCGTATGTAAAGGATAAACATTGAGGCACTTGTATGGAAAGACTGTTTAAATCATAGCACTGAGAATGAGAAAAAATAAGAATTTACAAACCGTTACTAGCAAGCTACATAGCAAATTTGTCGATTATTTTAAAGGAAGAAAGGCCGCTTTTAAGAGGACTGGACAGATTACTGATCCACATTCCTTCTGAGACAACTCGGGCTGTTACCTCCACACCGTTTGACACATTCTGCCTCCCCTGCGACATACGCCTGCCTACGCTTTTACTGCTCTTCCAGGTCGCTCCCTGCCCTCCCGTCTTGTAGTTCGCCCCTTGTTCCGGTTTTAAATTGGAGCAATTTGACAACGTCGCTGCGCTTGATCCGTCAATCACTCGCTGTCGGAGGCAGCCAACCGGAGCAGCAGCGCCCCTGGCGGTCGTGGAGCGAGGTACAGCAGCTGTGCCCTCCAAGTTTGCAGGTTACCTTGCACGAGGTGTTCAGAAGCAGACAGCCCCTGAGTACCAAAGTGCTAGAATGTTTTCAGATGTTACTCCTGTCACAGGCGTAATGCAAATTGCAATTGTTTTTAGATGAATCACGTACTTTTCGCATACTGGTTACTTACAATGTGGAAGTGAATACTTCACTGCGAATACCCCCTGCAAATTTTTTCAATACCTTGTAGCTTAATATGAGAAGTAATCCACTTCCATTGTTAGCAGCATAATACGAACTGAAGAAACGAATCAGAAGAAATGCACTGAAATTAGTGAGGTCTGTGATGTACCAGGCTATTGTTGCTTAAGCCAGTTTTTCGGCTTCTCTTCCCTCATTTCAGCCCTGCTTAACTAACCACATTACGGATTTAAGATATTTCTCTGCAGTTTTTCCTCTTGAAAGATGCTATGTAACACCACTTCGGGAATTGCGGAAACTGTAAATTAAAATTCATTCTAGATGATAAATGGAGACGAATGGGTGCAAGAATTCTACCATTCTTTAATTTGATAGTTTATTTACTACATTACTGATGTATTATCAAGTAATTCGGGTAATCGCATAGTACTGGGGACTTTGTTTGGGAAATGGATAAAATTTCCAGTAAGCCATCTGCGATGAATTACACAGGCCAACGATGGAAAAACTTTTTGGCTGAAAATACCTTAATACCATGGTTTTTAGGGTGTAAAACCCAAATATAATACTTAAAAAACAGTATCACCCACCATTTTGCACAATTTATAGTTAAATTTATTAAATTAAATGATTTTTTCAAGAATTTAACAGCTTTCATGTAGCTGAAATAAATTAAAAAGGAGGTGTCATGAGTGTAGATGACATTTGTAGCACTGCTGAGAAACATTTGCTGGCAAGATAGGTCGATTCTATTTTTTGTTGACAGGTGGTGTTTTGTCTACTGTCAACCTAACCTCACTTTCCTGTTTCCTGTACATGTGCCCAGTACAATGTCTAATCGTAGTTGTAAAAACTCTGCTGACAGTTTTGTTATATCTGTGGTGAATTTGTGATTAAAATACACCAAAGAAATATTACAGACTTTGTGACCTTGTGTCCACTATCCGACCAGTAGGGCATGGTGTAGATTTGCCGGTTCCTGAAGCACCAGATGATTTAAATTCCATTCCAACAGAATACACTCTGATTTAGATTAACCTGATGATGATGAATTCCATTGTAATACAGAAAGTCTAGAGCCCAAATTGTTTACTCAGACCGAGCTTAACGATTTGCTTACAGATCTGTGCTTAACGAAAGAACAAGCTGAATTGCTGGGCTCTAGATTAAAAGAAAAGAACTTATTGTCAGTTGAAACCACCATATACATGTATATAGAGAGAGAGCAGCAATTTCCTAAGTTTTTTCCACAAGGTGATTTAGTGTACTGCTCAGATATTCCCTGTCTGATGAATGAGTTTGTTATTGCATACAAAAAGGAAGACTCGAGGCTGTTTATTGATTAATCGAAAACTAGTTTAAAGGGTGTTTTATCACACAGTGGTGCCATGTATGCATCTATAGCTGTTGGACGTTCTGTACATACGAAATAAAGCTATGAAAACATAGAAATAGTGCTATATAAAATAGGCTATTCTGCTCATGGTTGGATTATATGCTCCTTGGTCAGTATGGTGGCATTACCAAATTTCCATGCTTCTTGTGTGAATGGGTCAGTAGGGCTAGGGATCAACACTGGTGCAGAAAGAACTGGCGTCTGAGGGGAATCTTTAAATGATGGTGAGAAGAACATTCTACGCAAAAACCTTGTACTCCTACCATCTCTACATATAAAGTTAGACCTAGTGAAACAGTTTGTAATGGCTTTGCCTAGAGATGAAGCATGTTTTAAGCAACTCTGTCAAATGTTTCGACACCTTTCAGAAGCTAAACTAAAAGAAGGCGCACCTGACATCAGAAAATTTATGTTTGATGTTAACTTTGAATTCACAGTGACCTTAAATGAAAACAAAGCATGGGTATCAATCAAGCAAGTCGTTACAAAGTTCTTAGGACATAAAAAACCCCAACAATTTGTTTTTATTATAGCTACAATGTTAAAAAAGTTTAAAACTTTAGGATGTTTAATGAGCCTGGAAGTTCACTTTTTGAACAGTCACCTTGATTACTTGCCGGAAAATATTGGAAATGTTAGTGAGGAGCAAGGAGAGCGTTTTCACCAGGACATTAAAGTGATGGGAAAACGCTACCAAGGCCGCTGGAACACCAACATGATGTGGGACTACAGTTGGTCGCCTCACCTAGGAGTTCAGCAAGCGACTCATCGTAGAAAAAGCTACACAAGAAGTTTCAAAGAAAACAAACAAAATACTAACCAATTCCAGCTGACAAGTGAAACCTCTATTAATACATATCATTGTTTTAAGCAGGTTACTGTAAATACAAATCATGCTTATGTTGTAACAAAGCGTTTCATTAATTTTCCCGTTTACCCTATAGCATAGGATTTTTATACTATATAATAAAAAACATTGCTCTTAAACTATGGGTGATACAAAACAACTAAGGCTAGATATGGATTCAGATCATAAAAATCTATAAATATTAGCTATCAGAGTAAAAATAGTATTTAAAAAAAATTCGTTGGCCTGTGTTATCAGTTCATGGCACAGTTGTATTCACACGTTGCTTGGCAGTTAACGTCAGAGAGAACTTGCAATAACAATATCGCTGCTCACAGCACAACAGCAAACGAGTTCTGGCTTGTGGGAGTCACCTGGCAATATCAACTTGGAGACATCGGCAGGGGGCACCGGCAGCGGCAGCAGACAATACCATTTACAGGTATGTTCCGCTGACCGAGCTCGGTCATGGCCCAGCGAGGCTGGTCCAAGGAATTGGCTGGTAGCAGCAGCTCCAGGTAAAAAAAGGCCGTGGTGGCCTCTGTCGTCGACAAAAGAAGCCTCGGCGGAATGGAGACGTTGTTGTAAGATGCCCAGCGAGAAGGAAAAGACATCTGAGATTCCGAAGAGACGCACCACCTGTACGGGCGAAGCAAAGCAATAAGCCAGGCCCGCTGAGTTGCAGAGTGCCTGTCGCTGCTTGCTTTCAGCATGGGGCATCGTTTCAGAGCTGGAGTAGTGGATCATGATCGACAGTGCTGGACATACCCCCATGTGGCGACAGATGGGAGCACTTAATGCACCCTAGAACACTGTCGAACGTCACTGTCATAGTGCGAGGCGTCATAATGTTGCACGGACGTGCTGGTTTCCAAATTTATTGCCAGCGTTCTTGTGACAACTTACTCCTACCCAATTTGCGATTTTCAGGGATGCGTTTGGAACTGTCTTCATGGTTTTTTTCTTTTCTTTTCTTTTTTTTACATGACAGTGCACGACCACATACAACGGAGAACGTGGAGATTCTGTCGGAACGAGAGGAAAATAGACGAATGGACTGGTCTGGTCGTTACCCAGACCTAAATCCAATCGAGAACGTGTTGGAGGTGTTGTGGGCAGACGTACTGCAGTACGTCCACGTTAACGACCATCCAGAAATAGTCAGTAGAGCAGGTGAGCAATGAAACGCCATACTACAAGAAAACCTTACCGATGTTGTGGCCAGAATTCGAGCACGATGTAGAATATTCACACCTACCAGTGTTGATTACACACTATATTAAGAATCACCATCGTAAATCGCGGTGACTTCAGTGCAATTATTATCTTTGAAAAAAAAATGCCAGTTCTGTTTGTCTGGTTGCTAATTTCTTTCGGTTACGTTCTGTACTATACTATACGAATATGTTGTTTGAATATGCGGTCTAAGTTTCATCGAGGTGGCTTACTTGTCAGCGACATATCATACAAGAGATATGTTCGTTCTTAATCTTTTTTGAGACTGAGTCCGCAGCTGCGATATATTGTTGCATAATTACGTGCTACGTTCAGCTCTCACTTTTATTTGTTGTAATAGCACAACAACTATGAACCAATCTGATGTACGCTGATCAACCAGAACATTATGATCAGCGACCTACTATCGATATGAACCCGTCCAGGCGATAGCAGCGACACCTGGCGAGGAATATCTGCTAGTCAGAAACACGCACGTGGCATGTTGTATCAAGGAACATGCTTTCCGTGTGTAGAATGGGGAAGGAGCGCCATCTATCTGAGCTTGCAAATTGTAGTGGCCACGACGCTCGGCACCAGCACTTCCGAAGCTGCATGAGTTGTCGAGTGTTTCGAGGAGTGATGTGGTGAGTGTCTTCAACATTTAGCGAAACCGAGGTGAAATCACTTCGAGAAGTCGTGGGGTTGGGAAGCCTCCCCTCATTACAGATGTCGGACGTTGTAGGCTGGGAATACCGGTAAAACAGGACAGGCGGCGAACTGTGGAGGAACAAATATCAGACTCTAGCGTTGGGCAGAGTAAAGGTGTGCCTGAAGGCACAGAGCACCGAACACTCCTGACGATGCACCACCGCAGCCGACGACCAATGGATGTGCCAATGTTAACACCACTACATCGGCAACTACGACTGAAATTAGCACGTGACAATCGGCACTGGACATTGGCCCAGTGGCAGAGCGTTACATGTCTGGTGAATCACGATGCCTTTTTCATCATGCCGATGGGAGGGCGCGAATCCCTCTCTTCCAAGGGACCAGTTTCTTGACACCTGTACTGTTGGACGGAGACACTCTGGCGGCGGCTCCATTAGTCTCGGGAGAACATTCACATAGACCTCCTTGTTTCCAGTGGAGCTGGTGGAAGACTCCATGACGACAAAGGAATATGGTGCAGTGGTTGCTGACCAAGTGTACCCCACCATGACCATCACGTTTCTGTGTGGCAGTGGAATTTTTCAGGAAGATTATACATCATGTCACAAGGCCAGGAGTGTGATGGATTGGTACGAGGAACACAATGGCGAGTTAAAATTGATGTGCTGGTCCCCCAACTCGTCAGATTTGAACCCGATCGAACACATCTGGGATGTGACTAAACGTGGGGTCAGAATTCGACGACCTAAGCGGGATTTACGAGAATTAGGTCACTTGTGTGTGCTAATGCTCCAGCGACCTACCAAAGGCTCATTTCTTCCGTGCCACGACGCTTCAAGGTTATTATCCGTGCAAAACTTAGACATACCGGCTATTACGTAGGTATTCATAATGTTCTGGCTGATAAGCGTATACACAGAAGCAAAAACCTAATGGTATAGTGGACCATTGATAATCTTCTGTAAAGTACGAGGGGCGTTTGAAAAGTCCGTGCAAAAATAAAAACTACTACCTGTTTGGAGTACACCTTTTTTATCTTTCGACATAGTCTCCTTTTAGACTTATACACTTCGTCCAACGCTCTTCTAATTTGTTGATCCCTTCCGAATAATAGGAATTGTCCAAGTCTGTCAAATAGCTATTATTTGCTGCCATCACCTCGTCGTTTGAATAAAAACTTTGTCCTGCCAGCCATTTCTTCAAATTGCGGAACAAATAATAGCCCGAGGGAGCCAAGTCTGGATAATAGGGGGTATGTGAAACGAGTTGGAATCCTACTTCCATTTATTTTGCAACAACTGCTGAGGTGTGTGCTGGTGCATTGTCGTGATGGAAAAGAACTTTTCTCGGTCCAATCGCCAGCGTTTTTCTTGCAGCTCGGTTTTCAAACGGTCCAATAACGGTGAATAATATCTACCTGTAATAGTTTCACCCTTTTCCAGATAATCGATGAGGATTATCCCTTCCTAATCCCAAAAGGCAGTCGCCATAGCCTTTCCGGCCGAAGGACTGGCCTTCGCCTTTTTTGGTGCAGATTCTCCCTTGTTAACCCGTTGTTTTCATTGTTGTTTGGTCTCAGGAGTAAAATAATATATCTATGTTTCATCCACAGTGACGAAACGACGCTTAAAGTCCTGCAGATTCTTCCTGAACAGCTGCAAACCATCCTTGCAACACATCACACGATTCCGCTTTTGGTCAAGCGTGAGCAATCGGGGAACCCATCTAGCGGTTAGCTTTCTCATGCCCAAATGTTTATGCAAAATATTGTGTACCCGTCCATTCGAGATGCCCACAGCACTAGCAATCTCAAGCACATTAACTCGCCTGTCATCCATCACCATATCATGGATTTTATCAATGATTTCTGGAGTCGTAACCTCCACAGGGCGTCCAGAACGTTCAGCATCACTTGTGCCTGTATGGACACTCCGAATATTTTAAAACCACTAATAAACTGTTATAATCGAAGGTGCAGAGTCACCGTAATGTTTATCAAGCTTCTCTTTAGTCTCCTGAGGCGTTTTGCCTTCCATAAATTAACTTAATCGTCACACCAAATTCTTCTATGTTATTTTATGACAATCACTCGACTTCCTTGATTTACACGAATGCCAAATACAAAGAAATAGACCAATATGGCTGAAAGTTGGTGTGCGTTCTTTCCAAAGATGCTACTAACTACAAATGACCTCGATAAGTGCCGGTGGTGCCATTTCTCGGACTTTGCACGTACTTTTCAAACGCCCCTCGTAAGTTATAGTATATCTTGAGACGTGACATCTTTTTTGTTTATCTATTAACGAAGGCTAACGCATCGTGTACGTGATGCTACTATTTTAGATACCTGAAAATGGTCTAGCAGCGAAATTGTACAACAGTAGAACCATAAAATTAAAATAGTAGAAGGGCAGTACGAAATCGTTTGAACAATTTCCACCTTAAGTTTTAGACACAACATCACATGTGATTTTGCAGTTATTTCTGTTACTCTTTGAAGTTAATGTACTCGGTTTTTTACGTCAGAATCGCTGAGAATAGTACTCAAATGAAACGAGCCAGCCAGACAACTTATTGATGTGTTTCAAGTCCAGGAAATGTCATCTATTCTAGGAGCCTCATTTGGACTTATGCATTTACTACTATGTCAGATTCTAAGCGCAGTACTCTGCCTCCCATCTTACGTGCCACTACTTCCTCTTCCGTTTTTTTTTTAAATATTGCGTTAATTTCCTTCTCTTAGACTGTATATTGTTCCATCTTCCACCTTTCCTTTTCTGCTTAGAAAAAAATGAATCAAATGTCTCTGAGCACTATGGGACTTTACATCTGAGGTCACCAGTCCCCTAGAACTTAGAACTACTTAAACCTAAGAACCTAAGGACATTACACACACCATACCCGAGGCAGGATTCAAACCTGCGACCGTAGCGGTCGCGCGGTTCCGGACTGAGGCGCCTAGAACTGCTCGGCCACACCGGCCGGCTTGCTGCTTAGTAACTGTTTTCCATCTGAGTTCTTGATACTCATACTGCTGCAACTTTGTTTTATTAATTCTCCTATTTACGTTACTTATCTTTCTCCTAGTTACACACTGAAGAGCCAAAGACACTGGCACACCTGATATAAATCGTGTATGGTCCCCGCGAGCGCGAAGAGGTGCCTCAACACGACGTGGCACGGATTCGCCTAATGTCTGAAGCAGTGCTGGAGGGAAATGACACCATGAATCCTGCAGGTCTGCCCATAAATCCCTAAGAGTGCGAGGGAGTGGTGATCTCTTCTGAACAGCACGTTGCAAAATGGTTCAAATGGCTCTGAGCACTATGGGACTTAACATCTGTGGTCATCAGTCCCCTAGAACTTAGAACAACTTAAACCTAACTAACCTAAGGACAACACACACATCCATGCCCGAGGCAGGATTCGAACCTGCGACCGTAGCGGTCACGCGGTTCCAGACTGTAGCGCCTAGAACCGCACGGCCACACTAGCCGGCCAGCACGTTGCAAGGCATCCCAGGTATGCTCAATAAAGTTCATGTCCGGGGAGTTTGATGGCCAGCGGAAGTGATTAAAATCTGAAGAGTGTTCCTGGAGCCACTCTATAGCAGTTGTGGACGTGTGGAGTATCACATTGTACTGCTGGAATTGCCCAAGTCCGTCGGAATACACATTGGACATGAGTGGATGCCGGTGATGAGGCAAAATGCTTACGTACGTGTAACCTGTCACAGCCGCATCTAGCCATGTCAGGGGTCCTATATCACTCCAACTGCACACGCCCCACACTATTACAGAGCCGAGCCTCCACCAGGTTGAACAGTCACCTGATTACAAACAGGGTCCGTGGATTCATGAGGTTGTCTCCTTACCCGTACACGTCCATCCGCTTGATAGATTTTAAACTAGACTCATCCGACCAGGCAACATGTTTCCAGTCATCAACAGTCTAATGTCGGTGTTGACGGGCCCAGACGAAGCGTAAAGCTTTGTGTCGTGCAGTCATCAAAGGTACACGAGTGGGCCTTCGGCTCCGAAAGCTCATATCGATTATGTTTCGTTGAATGATTCGCACGCTGACACTTATTGAAGGCCCAGCATTGAAATCTGCAGCAATTTGCGGAAGGGTTGCACTTCTGGCTTGTTGAACGATTTTCTTCAGTCGTCGATGTTCCCGTTGTTGCAGTATCCTTTTCCGGCAGCAGCTATGTCGGAGATTTGATGTTTTACCGGATTTCTGATATTCACGGTACTCTTGTGAAATAGTTTACGGAAAAAGCCCCAGTTCATCGCTACCTCGGAGATGCTGTGTCCCATCACTCTTGCGCCGACTCTACCACCAGCTCCGAGTGTAACACCATGTTCAAACTAAGGTAAATCTTGATAACCTGACATTGTAGCAACAATAACCGATCTAACAACTGCACCAGACACTAGTTGTCTCATATAGCGTTGCTGACCACAGTGTCGTGTTCTGCCTGTTTACATATTTCTGTATTTGAATACACATGCCCACACCAGTTACGTTGGTGCTTCAGTGTTTTTGATTCGATATTCTCGCGTTTGTCCTCTAGCTATTGCTCCTTAGCCAACTACATATTTTAGACGTCTGCATTCTCTTTTGCCTGCTTCAGATGCTACATTTGTATGTTCTCTCCTTTCATAGGTTAAATTCCATGTCTACTGTGACAGCCACGATTTCCTACTAGGGACTGTCTCTTTACCCATTTCATCCTAAGCAGCCTTCTCCAGTAGCACAACATATCTCTCCCCTCTTTCAGTAATCGCTGCCCAATGCTTCCCCTGAAATTCTCAATAACTTTTGGTTCTTTCATCTTAGACAGGTCCCATGTCCATAATTTCCTACATTTCTTCAGTTTCTTCAGTTTCAATCTACCGTTCATAACCAATAATTTGTGGTCAGAGTTAACACCTGGAAATTTAATATCTGGTTCCGAAGTCTCTCTCTGTCCATTATATAAGCAATGTGAAATCTTCTTGCCTCTTCAGGTCTACTTTACGTGTACAGCTTTTCTTTATCTTTCTCTTCCTACTGCTGAATTCCAGTCTCCCATTACAAAGAAATTTTCATCTCCTTTAACTATGTGAATAATCGTATCGTTGAGCAGCTCAAGCTACTCCTCCTCTGGAAGATCTGTCGTTCGTGGGTGGAGGTTCGCGAGAAGAAATGCCTTACAGTACTCACAAATAACAAATGTTGTTTACCTTTACCAATATTTGTACATCCTTAAACGCGACAGAATCATACCTCTGGTTCCTATGCAACATGAAAAGTTACTCAGATTTCAATTCCGATAACCGTTTACGTTGTAAAGTGTACATGCAAGAGTTCTTTTACTTAAAAACGTGGCTGGATACAACAAAGGTTTTATTGTTGCCATCGTAATGTGCAAGTAATACCAAGTAAAACAGCTCTCCCTGGCGTACTGATTGGTCAAAATGTTGACAAGTGTCCAGAAGGCTATAATCGACGGTGTTGGCCAATATTTTGACCGTCTAACCGCCTTCAATCCTCAGGCCACAATCTGTGGCTGTGACAGTCCTTACCGAGCCAGTAGCTCAAGGTGTGTGTCGCTGCGTTGGAGCAGACTGATGAAGAGATTAAACATGAGAACGGGGCGACCGGAAACGAGAATGATGTCTACCATGGTAGTGAGGACGAGGTCTGCTGTTGGCTGAAACGAGAGGTTACCAGCGAAAGAGATTTTCTGGTAACAAACGTAGCTCGCCAGCACACAACACAGGGCAAAAAGTGGTGCACCCTTGATTGCTGCGCGACTATTTTAAAAGCAGAAATACTACCACACTTGGTTATTCTGAAATGCACCTCCCTCGCATCTTCATGTGGCGCTGCTGAAGCCCTTCGTTTCCTTCCATGATTTCTTTCCTAAAATATGAACATAAGCTAAACAGTCTACCGGGTACAACAGGAGTCACACATGTACACGCCAGGCAATTATGATCTTGAAATATATTTGCGATAAAATTCAATGTTATGTAGTTAATAGTGTTTCTAGTATTATGTTGTGACTAAAATATTCAGCATGGATCCGAGTATAATGATGGACTGGTAACTGTGTCCCCATGCTAGTACGTGAGCCAGATTTAAATTTTACATTACAATAACAGTACTCAAGAGGTACAGCCTTCATTCTCATAACTTGAGTGCATTAGGGAAAGAAAATAGATAAAACTATTCAGACTGCAATAGATTCAGGTGTCTCATATCCCAATCAAGTTTAACAGTGTAAGGATGTGAGTGCTTTATGGGGAAACAAATTAAACTTACTACGAAAGATACAATTATTTGAAAACTATTTGAATTGTTGTAATTTCCCAAAAATAAACTGGCAATAAAACCCGTTGACTAATTTAGTAATGTTAAACCGTTCGTAACAATTTACCTAGAATGCTCATTAATTTCTTAGTACGATGGACAGATAGTAAGCGTTCTTGAGAGCCAGTTGTTGCCTAAACGGATAATTACTCCTCCTGTGTAGTATACGTATACTGGTACATTACTTCCTAAATTGCGCTGCTGCCTGGTGTCGTGTTAGCATAGGAGAATACCAGTATGAAATAAAGTCCGTCTTAATAGTTGACTTGTTTCATGAGCAGTGCTACTACTTAGCACAGCTTCGCCTAATTAGGCAGCCGACCGTTTCCTTCTACGTAATTGCAATTTACTTTTTTAGTAATGGACCCCTGGTTCGAATCCCGTTAGTTCTGCTATTGTTTCCTCTCAGTAGGAAACTTTCCACAGACGTAAACCAGTCCAATACCTTTCCATTACACATGGTCTCTGACACAAAATGAACATCCTTTCATAGGACTAACATTGTCGGCATATTGATAACATAGTAGTGGCGACAGTGGTAAGACGAGCTTTAGCTTATTATGAAGTAAAATGCAGACCGCAGCGTATGTACTAAACAAAAATCAAACTTATTACGAGTACTGAATGTCCAGCGGCAAGAAACTTGAGTAAATTGACAGAAAAAAATAACAGCAAGTAGTACGGAAGTTTAGAAGGTAAACTGTAGTTCATACTCAGTACTAAATGGATACAAAAAATGGGAAGTAGGTCAAAGCGAAGAGAACGAGACAGTGCCAGTCATACTGAGAAACGTCGTGGAGTCCAATAGCAATTACCGAAATTAATATAGAGTTTGCGCCAGAGAACGACAATTGGTTTACATAGCGTACCTCGCTTATGAAAGTGTTCTGATTCAGATGATGAGCTCGTTAAAACAGGAACTGAAAGATGAAACAAATGAGAGAGATTACTTGAAGTGTAGTGGTTATGCGAATGAATCGGCTGATATGGTAAGTTGGTCACAAACAGAGAAAGAACCGATCGAGAAACTTGAGGTAGACTCGGAACATAAAAACAGTGAAAAACCTTTGAGCATGAATGACATGTTAAAAATTATATCACCACAAATTAAAGCACAGGGTAGCATAATTAATACACAAATTAGTTGTAGAGACTCAATCAGTAGGCAGATCGAAAAAGTAGCCGAAAGAAGTAGCTCGTCTGAGCACTGCAATCAAAGACATGATACTTGAAATAAATACCATTAATGCCAATTTGAACACAGTGCAGGGACAGATCAGAGATGTCAATTGAAGGTTCGATTTGGAAATCTTAAAGATAAAAGAAACGGTACAGCCTTTGATAGTAACGAAAGTGGACGAGAAAGTTTTCCGTCTAAAAAACGAAACTGTTGACGACATCTACATCTACATGATTACTCCCCTATTCATAATAAAGTGCCTGGCAGAAGTGAACCGTGATTTATTTTCAAAGAATATTCTTAAGAATTTATTTTATTTACTAGCGATTCATCAAGAACATTAACACAGTTAATCACACTATATAAGCATGGAAGTACTTGCCAGGGAGTAACTGATGAAATCATAACCAAATTCCTTTTAACAAATGGGAATTTTATTCACTTTAATAGTGCCTAAAAGCATTTTTTTAAAGATACAAATTTAAAATTATAATCACAAAGCACCCTCTAAATATCAAAGTTACAATTTATTCAGAGGCAGAAAGAAACAAGTTTTGACTGTATGAGCTTTCGGGCTGAGAACCTTGCCGCCCCCTTTTGACACGACCGTAGCTACGACCGCTCACAACAGCCTCTGAAAGACTACACTGGTGCAAATCTGCAACACACCAGATTACTTTAAACTTAGAGTTTTAACAATTGACACAAGCACACAAATTATGCACCCCCCATAGGAGGGATGGAAATGGTACAAAACACCAACAATTAAAATATTAATCTTACCACCGAAGTTACAACTTGATTCTAACTTCTAAGATAAGTATTATGGTGAAAGGGTGGCAACTTTATATACTAAAATGATCATTTAAATAAAAGTCCATGACATGCAATCTTATGTAAAATTCTACAAGGTTGGCCAAACAATAGTTAAGATGCTCTACAGTACACAGATACCGCCTCTCAAGATCATAGGCAATGATATCAAAGTTTCCAAAGGTCAAAACATATTTCAGGCATTAGGCCGTTACACTCCAAGCAATAAATTCGTTAACACACCAAATCCGACAAACATGACAGAGGCAGATGCTAACGTACGGTAGACTGATAGGGACATTACCGAACAATCCGAACCGCAGGTTGCTCTAACCCGCCCCTACTCCACAAGGGAAAAACGGACCACCCAATTTATAAACAACCACCTTCCCGCGGGTGGGCAAACGGACAAGAATGGTAGGACGACCCCCAAAGCAAAACTGCTGGTGACCTCACCAAGAAAACAAGTGGAATTTAACAAGAGTAATTCAAACAACATATCACCAATCACTTAACTTCTAAAAAACTGCGATTTCTCGAGAGGACCTGGCGCAGCACCCCCAAAACGCCCTCCCGAACCGTACGCTGCCAGTCGGTTCAACGGACGCAGGAAAGTGCGCCTATCTCCCGTCTCACGGCGTCGCAGCTCGCACCGGCCAGACTGATGTCGTGGGTTGACTCCTGTTGCTCTCGTGTCGACCGCGAAGTCACTGCCCCTTGCTATACGCCGCGGCCCACTGGACTCACGTGGCGACCTCACAAGCGCCGACGCTAAAGACGGACAAGTCATCTTGCGTCTCAGTGCGCTACCGACCAACCGATAGATCCAACCACCAATGGCCATTGCCTAAGCAAACTCGAGTAGACTGGCGGCCTAACGCGCAGACTCAGATGCAGGAACTAAGCCCCGACCAGGCGACCACTCGCTGAGTTCTGTTACTGGCGGAGTGGAAAGACTCTCATTTTGCCGGCTTTAAAGGTTGATCCGAACGGCAGATATACTAGCACTCCGAACGACAGATATACTAACACTCCGAACGACAGATAGACACTAATTGCCCAACAAATGCAGACGAGAGACAGACTAGCAAGCTGGGGACGAGGGACTGACAAAGACTGACTGACCGGCGAGCTCATAGCGCCCCTTAAATGCACGTAACAGGCAACCTTTCCCCTTTCCCACCAGAGGGAGACACCAAAGCTGCGATTGCCACAGTGGCGCCACCGCCAGAAACGGAGGGCAACTGCTTCACACTACGCGCTGCAACGCGCTCTTTAAAACAGCACATTTTTACCACGGCTCAAGAGGGTTCACTGTACCACCTTCAAGCTGTCTCTCTACCGTTCCACTCTCGAACGGAACGCGGGAAAAACTAGCACTTAAATTTTTTTGTGCGAGACTTGATTTCTCTTATTTTATCGTAATAATCATTTCTCCCTATGAATTGCTGCTCTGTCGCCTAAATATAAGACGCAGTCTAGTGAAATGTGGCGCTGTGAGATCTCTACGCCACAAGTACTCGTACCATACATTGGATGGCCGTCTCGCTGGAGCAAGAATCCGTGTGTCATTGGACTGAGTCCTATGAGAAGACGAGTGAGGAGGACCACATGCTGTCTGAGTGGCTAGAAGAAAGTACACGTCATCTGCTTTGTTGACTTATTAGGTGCAGCTTATTGCCGGTCACTTACAGCCAGTCTTCTTCCAATTAACACATGACTTCGTTCCTGAAAAGTAAGGTGACTGCAAGCAGGGGGATGGCACACTGAACTACCTGAGTATCACGACGCATTTCCGCTTCCCTTGAAACCCATATGCCCTAGCACTCATAGAAAAGAACCTTCCGACTCCAGACTATGTAGTTGGAGCAAGTCGTCCTGGATATCTTCGACTATTTTATGTGCTAGGTACAAGTATGGCAGAGAGTTAAGGGCACTTGTGTCGTAGCAGACGAGGAATTCATGAGGTACAACACATATCATCTGCTCCAGTGCCCTCAAGATCTCGTATAGTTCAGCTTCGAAGGCAATAAAGCCTAAGGTAACAGAATCTTCTACACCTACATCTACGTCTACATCTACATCCATACTCTCCAAGCCACATGAAGGTGTGTGGTGGAGGGTACCTTGAGTACCTCTATCGGTTCTCCCTTCTATTCCAGTCCCCTATTGTTCGTCGAAAGGGTTGTCGGTATGCCTCTGTGTGGGCTATAATCTCTCTGATTTTATCCCCACTGTCTCTTCGCGAGATATACATAGGAGAGAGCAATATACTGCTTGACTCCTCGGTGAAAGTATGTTCTCGAAACTTCAACAAAAGCCAGTACCGAGCTACTGAGCGTCTCTCCTGCAGAGTCTTCCACTGGAGTTTATCTATCCTCTCCGGAACGCTTTCTCGATTACTAAATGATCCTGTAACGAAGCGCGCTGCTCTCTTCTATCAACACTATCTCGTACGGATCCCACACTGGTGAACAATATTCAAGCAGTGGGCGAGCAAGTGTACTGTAAACTACTTCCTTTGTTTTGGGATTGCATTTCCTTAGGATTCTTCCAATGAATCTCACTCTGGCATCTGCTTTACCGACGATCAACTTTCTATGATCATTCCATTTAAATCACTCCTAATGCGTACTCCCAGAGAATGTATGGAATTAACTGCTTCCAGTTGCTGACCTGCTATATTGTAGCTAAATGATAAGGGATCTTTTTTTCTATGTATTCGCAGCACATTGCACTTGTCTGCAAGAGATTCAATTGCTATTCACTGCACCATGCGTCAATTCGCTGCAGATTCCTACACATCTTGAGGAGACGATCAGGGAAAACTACAGAACAGTCAACGGATTCCTCCTGTTTGGACCTATACAGTCTCTTCAAAATAATGTAGGTCAATAAGTGTCTGTTAGAAACGGGCGAGACGCCTACAATTTTCATAACACGTTGACTGCCTCGGTATTTTTACTCGTTCTGGGTATCTTTTCTTGGGTGACCCGTCTTAGCTGTCTGAGCCTGCAAGGAAAAAATCGCTCCACAGACTTCACATGTTACGAAATACAGAGATCGCATGAAATGTTCTGGTAAGGGCTCATTATTCAAACAAAAAATATAGAAAAAACTTTGAGAAATGCAGAACTACCTTTCTTGTGCTAGAGTATCAAGCACTGGCGATTTTGGCTCTTCTTTCGCATTGCAATGGTTATTTACACGGCCTTCAGCTTTTTACTAGGCGTATCGTGAAAAGGAACAACGTGGCAGAACACCTACATCCACATACATGAGCCTGGTAACTGAGCGAACGTCAGCTCCAGCAGATGCTGTTGAGTGGAAGGACTGGAACTCAGATTATTTAAAACATCATTCATCTTTAAAAGAAACAACACCTTTATTTCACACTCGGAAATGAAAAGGATTGACACTAGCCATTTTGGACTCTAACAATGTAAAAAGTTTCCTTTTTACTTTGCTATCAACGAATACAGTGAGTGAACTGAAATTTTAGCAGCTTGAAATTCCATGAGCAACCCTTTAACTGCCCAAGTGAACAATAGATGTCCTCAAATTTATAACATCTCGAAATTACATAAAACAGTAACTACGCCCAAGGGTAGGCCGTCGTGAAATAAACTAACTGTATTAAACAATAAAAACAGCAATCCATGGAAAAAGCAACCTTTAAGATTCAAACAAAAGAACCACACGAACAGTAAGAGTTATAAAATTAGACAAACACTTAACTTCTTCTTTGGCGGCGACAACAGGGCAGTCAAAAATACACTAACCTCAGAATGCACATAGCCAAAGCAGGCTGAAATGATGGCTAACCCCTATGCTACATATCTCGCCTGTACCCATACATCAATGTGCTGCTCTAAACTAGCCGGTAGCACTGAACGCCGGCCGTGATTACAAAAACAAAATCCATTGCCGAGACAGGTCAAAACACAGCTACAGTACAACTTTTATCAAGCGTCTAAATAAGAAGTGAATACCAAAGCATACCTCTAATATATGCAAAAGACTGTTAGTTAACATACAATAATTATTCAGTAGCAGATTCTGCACGAAATAGAGAGTAGAATGGGCACTATTCTAGAAAGGCAGTTAAAGCAAGCTACAACTAATGGAAACAAAGCAGCTTTAAAATTTACTTCCTAATTTTAATCATTACTGTGACAATAGCTCATTAACAGCCTTTATGGTCGAATTAAGAGACGAGTATCAAGTGGGGTTGGCACAAGTACAAGGTGCAACTTGAATCATCTTTAATGATACTTGTCAGCAGATAATATACAGAAGAATAGTGCGCTTTAAAAATTTGTTGCGTTAGCGACACAATGAGCCAATGACAGCGCCCTGAGAGGGCTTGGTAATTAAACAGTACTTACTGAAAACAAATATCTCTAATATACTCATGTTTATAAAAAAGAACACCTTCAGCGACTACAGACAGGACGTTAACATTCAGAGCACAGGCACATTAGTATGTTCTGCAGAAATGATTAGCATCTGAAGCATGTCGGCCCGCGGGTTTAGGATCACAATCGATATCGCAGCGCAACACCATCCACCGGTAAAATACGCCTAAGGTTCTCGCTGTCGGTAAAAACCGAAGGTTTGCACGAACCGTACCGTCAAAGCAGTGAATCTGAAAGAGAGTGTATTATTGGCATCAGAGAATGTGATGAGTCCATCCGGGTAACTGTTTCTCGTGTAAGACCAAGTGTTTGGGCAGTGCAACGAGTGTGTGCAAAATGGTTCACGAGAGGCCATCATTGCAGGACGGATCTGTGTCCTCATCGGCTCTGGCGCAATTGTGTAAGACATCGTACACTATCAGAGGTGACAGTCCGTAGCCATTCATTACGGCACGGTGTACTTCCGCGTCGTCCACTTCTTCGCCTACCTTCGACGAATGTGCAGAAACATGCTGGACGGCAATTGTGTATGGAACGACGTCACTGTGAACAGAAATGGCATCGGATAGTTTATTCGGACGAATCCCGGGTCTGTTTGTTTCAAAATGAGGCCGCATTTTGGTTCGCTGCAGACAGGGGGAGCGGCATCAGAGTAGCTGCATTCGCCCAAGACATGCATTGCCTACTCGAGGCCTTACGGCGTAGGGTGCTTTTGGGTACAGCCACAAAACATATTTGGTGCGTGTCCAGGGTAATGTGACCATTGTGCCCTACGTGAATGACATCCTACGACCCGTATCCATATCTTTTCTGCGTAACATCCCGGACATCATTTTTCAGTAAGCCAATACACGACCGCATGTTCTTCTTTGTGTCACAGGACGTCAGTCTGTCGCCCCTGGCCCACCAGATCAACAGATTTGTTGCAAATCGAAAATGTATGGGATTGTTGTCACCCATTTCCAACCACCACAGATGAGTGTAGCATGGACGCCATTCGGGCCTTACAAGCGTCGATGGTATCAAGCATGGGTTATCAAGGCCCATGGTGGACCCTGAGCCTTCTAGGCAACAGGACACGCTCTGAACAGAGGGGACAGAAACGCTAAGCATTTCTGCAGAACATACTACTGTATATTTTCTGTTAACATGAACGTCCTATTACTAGTTCTTCAAGGTGTTCTATTTTTTCTGAATATCAGTGTAATATTAGCGCATCGAACTAGCATTAGCCTCCAGAGGGTCTCAAACACGAAACTAAAATAGTCAAAGGCGCATAGAGGCGTCCTACTTTTAATACGAAAATTCCTTACGGTTTTCAACCTGCTTTCCTTCAGCCAATACAGGGCTCTTAGCATCGTTCTAAGAAGAAAAACAAAATCACACTAAAGTTTCAGTATTAGGAGAAAATAAAAATGGTGGCACACAGTTCACTCTCAGTATCACAGAAAGAGCTCATTTCTTAGTAGGATCAAGTTTACGCCAGCTCTACGCGTAGCTTAAGTAACAGACTCATGGAAATCATCTGCAATTACTTTCTTTTCCGCTTTTTATTAAAAAAATGGAGGTAACATATTATGCTACGAGTCTCGATTCTCATATAAGAGCTTGAAAGGTACTTTCTAAAACACACACTGAACGGCACCAAAGTTAAAAGCAGAAGCTGTTGCAAAGAATGAAGTGAGGGATTACCCATATACTAATCCATTAACTTCCCAGTACGAAAGACTTGACTTTACAGGGCAAAGAAGCAAATCACTGACCAAGGCGAGGGGGAACCCAACCCTCTTCCACAACATCGCAACTTGGAAGAAGCCGCCACGGCAGGACTACCACGATCCCGGGTACATCACACTACGGCCAAGCAAATGCTAAATCCAACTGCCCCCCGTACGGAGAAACATCATTTGTCTCTAGTCACTTCGCTTTCACTTTCCCACTAACCGCCCGTCCTCTGCGCAATACTCCTGCCAACACAGTCCGCTACCCAGTCGACTCGAACGGCTGAAAACCAAAGAGCGCGACTGCTTTTGCAAATTGAAGCGCCAGGAGTCGCCATGGCTCAATATATACGCCACACTTGCCCCATTACTGGTCATTTCCTTTCCTGTTCCACTCGGAAATCTAGCGAGGGGAAAACAACTATGTAAAAGCCTCCGTAAGAGCACATATTTCTCGCATCTTATCTTCGAATGAATTACAATCTTCTCTGTCTAGTACAATTCGGGAAGGAAGTGAGACTCTGCTGGGTCCCAGCTTATGTGGGAGTTAGGTGTAATGAAATGGCGAATGAAGAAGCTAAGGAGTGTTGCACACTACCTAAATGGCACAGTCACCATATATGCTGTAGCCCCTCTGGTTGGACACAGGTCTACGCTATGATGAGGGAAACAGTGGCAAAATCACAAATGGTTCAAATGGCTCTGAGAACTATGGGACTTAACTTGTGAGGTCATCAGTCCCCTAGAACTTAGAACTACTTAAACCTAACTAACCTAAGGCCATCATACACATCCATGCCCGAGGCAGGATTCGAACCTGCGACCGTAGCGGTCGCGCGGTTCCAGACTGTAGCACCTAGAACCGCTCGGCCACCCCAACCGGCGCAAAATCACAGTCAAGCCATGTGATTTTCATCTAGAAGCAGACCACCACAATTTTATGTCTGCTAGTTTCGAATTTTAATGTTTAAATATTACCCTTGTTTTTAATATTTTTACTGTTGCATTGTGCTGAAACCTGTGTGCGTCTGAGTGAGTGAACGTACTGGTAAGGGTACAACTTTGTGCAGTCCAGCAGATACTCATCTGATAAATTTTAATTATTTCTGTACCTCTGATTCATTTCAGTCATACAACGACCAGAAGAGTCTTAAAATGCTTCATATTTAGTTTAATCTACTCATTATTATTTTAATACAGTGCTGATTCAGTACACTGTGCATTGGCCATCCTGAGTGTGTTTTCAGGTGTTTTTTCATAGTAGTCTACGCAAAAGCAGGAGTGTTTGCAGATTTCGACCTTACAACATACGATATAAATGAAATACGATAAAACAGTTTACAAAGGCCACCGACACATCGAGCACATTACTTCGCACCTGTAGGTTAACTGACGACTGTGCTGACAGGAAGAGCATCCGGCCGTAAAGTGAAGATAAATTTGTCAAATTATGGGAAGCAGCAGATCCCGCAGGACAGTGTAGAAACATTAGCACAGAAAGGGTGTTGATTCAGAGTATCACCGTTACATTACTGTCCATGTATGTGTGTCCCCACATTTTTAATTTGCGATAAACTTCAAGTATTGATCAAATAACGAGGCACTTTTGATGTTCGTTATATGATATCAGCTCGTTATAGAAGGTGATTCAGCTTTTGCTACCGCTGGGCTTTATGAAGCCCACAACGCCTTCGAAGACTATGTGGGAGATTTTCATATTCTCTCGCTCTCTACGTGCAAACTATTAGTTCTTCATAAAAAATGAACGATATCTTTTTGTTGGAAATTTAATGTAGTTACACTCTGTACTGGGATATGTTTTCGTTGGAGGTCACGGTTTTCAAATTATGCAAGAAAAACGCCTTTGAAGGTCATTTTCTACGTTTTTCTTGAATAATTCGAAAACCACGCATTCTAGTGGATACGTGTTCCAGGACAATATTTAACTACATTAAATTTCCTACAAAGAGGCCCTGTTCATTTTCCTCTGTAATGTTTCCTGTAGTGAAGGAGAAAATATTAATATCAAACATCGAAGTATTTGAAGCGTTGTGGGTTGCATAAAACCCACAGGTAGGGGCAGCTGAATCACCCTATGTATCTCCGAACGAGATCACTTGATTTTGGGCTTCGTCAGTATAATTTTTAATCTTCTGAATAAATGCAGAGTAGATAATTGTGTACGTCACAAGTAATTCGCAAATTGATCACGTAAGATTTTTACATACGACTGCGAGGAACGCTTTGTATCAGCATTGGGATCACATAGCCAACCGGTTGCAAATAACTGTTTGGTACACTTACCTAGGTTTCGACACGTCTGAGGCTGTCTTCATCGGAATGAAACTGTAGGGAATCGTAATGTTACATTGCGAAAAAGCAGTGGTCACAGTTTGTAGTAGAAATGCTCAAGTCATAAATTTAAATTAAACAGTTTCCAGTCTTTGGCACGTGTGCACTGCTAGCAACAATATCAGACTGTCTGATGTTGTTCATGCTAAAGCATACGTGCCAAAAAGGCGAATGTGTTTAATTTTGATTTTTGACTCGAGCATATCTACTAGAAACTTTGACTATGGCTTTCTCGTAATGTATTTTTACTATTTCTTAAAATTTCATTCTTATGAGGACATCCTTAGAGATGTCGAAACCTAGGTCAATGTACCAAACAGTTATTTTCAACTGGTTTGCTGTGTGATCCCTATGCTGAAACTTACATACGGATGCTGAGAGACAGCCACGTTTAAAACTGTAAGGAACATTCTGTACTTATCTCTGATAGTAACATGAAAGTACAATAGCACTGTTTCTCTAGAATTTCCGTGCAATAAAATTAGGGAAGTAACAAATACGACAACGTTGGTAATATCACTTAGAACGAGGGTATCAGAGCGAGTAGAATGCTGTAGACCAAGAAAAATAGCGTTTCAGATTTACAAAGCTTGGCTCCAGTTCGCCGCGGACTAGAAGTAGTACAAAAGGAAACGTTATGGGTGGCTAGAGCAGGCGATGCGACGCCAAGGAGAATGGAGGGTCAGATACCATCGCGTGAGTTAGATGCCCGCGGCGCTATGTGTGTGTGTGTGTGTGTGTGTGTGTGTGTGTGTGCCTGGTTGGGTGTAATGTATGTCGCGGCTTGCGGCTGCCGGCCGCTCGTTTGTCCTCTCGTATGGTGTGAGTGCGGCCGAGCGTGTATCTGTACGTGCCGTTTCTCGTAGCGGAGAGGACCGGAGTTCCGGGTCTCCCCAGAGCAACTGCTTATTCCTCTTCCAGCTTCTAAATTCAAGTAACCATTGTAAAACACATCTTAAGAAGTGAGGACGCCAGTAGCATTTCATGCTCTGCTCTCGATATCGAAAACAAGTTTCGGACTTTTTGCATTACAAGGTCTATCTAGGTCGTTCCTCAATTATTGATAGTGTAATACGGTGTGTCTATAAGGTCCTGCTTTCATTTTTGAAAGTGATAGCTTGGAAACTATTAGAGATAGAGGATCATGGTTTGTTGTAAAGCATTTAGCCGCTATCAACGTTTTCTCTTGTTACGCCAGAATTTCAGTGTATCCCCGCCGCTCATAGAGCATCAAGGCGATTTTCGCGTTTCACCAATGTTCAGGTCAGCATTTCAGCATCATCTGTTGTGATTCCTTCATTGATTCGTGGAAGGATAGCAACGTCACTGACTAGTGTTGAGTAAACACGAGTCGTGATGTTACCCCACAAGAAGACATGTAATGGTTTGAGGTCGGGAAAGCGTGGGGACGAAGCAATGGGACCAACACCATCCACACAACTTTCAGGAAATATGTCATTCACATACCACACACGTTGAAACTCCTATGTGGACATGCATTTCAGACCTGCAGCTCTTTGACCTATCAGATCACGTACAGGTAAAAATTTCCCTTTATGGTTTCCTCTGCGAAGGGATACGGGCCTGTGCCCTGTCCTGAATTAGGCATACAACGAATATGTACACTTGCGTTGCGTGGGTTTTCGGAGGCCCACATTCTACCGTTGCTGCGTGTAACTTGTCCAGAAATGTGGAACATTGCTTCATCTGAAAACAGGAACTTTTCAGGTAGTCATTGTCAGCTTCAATAGAGGCAAGCGACTGCATGCCGAACTGGACGATTTCAACCATCCCTCACATTTGTACAGCATCGCACGCACTTTCCAGTGGGACAGATCCTACGAAAGAGTATTGATTTCTCTAAGAGGAGTTTCCATTCCCAAGAACAACGAAGAACTGCATCTCTGGTATATTTACTTTCATAAACGCAAAATCATCATCATCCAGCAAATGATGAATTTAACATCACATAATTCTGAATATCATTTCTGGTCAGAAACTTTAACGAATGAGCTACCACCATCAGTGTACGTTATTTGCCACGTATATTTGGCTTTCCTGCCTTCGGAACTGCGTGGATGAAATTCTTACAAAATTCGAATGGTATAATTCCACAGCCTGCCAGTGTCTAATTGAGTAATTGTTCGGTCGCCACTTACGGTAACAACAGCAGAAATTAAACTGGAATGTTCTCTAGACTGGCCACTATGTTCGATCTCGAAATAGTGTGTCAAACTGTAAAGCTAATATGTACTTCAAATTGACCCCTACTTGATATTTTATAACGTTTTTGTTTTGAAGCCATAGCACAATCGTATCACGGTATCAGTACGGAGATTATGATGCACTATTGTACAAATGTGTGACTGATTTATTTGAATAGCACTTCATGTTTCGGAAAGACATGATTAATTATCAAATGCCATAAAGAACTAAAATAAATATATTTTATTTTTGTATTTATTTATTTATTTATTTATTTATTTTTGAGTCATCTGTCTTCTGATTGATTTGATGCGGCCCGCCACGAATTCCTTTCCTGAGGAAACCTTGCTGGATGTATTCCAATCTTTATTACGCATTATTACTCAAGATATCATACATGTAATGGTAGTCTGTCTATATTTTCCTTGTAGTATTAAGTATCTTAAAAGTATTATGCCATTATACCTTTAGGACTATCCATTAAAGTATCATGGCATAACGTTAGTTCCTTACTTGTGGCGCTTGACACTGTTACCGAGATATTTTTGTTGTCTGATGACAATCAGCTGCCATACAAACTAACGGTAATAAACTGTCTTTCAACTACTGAAGGCTGTAGTTTTATTTTGAGTCATGAGCCTCATGGAGCTCTTTGATTAGATCCTGCATCATTAATTATTTGTCGGTTGTAGTCCAATCTCTATCTTCCTCTACAGCGTTTACCCCCAATGGCTCCCTCTAGTAGTATGGTAGATACTCCTTGATGCCTTAACAGATGTCCCGGATGTCCTGTGATACTATCCATTCCTCTTGACTACCCCTTCCTCTTCCAATATGTTCCTTTCCGATTGTGTGGTGGAGCTCCACATTCATTACCTAATTTTTAACATTTTTCTATAGCACAGTATCTCAGTTGTTTCGATTCTCCCCTGATCCGGTTTTCACACAGTCTACGTTTCACCACTATATATTGCTGTGACCCAAATGTACATTCTCAGAAGTTTCTTTGTCAAATAAATGCCTGAGATATAAGTAGCATCTCTTGTCCGGGGATGCCTTCTTTACCTGTCACAGTCTGCTTCCTACATCCCACTTGCTATGTCAGTCAGGGGCTATTGTATTTCCAAGGTAGTCGAACTCCTTAACTACGGCAGTCACGTCATCACCTATGTCGATGTTAAGTTCCTCGTTATTCTCATTTCTGGTAATTCTCGTTACTTTCGTCTTTTTCCCATTTTCTGTAGTCATTAGAATGTTCATTCCAATCGGCGGACACTGCAATTCTCTTCCTCCTTCACTGTGGATAGCAGTATCATCAGTGAATCGCGTCACTCATGTCCTTCCAAACTAAATTTAAATCCTAGTCTTGAAACTTTCATTTATTACCGTCATTACAACTGTGCTGTGTAGCCAGAACATTAGTGGTGAAATAAAAGGTGTTCACGTCACAAATTTCTAGGACTTGTAGATGTAAGTGAGCACATAATATTTTGAACTGGAGCATATGACCGGAAACGTACCGGTTCCGCTCTACGACGGTCTCCATTCATACGTTTATTTCATCCACTTTTGCCTGAGGAACTGAATTAATAGTAACGCAATACTGTTATCAGTTAACCAATCAAAAGGAAACGTAACGAAATTTTCATTTGTCTGTTAAGCACTTTTGTTTGCAACAGACACATCGGCTAAGATCAATGAGGATACTTGTTGCCCTCAGTATACTTTGCTGTACAAAAGGTGTTCGTGGCTTTGCCACCATATTGTACGAGTAATTACGGTTAATAGGAAGGAGTGTGGTTTGAGAATGGGTGTGTCAGCAAGCAATGTGTCAGCCCGAAACCGGTAACCACTACAGCTGAATTTTATATCAGTGCAACTGCGACAGGTGACATTAAAAATTGTCCTATTTCTTAAAACTGACAACGCTTCTCCTTGAAAATTCCTTCCGTAGAATGTCTGTTATTATTTTATAATGTGTAAAAGTTGGTGGTTAAAATAACTCGTATCTATGTACGGAAAAAACGAAAAATCCTTGTTGATGATCAACAAGTAGCCATATTTAAAATCAATCTGTCATGTGAGTTAAGTCGTTCCACATCATTACGATTTACGATGCAAAATGATCCACGGAACATGAAAATAACCAATATTTTTCATGCAACCATTTCGCTTTTGTTTCCTTCTACTTCAAATTGATTTCATTCCTAGCTGACTTGTATTTCTATACACCTATCATTCACTTAACACTTTTTACTTACTTTTTTCGTCAACCACTTGAAGTACGTCCTCTGTAGAACAATGATTCTTATCAGTAAACATCATTTTATGTAAGACGCGTTTCTGTGATTAACACTTTTATAAATATCCACCCATCTAAACTTCACTGTCTACTTAGGTATTGATTACCGCAGTATCTGCACTCCTAGAGATCTTTTAAACATTTATCAGTACTTCACCATCCCAATTCTTCCTCAGAGGTACTTCCGGACGCAACTCTTCAACTTCAGTGTACTCTTCATTAGTAGTGAATTGCCGCCTGAATTTATATCTGTCATTTCATACTGAATTAGCCGTTAAATATTCTCATATCCTTTCTCTGCCTGTTTATTTTCTGCATGTAATTTCGAAATGTATACTAGAACTTGTTATAAAGGAGAAACATGGTGTGGATCACAATGCAATTTTTCATCATTATAACAACAGAGAACATAAATTCCAAGACATGGCATCAGATAGGAATTATTTATGGGGTTGGTTTACTGTCGATTCTGATGGGAAATATCCTATCACTAAACTCTACACAAAACCTCACTCCCAGTACCTTCTTATTCACAAGGGATTTTCGCTTGCCTCGAGATGGCTGGGTGTTTGTGTTGTCCTCATCATTTCATCATCACTCATGCAAGTGGTGTGATTGGACTGAGCAAAGGTTGGGAATTTATACGGGCGCTGATAACCGCGCAGTTCAGCCCCCCACAAACCCAACATCATTCTCATTCACAGGGAATACTGCGCCTGATATGCCATTCTCTGCCGCTGTTGATTGTACACTACTTTCATCCGACAAGAAATTATTATTTTCTTTTCATTTTACGTCACTAACCCACACTGTATCTACGAGGTTTTCCCGGCAACAAAGGCAACGCACTTTTTTTCTCATCCGAAGAGAACGCTACGAATACTAAACCCCAAGTATGTTTCATTTGAAGCCTTCTGAGTGAGAGCGTAAAGGCCGGCCGCGGTGGTCTTGCGGTTCTAGGCGCGCAGTCCGGAACCGTGCGACTGCTACGGTCGCAGGTTCGAATCCTGCCTCGGGCATGGCTGTGTGTGATGTCCTTAGGTTAGTTAGGTTTAAGTAGTTCTAAGTTCTAGGGGACTGATAACCACAGCAATTGAGTCCCATAGTGCTCAGAGCCATTTGAACCATTTGAAGAGCGTAAAGTTACGTCATTTCCGACAGGCAGCATAGCCGCAGGACAGTTTCAAAATGGCGTCTATATTTGATGTACGTTACAAGCAACGTTACGTCATTTAATTTCTCACTGCAGAGAAGGAAACTGTTGGGAATATTCATAAACGCATGTGCAAAGTCTATGGAGCATTTTATGCCTTCTGAAGCACAGTTTGTCGCTGAGCACGGATGGTGAGGTCATCAGAAGGCGGTTCAGCGGAGCTTCACTTTTTGCAGCGGTCCGGGAGACCATCCACGGCTGTCTTACTTCACATGTTTCAGCGAGCTGATATTGTCATTCGCGAGGACAGGTGCATTACGACTCGCCATCTGACGCTGCATCTGTCAGTCGGCAGAGGAAGCGTGGATGCATCTATTCGCACACTTGGATATTCAAAAGTGTGTGCAACGTAGGTCCTGCGGAGTCTAACGGTTGAAACGTCCCCTTAGAAAACTTAATGAATGACTATGCAGATAAACCTCTTACATTATTTGATTTTCAAACAGCTGACCAGAACTGAACGTACTCAAATGGTTGAAATGGCTCTGACCACTATGCGACTTAACTTCGGAGGTTATCAGTCGCCTAGAACTTAGAACTAATTAAACCTAACTAACCTAAGGACATCACACACATCCATGCCAGAGGCAGGATTCGAACCTGCGACCGTAGCGGTCGCTCGGCTCCAGACTGTAGCGCTTAGAACCGCACGGGCACTCCGGCCGGCTGAACGTACTCAGACATTTCGCTCTTTACCTATTTTGATCAACACTAAACTGGCACACAAAATTTTTTGCGCAACGCAATCTGACTTTCAATAATCCCTACAAAAGAATGGCCCTGACTGACATTAACCTATACCTTTCACAAATCATTTACCTCACAAAAATCTTCGTTATTCGAACTACTGCAATATAGCGAGCGCAAATACTGCCGGATAACTAAAAGATTCAAACTACTGAACGTACTAACTACTGACAGGTATAGTAAGCAAATGAAAGATTTTGATAGAAAACAATGTATTTACCTTAATAGAGTTCAAAAGTCATAATATATATAGCAGTTCACGGCATCCAGGCTTACAAATTTACTGTCTCTGAAGGACACCCGTGTAGATCATCTGCTGTCAAAACTCCGTCATATCTCTCCCCACATCCACCACTGCTGGCGGCTCACCTCCAACTGCGCAATGCTACGCGCTGTTAACATCTTACTGCCCAAAATTACAATAGCCAATATTACAACAAAGCCCACCAGCCACGGACTGCGCTACGTGGCGTTACCAATATAAAAACCTAAACAGCCTACTTATATAGCACCCATGCTCCCCACAAAAAAATTTATAAATTGTTATTGGCAGTGGCCATAACAGATTTGAAAAAAAGAATTTCATAATTACAATAACAAAGAAATCAAATGCACACACTTATTGATACAATGTTGGTCAATAGCTAACATTTTCTCACAGTCCATAAAGACAGTCCTGATCATTCATCACAGTAAAATTGCAGTGCTTTTTTTTCTCGAAGTCTGAGCAGTAAAAGACAATGCACACGGAAGTAGTGGATTTACATCCAGTCTTGAAGAAGTAGTCTTGTCCTTCCAACGGAAAGACAGTGCTGACTCTTAACATGCAGACAGGTAATGGGCCACAACAGAGCAAACCCACAGCAGAGTCAGTCGAAGTTTTGAAAAATAATTGTAGGTAGGTTATCATAGAGCAAACCCACTGTAGTCCTGGTAGAGATTATGGTATTGGTGGGCCACCAGAGGTGCAGGCCCACTGCATTCCTTGTAGAAATAATGGTATTGGTGGGCCATCATAGATTCAGACCCACTGTAGTCCACGTTGAGTCGGCCAGCAGCCATGTGTTGCGACTGTGCAGGTGCAAAACCACTATCGAAGAGTCTTGCGAATAATATAGCCAGTCCATAAACCACCACTTGTGCACTCACAAAGTTTTAGGAATTGTCCTTAGAACCAGCAATGCTGTTAATCAGTCCCTTGCCGAGTTGTTAACACATGTGCAAACACTAACAGCCCCAACTTCTCATCTACTGTGCATATACTATGACCAACATAAACATGTGCAGTGAAATGTAGCTTAATTTGATGAACTGGTGTCTATACAATTATAAATTTACAACCTAAAAATACAATTACAAAGGTACAAAATACATCATTAAGGAACATAGTAGTACAGATAACATTTGTAGTAATACAGACTTTACAAAATAATAGGAATAAACATGTACATCAGTGTTACAGGAATTATCACATAAGTCAATAAATCAAATAATGAGAATAGTTTTCGATTCATGAATTTCACATATGAGCACTGAAACATAACAGAATTAATAATGTCTAAACATCTTTACAAAGTAAATAACATATTATTAATGCAAATTATATTTGAGGATAACAGTATTCCTCATCATAGTGAATGTAGCTGAGTATTATAAAAATTCTACAACTCAAATCTTTTCAGATAAACACATAAAGACAGGAAGAACACAAATACACAAGGGTACACAAACACATAGCGGAAAAATACAAAAGGATAGGACAGGGTTTGTTTTACTGCAGTATTTTGCAAACAAAACGTTCTGTACTTCTTGGAGATCTTCCTTCATTCATCATTATTCCCAAAAAGTCCTATCTATACCTCCTTTCTGTATTCTATTCAGCCGGCCGGTGTGGCCGTGCGGTTCTAGGTGCTTCAGTCTGGAGCCGCGTGACCGCTACGGTCTCAGGTTCGAATCCTGCCTCAGGCATGGATGTGTGTGATGTCCCAAGGTTAGTTAGGTTTAAGTAGTTCTAAGTTCTAGGGGACTGATGACCATAGATGTTAAGTACCATAGTGCTCAGAGCATTTTTTTGTGTTCTATTCATCCTCTTTTAAACTAAATATTTCTCATTGCACAATACTCCTTTTTGCCAAAATCTTTTTCATATAACTCCTCAATGCATTCTTTCCCTTTTCTTCATAGTTAGTTTCTTATATAGTCTACCCACTCTTAAGCTAACTTAAATCTACTGAGTTCAGATATATACACTAAGGGACGAAGCAATGCAGCAGTACAAAATAATTAACAAAAACAGCCATGACAAAAAAATGCAAATTGGCAAAGCAAGCAGCAGTACATCTAAATTAGCAAAGCAAATGCCACATTACAACTAATATGAGCCAATGTGCAGCAACAAGTAAAATAAATCAGTAGTAAAACTGATTTAACAGAGTAATACAAAGTGAAATACAGTAGCACTACACCTGGCAAACAGCAGCAGCAAATGCAATAACTTAATATCTAAACATGACAAAGCTCAAGTAGAAAAAATATTACACTAAAGATGGCCGTGTCTAATACCTATGTCACATCTTAACACTAGAGTGATGCATCACGATAACTTACTCTAGCAGACAACTTACCAGTCAGTGAAAAAGGTTATGTATGCAATTCCTGTGAAGTGGAAATGTCTTTCTGTGCTCCCTCGTTTTTTTGGAAGTAGGTCATAAAATTATTATTTACCGGATCTGTAGGCATAAAATATCTATATTAGTACATCTATTAACTTTTATTTTAACCAATGCTGCAGTGCAACTAGAAACCAGATATTAAACGAAATGAGCAAATATATACAAAGCAATGTGTGAAACGTCATTCACTAGGCAAATGGCGTCTCCAAAGGCAGTAAAAAAAATCTTTCAACTAGAAAGACAACAGATGTAATAATATTTCTCATCATTTCATTAGGCATTTTAGTAAATATCATAAATTAAGAGCTCCGCAGTATAATCATATGTTTCAAGTTTGAGCGTGTTGTAGTTGCAATATTTTCTACAAAGAAATGTTAATAGCGAGAATAATGGCCTCTTTTTTTTTCTCCACCTAATGGCTTTCTTTTCTCAGGAGGCTGGCACAGCTGGCCACTCACAACACGTTACATCAAGGTCACTTGGCTTTCTTACCGAAATATTTACGACAGCAGTTTGCACTACAGTGACAGTCTCATATAAAAAATTTCACAAGTCCAGAATTTGCGTTACAAATGTGTAGAAACAAAATCCTATAAATATAACAGTGTCCAAAAAATTTTCGGTGGCATTGTGATACATTCACACATGTACACGTATTTCATAATTCTTAAAGTACGATTCTTGGTTTCCAACATCCTTTTCCACAAATCAGAGTCCCTAACCACTACTCATTATTCATATACATATAAACACATAATCACATTCCTCATATGCGGTAGCATCATCTTATTGATCATAAACATACCTCAACAGAATAATACACATCGTCATCGTAATAATATCATAACAGATGAATCACATCTCAAAATCTTTGCAGCTTCTTTCAATAATTTCAAGACCTTCAATAAAGTCATATACCTCAAATGTACTTAAAAAATCAGGCTCCCTTACCAAATACGACATTCAAAGCTCTCATAGTATCATAATGGTTCCAAAAAAATATGAACAGTTCCCACAGTGCAGACTAAATACAATTTCATAAGTGTGAAATTATCCAACTGTGTAGTTGCGTAAACATGTCACTCACATATTAAAAAAAAGTTTGTTTCTCTGTTAAATAATCAGATAGCCATGTAATTCTGTGTTAGAGAAATATGGTACCGATGTGTAAAGTTGTATAAGCAAATACCATACTAGCTAGGGCTCCTTGTGCGTTGCCAGACATGGTACACAAAGTAGTCGTGTACCCCCCCCCCCCCCCGAGAATTAATGTATTTATACCCTCATGTGTTTCGGATTACAGCAATGGAATGAAATGTATCATGGAAAACTTCCTTTGTAATTCAAAAATCTTTAAAATTAATGTTGTAAGTACAAAAGTAATCACTCAAATACGTGTACTGCCGCGCTAAATTGTGCGTCTTGTTGTAACATAATCTCTGTCATTACTTAAGGGTAAAAAATGTGCCAAGCGTCGTAATTATCGTCGTCCGTACGCAAAGTTCTGTGGAAGTCAATGTACTTACCTCGTAATAAATAAAAGCGAAATGCTATGCGTATATATACACCTTAGTTATTACCCACAGTACCGTGATCATGGAAGTACTACTCTGTAACGTAATGTTGTGCTACAAAGAAGGCTGTCTCATTGTAGCAATACCACAAGAGTTACTACTAAAACATGTTTTACTTTACAGAAGAATTCTGAAAAACTGTGCAGATATAAAGCAGATACAGCACATAAGCAACAATGTATGTTGTGTCACACATTAGTGGCGTCATGATATAAACGTGCAGCTGTCAAAGAAACCAAATACTAAGTCATCTTTAATCTCACAGAAAGTACTTCAAATAAAAAACGCCTTTTCGAGTAAACCAAAATGTTGCATCAAAATCTCATTAGCAGTATATGTTCTAATTATGTAAGCCTTATAGTCGTTACATAATCGTGCAACTAACAAGCAAGAATGTACACACACAGTAACACTGTGTCCTCTGTTCACTATCACAATGCAGTGGTAATTACTCTCTAAATATGTTCCCTAGGTTCTACACTCCTGGAAATTGAAATAAGTACACCGTGAATTCATTGTCCCAGGAAGGGGAAACTTTATTGACACATTCCTGGGGTCAGATACATCACATGATCACACTGACAGAACCACAGGCACATAGACACAGGCAACAGAGCATGCACAATGTCGGCACTAGTACAGTGTATATCCACCTTTCGCAGCAATGCAGGCTGCTATTCTCCCATGGAGACGATCGTAGAGATGCTGGATGTAGTCCTGTGGAACGGCTTGCCATGCCATTTCCACCTGGCGCCTCAGTTGGACCAGCGTTCGTGCTGGACGTGCAGACCGCGTGAGACGACGCTTCATCCAGTCCCAAACATGCTCAATGGGGGACAGATCCGGAGATCTTGCTGGCCAGGGTAGTTGACTTACACCTTCTAGAGCACGTTGGGTGGCACGGGATACATGCGGACGTGCATTGTCCTGTTGGAACAGCAAGTTCCCTTGCCGGTCTAGGAATGGTAGAACGATTGGTTCGATGACGGTTTGGATGTACCGTGCACTATTCAGTGTCCCCTCGACGATCACCAGTGGTGTACGGCCAGTGTAGGAGATCGCTCCCCACACCATGATGCCGGGTGTTGGCCCTGTGTGCCTCGGTCGTATGCAGTCCTGATTGTGGCGCTCACCTGCACGGCGCCAAACACGCATACGACCATCATTGGCACCAAGGCAGAAGCGACTCTCATCGCTGAAGACGACACGTCTCCATTCGTCCCTCCATTCACGCCTGTCGCGACACCACTGGAGGCGGGCTGCACGATGTTAGGGCGTGAGCGGAAGACGACCTAACGGTGTGCGGGACCGTAGCCCAGCTTCATGTAGACGGTTGCGAATGGTCCTCGCCGATACCCCAGGAGCAACAGTGTCCCTAATTTGCTGGGAAGTGGCGGTGCGGTCCCCTACGGCACTGCGTAGGATCCTACGGTCTTGGCGTGCATCCGTGCGTCGCTGCGGTCCGGTCCCAGGTCGACGGGCACGTGCACCTTCCGCCGACCACTGGCGACAACATCGATGTACTGTGGAGACCTCACGCCCCACGTGTTGAGCAATTCGGCGGTACGTCCACCCGGCCTCCCGCATGCCCACTATACGCCCTCGCTCAAAGTCCGTCAACTGCACATACGGTTCACGTCCACGCTGTCGCGGCATGCTGCCAGTGTTAAAGACTGCGATGGAGCTCCGTATGCCACGGCAAACTGGCTGACACTGACGGCGGCGGTGCACAAATGCTGCGCAGCTAGCGCCATTCGACGGCCAACACCGCGGTTCCTGGTGTGTCCGCTGTGCCGTGAGTGTGATCATTGCTTGTACAGCCCTCTCGCAGTGTCCGGAGCAAGTATGGTGGGTCTGACACGCCGGTGTCAATGTGTTCTTTTTTCCATTTCCAGGAGTGTAGATTGAATAGTTAGTTCCAAACATTGTTGCATGATAACAGTTTCGAAGTGTGACAACGCGTACTAGTAGCGTGAAGTGAAAAATTTTATGGCAAAGACTAAGCTAAAAAGCATATTAACTTTCTATAAACGGTTTTACATGTGAAATGTGGTGCAATCCTTTACTCTTCCTAGTACGCAGAGTTTCAACTTCAACGCAATTATCATGTGGCATACGTCGGATTCTGTAAGGTCCATTGTAAATCAGAAAGAATTTGTGACTCAAATGTTTCTTCTTATGTGACAATGACTGAGCTTTTAATGAGAACTTTCTGACCAATGTATAATTTCTTTGCATTTGCTTTACCGTGTAGTTTTCTCCCTTTGTCAACTGCAGATTTTATATTTTTAATAGCCAAATCAATTATGTCTTTGTGTCGAAATTTAGGTGTATTTGGGAAAGGTACAAGCTCTCTGACTTTGTTCGGTGGTCTTCATTCTTCAGTACAAGAATAGGTGGTAAAGCAGTGGAGTCATGAGGCATTTCATTCAGCACGTTTTGAAATAAGTGTAAATATCTGGCCCAATGCTGATGCTTTCTGTGACAATAAAGTCTGCAAAGCTTATTGATTTCTTTCGTAATCCGTTCAGACGGGTTACAATGTGGTGAGTACAATGAAATAAAAACAGGTTTGATTTTATGGTTACGAAGCATGCGTGACCAAACAGCAGATATGAATTGCGGTCCGTTATCTGAAATGACTTTACTAACGTGTCCAATTTCACGTAAGAAATTTTTAAGAAAGGCGTTGGATACAGACCGTCCATTGGCTTTACGTAACGCAGTGAAAGAAACAAATTTTGAAGTAAGTTCAACAGCGACTAGAACGTACGAAAATCCATTCGATGTTCTGACAAGGGGTCCCAAGAGATCAACCGCAGCAAATTCTTTTAATTTAGAAGGAAAGATAGGAAACAACGGAGCACGATGTGAGATAGTAGATGGTTTCGCCGTTTGACAAAGTTTACAAATAGACAAGACTCTTCGAATTCTCTTTTCCATATTGTTAAAATAACAAGTCGTTCGAAGAATATGATAACATTTTCGTCGACCAAAATGTGCGTAGCTGAAATGAATGTACCAAATGAGCTTATTACCAAAATCGTCTGGAATGCAAAGTACCCACAGCTTGTCATCAACATTTAAGCGTTTGAAGAGTATGTTGTTTCTAACCAGATAATAATGCCGAATTTGAGTGTGTGTCTTTTCATGCCATCTACTTTTGATGTCTTTCCAAATCGGATCTTTATCTTGTTCATGAGCAATGTCCTTTAATGACGTGGTGATCAAATTTTCAAAGGCGACTTTCTGAATGTAAAAATACTGAAATTTTTCTCGAGGTTGCCTTCTGTGTTACTTTTCTCAAGCCCAGCCGGTGCGCGTGACAGTGCGTCCGCAACAATGTTCTACTTGCCGGGAATGTAGACTATTGTGAAGAGGAATTCTTGCAGAAACAATGCCCAACGTTTTAACCTGTCACGATTTAATTTTGAAGACATAAGAAATTGTAATGCACGATGATCACTGTATACTTGTACGTGCTTACCAGAAAGAAATAAACGGAATTTGTTAAATGCCCAAACGATAGCTAAAGCTTTCAGATTTTGATAGCACTCAGGTAGCAAAAGCAATGGTTTTGTGAACAGTAGTGTCATTTTCTGTGGCTTCTTGAAATAAATTGGCAGCAAGACCGACTCTAGAAGAAGCCGTGCTAAGGCAGAAATCTTGTGACAGATCTGGATGAACTAGTATTGGCGCGTTAAGTAGCGATTCTTTCAAAGAATTGAATTCCAACTGTGCTTGTTCGTCCCAGTTCCAAATAGTATTTTTTTCCAGTGAGAGAACAAAGTTTTGGTGTAACTAGAATCTGCATATTCAGAAACCGACGGTAAAGATTTACGAGACCTAGAAAACTGCGGACTTGTCTTTTTGTGGATGGAACTGGAATGGCTCTGATTGCTTCTAACTTTTCAGCACCCGGCTGAATGCCTTCAGAAGAAATAATATGTCCCAAAAACCTTACCTTTGACCTACCTAATTCAGACTTTTCCAAGTTAACTGTAATTCCAGATTCTTCAAAAATACGTAACAAACTGTTAAGGATGTGATTGTGTTGTTCCCATGAGGCTTATGCTATCAGAATATCGTCCACATATAAGGTGATGTGACGTTTTAAGATATCAGGTAATATGGAATTTAGACCGCGAGTGAACGCTGCCGAAGAAATGTTCAAACCAAAAGGAAGTTTCCGAAATTGATAGTAAACGCCGAAACAATAAAAGCTGTGTATTTTCTACATTCTGGATGAAGTTAGATCTGACAAAAGCTGGATCAGAGATCAATAGAAGAAAACACTTTCACACCATTAAAAGTTTGAAGAAGTTCTTCCATTGTTTGCGGCCTGTCAGTTTCAGGAATGATGATAGTATTGATTTGTCTCGAATCTAAGACAAGCCTGATCGATCCATTTTTCTTCTCAACAACATGTAATGGATTGTTGTATGAGCTTACTGCAGGCTCAATTGTGCCCTCGTCAAGCATAGATTGTATTTCTCTTCTAACAGGGTCCCTATAATGTGCTGGAATTACGTATGGTCTAACACAATATTTAGTATGCTCACGAACACGAAATTGGTATTGAAAGCCCTTGATTGATCCTGTTTTGTGAGTGAAAACTGTGGAATGTGCTTGTAAAATCTCAAAAAGGTCCTGCCTATCAGTGTTATTACAATTCTCAATTGTTTGAATTTTATTCTGAATTAACTTATTACTATCGAATATTCCGTCGATATCATCCCTGTCAGTACTTGCAGAGTGATTGTTACTGTCTAGTTCCGTCGAAAATTCCGAACTGTTGCCTGACAGAAGGTAAAACCGATTAGTTTCCTCGTCATGGTTTGAGAGCCAATCTTCAAATTTCAAAGCTATTGACTTTCCTTCTCTCTCTAAACTTATTTCAGCATCGTGAAAGTTTAAGATTGCTTTTTATTCATTCAAAAAGTCTACTCCCAATACAATTTCCGTCGAATTAATGGAACAATAAGAAAGTTCAAAGAGAAGCTGTGGCTTTGACAAAAGAATTGTAAGTTGGTTTGTTGGCGTACGTCTACACTTTTTCCAACGATTGCACCTTGTAATTTAATGTTACGTAACGGAAGTGTGGGGCAATCGTTCGATTTGTAGCATTTGCTAAAGGCTGTTTCACTAATTACAGAAATGGTACTGATAGAGTCAAGTACTGCCGTAAATTTTACCTCATTTACTGTAATGTGAATCACAGGATATGCAATGTTGTTATGTTTTACGTCGTGTTCCTGGAGTAAGATGTCCCTAATGTCATCCATTTTTACGAAATTACCAGCCACGGCAGCTACGTCGTCAGTTTCGTAAGTAAGTTTTGTGGCTACCAGCGGTGTAAGTCATTACCTTCTATAAATTCATCTTGTCGAGAGGGCCCTGCCCTGTTTGAATCCCGCCAGTTCTGATGAAATTCAGGTCTGTCGTTACGATCATATCGTCTGTCGTTTTGTCGGTAGTTTACATAGTTTCTTTTTTATCTGTCATGTGGTGGAGAATTTTTTCCAGAATCGTAACCGCGCGGTGGACCGTTGTGTGTGACGCTATTCTGTCTCCCTTGATAATTATTATTTTGGTTCCCATATTGTCTGTTTCTCTGATTGTCTCTGTGATAGTCATTACCATGGAGAGGTGATCTTTCCCTGTAATTATTACTACTCTGCCAACGGTTGTCATACAGGTGGTGTCTGTTTTGGTCACGATTTACGTTGTAAGAATAAACTTGTTCTGTCCAGTTATTATTTCTTTCATCGCGGAATTGTGACGGATGTGACCTGTAATTGTAGTGTTCCTGTTTTCGCGTCCCGCGATTGTCAGTGTCAATTTCCAATTCTTGTAACAGTCCCTGGAAAGCTTCAATGTCATCCTTGCAACGTTCTGCCAAAATAATATGTCATAAATGTTCAGGCAATTTGATTAAACAAATGCGGATGTGTTCTGAGGGGCTGTACGGGTTTGACAGGTACTGATTCTTGTGCAACATGTCTTCAAAATATTTCACAAGACTGGAAAATTCAGATTGTTCGAAATGTTTCATCATTATTATGCTATGTATTACTCGGTCTTGTGTAGCTTGAGACCAATATGCTGAGAGGAAGGCATGATAAAATTATTCTTCACTGTGACAATCGTGAATGACTGATCGCATTCTTACAGCTGGTTCATTCTCTAAATAGCCACACATAAATTCTAATCGGTGCTCTAATGACCAGTTGGGAGGAAAACAATGAGAGAATTGATGAAGCCATGCTTGTGGATGAATGTCGTTGCCGGAATTCTTAAATGTTTTTAATTTACATGTAGTAATAAACAGCTTATAGTCAAAATCATCATGTCGGCGACTCGCATGTCGGTCATTGTTACGTCGTTTCGGCGGTTCCATCTCAAAATTCGGTGCACCTTGCCAATTTTTTTCATAATTTCCGAAGTGCCCTCTGTTATTATTTTGTGGCTGTTCCGTATCTCTATGTCCCTCCTCCCGTATTGGAGCGCGAGTGTCCTCTGAAATATGTAATTCTTGTAATACCTGTGTCAACAGATATTGTCCTTCCCTGATTTCTCTTTGGTGTTGCGTATTATTTTGATTCTGATTTTGTTTGAATTTCCTAATTTGTTCGTACTCTTCTGTATCATTAAAGACTACCGGTCTTGTGTCATTCAGATTATCATCTACCTTCGTAGATTATTTAGCTGATCCGAAAGTTCGACTACTTTCTCTGATAATGAACAAATTTCTTCTATGTGTCTTTCTGAGCCAATTTTCGGAGTATCGACTGTGTCCTTTAAGTTTTCCTGAGTTTTTGCAAGTAGAGTAACCTAGTCGGTAGATGCAACTGAGTCAATTTTAGCTTGCAAGGTGTCGTGATTTTCATGAACAATAGTTTGCAGTTCTTTTATGGCTGCTTCGTGATTCTGTAATGCATTTTCATGCCGCGAAAAAATAGGTTGAAAATGCTCACATATTTGTGTTTTTATGTCACTCAGTAGTTAAATCTTCAAGTGTTTGTTCAAGCATGGTGTCTAACCTTTGAAGATTCTGTTCCATTGTGTCTAACTTTTGAAGATTTTGTTTCATTGTGTCTAACTTTTGAAGATTTTGTTCCATCGTGTCTAACGTTTGAAGATTTTGTTCCATTATGTTTAACTTTCGAAGATTTTGTTCCATTGTGTCTAACTTTAGAAGCTTTTGCTGTGTTTGTCTCTGATTTTGTTCCATCGTGTCTAACTTTTGAAGTTTTTGTCCCATTCGTTGTATTAATTGTAATAACAATGCACTGGTGTCTAAAACATTTTCCTCAGTGCTTTTCGGCAGTGAATTTGCACCGGCAACATTCACATTTTGAGAAGCAGAAAATATGTCTTGACTTATTTGAGAAAACGGTGAGGTCCCAAAACCTGAATCTACAGTATTTGCGAGATTGTGTCCTGTCATTTCGGATCATTCCGATCGATCGATAATGCTTCCCTGTTCACTAATTGTTTCACTGTCTACACCATTATTTGCCGCCCGTTCCACGTTCCTGTGCACAATTACCAAAATAGCACTTTCAATGTCTGTTAATTCATTTCTCAGTGGTGCTGATAAGCTACGCTCGTCGTCACTATTATTTCTCAGTTTACTTTGGAGCCTAGTGTTACGTTTTTCACACGCCATTATTGTCACAATATTTCACACGACAACACAGAAAGGCACAATTTGAAGAGCAAAATAAGAAAACACATTAACATAGCACTAAAAATAATATCTAGTTAATAGCAAGCCCAGCTGCGAAATACTTGGTGCAAATGTACATGCATGCCACAACTGTTTCACTGTACAACAATGAAAAACTACAACTACAAAGGAAATTCTCTCTATAATTACGCGCTAGCAATAAACAATAGCTACACCTATTACACAAACTACAAGAAAAAATCTGAAGATTCCATTGAGGTATCCTCGGCTAAGGGTCGACATATGAAACGTCCCCTTAGAAAACTTAATGAATTACTATGCAGATAAACCTCTTACATTATTTGATTTTCAAACAGCTGACCAGAACTGAATTTACTCAGACATTTCGCTGTTTACCTTTCTGATCAACACTAAACTGACACACAATATTTTTAGCGTAACGCAATCTGACTTTGAATAATCCCTACAAAAGAATGGCCCTGACTATCATTAACCTATAGCTTTCACAAATCACTTACCTCACAAAAATCTTCGTTACTCGAACTACTGCAATACAGCGAGCGCCACTACTGCCAGCTAAATAAAAGATTCAAACTACTGAAAGCACTAACTACTGATAGGCATAGTTAGCAAATGAAATATTTTGATAGAGAACAGACAATGTATATACCTTAATAGTGTTCAAAAGTCATAATATATATAGCAGTTCATGACATCCAGTCTTACAAATTTACTGTCTCTGATGGACACACGTCCAGATCATCTGCTCTCAAAACTCTGCCATTTCTCTCCCCACATCCACCACTGCTGGCAGCCCACCTCCAACTGCGCAACGCTACGCGCTGTTAACATCTAGCCGGCCTCGGTGGCCGTGCGGTTCTAGGCGCTTCAATCCGGAACCGCGGGACTGCTACGGTCGCAGGTTCGAATTCTGCCTCGGGAATGGAGGTGTGTGATGTCCTTAGGTTAGTTAGGTTTAAGTAGTTCTAAGTTCTAGGGGACTTATGACCTCAGATGTTGAGTCCCATAGTGCTCAGAGCCATTTGAACCATTTGTTAACATCTAACTGCCCAACACTACAATAGCGTATATTATACAATGCCAACCAGCCACGGACTGCACACAGCACAACCAGTGATTTTCATACAGAGCGCTACGTGGCGTTACCAATATGAAAACCTAAACAGCCAACTTACACGGTGGATCACAAATCGCACAGAAAGTACGTTTGTCTTGATTTGTTGCAACGTTATAAAGCTGAGGGGGATGATATCTTGTCCTGTAGTCTGACAGGTGATGAAACCTAGATTCACCATTTTGAGCCCGATACAAAACGACAGTCGATGCAATGGCGCCATTCCCGGTCCCCAAAAGAAGAAAAAATTCAAAGCAACTGCTTCCGCCGTGAACTGTGTTCTGGGGCTGTGAAGGTGTGATGAAGCACGTGTCAAGTCATGAAGAAAATTCAAGACGCGCTTCCGGTGACTTCGGCGTCACAGTAACCCAAGAGATGTTTTGCTGCAACACGATAGCGCTCGGCCCCACACAAGTCTGAGGACTGCTGAACACATCGCATATTAGGGTTGGACAGTGTTACACCATCCACCCTATTACCCTGACCTATCCCCTTGGACTTCAACTCGTCTAGGGCATTAATGGATGCCATTCATGGAAGACATTTTGAGGACGGTGAGGAGGTGAATCACACAGTGAAGCACTGGCTCCGCCACCAGGACAATGACTAGTACCGACAGGGTGTACAGGCCCTTGATTCACGCTGGAGGATTACGTGGAAAAAAAATTATGGGGTGTGTAGATAAAACACCATTCTTTCGTGTGTGTAATTCTCATTATGTTCAATAAACAACTGTTGAACGAAAAAAATGTGGTGCATCACTTTCTGGGCAACCTTCGTAGAACGAACCTTTGCTTTTCCATTTTCAAATCATCCAGTTTTCTCACCACGTTTAACACTTACAGCACGTTGCCCGTACGCCATACGGGCGCGGCCGCCCTGACGTTGGCGACGGCGCCCATATACCGTACGGGCGAGCCCTTATATGGCTCTGTAAGCGCGTTTAGCGGGTCTCCGAAGCAGTTTCGTCAACTAATGTGGAGGTATTTCATTCTTCTTCCGCAAGAGGGCAGCACTTATTCGCCATCTCATCCTGGGAGCGGCTGTGAGCACTGCAAAGACGAAGTTATCTGCAGTTCATTCACAGGTGTTTACGATCGTGAAAATATCGCACAATGAGTTGACGGAGGCAGAGATCTTAGATATTCTTTATGGAGATGCAGGATGTGAAATTCACGATTCTGACAAAGAGGATTCGTGCTCTCCAGACGAAAGTACAAGTGATGATTCAGGTAAGTATATGTCTCAGTTGTTCATAAAGTGAAGAGTTCATTACCGCATTTTGTATTGTGAGTAGTGTTCATTACTTCACTTGCATTTAGTACCTTTTAGTACCAATCTTAGCATTACTTTCTTTCTATGCAGACAATGGTACAGACCATCAGTCACCATCTGTGGTACCTGGTCGTGTGTGGCTCACTGAGCACAAAGAGCAAGATTGGTCGGATCTAGACGTTCAGCCAGCACTGCCGGATTTCCAGGAAGTAGACGGCGCAGCATCGCATTTTTCAGATGCCGCTTAGGAGCTTCGATATTTTAGTTATTTCTTTTATGACGACCTTATTCGGCTCATCAAAAGTGAAACGAATCTGTACTCTGGAAACGTTATTACGACAATGAAACGCAAAGGTAGCCTGAAAATAAACTCTGTTTGGCATAAGTGGTCTGCAGTAAAATTGCAAGAGAATTACTGGTCTCTCAGTATTATTTTGCATATGTGCGTCGTCAAATTGCCGTGAATCAGTGATTATTGGTCAACAGACCCGTTTCCGCAGACAGGATTTGCGAGTAAATTGTTGAGTCGCGATCGATTTTGCGCTACATTGTCAGTGTTACACTTGAATGACAATGCTACGTTCACTAGCAGAGGCGAAGAAAAGCACGACCCACTTCACAAAGTGAGGCCTTTGTTTGATTTCTTTGTGAATAAAAGCAAAATTAGTTTTCGTCCAGGCATGAATCTGACAATAGATGAGGCAATGTGTCCCTTTCGTGGTAGAACAAGCTTCAGAGCATACATGAAAAACAAACCCAATAGATATGGAATAAAATTGTATGCTCTCTGCGATTCATCAACCGGTTATATGCTAAACTGTGATGCATATACAGGTTCTGCACGCAGTGTTGACAATAGTATCCAGGGCCTTGTAAAAAGGTTGTGTTCCCAGTACTTTGGCAAAGGACGTTGCATTTATATGGATAGGTAATACACCAGTCCATCTCTTTTGGACATGTTGTGGGAAAATAAAGCTCTGGGAGTGGGAACTGTAATGAAAAACAGGAAAGGTTTGCGACGAATATTCAGAACACTAAAACTAAAAGAAAGTTATTTTTTCAAGCGAAAAACCATTTCTTGGCAGTGAAGTGGAAGTCAAAAAGAGATGTTGTTTATCTTTCCACAAAGCATAAGTCTACCAGCACTAGTATTCAAGTGAGGGCCAAAGGTTGAATAGCAGAAATTGTAAAGTCAGACGTTATTATTGATTACAATAAGAATAAAGCTGGGTTGACAGAGCAGATCAATTCTCCAGCTATTATCCGTTTGCCCGAAAAACTTTGAAGTGGTGGTAAAAGCTGTTTTTCCACTTGTTTATCATGTCAACTGTCAATAGTTTTATTTTATGTAAAGAGAACACTAGGAAGAATGTATCCCTAGTCGACTTTATTCACAGAGTGGGGAAGAAATTAGCTGAGAAGGGCGGAAATATTTTTCAGCAACAAGCCGCTTCATCCTCACAAATTGAGAGGACATTTGCAAGGCACTTTCCAGAGAAGGTCCCACCCACTGCAAACAAGGTGAATACTACTAGGTATTGCAAATTATGTTCAGACAGGGATAAGAAAGAGACGGGTAAGCGCATCAGGAAGGAAAACAGATGGTGGTGCAAGGCCTGTGACATTGGCCTTTTCTCCCACAGTGTTTCCAAGATTTTCACACAGTGGCTAACTACATCTGAACTATTAAAATACTCTTGTTTACAGGCACCTGCAGTTAGACAGTCCAGTGATATTTTGTTTTAAATTTAGATACAGTAATAATGGCATTACTCAAGAGAGAGATCATGTAAAACTTTTTTATCGACGATATTTTTGTGTTTTCTTTTTTTAATTATAACACCCATTTGTATTTTATATTGTGAAATAGACTCACATTTATGTAAAGCTCTTACTTTTTCCTTTTAAATGATACAATAACCATATTCCTATCATGTTTCTGTTATTTGCAATCTAATTTCAAACATCCATTAAATATGCCAGTTCACAGCCAAGTGCCGGGTGTAAAGAGGGCAGTGTTGAAAGTGTTAAATCACTGAGAGTCGACGATGCGACTCATAAGATATTACTCATTCGTTGTTTACTCATTGTTATTTCCCGTAGTCACCTCTTCTACGGCCGTCCATTCATGGGGGACTAACCTGTAATCTGTTGCCAGTAACAGGCCATATGTCTGTTCCACCTCTTAGGGGTAGTTTTCGAACCAAAGGACAAGGGGGTCCCCTGAAACAACTGTCCACTCCTCCGCCATCTCCTTGACTACGCCATTGGGAGGAACAGGTGCACCTTCGGCTGTCATTTTTTGATAATTATAGTTAAGCAGTGTGTTGCAGCACGACACCTCCGTGCACATTTGACAAAGCAAGCTGCCTATGAAATCCAGTTGTGATAGTGGATTGTTGTTGGCACATAATGGTGCCAGACCCCCTACGCCGCAACAGCGGCAATCTACATTTCCACATGTCATAGGCCAGTTGTGCACCGCCTTGATCGCCTACGTGATTGATGGCGGAGAGCAGTCACAATAAAACCGGGCAAAACGACGATAAATACTTAGTTCTCAGTCACTACCAGCACCTTGTCTGTTACAGACACCGAGATATACTCCAAGCCTATCATATTCGTGCTGCATTACCACTAGCTCCTGGTTAAGAGGCGCTGCTACACCTGATGGTAACAGGAACCAGTGCTGCCTCCAGAGAACTATCTCGCGGGTGACTCCATCCGGCGTCATCCTCCGTCCATTTGCATACCCATCGACTGGGTCACCTCTAATATTTGAACAGTCTCGATTGTACCAGACTCCATATACCACGTAAGGAAACAGAAAAGAAAAGACAGTGTCTTAATTGTAAATAAGAGGGTAAGGGAGTATAAACAATATGTTATTTTACGCAATTCATACGTTCAACAGAAGCCTGAGAGTTGGTGGCAAAATCTTGCTAAGACGGGAGAAGAGCTTCAGCGACACCTATCCGTGCCGACTTTCTAATCCACAGAGAGGTGAGGAAGCCAACTGCCTAAGAAATCTTGCAGCCGGACATAGATTAGTGCAGGTACTGCATGGGGCCAGACCCCAGTCCAACTCAGTGGCGAGCTGCGCTACCTGTGACCATTTGATAGAAGTTGGGTCCATACCACAACATAACTTTGCAGAGCGAATTTAAATATGCGCCGCTTAATCCCTAGTAGTACTTTGTGTTCGACTACTGCTGACAGCGAAATGTGCTCCATCCAGCCTTCAGATACGTGTAGGCACATCAGCTCAGACTACGTCTAGCTGTATCGTCCACTAGCTGCTGGTCTATGAGACTACTTGGTGTTAGTTCCAGCTGGAGGTGACCACTACCATTATGAATCCGTCTGGTATCTGGTCGTCTATAGGGGGTCCTGGGTTCGTTTCTCACACCACTCGCTGCTACTTTGCTAAAGCTGTGCACAACTTCCTTTGCATCCTCAGATTACTATAAACCAAGCACTCTGCCATACGCTGTACTGAGGTAGCAGTTCCTGCCTGGTGGTTGACGCGTACCCACGGGCCACTATTCACCTCTCTGAGCTTGTTACTGAATAAAGGATGTTATTGTCGGTTGATCTCTTCTGCTTTCACGACTGCCAGGGAGCTGGTAAATCACAACCTGTCGCCTTGTGCATGCAGCTCTGAGGGGACCATCTTGGTACGTAATGGTGTTCAGTCCATCGAAACCATTACAAGTGGCTTCGATTGAACCCAGGACACAGGGCAGTTTGATTATTAATCAAAAAATCTAGGCACAGACCACACATAATATGTTTTGTAACTGCAAATGGAATAATATTAGCAGATAAAATGGTCCTTTATGTGTCATACAAAGTGTACCACAGCACGTTGTGTGAAATGTCAACCACGATTTTTAGTTAAATGATCGGAACAACTATCACTTTTTATTTATGGACATCCAACTGGAGCACACTAGACAAGAATTCTGTATGCTTTGGCCAGCTCTTCTTTGATCAAATGGTCGCCTGATATGCTGAAACCTTCCGGCCTGTGAGTTGCCTGTCGCCTCATACGGTGGTACAGGAGGAATCTCATTATCCACAATTATAATACCACAGCTACTGACAGGTTCGCCAGACTCTTCGATTTGGTGACCAAATGTACCAAAAACACATGCGTCATTTTTCAGTGGATCCATATCGCAGTGTTACAAAGATGGTGCAATACTATACGTCAGAGACGTCTGTGCAGAGTGAAAGTGTAAGATAGTTGCCTCTCTTTGAGGATATAAATGCTACATCTTGGATTTCTGCCTGAAATCAACGTTAAAGAGGTGATCGTGGCATTTAGCTGGTTTGGCCATACATTCTGCTTTACTCGAAAATTCTTCTCATTAGAAACACTTATTTTTGGAATTGTTATTTAAATTTTGTCCCTGTGGAGGAATGAAATTATCTTCAATTCGAAAGGCTTCATCTTCTCTGGTATGTATGTCTTACGAGGGACTCATAATTCAGGGTGCTACGGACATAAGTGGAGATATTTCTACAAGCTAACGGCTGAGGACATTGTATTGAACGACATACATGATCATTTCACTCCTTCGCCGACTAACAGTTACAGCTATTACGAGTAGTAATCCTTAGGCCAGTTGGCGCATTCACGTACATGTGGCATAGTCAAGCCATCGGTGCGCTGTGTTATTTCTCCATTGAAACTTAAATATGGTTGCTGAAAGACAGTCATCTTAAAAACTGCGTCATTAATGTTTATTTTCCCCTGGGCAGCATGTCAGGTATTGTAGTGTGGATACGTGGATGGTAGTTTTTGTTCTAAGACAGGGAATAAATTCCACTATACTTGAGGGAGATGTGGAAGTGTACAGGCACGTGCTCTACTATGACAGCGATTAAATTGAATAGCGCCTCGGCGGCCACTGTGTTAATAAACGCGCAACATTTTTTGAGTTAGGTCACAAATATAACCTTTGCTTTAAGTGTGGAACCGCAGCAGAGCTTTCTAATTAGAGAAGAAACAGCGCCCCCTCACTGTTACCCGATTTATTTTATGTACTTCAAAAAATATGCCTTACTGTTTGTTCCCAAAAAATTCAGTTTATTATGTTAACATGAACACGAATTTTAGCGTTTCGTTGTTCAGTGCTCCAAATTTATAAAGTTGACTCTATTTAGCATCACATGATTTTTTCCGGTATCTGGTACTAAATTAATACCATGTCCACCCATATGCTGCAACACTGAACAGAATTTTTTTTTTTTTAACGTCACAAATTCATCTCGTAGTATCGCTTGTTTCTTACGTCTTCAATTATGAATTCTGGAAAATGCACACTTCACTCTATACCTGAACTTAGTATTTCCTCCAGTTTCCCTAAATTTATATTTTTCCCAGAAAATTCGTGGAAGAAGGAAAATTCACAAACACAGATTAGTCGAAGGCAGTAGTGAAATCAGTTCCAAATTATTCACAGCCAACTTACCAACATATTAAAATCTCAGTTACCTTCTGCTCTATACGACTCCATAAAACGGAATTTTAAATGGCACAACGTCATCTTAAAGAATTTGTAATTTACATAGTTGCAAGGAAACAATATCCTTCTAAATGATCCGAAATTATTTTACGTTGGTCGCAAACCTTACTTACTCACAGCACTTAACTGTTTATCTAAGAGTTGTGATTTTGAAACAGGATACTTGTAATTAAATTTTCTCTATGCAGCAGAGTGTGCGTTTATATGAAACTTCGTGACAGACTAAAACTATATGCCGGACCGAGACTCGAACTCAGGACTTTTGCCTTTCCCGGGCCAGTGATCTGGAAGCAGAAGATAGGAGACGAGGTACTGGGGGAAGTTGAGCTGTAAGGAAGGATGACTAGTCGTTTTTAAGTAGCTCACTCGGTAGAGCACATGCCCGCGAAAGGCCCAGGTCCCGAGTTTGGGTCTCGGTTCGGCACACATTTTTAATCTACCACGAATGTTCGGGATTCCTATAATTCATTAATCCACAATCATTTTTTTAGTATCGTGTTGCAGACACATTGATCAACCAAGGTCATTCAAAGAAAAATATCTATGTACTGGTGAAAGGTAACGCTGGATATCTAGCTCGAATTTATTTGTGCTACTAAATGCTGCGAAACTCTTCACCATCTTGCAAGATGTGGACTGTAAAATTTTGAAAATACAGTTGCAAATCCGAAACACTGGATGTATGCCCCCAAAAAGGAAATAATTTTTGACGTGTGTCCGTAGAAGGCCTAATACAATTCTTCGCACTAGACTCTCAGCACCACAATGGCATTTAGCCGAAAGTTGAATGCCTCATGGGAGTCTAATTATTTGTACAAAGTCTTTGGGGAAAACAGAGGTTGGAATATATCCAACAAATAGTTGATGAAGTTGCAAGAAAGCGCTGATCGAATAAGAGAGTCACGAAAAAGAGTCCTCTCCTCTACTTTGATTTTCTCTTTTAATCTGCTTCGACCTTTTTTAATGCCAACCAAAATTTCTCCTACCTTTATACCCTGCAATACTTCCCTCCATGACCCTTCGTTCCAGTCAGTTTCTTCGCAGTGTGTATCACAGAAAAGACGTCCAATCATTCTCATTATATTCTTGTTTTCTTCCCTCTCTTATTCTTATAAGTATTGCCTTAAATTTCATTCTATCACTCCACTTCACTTGTAGAATTTTTCTTCATAGTCATCTTTGAAAACTCCGGTCTGTATCCTATCTCTTTTCCGGTTGTCCACGATTCGCTGTCGTATAATACTATGCTCCAAATCTGTTTTTGGTTCCCTGTTCCATAGTACCTAAAGGATATAAGTGGTTCCAGATTCTTCTTATGTAATGGTACAATTATGAAACTTCACGCGTGCTGGTTCCCTTCTCTTTCGTTCTTCCTGCATTTATCCTCATGTCGTGCTTTTCACTTTTACGACCGTCTCCATCATACGTCGCATTTCTCTATTTGATTCAGGTAACACTGCTTTATCATCTACATACATAACTGTATTTAACATTCTCCTCCTTGAATATCACTCTTGCTTTATCTACCGATTTATCTGTTACTTTCTCAGTATCAACATCGAAAAGGCAGGTTTTCACTCTGTCTCGAGACACCTGTAGCAAGAGTAAGAACTCAGTTGTCACGTAACAACAACACTTCCGTCTTGCATTATATTTCAGTTGCAGGAAGCTTGCTGCCCTCTTCAGTTCGTATCGTGGCGGGTATTGTCAATTTATGCGCTGTGTACTGCTGAAGAATAACAGAAGCACGTTCGTCAAATGATACGAACTGAAACGTTCGACGGTCTTGAATAGCTCAGGGAGTTCAAGTACAAGGACAGTCAAGAGAAGTGGTTTGCGTTTTAAATATTTATCTAGAGAGAGAGAGAGAGAGAGAAGAGAGAGAGAGGTAGACAAGCAAACTTCCATTAACAAGGTGATCGAAGGGACAGTTACAGCTCTGAATACAAAAAAGGCAAGATTGGCAAGCAAATGTCAGAGGAAGACGAGGAAGCTGCACAATCACCGAAGCTGGAAACACCGGGGACAAATTGATGGGGATGCGCATAATTATATCTCAGAAAGGAACAAAAGACACACAATAAATTACTCATAAATCGTAAGGAGGTACATCTTGTTCAGAGCTTCATTATTTACAGTGCTGCGTATTCCGGTCTCCGTTGACGTTAAAACAGTTTCATTAAAAACCCAGTGATCTGTTTCTACTAATGAAAACCAGAGTGTCACCAGTTAGCCTTTGACGTGCAAGCGAGCGGAACATTATGCTTCACAATTAATTCGAAATATTTTGTATCAGATATCTGTGACAGAATTCCGGTTTGGAGCATATGAAAACCATATATAGTCTTATGATTTGGTTTGTATCACAGGTCCAATTAACTTCAATAATAACAAAAATTCACAGCTGTCGAAAATTCGCTGATGGCATCAAGTATATTATCGTCCAAAACATGTTGCTGTAAGTAGTGCTAAAACGAAAAAATAGTGCAGTTCCTCAAGGACACAGTGATGTCTGTTACGTATCTTATACTAAACAGTTTGCAGCTTTGAGCGATATGAAACGGAAGTATGACGACGTGAGTGTTTCGCGCGGGATTTGGCAAATTTAAAGTTTAACGTCCGCAGCGCCATCTCTGGTAGTAGCCTCGAATCTATGGCCAATGTGCTTTGGCACAGTGTAAAGATAAACGCTGTAACAGTAGAACGTTTTGTTTTATCTGTTGCAGTTCAGAAAAAAACGTTCAAATGTGTGTGAAATCTTATGGGACTTAACTGCTAAGCTCATCAGTCCCTAAGCTTACACACTACTTAACCTAAATTATCCTAAGGACAAACACACACACCCATGCCCGAGGGAGGACTCGAACCTCTGCCGAGACCTGCCGCACAATCCATGACTGCAGCGCCCGAGATCGCTCGGCTAATCCCACGCGGCGGTTGCAGATTAGACTATTTGCACTTATTTACAGGCAATTTAAACGCTAAAAAATGTGCAGTATTTTTCGAAAATGCCTTCTGAGGTCCGTTACGAAATTATTTGGTTCATGCGAGGCAAACTGGTTGCTTCAAAAGGATGATCATCAGAATCACCACGGCCTCTCTGTACTGCATGGAAACAAGACAATGGGATGTCCAGGATAGATTGCCCTGTAATGTCTCAGAATGCAAAAACCCGATCGAAAATATTTGTTATATATTAAGTTGAAGCTTAAGAAAACCCAGTCTATATTTTGAAGCAGCTGTCATATAAAATGAAGATGATATGGAGATTGTTACCGAGAGACTATGCAAAAAATCTCATGAAAAGCATGCCAGAAAGGCGCCAAGTTATAATCGATAATTGCAGCGATTGGCTTGACTATTAGGTAACTGGGCAATTAGTAATAACATGTATTTTCATGTAAACATATATGTAATAGCGTCTTGTATCTCTTACAGATACTAGCTTGTGGAACTAACTGTATTATTTACTCAAGTCTTAAGTGATTTATATTGCTATATTCCTATTTCTTCCTGAACAGTTTTGTACTTCACTCTTTCGTCGATCAGTTGAGGTCTTTCTTTTGTTACCCAATTTGTCTTCGTAGTTACCTTTCTAATGCCTGTGTTTGTCTTTCCCACTACCATGATTGCTTTCTTAGACTAGTACACTCATTGTTCACTGATCTGCCTGCTATCGTAATGCTTATCCCAGTTTCTAGATTTTTAGAGAACTTCTAACGCTTCTTGTCGTTCCTCTATAGTTCAGCAGCCTACTTCCTTCCACTCTAATTCTTCCATAATACTCTATTGACCTCGTATCTACTCTTTCTTACACCTAAATTGTAATTTGAGTCTATATCTGCTCCTGGGTACGCCTTAGAATCCAATATGTGAATTCGTAATTACTGTCTGACTATGATGTAATCAAAATGGAATCATTCCTTATCCTGGGCTTTCTCCACATATACCTCTTCCTCTTGTACATAGTATTACCGCCTGAGTTTCATTACTGAACACAGCTAGTCTTTCTTCTCTTTCATTCCTATAGTCAAGCCCAAATTCTCAAGTGACCCTTTCTTCTGCTCCTTCCTCTATAATCCCATTCCTAACTCCCACAGTCATTAGGTTTTCATCTCACTTTGCGTATTGAATTACCAGTTCAGTATGGCCATACACTTTATCTATCTCGTCATATTTGGCTTGCAACATCGGCATGTGTACCTCACCTATCGTTGTCGGAGTTGGTTTGTTGTCGATTGTGATGAGAACAACCCTCTCACTGAAGTTCTCACAGTAACACACTGTCTGGACCACCTTACTATTCATAACGAATCTTTTGTCTCTGATACCAGTCTCTGATTCCCTTGGTAATACGCTATACTCGTTGGAGCAGATATCCTTGCCTTCTTCCCATCTCGCTTCATTGATTCTATCTGTATTGAGCCTTAACATTCCTTCCCCCCCTGCCCCCTTTAGCCTCGCAGTCTGGGCTCCTTGCCACCGTTCTCGCGGCTCCTCCATCGGAGGTTCGAGACCTCCGTCGGGCATGTGTGTTTCTTAGCGTAAGTTAGTTGCAGTTAGTGTGTAAGCCTAGGGACCGATGACCTCAGCAGTTTGGTCCCATAGGAACTCACCACAAATTTCCATTTTGCATTTCCATTTTCAAAACCTCTAGCTTCTCTACCACGATCAAACGTCGGACTTTCCTCGCCTTTACTCGTTGTTGCATATTCCATATGGTCACCTCCCACTTCACAGACTCCCCTGGAGTTTCGAATGAGGGAGTTTTGCCAATGGAGACATAGTCATGACACTTTATCTACTTCAGACCCCATGTTCTGTGGACACACATTATGTGTGTTCAATGCAGTGGTTTCGATAGCTTTATGCAACTTCATGCACTTGATCATTGCGCAGTTTTCCGACTTATGGAGGTAGTTTCTCGTCCCAAGGGCAAGAGATTGCTCTGAGTCTCTGTGCAGTCTTCCGTACTCTATAACAAGGCATTGGCAAGATGAGGGTGACTGCTGCGGTCGGAAGTCTTCGGTCACCATTGATGATGATGATTTTTGTTCAAAACTCAATTAGTGGCTTGAGTTGAACCTGGGATATGTAACATTTTCTTTTTTTTTTTGGTCATCAGTCTACTGACTGGTTTGATGCGGCCCGCCACGAATTCCTTTCCTGTGCTAACCTCTTCATCTCAGAGTAGCACTTGCAACCTACGTCCTCAATTATTTGCTTGACTTATTCCAATCTCTGTCTTCCTCTACAGTTTTTGCCCTCTACAGCTCCCTCTAGTACCATGCAAGTCATTCCCTCATGTCTTAGCAGATGTCCTATCATCATGTCTCTTCTCCTTATCAGTGATTTCCACATATTCCTTTCCTCTCCGATTCTGCTTAGAACATCCTCATTCCTTACCTTATCAGTCCACCTAATTTTCAACATTCGTCTATAGCACCACATCTCAAATGCTTCGATTCTCTTCTGTTACGGTTTTCCCACAGTCCATGTTTCACTACCATATAATGCTGTACTCCAGACGTACATCCTCAGAAATTTCTTCCTCAAATTAAGGCCGGTATTTGATATTAGTAGACTTCTCTTGGCCAGAAATGCCTTTTTTGTCATAGCGAGTCTGCTTTTGATGTCCTCCTTGATCCGTCCGTCATTGGTTATTGTACTGCCTAGGTAGCAGAATTCCTTAACTTCATTGACTTCGTGACCATCAATCCTGATGTTAAGTTTCTCGCTGTTCTCATATCTACTACTTCTCATTACCTTCGTCTTTCTCCGATTTACTCTCAAACCATACTGTGTACTCATTAGACTGTTCATTCCATTCAACAGATCATTTAATTCTTCCTCACTATCACTCAGGATAGCAATGTCATCAGCGAATCGTATCATTGATATCATTTCACCTTGTATTTTAATTCCACTCCTGAACCTTTCTTTTATTTCCATCACTGCTTCCTCGATGTACAGATTGAAGAGTAGGGGCAAAAGCCTACAGCCTTGTCTTACACCCTTCTTAATACGAGCACTTGGTTCTTGATCGTCCACTCTTATTATTCCCTCTTGGTTGTTGTACATATTGTATATGACCCGTCTCTCCCTATAGCTTACCCCTGCATTTTTCAGAATCTCGAACAGCTTGCACCATTTTATATTGTGGAACGCTTTTTCTTTAGCCTTGCTTCCATTATTAGCCGTAACGTCAGAATTGCCTCTCTAGTCCCTTTACTTTTCCTAAAGGCGAACTGATCGTCACCTAGCGCATTCTCAATTTTCTTTTCCATTCTTGTAAGCAGCTTCGATGCATGAGCTGTTAAGCTGATTGTGCGATAATTCTCGTACTTGTCAGCTCTTGCCGTCTTCGGAATTGTGTAGATGATGCTTTTTCGAAAGTCAGATGGTATGTCGCCAGACTCATCTATTCTACACACCGACGTGAATAGTCCTTTTGTTGCCACTTCCCCCAATGATTTTAGAAATTCTGATGGAATGTTATCAATCCCTTCTGCGTTATTTGACCGTAAGTCCTCCAAAGCTCTTTTAAATTCCGATTCTAATAATGGATCCCCTATCTCTTCTAAATCGACTCCTGTTTCTTCTTCTATCACATCAGACAAATCTACACCCTCATACGTGCTTTCAATGTATTCTTTCCACCTATCTGCTCTCTCCTCTGCGTTTAACAGTGGAATTCCCGTTGCACTCTTAATGTTACCACCGTTGCTTTTAATGTCACCAAAGGTTGTTTTGACTTTCCTGTAAGCTGAGTCTGTCCTTCCGACAATCATATCTTTTTCGATGTCTTCACATTTTTCCTGCAGCCATTTCGTCTTAGCTTCCCTGCACTTCCTATTTATTTCATACCTCAGCGACTTGTATTTCTGTATTCCTGATTTTCCCGGAACATGTTTGTACTTCCTCCTTTCATCAATCAACTGAAATATTTGTTCTGTTACCCATGGTTTCTTCGCGGCTACCTTCTTTGTACCTATGTTTTCCTTCCCAACTTCTGTGATGGCCCTTTTTAGAGATGTCCATTCCTCTTCAACTGTACTGCCTACTGCGCTATTCCTGATTGCTGTATCTATAGCGTTAGAGAACTTCAAACGTATCTCGTCATTCCTTAGTACTTCCGTATCCCACTTCTTTGCGTATTGATTCTTCCTGACTAATGTCTTGAACTTCAGCCTACTCTTCACTTCACTTGTCAAAGATGTTAGCCCCCCTTTTTAAGGGGAATATGAGAGCTTCATTTTCTAAAAAAAGAAATACAGCTGATCAGCAGATAACTTTCGATAATGTCGGGAAATTCAAATGGTGAAAACTGCCCGTTCCTTTTATGCGGACGGAAGGTAGGGATGATAGATGTGCACGTGTGGGGCGCCTCTGGCTCGATGGCAGGGCTGGTGGGGGAGGGGGGAAGGGTGACAGAGTGGGCAGGGTCTGACCACACAGGCCCAGGCCACGCCAGCCGCAACATCACCAACTAACCGGAAGTTGGCAAGAAGGAGCCAAGGAAGGAGATACTCGGTTGTGATCATGAAAGTCCATCGTGCTTGGCTTCAGGATAGGAGAAGGGAGAAATAGGGAAGAGTGGACTCTGAAGTAACGTGACCGGATATCAGAACTGTCCTTCGGGAGTGGCCGGGTAACTGCACCAGCTACATTCCATCTCATCAGGCGAAACCCTACGCAGATAATTGGCTTGACAAAAAGGCACTGTAGCGTAAATGTCGTTAAGTCACCGCATGTGCTTTCTACAGCAGGGTCCAGAGATCGAGCCACAGTTTGACCACGTCTTCAGAAGCGCAGGGACAGTTCTTCCTTTAACCCAGAGCTTCGCAAGAGTCTTGGCTGCAGGGAAAGACATGTTCACTGGTTAGAATGTGTGGTTGGGTTACGGATGAAGATGCACACAGGAAACAGCTAACCATTTACCGCCTGAGAGTCCAGACTTCACGAACACCGGCGCAAGTCAGCTGATGGGCGTCATCGTCCACCAAGTGACAGGTGGAACATAAAAAAGTGTCCATCAAACTAATAACATGTAAACACGGGATTATTGGAGCGGTCTAAGGCGCTGCAGTCTTGGACTGTGCAACTCGTCCCCGCGGAGGTTCGAGTCCTCCCTCGGGCTTGGGTGTGTGTGTTTGTCCTTAGGGTAATTTAGGTTAAGTAGTGTGTAAGCTTAGGGACTGATAACCTTAGCAGTTAAGTCTCATAAGATTTCACACACATCTGAACATTTTTGAACAAGCTCTGGGCATATCATATCATATCGGTAGGAAAGTTGTCAGGATGTATGGCTGATGAAGGATGTGCCATACTGCAGTCCACCTCATTAACGGATGCTTGCCCTCAACATTGTTGCAAGGTACACCACCAGTAGCTGAGGGTTCAAATGGTTAAAATGGCTCTGAGCACTATGGATTTAACATCTGAGATCATCAGTCCCCTAGAACTTAGAACTACTTAAACCTAACTAACCTAAAGGCCATCACACACATCCATGCCCGAGGCAGGAGTCGAACCTCCGACAGTAGCAGTCGCGCTGTTCAGGACTGAGCGCCTAGAACCGCTCGGCCACCTCGGCTGGCGTAGCTGAAGGAAGAAACCTTTCGGGAGTGGAGCACAGGGGTGGGAGGTGTTGTGGGGGAGGGGACGAGTGCATGGAGGCCGACGTGTACATAACCAAAGTCCACGAATAAGACAGAGAGATGCTATTCAGAGGTGCACTGTGTCCTACCGACACAGGCGGGAAAATGGAGGCCGCCACGTAGATGTTCAAGAGTTATCGTGTGAGTGAGTTCCCTGTGCCTGACCACTGTTTTTTCATGGTGTTCCGGTATCCTTCTAAGGGAGGGTCAGTGTTTTGTACACTGCTGACCATTAAAATTGCTACACCAGGAGGAAATGGTTCAAATGGCTCTGAGCACTATGGGACTCAACTGCTGAGGTCATTAGTCCCCTAGAACTTAGAACTAGTTAAACCTAACTAACCTAAGGACATCACAAACATCCATGCCCGAGGCAGGATTCGAACCTGCGACCGTAGCGGTCTTGCGGTTCCAGACTGCAGCGCCTTTAACCGCACGGCCACTTCGGCCGGCAGGAGGAAATGCAGATGTTGAAAGTTTATTCATTGGACATGTATATCATAATAGAATTGACATGTGATTACATTTTCACGCAATTTGGGTGCATAGATCCTGAGAAATCAGTACCCAGAACAACCACTCTTGGCCGTAATAACGGCCTTGATATGTCTGAACATTGAGTCAAACAGAGCTTGGATGGTGTGTGCAGGTACAGCTGCCCATGCAGCTTCAACACGATACCACAGTTCATCATGAGTAGTGACTGGCGTATTGTGACGAACCAGTAGCTCGGCCACCATTGACCAGATTTTTCAATTGGAGAGAGATCTGGAGAATGTGCTGGCCAGGGCAGCAGTCGAACATTTTCTGTATCCAGAAATGTCCGTACAGGACCTGCAACAAGCGGTTATGCACTATCCTGCTGAAATGTATGGTTTCGCAGGGATCGAATGATGGGTAGAGCAACGCGTCGTAACACATCTGAAATGTAACGTCCACTGTTCAAAGTGCCGTCAATGCGAATAAGAGGTGACCGAGACAGGTAACCAATGGCACCCCATACCACCACGCCCGGTAATACGCCAGTATAGCGATGACGACTGTGCGTTCACTTCGATGTCGCCAAACACGGATGCAACGGTTGCGTGAGTGATCTGGAGGCCACGCCGGAAGTTGAGTACTGCACTGCGTCGGGTGGTGGACGTAAAAACGATGCCAAAGTACCGGAAGTCCTGGACGCAAGGCAGAGACGCCGTTCTTCTCGAGTGTGTCAGCGGACAATTGACGTCAACGAGGATTTGGCCATGCTCGAAGTACTGCCCACCACATCTCTGTACACGGAGGTAACATTAAGACCGCTAGACGAAGGGTCCATCATAGGGTTTACATATTACTGTGAAACTTGTGGCACTGCTGGGTGTTTCAGTGTTACAAATCACGTGGACTACAAATACTGCAGCCATCACCGCTTCATTTGTCCCTGCCTCAGTTGTGCCACTGGTGCATGGTCGGCAGGAGTGGATAACAATGAATAATGATAGCCCTCTAGCGAGCGTGGCCTGAATCACCCGATATCCGTGCTGATTGATCCACGTAATGTACATCACTCTGTTCCAGTTGCATTCATTGCTCCCGCCCGTGTAAGCTATTTCTGCCTGGAGCTCTGATGTGTATCCAGCGGACAGTCGGTGCCAGTACCGTTGAGCCTACCGTCACCCGCATGCAGATGGCCTAGGGGGTAATGCAAGCTATTCCCAACAAGCGATTACCACCGAGTAGCTAATGCTCTATCTGAATTTCAAAATACGCTGAACGTCTGCTTCAAAAGCGATTGCCGCAGCAAGAAGGTAACTTCGGAGACCACTCGCTGAAAAATGTGGTTGCAAAGTAACAACATTAGAATGCTACTATTACTTCATGTGATTCATTGATCTAAAGTATACAACTAATTTTACACTGCCTTTGGTTAAAAAATAAAATCAACCATTTCCTGTACTGCAAGCCATCTAATTGAAATTTTTTTTTTTGGTTCCAACATTACTGAGACAAAGTAGCTCCCAATGAGACACACATTCAACCTATTGAACCACGAATTTACTTTCAAAATGCTTTCTTAAGGAATTTACTTTATTTACTAGCGATTCATCAAGAACATTAACACATTTAACCACACTATATGAGCGAATTCTGCTACCTAGGCAGTAAAATAACGAATGACGGACGGAGCAAGGAGGACATCAAAAGCGGACTCGCTATGGCAAAAAAGGCATTTCTGGCCAAGAGAAGTCTACTAATATCAAATACCGGCCTTAATTTGAGGAAGAAATTTCTGAAGATGTACGTCTGGAGTACAGCATTGTATGGTAGTGAAACATGGACTGCGGTAAAACCGGAACAGAAGAGAATCGAAGCATTTGAGATGTGGTGCTATATAAGAATGTTGAAAATTATATGGACTGATAAGGTAAGGAATGAGGAGGTTCTACGCGGAATCGGAGAGGAAAGGAATATGTGGAAAACACTGATAAGGAGAAGGGACAGGATGATAGGACATCTGCTAAGACATGAGGGAATGACTTCCATGGTACTAGAGGGAGCTGTAGAGGGCAAAAACTGTAGAGGGAGACAGAGATTGGAATACGTCAAGCAAATAATTGAGGACGTAGGTTGCAAGTGCTACTCTGAGATGAAGAGATTAGCACAGGAAAGGAATTCGTGGCGGGCCGCATCAAACCAGTCAGTAGACTGATGACCAAAAAAAAAAAAAAAAAAAAACATATGAGCGTGGAAGTAGTTGCCAATGGGTAACTGATGAAAACAAATTTCATTCAACAAATGGAAATTTAATTCCTAAAAAGCCTTTCTTTTTTATTTTAAATCAGTTTTAAAAACTATAATCCGAAAGCAGCCTCTAAATATCAAGTTACAATTTATTCAGAGGCAGAAATAACAATTTTTTTTTTGACAGTATGTGCTTTCGGGTTGAGAAGCTTGCCGCTCCCTTTCAACACGGCCTAGTCACGACCGCTCACAACAACCTCTGAAGGACTACACTGGTGCAAATCTGCAACACACTAGATTACTTTGAACTAAAAATTTTAACACCTCACACAAACACATAAACTATTCATCCCATAGGTAGGATGGAAATGGTGCAAAGCACTCACATTCAAAAAAATTACTTGCCACCGAAAGTGCAACTTGTTTTTAAAAGAAAACTCTCACGGTGGAAGGGTGGCAACTTTATATACTAAAATGACCACTTAAATAAAACTCATGGAATGCAGTCTTACATAAAACGTACCAACATGCTCTACATTACACATATACCGCCTCTCAAGATCATAGGCAAGATAAAAACATATTTCAGGACGTCGGCCTTTACACCTTAAGCAATAAATTCGCTAACACCGAATCCGACAGACAGACAGACACTAACTGCCTAACAAATGCGTACGGGAGACCCACGAGCAAGCTGGGGACAAGAGACTGACCAAGAAAACAAGTAGAGTTTAACAGGTAAATAAAACAACATATCACGAATCACTTAACTTCTAAAAAATGCTATGTCTGGCGAAGACCTGGCGCAGTACCCCCAAAACGCTCTTCCGAACCGTCCGCTGCCAGCCGCTTCAAGGCGCAGGAAGGCGCGCCGATCTCCCGTCTCACGGCGTCGCAGCTCCCGCCGGCCAGACCGATGTCGTGGGTTGACTCCTGTTGCTCTCGTGTCGGCCGCGAAGCCACTACCCCTCGCTACACGGCGCAGGCCACTGGACTGATGTGGCGACCTCACATGCGCTACGCGACAGACGGACAAGTTATCTTGTGTCCCAGTGCGAGAACAACCAACCGACCGATCCAACCGCCAATGAGCATTGCCTGAACAAACTCCAGCAGACTGGCAGCCTAACACATACTAGCACTCCGGACGACCGACAGACACTGACTGCCCCACACTGACCCGGCTGACCAACTGACCAGACTCGCCCCTAGCGAAGTTTTCTTTTTTCCTTTATAGTTATTTAAACACCTTACATAAGGTGGGCTGGCAGCAGCATACTACGCTGCTCTTCAGCTACAAGTTTTACAATGAAAATACAAAGGAGACACAGAAGATACTGAACAAAGTGGGGGGGGGGGCAAAAAACAGTAGACACAGAAACAAATAACACGAAGCCTTCACACTCGACGAAAAAACACTAAAAACTGTCGACACTGCGCCCAAACACTGACGATTTACACGGTACAGGTGAACGAAGGAGCGTCACGGCGAAGAACACTAAACCAAAAACACAATGGCACAGACACGAGAAACTGATGGCGATGATCTCTGGCGCGTGAATGTCGATTTAACGCGTGCAAGTTCGGGTACCTGCCGAGAGGGGAAGAAGGGGCTGGGGGAGGGAGAGTGAAGAGCAAAGATGCCAATGGCAGAGGAGATAGTAGGAGGAATGAAGGTATAGTGGTAGGGGAAGCCCGGGGGAGGCGTGGGGAGAAAGGGAGGAAGGAGGGAAGGGGGAGAAAAGGGTGCCCATAGGAACAAACACAGGAAGAGGGAGGTTCAAAAATGGTTCAAATGGCTCTGAGCACTATGGGACTCAACTGCTGAGTTCATTAGTCCCCTAGAACTTAGAACTAGTTAAACCTAACTAACCTAAGGACATCACAAACATCCATGCCCAAGGCAGGATTCGAACCTGAGACCGTAGCGGTCTTGCGGTTCCAGACTGCAGCGCCTTTAACCGCACGGCCACTTCGGCCGGCGAAGAGGGAGGGAGGATCAAAGTTGGTAGGAGGGGGTAGATGGAGGGGAGGAGGGCATCAACAGGGAGGGAGAGCTGGCGGAAGCCTCCTTGGGAGAGAGTATGGAGAGAGGAGAGATGGAGAGCAGGTGGTACGTGGGAATACAGGCGTGGCAGTGGATGGGGGCGGGAGAGGATGGGAGAGACAAGCAGGTGAGGAGGATCGAGTTTACGGGAGGTGTAGGGGATCCGTATCCGTTAGAGGAAAAGGAGGAGGTGGGGGAACAGAATAAGGTCGTACAGGATCCGTGTGGGGGAGGGGAGATGTATATGATAGGTGAGGCGAAGAGCATGGCGTTCTAGGATCTGAAGGGATTTGTAAAAGGTAGGTGGAGTGGAGATCCAGGCAGGGTGGGTGTAGCAGAGGATAGGGTGGATGAGGGATTTATAGGTATGGATGATGGTGGATGGGTCCAGACCCCATGTACGGCCAGAAAGGAGCTTAAGGAGACGAGGTCGGGAGCAGGCCTTGGCTTGGATTGTCCAGAGGTGGGGGGGGTCCAGGAGAGGTGACGGCCAAGGGTGACGCCAAGGTACTTAAGGGTGGGGCTGATGGCGATAGGACGGACATAGATGGTGACATAGAAATCGAGGAGGCGGAAGGAAGGGGTGGTTTTGCCTACTATGATCGCCTAGGTTTTGGAAGGATTGACCTTAAGCAACCACTGGTTGCACCAAGTGGTGAATCGGTCAAGATGGGACTGGAGAAGGTGTTGGGAGCACTGCAGGGTGGGGACGAGGGCAAGGAAGGCGGTGTCTTCGGCGTACTCGAGTGGGTTTATGGGGGGTGAAGGCGGCGGCATGTCTGCTGTATACAAGAGGAACAGAAGAGGGGAAAGGACGGAACCTTGGGGCACACTGGCCGAGGGGAAGACGGTGTAGGAATCCTTGTTATGGATGGTGACGTAGGAAGGACGTTGGGAAAGAAAGGACCCAATCAGACAGATGTAGTTAATAGGAAGAGTGATGGTTTGGAGCTCGAAGAGGAGACCGGAATGCCACACACGGTCATAGGCGTGTTTGAGGTCAAGGGAGAGGAAGACAGCAGAGTGACGGGAATTAAGTTGTCCACAGAGGAGGTGAGTGAGGTGAAGGAGAAGGTCATCAGTAGAGAAGGATGGCCGAAAGCCATACAGGGTAACGGGAGGGAGGCGGTGCTGGCGGAGATGCTGGTGGATGCGTCAGGTAAGGATGGATTCCAGACCTTGATGAAGACCGACGTAAGGCTGATGGGATGGTAGGAGGAGACAGCAGACGGCAGGATGTGGGAGATTTCCCACAGGTCGGGGTAGTAGCCGGTGGACAGGACCACATTATAGCCTGGCCAGACTGGAGAGGAAGGAGACAGGAGCTTCACGTAGGTGGCCATAGGTGACATGATCGTGACCAGGAGCAGTGTTGAGTTTCGTGCGGAGTGTAGCGATGAGATCCTGAGTAGTGATGGGGGCATTGAGTTCGCTATGTGCAGTGTTGTCCAAGTACTGGAAACCAGGGGCGAGGGGAGGAACAGAGGTGTCAGTTCGATCGCACACATCCGGGAAGAGGGAGTAATCGAACTGGGGTTCATCAGGGATGGTAAAGACATCAGAAAGGTAGAAGACAAAGTAATTGGCATTACTAAGGTCGTCAGGGAAGGGTTGATCATCATGAAGGAGAGGGCAGTAGGGAGGGAGCTCAGATCCGGCAAGGTGGCGGAAGGCTGACCAGTACTTGGACGAGGTGATAGGAAGTGTATCAATAAGACGGGTGCATGTCTGTCGCCAGTTCCGGCGTTTCTTTGCCACAAGCAAGTTCCTGACGTGTCACTGTAGTTGACGGTGGCGTCGTAGTGTGTCTGGGTCACACGTGTGGAGGAAGGCACGGTAGAGACAGTGTGATTCACGTAGAAGGAAGACAGCCTGTGGGGGTAAAGTAGGACAGTGGGGGTGGATGGCGACAGAATGGACGTGGGCCTCCACGGCCTCAGAAGAGGTCTGCTGGAGAAAGGGGGCGGTACGGTTAACATCATCAGGGTGGTAGTGGGTGAGGGGGTGGCTATCGACCTGGGTAGAGAGGGTATCCCTGTAGGCATTCCAGTCAGCACGGGAATAATCATGGACGTAATTAGGGGGTAGGGACAGTACGAAGGTCGGGACAGAGGCGACTACTGTCTGAAATGGTGAGGAGGAGAGGGAGATGGTCACTACCAATGGGGTCCAAGACATCCACCGCTATGCGGCCAAGGAGGTTAGGGGACTGGAGTTGGATTCAGGGTGGGTGTGCTGGGGAATGGGTACGAGTTCGCCTTGGAGGGAGGAGAGGAACTGATGCCACCGCCGTAACTAGGTGGCTGAACGACTATGGATGTTAAGGTCGGCGGCGATCACATAGGAGGAGAAGATACGGTCAATGTGGGAGAGGAAGTCAAAAGGAATAGAGACGTTGGAGCGGACATAGATGGTGGGGCAGGTGATGGTAAGGCCAAGGAAGAAGAGACTAATAATCAGGTGTTCTGTGGGGTTGGGAAGGAGAGGTTGGAGCTGAACAGGGATCTGCCAGTGGTGGCCAATGGCTACTCCGCCACGTGCTATCCGGAGGGGATTATCAGAGCGGTGAAGGAGGTAGGACGGGGTGTGTACAGTGTGTTGGGGCTGAAGAAAGGTTTCATTGAGGAGGAAGGCACCCACATGGTGGGTTGCGAGGGTGTGCAGGAAGAGGTTCTTGTTTGCGGGAAGGGAACAGATGGTGCTGCAGCGCCATGACAGGGGATTAAACAAGGGTGTCGAGACGGGAGAGGGTGAAATGGGCCTGGTTATGGGAGTAGGTGGCAAACATGTTGAGGTGGAATATGGAACAGGCAGCAAGGGATATCTGCTGGAAGGTGTGTGGGCGCTGGAAAGGGTGGACATTTCGAAGGACGATGGTGAGGAACCTGATGATGTCCACAGGGGTTGGGGGGGACACAGGGAATTGCCAGGAGGGTTGGGGGCGTCCAGAGGGCGGACAGGGATGGTGAGTTCAGGAGTGGTGGGAGGGGGCCGGGCCTCACATTTCTGGGAGTAGGTAGGATGTGGGAGATTACAGGTGTTGCAGGAGGGAGGGGACTGGAGATTGGGGCACTGCCAGAGGAAATGTGCCTGTGTACAGTGCAGGCAGACAGGGGCCTCGCAGCGCTCAGATGTAGTGTGTGTTTTATAGCACAGGCACCTCTGGCAGCGGAGGGATTGAGGAGGGGAACGGGACAGGTCGACATTGTAACATTGGTGGAAGAGGAGGGCACCCTCCTTCAGGAGACTTTCAATGGTGGGGGCGTGTTCCAAGAACACCCACGTAAGGCGAGTGGGGCCGGCCGGGTTAAAGATGCAGCGGACTGCCCGGATTTCCAAGGACAGGTGCGCCTTGAGCTCCGCCAACACCTCCTCCTCTGTGATCGTCGGACTAAGCCAAGTGATCATGGCGGTGAGGGTCAGCGGGTGACGCTGGGGTTGGGGTTGGCGGGAAGGGGATGGAGAAGAAGCAGGGGTGAGGGAGGCATTGGGGCCAAACCGGGTGATGGGGATTCAGGAAAGGATGTCAGTATGAAGGGTGGGGCTGGGGGAGGAGATGAGAACAGAGTCTCTTCGGTGAGTGAGGAGGGAGATGGGGGCTCCTGGAAAGTGTTGGCAGAGGAGGAGTGAGAGGTTCCAGGCGTCAAAGAAGGAAGGATCAGGACAAGAGAGGATGTATTTATATGAGGAGGGAGAGGAGGAGGAGCATGAGGTGGTAGGAGGTCCAGGCAGGGAGACATCCATGGCATCCTGGGGGGGGGGGGGGGGAAGGAGCACAGGGCGGGGCCTTCTTGGAAGCAGAGGAGCACTTGGGCATTTGATGGCGATGGAAGCGTTAGAGGAGACGTGTGGGACAGGATCAACAGGGAGGTTGCGGGAAGTGGCAGGTCCTGGCGTGGTCGTTGGAGCTGGCGCCGAAGATGGGGATGGCGACAGTGAAGGCGATGGCGATGATGTTGATGACGGCGATGGTGAAGGCGAGGGCGAGAGCGGGGCATGGGCCGTGGCCCTCTGGGTCGCCACCCTAGCGGGGGCTGCAGTAACTGGCTGAGGTAGTGGAGGGAAAGGATCAGAGGTGAGGGTGTCGGAGGAAGAAGCTGGGGATGGGGCGAAAAAGAGCGAGGGCAAAGGGAGAGTGACGGAGGGATGGAATCAGGTGGGGGGGGGGTGATTGGGCTCACTACATAATGGTAGTGGTGGCGGCGGAGGGAGAGGTATATAGACTATTGCTATGGTGGTGGTAATGGTAGTGGTGGTGTGGGTTGACATGACGACAAGGAGGAAAAGAGACAGAACAGGACGAATTACAGAAGAAACGGGGGACGGACGAAGACAGACGAAGACGGATGAAGACGGACGAAGACCGGTGGAACTCCAGCAGGGGCCGAAGCCCCACTCTGCTGGCGCTGGCGGGAGGGGACCGCACGAAGGAACGCTGGCTGGCTGGCTGGCTGGGTGGCTGGCTATCCAGCCGGAATGCTGTCAGGAACGCTGGCTGGCTGGCTGGCTGGCTGGCTGTCCAGCCAGAGCGCTGGCAGGAACGCTGGCTGGCTGGCTGGCTGGCTGGCTGGCTGGCTGGCTGGCTGGCTGTCCAGCCGGAACGCTGGCAGGAACGCTGCAGCTGCTGCTGGCGCGGACTGGACCGCTGCTGGCTGGACCGCTGCTGGCTGCACCGCTGCTTGCTGACTGGCTGGCTAGCTGACGCTGCAAAAGCCCTAACGCTTCGATGAGAGGCGAATGCCACAATCGAAGGGCGGTACTCATTACGAGGTACCGCCAGAGATACCCCTACCGAGCTCATAGCGTCCCTGAAATGCACGCGAACAGGCAACCTTTCCTCTCTCCCACCATAGGGAGCCACCAAAGCTGCGATTGCCACAGCGGCGCCACCGCAAAAAAACTGAGGGCGACTGCTTCACACTACGCGCTGCGACGCGCTCTCCAAAACAGCAATTTTTACCACGGCTCACCTATAATAATAATCTGAGTGGCTCAACCATCTGGTGCAAATACACTCCTGGAAATGGAAAAAAGAACACATTGACACCAGTGTGTCAGACCCACCAAACTTGCTCCGGACACTGCGAGAGTGCTGTACAAGCAATGATCACACGCACGGCACAGCGGACACACCAGGAACCGCGGTGTTGGCCGTCGAATGGCGCTAGCTGCGCAGCATTTGTGCACCGCCGCCGTCAGTGTCAGCCAGTTTGCCGTGGCATACGGAGCTCCATCGCAGTCTTTAACACTGGTAGCATGCCGCGACAGCGTGGACGTGAACCGTATGTGCAGTTGACGGACTTTGAGCGAGGGCGTATAGTGGGCATGCGGGAGGCCGGGTGGACGTACCGCCGAATTGCTCAACACGTGGGGCGTGAGGTCTCCACAGTACATCGATGTTGTCGCCAGTGGTCGGCGGAAGGTGCACGTGCCCGTCGACCTGGGACCGGACCGCAGCGACGCACGGATGCACGCCAAGACCGTAGGATCCTACGCAGTGCCGTAGGGGACCGCACCGCCACTTCCCAGCAAATTAGGGACACTGTTGCTCCTGGGGTATCGGCGAGGACCATTCGCAACCGTCTCCATGAAGCTGGGCTACGGTCCCGCACACCGTTAGGCCGTCTTCCGCTCACGCCCCAACATCGTGCAGCCCGCCTCCAGTGGTGTCGCGACAGGCGTGAATGGAGGGACGAATGGAGACGTGTCGTCTTCAGCGATGAGAGTCGCTTCTGCCTTGGTGCCAATGATGGTCGTATGCGTGTTTGGCGCCGTGCAGGTGAGCGCCACAATCAGGACTGCATACGACCGAGGCACACAGGGCCAACACCCGGCATCATGGTGTGGGGAGCGATCTCCTACACTGGCCGTACACCACTGGTGATCGTCGAGGGGACACTGAATAGTGCACGGTACATCCAAACCGTCATCGAACCCATCGTTCTACCATTCCTAGACCGGCAAGGGAACTTGCTGTTCCAACAGGACAATGCACGTCCGCATGTATCCCGTGCCACCCAACGTGCTCTAGAAGGTGTAAGTCAACTACCCTGGCCAGCAAGATCTCCGGATCTGTCCCCCATTGAGCATGTTTGGGACTGGATGAAGCGTCGTCTCACGCGGTCTGCACGTCCAGCACGAACGCTGGTCCAACTGAGGCGCCAGGTGGAAATGGCATGGCAAGCCGTTCCACAGGACTACATCCAGCATCTCTACGATCGTCTCCATGGGAGAATAGCAGCCTGCATTGCTGCGAAAGGTGGATATACACTGTACTAGTGCCGACATTGTGCATGCTCTGTTGCCTGTGTCTATGTGCCTGTGGTTCTGTCAGTGTGATCATGTGATGTATCTGACCCCAGGAATGTGTCAATAAAGTTTCCCCTTCCTGGGACAATGAATTCACGGTGTTCTTATTTCAATTTCCAGGAGTGTATTTACGTTGGAGACGTCTTCGGCGACTGCCCTTCTTAACATACCTGGTGAAAGGATCTTAGGGTTTAATCTAGAAGCCAAATCATTTCTCGCTCCAGTTGTATCATTGAAAGTTGAAGGCTGGGTTAAATGGCAGCCAGAAATGTTTCCTCGGTTCGACTGGGATTGGATCCGTGAACTCTCGATCTCCAGGCGTGCGCTTCACCACTTTTTCTTCCATAATTATATTCAGTAAGTTATTACGAATGAAAATGCCAGAAAACAGAATGTTACAATAAAAATGTGATTCAAAGAATAAACTAAAATAGCTTTGTATACTGCTTGATCTCCTTCTGCTAAAAGAATCTTCCTTCAACAAATGGTGCAGCGGGAGTTTCCTTGTCCACTGCCAACGTCGGCTTCTGTTTCCAACGATGCCATCTAAAATATCTAAACAGACTCATGCTGCTTTTCCGATGCCTCAGTGTTTGCGGCGATCCTTGAATAAACCATTCGCTTTCTTTTCTCGCTGCTTACAATTCACGTCAGCTTGTCTTCGATGTAATGCTGGGCCCTAATTTTACCTTAACCCTGTACTCCCCAACTAGCGGGATGATTGGAGGGGGAGGTGGGCTTCAGAAAATACTGCGTAACAGTGTACGGTACTTCGGTGTGCGTTTAAGGGCGCTCTGAGTTTTTTGCAGATATCACCGTTAGTCAACCACTAGACTGGCGTCATTTGAGTATCTGAGAAGAGGAGCCATGACTTCTCATATCTAGGAAAGGACTGACTGAAAAAAGTTAAAACACAATACAATATAAATCTACATCTGTACTCCACAATCCTACTACAATGTGTGGCATTTGAAACTTTCGTTAGACTATAAAATTCGAAAGGATGGTACGTAATGAATCAGTATCTTATGAATCAGTACAGTAGTAGAATTACAACCAATGGAAGCTATATCGGCATTTATGGAACACAAATGTAACACACAGATGGTTGTTTGAAAATAAATTTGCACTGTCTATAAACTTACTTATTTTCAGTGCGAAAAATAATTATATTGCTAGAAAACAGATAATTTTACAAAATAATAAAAAAATAATAGTCACTGTCACACCGCTATTTTGCATGTAGACTCTCCACTAGAGCCGTCTTGGATGAGTTACTGCAGTGCCACCTAGTTGTCGACTGAACGAACAAGTAACGAGTGAAGCTTGCAAGTATATGTAAGAAGTATTTGTTGTTGTTGTTGTGGTCTTCAGTCCTGAGACTGGTTTGATGCAGCTCTCCATGCTACTCTATCCTGTGCAATCTTCTTCATCTCCCAGTACCTACTGCAGCCTACATCCTTCTGAATCTGCTTAGTGTATTCATCTCTTGGTCTACCTCTACGATTTTTACCCTCCACACTGCCCTCCAATGCTAAATTTGTGATCCCTTGATGCCTCAAAACATGTCCTACCAACCGATCCCTTCTTCTAGTCAAGTTATGCCACAAACTTCTCTTCTCCCCAATCCTATTCAATACCTCCTCATTAGTTATGTGATCTACCCATCTTATCTTCAGCATTCTTCTGTAGCACCACATTTCGAAAGCTTCTATTCTCTTCTTGTCCAAACTAGTTATCGTCCATGTTTCACTTCCATACATGGCTACACTCCATACAAATACTTTCAGAAACGACTTCCTGACACTTAAATCTATACCCGATGTTAACAAATTTCTCTTCTTCAGAAACGATTTCCTTGCCATTGCCAGTCTACATTTTATATCCTCTCTACTTCGACCATCATCAGTTATTTTACTCCCTAAATAGCAAAACTCCTTTACTACTTTAAGTGTCTCATTTCCTAATCTAATTCCCTCAGCATCACCCGATTTAATTTGACTACATTCCATTATCCTCGTTTTGCTTTTGTTGATGTTCATCTTATATCCTCCCTTCAAGACACTGTCCATTCCGTTCAACTGCTCTTCCAAGTCCTTTGCTGTCTTTGACAGAATTACAATGTCATCGGCAAACCTCGAAGTTTTTACTTCTTCTCCATGAATTTTAATACCTACTCCGAATTTTTCTTTTGTTTCCTTTACTGCTTGTTCAATATACAGATTGAATAATATCGGGGAGAGGCTACAACCCTGTCTCACTCCTTTCCCAACTACTGCTTCCCTTTCATGCCCCTCGACTCTTATAACAGCCATCTGGTTTCTGTACAAATTGTAAATAGCCTTTCGCTCCCTGTATTTTACCCCTGCCACCTTCAGAATTTGAAAGAGAGTATTCCAGTCAACATTGTCAAAAGCTTTCTCTAAGTCTACAAATGCTAGAAACGTAGGTTTGCCTTTTCTTAATCATTCTTCTAAGATAAGTCGTAAGGTTAGTATTGCCTCACGTGATCCAACATTTCTACGGAATCCAAACTGATCTTCCCCAAGGTCCGCTTCTACCAATTTTTCCATTCGTCTGTAAAAAATTCGCGTTAGTATTTTGCAGGTGTGACTTATTAAACTGATCGGTAATTTTCACATCTGTCAACACCTGCTTTCTTTGGGATTGGAATTATTATATTCTTCTTGAAGCCTGTGGGTATTTCACCTGTCTCATACATCATGCTCACCAGATGGTAGAGTTTTGTCATGACTGGCTCTCCCAAGGCCATCAGTAGTTCTAATGGAATGTTGTCTACTCCCGGGGCCTTGTTTCGACTCAGGTCTTTCAGTGCTCTGTCAAACTCTTCACGCAGTATCTTATCTCCCATTTCGTCTTCGTCTACATCCTCTTCCATTTCCATAATATTGTCCTCAAGTACATCGCCCTTGTATAAACCCTCTATATACTCCTTCCACCTTTCCGCCTTCCCTTCTTTGCTTAGAACTGCGTTGCCATCTGAGCTCTTGATATTCATACAAGTGGTTCTCTTCTCTCCAAAGGTCTCTTTAATTTTCCTGTAGGCAGTATCTATCTTACCCCTAGTGAGACAAGCCTCTATATCCTTACATTTATCCTCTAGCCATCCCTGCTTAGCCATTTTGCACTTCCTGTCGATCTCATTTTCGAGACGTTTGTATTCCCTTTTGCCTGCTTCATTCACTGCATTTTTATATTTTCTCCTTTCATCAATTAAATTCAATATTTCTTCTGTTACCCAAGGATTTCTATTAGCCCTCGCCTTTTTACCTAATTGATCGTCTGCTGCCTTCACTACTTCATCCCTCAGAGCTACCCATTCTTCTTCTACTGTATTTCTTTCCCCCATTCCTGTCAATTGTTCCCTTATGCTCTCCCAGACACTCTCTACAACCTCTGGTTCTTTCAGTTTCTCCAGGTCCCATCTCCTTAAATTCCCACCTTTTTGCAGTTTCTTCAGTTTCAATCTGCAGTTCATAACCAATAGATTGTGGTCAGAATCCACATCTGCCCCTGGAAATGTCTTACAATTTAAAACCTGGTTCCTAAATCTCTGTCTTACCATTATATAATCTATCTGATACCTTTTAGTATCTCCAGGATTCTTCCAGGTATACAACCTTCTTTTATGAATCTTGAACCAAGTGTTAGCTATGATTAAGTTATGCTCTGTGCAAAATTCTTCAAGGCGGCTTCCTCTTCCATTTCTTCCACCCAATCCATATTCACCTACTATGTTTCCTTCTCTCCCTTTTCCTACTGACGAATTCCAGTCACCCATGACTATTAAATTTTCGTCTCCCTTCACTACCTGAATAATTTCTTTTATCTCGTCATACATTTCTTCAATTTCTTCATCATCTGCAGAGCTAGTTGGCATATAAACTTGTACTACTGTAGTAGGCATGGGCTTTGTGTCTATCTTGGCCACAATGATGCGTTCACCATGCTGCTTGTAGTAGGTAACCCACACTCCTATTTTTTTATTCATTATGACACCTACTCCTGCATTACCCCTATTTGATTTTGTATTTATAACCCTGTATTCACCTGACCAAAAGTCTTGTTCCTCCTTCCACCGAACTTCACTAATTACCACTATATCTAACTTTAACCTATCCATTTCGCTTTTAAATTTTCTAACCTACCTGCCCGATTAAGGGATCTGACATTCCACGCTCCGATCCGTACAACGCCAGTTTTCTTTCTCCTGATAATGACTTCCCCTAAAGTAGTCCCCGCCCGGAGATCCGAATGGGGGACTATTTTACCTTCGGAGTATTTTACCCAAGAGGACACCATCATCATTTAATCATACAGTAAAGCTGCATGTCCTCGGGAAAAATTACGGCTGTAGTTTCCCCTTGCTTTCAGCCGTTCGCAGTACCAGCGCAGCAAGGCCGTTTTGGTTAATGTTACAAGGCCAGATCAGTCAATCATCCCTGCAACTACTGAAAAGGCTGCTGCCCCTCTTCAGGAACCACATGTTTGTCTGGCCTCTCAACAGATACCCCTCCGTTGTGGTTGCACCTACAGTACGGCCATCTGTATCGCTGAGGCACGCAAGCCTCCCCACCGACGGCAAGGTCCATGGTTCATGGGGGGAAGAAGTATTTATATGTACAAAATTGTTAAGGCTTTCCTGGCCACTTATTGACAAACCGCCTATTGGCTTCTGTCTCGGGTTCTTCGGACGACTTTCATCTAATGATTTTACAGACGTTTCGCCAGCACGAGTGGCTGGTATTGTCAAAACTTCACCCTCCATTGCCGGTGGTGAACTGGAGCCGAGCTCGCAGCCGCAGACTATATGCACCTGGCGTGCCAACGTCCGAGGGCTTCTCCGGAGTCATTTCCGGTGCGGTTCTCCTCTTGCAACCTGCGACGGTCGGTCGCTGCAGTACGGGAAGCCACGATCCGTTTACCTTAAGGCACTCCTCTTTCTTGTCGAAATTGTTCGCGTTTTTTTTTTTTTTTTTTTTTTTTTTGTATTTCTACAGCTTCTCTGAACAAGCGCGTGTGATAGTGCTTCTCTACAGCCAGAACTTCCGTGTCGGCGAATTTTATTACGTGCTCGGTGTCACGCAGTGCGTGCTCCACCTACCCCAGCCTGCAATGTTGCTTATGTTCTTTGATCCTGGTGTTGACTGTCTGCCGATAAGGGGAATGCGACCGTCGTAATATAGACCGAAGATTATGAGCAAAGGATCCGAGACGTATTAGATCCGACGAATTATCGAAAACTAAACGCAGATCCGACGCAGCGTATCACACGGAATACTGAGTGAGATCGACCACGTAATAAAATTCGCTGTAGAGAAGCACTATCACACGCGCTTGTTCAGAGAAGCTGTAGAAGTACAAAAACCCGCGAACAGCTTCAACAAGAAAGATGAAAGTCTTAAGGTAAACAGATCCTGGCTTCCCGTACTGCAGCAAACGACCGTCGCAAGTAGCAAGAGGAGAACCGCACCGGAAAATGACTGCGGAGAAGCCCTCGGAAACTGGCGCGCCAGGTACATATAGTATACGGCTGCGAGCTCGGCTCCAGTTCACCAACGGCAATGGAGAGTGAAGCTTTGACAATGCTAGCCACTCGTGCTGGCGAAACGTCAGTAAAAATCATCAGACGAACGTCAGCTGAGGAACCCGAGGCACAAGCCAATATTTAAATGTAAGTCAGAATATCACTATAACATCAAATATGAAATTCCGCTGAAAGCAATTAGCTGTGCAATAATATGGAAAACATTTCTAAACAAATGCACCTTGAGCATAGTGTTCTTTCCACAGGGCCGTAATTAGCCATCATCCATTTCGTCTCAATGTAACAAGCATTCATTACTTGTAGGATCTCATGTATAACGACGTGAAACAGAAATGTAGAGTCGTTTTCTCATACTAACAGTTGCATAATTTTAACTGCAGCGTATTAGGATGCAATACCTTACACTGACTTTAAGTAGCTATGAATTTGCGCATTATGCATCAAGCATTTACTGTGGGAGTCAAGGTACTTTGTTTACTAAAATTTTGTACATTTTCTAGTTTCTAGTTTCTAGATATCAGATCCGACTTGGTTTATAAATAGAAGCTTTCAAGGAATGAATTTCAGTCTGCACAAGAGTAAAGTGAAAAAGGTGTGAAAATAGAATTGATTGAAAGAGAAAGTCTGGCATATTTATCGAATACTAAGAACATTTAATTAATTTTCTTGTAGTTTACAGTACGAATTACGTTATGTATATAGAGTGAAGTACGGTTCTCCACCCATACGCCAGACACGATCACCTTCCGTCGCGGTAGTGCCACATGGCCGCCCGGATCCCGGTCCTCTTCCCACTGTACATTCTGGTGACATCTACTAGCAGCAATCAGGTAGAATGGCTACATTCCTGCTATATCTTTCTGCAATATCGCAGAAGGAACATTCAGCTCGTTCAAATTCAGTAAGGTGTGGATAATGACGTCTTTGTCGCTTTAAAGGCATTCTTGACTGACGTCAACCTACGCGTCCAATGTCAAAAGCAGTTGAAACTCACGGCTGTTACAGCATGTATTTAAGACAAACATGAGTTATATCGGCACAAGGGTGCTACTACCGTCCCTCTTATGCGACTAGAGCGAAATCTGAATTGACTTCAACTTTCAGATTCAGAAACTTGTGGAACAACTTTCGTTTATTTCACGTAACTTGTTCTTAACCGTGGTCCAGGGGTAGCGTCTTTGATTCATAATCAAAACGTCTTCGGTCCCGGGTTCGATCCCCGCCACTGCCTAAATTTTGATAAATAATCAGCATTGACGGCCGAAGACTTCCAGCATAAGAAGTCAGCCTCATTCTGCCAACGGCCTTGTCAAAGAGGGCGGAGGAGCGGATAGAGGTTGAAACACGTGTATTCAGTAGCAGCGATGGCGAGGCATGACAGAATCTCTGACCAGAGAGTTATTTATCGTTGCTAGTCTGCGCTTGACCGCGCGAGAGTTCAGTGCAGTTGCGAGGCAGTAGTTGTACGTAGCGAGTCGCGAGAGCATGTAGTTCGTTCGTGCCAGTAGCGCGCGAGAGACAGTCGGAGTTGTGTGTGAGGAGTCGGCGGGCGTCGACATGGGTCTCCGGTCAAGATTCGGGACAAGGTATATTTTTAAATAAGGTAATGAAGCTGCATTGCGCACATGTGATAATGTAATGTATATTAACTGTAATTAATTTGTTCAAGAATTGCCCCAATAATAATTTTGTTCTGAAAGCAATTTTTTAAGAAAATAATCATTACAATTAAAACAATATTTCCTTTGCTTTTCCTCCCAGAATCAATTTATCAGGTTGATTTCAACGTTAATTTTGTGGGGATTTAACATTTTTGCACATTTTTATCATCATTGACTTCTATTACTGTTGGAAGCTAACATTTGGCACTATTTGCAATTCTTATTCAATTCTTTTCATTTACATATTTTTGCGCGAAGGTTACACTTGGCTCTATGCCCATTAACATTTAAATATTGTCATTTCAAAATTCTCCGGGGAAGTTACACTTGGCGACATCCAGTCAAGGATCGTATTTCTTTGAGAATCATCTGAAAAGTAGTCAGATACTTGCTCTTATTTACTTAATATAATGAGCATTTGGCGCACCGCTTTTACTAATTTTATGACTTTCTTTCCTCAGATCATCGGCAATTCGTTGCTCTGTTGTATTTGTGTGTTGCTTTTGCATTGTGCTTATTTGTTTTGTGAATAATTGTGACTATTGTAAAAATGCCGCGAAAGACTGTGAATAGTGTATCGCGAGGTATTATGAACGAAATAACCGACTTAAACAACTTCACCGATAGTACTTGTGACACGCAGTGTAATGATGACAATCCTGCGTTCACTGACAATCAGTGCGTTCCCACCACTCATGATGATTTTTATCTTAATGATGAACAAACGAACTCAATTGTCTCCTCTGTTAATTTGACGGCAATTGATGACGCGAGGCGCCCTATTGTAATGAGTGCTGCCCAGCTTAACACACCCGGTTTGGAAAATTCAAATAAAGTACAGACAAATTTTTCTAATGAAAATGGACGGTGTACTGAAAGTACGACGGATTTATTTAATTCCGAAATAGTGACTGACAATGTACATTTGAGTGGCAAACCTTTTCGTAAATCTCAGAATAACCAAATGGTTACAGAAAGCGAGATAATTCCAGATCCATCATTAAACAGCACAGAGAAGAGAAATGCAAATTTTGGGTTGGATCAAATTATGGCATTTTTTAAACAATTTGATAAAAAACTAGACAACAGTAATGAAGATCTCAAACAACTTAATGAACAGGTCAAACAACAGAGTGAAGATTTCAGACAACTTAGTGAGCAGAACAAACAGTTTAATGAAAAATTGGACAACAATTCCAGACAGCTTTGTGAACAGATCAAACAGCTTAATGAAAAACATGACAGCCTTAATGAAAAATTAGACAACAATTCTAGACAGCTTAGCGAGCAGATTACAGCCGTTGCCGCGCAGTGTCATGACACTAAGGAACAGTTACGCGAGGAAATTGAGGTTTGTTCAAGAAAAAGTAGCGAAGAAATTAGATCGGTTGCTCAAGAATTAAGGGATATGCAAGCAGCTGCAACAGAATCACTCAGAGACGAAATTAGTACAGTCGGTAAACAATGCTCTGAAAAAGCTACACAATTACGCGACGAGTTTAAAGCAATGACAGCAGAATTTTCGCGCACAATGGATGCAAAGATAGACGCGAAATTCGACCAACAGAACACTCAGATTGACGAACGTTTTAATCACCACATACAAAACAGTGATACGCGTTTCCGCAAATTTATTCAGGATCAAAATAAAGTAAAACGTAAAGTCATGGAAACAATCACTGCACAGAGACAGGAAGACAAACGTAAATTGTTTGCGAAAGCAAAGACATACGTAGGCAACAATATTGCTACAGTGTCCGACGAAATTAATACCATCAAACAGTTAAACACAGAATTGCGCGATGAAATTTCCGGTCTTAAATCAAAAACAGATACACACACAGCAGATATTCAGACAATGACAGAAAGATTCGAACAATTAGAACTAACACAGGATTCCGATGTCGTCAAAGCTGAGGTTAAAAAACTGAACGAAACTACACGTAAATTGCAGAAACAGATTAATGCCTCTGACACTAAGACCGATGATCAGGTAAAAATACTGACTGAAAAATGTGATGAATTGGCCAGTCGTATTGATGTTATTGAAAGTAATAATGAGAGCAAATCAGACGATACTGCACCGATTTCATTTAATCAAACACCTGAATTTCAAAATCTACAGCAGACGATTAATGAGATCGATTCGTATAATAACACCTTGCGTAGAAAATTGTCAAGTTTACAGCAAGAGGTAACAGAGATAAAAAGTGTTTCAGCGTCTAACACATCACAGCAGACGCCACTTAGTGAACATTTGTCAGACTCACGCAGCGCGTATAACTTGGGTAATCTACAGACAGTACGGGACTTATATTCCGAACAACCACAATTCAACAGATTCTCTTACAATCCTGAACCTGTTCCATCATAGAGAGACGATAATTTTGATTACAAACATTTTCTGTCAGTGAGAAAATCTAAAGTGTTTAAAAATGACAGAACACAGATTCACCCACTGGATTAGATACAACAGTTTAGCTTTGCTTTTCCACCGACTTGGCCTGTTACGCATAAACTTGAATTTATTTGCAATTTTTTGGAAGGGGTACCGGCAACTCGTATGAGACCGATCGCGAGGCAATGCTATTCAGTAGAAGAGTTTCAGAATGCTTTTCTATCAGCGTATTGGTCGAAGACGACACAGCGCGGAAATAAAGATCAGTTAATTAGTTTACCGAATTATGAGAACACCAATTTTCCCAGTGTCACGCAATTTTTTGAGCACATGGTCCAACAAAACCAATACCTAAGTGAGCCATATAGTGAATCTGCACTCATACAATTATGCATTTCTAAATTACCACGATCATTAAGAGTGTCACTTCTAACGGGTCAGCAAAAAGAAAATATTTCAGCATTCAGAGATCTGTTACAGCTCTTGGAAGTACAACAATCTGATTACTCCTTTGTAAACAAAAATTTTTCGTATAATAACCAACGTCAACAAACTTACAATAATTACGATCAGTCACGTAATTTCAATAGTAAAAGTAACAGACGCTTTAGGCACGACAACTACCAGAACTTTAATAACAGACAAAATTCTAATTATCAATATCGTCAAAATTTTCAGCAACAGGAGCCACATTTTAGTAACAATAGAGGTTTTTCACAACAACAGCAACAAAACCAGCCGGTTAGCCTACCTAACCAACAATGTAATACACAAGGTCAACCTAACTTTAATGTTTCGCCGCATGGACGTATAGTCCCTGATACAACAAATAGTAACGCACGGCAGCAAAGGAACAACTACGTACGGAAAACACAGTATTTCAATTCCTATCGCAATGCACCGTATAGGAATGACTATTACGACAGATGTAAAAATAATGAGGACAATTTTCAGCGTACATATAATAACAGTCGGTCTTACCAACAGCAAAATCATCCGCAAGAACATATTCTCATGAATGAACCTGACAGTAGGTATCATCCAGAGCGTAATACGTCTGGAAGAAGTAATAGAACAGTTCAAATAGTCGAAATGCCACAACATCCTCCTGAAAATAATAACACGTCAGATAGAATCTGACTAGATACTGTACAGGTCGCATCTTCCAGTAACACAAGCACTAGTTTTGACACGCAGAATGTTGTTCACGAAAATGTAATTACTTTTGACGATATCAGAGACACTCTTTTACAGGAAAGACCAGTTGTTCAGAAAACTATTTCACATCCTGTCATCGAAATTAAAATTGGTTCATCGAAATTTTCAGCAGTAATCGATTCCGGATCACCTATGTCAGTAATAAATGAAGAAACTTTCAACGAGTGTAACAAAGAGAATACCTATCCTACATTACCATTACGCAAAACGAAAGTAAAAGGAGCAGTATCTAGTAAAGGAGTAGACGTTAAATTACAGACGCATTTATCATTTTGCATTGCAGGTCACACATTTCACTCAAAGTTTTGGATTATTCCGTTATTGACGACCGACATTATTTTAGGTAGGAATTTTCTGGTACAACACGACGCAGTTATTGATTTTCAAAATTCCTATTTAATGTTGAAGGACGAGAATGTACAATTGGCTTTAGAATTTCAGCACTCATTATCGGCAGAAGAAGAAACAATTAATTGTACAGAGGTCATTTCCGTAACACGTAACATAGACTGTAATTCCACATTGTTCACGGATACATACGTACATAACTATAATACTCCAGACGAAGCTGACTACGATGTAATGCAGATGATTTCTGACAGGGTTAAACAAAGCAGTGCAAATACAGATGACGAACGCACGCAACTACGCCAAATTCTTTTACAGCAAGCTCCAGTTTTCGACAACATTCCTGGTACTATGTCCGGTTTTATGTATGAATTTCAAGTCAAACAGCACGACACATTTAAAGCAAAGCATTATCCCATTCCATATATCCACAGAGAACAAGTTAAAAAAGAATTGCAAGATATGCTTGACCAAGGAATTATTGAACCAGCAGTTAGTCCGTACATAAACCCGCTGCATATTGTTAAGAAAAAAGATTGCTCACTTCGCCTCGTACTTGATTCACGTCACATTAATGACATTATTATTAATGAAACAGATCGACCACAGACACTAGAGGAACTTTTACAGAAATTTCATGGTACTGCTATTTATTCCACATTAGATCTAAAATCGGGATTTTGGCAAATTCAGCTTCATCCGAATTGCAGAAAGTATACAGCTTTTCTCTGTTTTGGTGACTGTTATCAATTTTGTAAATTACCATTCGGCTAAACTATTTCTTCTGCAGCTTTTATTCGCGGTTTGAACACAATACTTCCGACAGAACTTAAAGACAGAATCACGACGTACGTAGACGACATTCTTACTGCAGAAGCTAGCTGGTCTGAACGCAATATGATTCTTGAACGACTGTTGCAAACTTTTCATGCACAAGGACTCACAGTTAACCTCAGTAAATCACACTTTGGCAAAACTTCCATAAAATTTCTTGGACATGTAATTTCAGCAGAAGGCATTGCGCCTGATCCGGAAAAACTACAAGCTTTACGTGACATTACTGTTCCTACGACGAAGAACAATTACGCAGCTTTTGGGGCTTCATTAACTTTTTCGTAAATTTATTCATCATTCTGCTTTAGACACACCTAGATTATGCCAATTGACAGCTAAAAACACTATTTGGTCCTGGGATAAGCAAGCACATTCCGAATTCATGAACCTGAAACATGCTTTGTTGAATGCACCACTTTTATCACACCCAGATCTTACCAGAAATTTTTCCATTGCCACCGACAGTTCCAACACCGCTTTAGGGGTACATATTTTTCAGGAAATTGAAGAAGATGGCTCAACAGTAATTAAAAACATCGCATTTGCAAGCCGAATTCTGTCACCTGCGGAACGAAATTATTCTGTTACAGAATTGGAAACGTTATGTGTTGTATGGGCTTTTACGAGATTTCGGCACTTTCTTTATGGCAGACATACCACCGTCTACACAGATCACAGAGCGATACAATTCTTACTTTCGGCTAAATTCACTCACGACAGATTAAACGGATGGAAGCTTTATTTACAGGAATTTAATTTTACAATAGTTCACATTCCAGGCACACAAAATATTATAGCGGACGCACTATCTCGTTCTCTCAGCAACAATCAGCAAGACGTCGCAACCAACTTCTGCAAAGCAAATTTCAGCGTGATGTACATCCAACAAGTTGCATTTGAAAATTTTATTTCGTCGTCATTACAGGACATAGCAAAAGAGCAAAATAAAGACAACGTGTGGAAAGAAATTAAACACCTTTGGCATGATAAGAATAATGTTACGATTAGAAACCATTACACTGTACGCAATGACATTCTATTTCGCCGCTCTCATCCTGACAGCAATAATTGGTTATTATGCATTCCTGACGAACTGGTTAACAAATTAATATGGTATACTCATTTAAGTTACGCACATTACGGAGCCAGAAAATGTTTTCTTATACTGAGACAGAACTGTTATTTTACCAACGTGGAGAAACGTATACGACGAGTTTTAGCGTCATGTAAAATCTGCCAGAAAGCTAAGTCAGACACAACTTCACATATTCCTCCATTACATCCAATTGTACCTGTTAAATTAAGACATATGGCCGCAGTAGACATTTTTGGTCCAGTTCCGAGAACTAACAGAGGTTTTTGCTACATCTTTGTCGCTGTCGAACTCACTTCAAAATTTGTTACTTTCACTCCGTTACGCAAAGCTACTGCTAAAACCGTTTCGAAAGCATTTGTAAAACATTTTCTATTTCATGTAGGGCATGTGATGAAAGTAATTTCCGACAATGGATCACAATTTCGTTCTGCTATATGGACACGCATGTTACGAGCTAGAAACATTTCTCCGATCTATATATCCAAGTACCATGCTTCTTCGAACCCTTGTGAACGATTAATGAAAGAAATTGGTAAACTGTGTAGAATATACTGCCACAAAAGACATATTGATTGGGACACACACATATTCTCATTCCAAGATGTAATTAATTCCATTCCAAATGAATCCACTATGCTATCTCCATCTGTTATACTGAAAAACGTTGAACCACCAAACAAAATTACAGAATTTTCCTACATCTCGTCGATTACGACACCACGAAATAATTGACATTGCGCTGAACAACATCAAACGTGCCGCAGATCGCCGGAGAAGACAGCAAAAACAGGTTTGTACACGCCGAGACTTTCACATTGGACAGAAGATATTAGTACGTACACACTATTTATCCAGCAGAATAAAAGGTAAGTGCAGTAAATTTGAACTTCTATACGCAGGTCCATATCGGATTCGCAGCATTCCTCACCCCAATGTTGTACACGTCGAAACTCTGAGAACCAGAAAAAGTAAAGGCAACCACCATGTCTCTAACATTAAACCCTTTATTGAGTGAAGACACTTTATGATTTAACATGCTATGATGCCATTTACATATTTTATGACTATTTCTGCAATTATATTCACATGACTACTTATTGATGATTATCGTATTTTTTCTTGGCAAGTGCCCGGCAAGGTAAGGTTAGCAGGTCGCTTTTCTTGTCGTTACACATCAGACCGTGCACATTTTCCATTTTTGTTTATGTATGTACGATTGTTTTCATGTTTTGTTTGTATGAACTATGAAATGGTTAAGATATAACAAACACCAGTTGACTTTGACATTTTTTGCCGTATGACATCTCAAGATCGTGACTGTTTTACATTTTTTTTGCTGCTGCATTGTGATATTCTGTGTACACTCTTTGCATCTGAACACTGTCAATGTCTTTAACATATTACGTTTTCTGTCATGTTATGCTGTATGTTTAATTATGTTACCATAAACCAGTCATTATTTAGTGAGTATATGATGTAAATGCACGACATTAATACTTGTTCATAATTTTCAGAAAGAAATAACGTGTAAAGGAAATAAATTAAACAGAAATGGGAATTTCACATACGGAATAAACGAAAGAAGATGCAAAAACCCTATGAGGAAGAGTAAATGGATCAGAATTAATAAGCATTAACAAGAATGTACTATACACATCGTAGAATAGCAGTCTTAACAAATTTTTTCTTTCAGAATACACGGCGATTGATGCAGGCTGTCAGACAGAACTACACATCTTAGTTTTAGTGATGAAATATGCTATAGATAAGGAATAGTTATGTAATGAGTAATGAAGTGATTTTTTGGCAGATGATAATGAATGCTGATGAATAATGATGAAGAATATGCTACTATGGATAATGAAGTTTTTCTTTACAGGTGATGATAATAATGGAGTTATGATAATATAAGTAATGAAGTGATGGATAGTGAAGTTTTTTTCCTTACAGATGAAGATATTGTTGAAGTTATGTATTTATGCTATGTAGTTATTTAAGTATATGTTGCAGTTCGCTTTGACAGCACGTGTTATATTGCGTAGTATAATGACGGAAGGTTTTGGAAAGGACAGCTATGGAACACATTTTTATACACATTTCACTACCTGTTAATTCGAAATTCACTACTTTTCAGCATATAATGCACTTCTTCTTTCAGCTTAATAATCCATTTTTTAAATATATTTTTGCAGGAGAAATTATTTATGAAATTAATGTACTATAAGCAGTGGTTCATTAAATCTATGTCATCTATGAATGTGATTAAATATACTCTACTTGTTGCATAATCTTGCCACAGCTGACTTATGACGAATGACGTTACACATTTTCATTTACACCAACAACCCAGAAGCAAATTTTTCTCTCTTGCTTTCCTCTATAATTACCCAACGCAATGCATTGCTAACAAAAAAAATGTATTACCAGTCCCAAATTATGATACCAGTTTAAGAGAGTTCTGAGTAATGCTGACCAGCTATGAATAATATGTCACCTGAAAAATGAATAGTACTAATTACTATATAGAGATAACCAATGCTTTGTAACTAAAAAGAATGGTACTAATTATGCTTTGTAACTAGAAAATGAATGCTATTCATTATGCTTTGTAACTGAGAAAAGAATGCGATTATTTAATACTTTGTAACTAGGAAAAGAATGCTACTAATTATGCTTTGTAACTAGAAAATGAATGCTATTCATTATGCTTTGTAACTGGGAAAAGAATGCGATTATTTAATAATGCTTTGTAATTAGGAAAAGAAGGCTACTGATTATTACTATATTGAAATGACAAATGATTAATTAATAATGCTTTGTAACTAGAAAATGAATGCTATTCATTATGCTTTGTAACTGGGAAAAGAATGCGATTACTTAATAATGCTTTGTAAATAGGAAACGAATGCTACTAATTATGCTTTGTAACTAGAAAATGAATGCTATTCATTATGCTTTGTAACTTGGAAAAGAATGCGATTATTTAATAATGCTTTGTAAATAGGAAAAGAATGCTACTAATTATGCTTTGCTATTCATAATGCTTTGTAACTAGGAAAAGAAGGCTACTGATTATTACTATATTGAAATGACAAATGATTAATTAATAATGTTTTGTAACTGGAAAATGAATGCTACTAATTAATAATGCTTTGTAACTGAGAAATGATGACTGTATCGGGATGACCAATGATAGAGTATCAACATTCTTATTGACTACCTCCTGTTTTAAGTAATGACTTCTGATGATTTGTAATTAGAGAATAGGTGCAAATATTCTATGTAAAACAATTAATGAACATTTTTCTGTAATACTACATACATGGTACAGAAATGTTGAATAACTGGGCTATGAATGCCGCAAACTACTAATGTAATTCCTAATGAAGACTAGTATGTGACTTAATGTCCTACACCTTCTGACCTAACTACCCTGAATTACTGCAATATCCATTTGTCCTGTACATCCTCCTGATCATGGAGCACTATATTTGGTTTTTGCACTAATTCTACGTTGGTGCGCCTTGTAAGAGTGTGGTGTTGACACGACATGCTGTCCACCACCGTGAGCGATGGAGACGTTATTATGGTCCCACTGTTTGGTGTACCTAATGTACTGCCAAAGTGAAAACTTGGAATATTACTACGACATTTCAGTGTCTTGGCTACGCTGATAAATACTTCTGGGAAAAGAACTTCAAATTGTCTCACTTGGTGTTGTACTTCTGTGGAAAGATATGGACTTTCAGTGCAGCTGCATGCAACCTAAAGTGCTACAACCATGATGCAGTCCTTCCCTTTCCTATCCTAATTCTTCTAACATAGTGAAAATAATTTTTTTGTTGCTAATATCATTTATATTCATGGCCTATACATTTTTTTCGATTTGCTGAAGTGTAGTACATGTGCACTTATGTCACTTATCAACATTTTTTTGCTATTATGTTTATTTGTTGTGAAAATGCTAAAGAGTTTTTCAGTGCGTGTGCACTTATGTCATTTGTTTTGTACTCACATTTTGTTATTGTCTAATATGTTTTGTACTTGGTGCATGTGCACCACATTTACTTCATGATCTACATCTGAATATTCTGTGATTGTAAAGTTAATTGGTTAAGAAAAAAATTGTTGCTCATGGCAAGTCCAAATGACTCACCATCGCTGCCAAATTTTTGCCCCCCAAGTGGAGGGTTATGAAACACGTGTATTCAGTAGCAGCGATGGCGAGGCATGACAGAATCTCTGACCAGAGAGTTATTTATCGTTGCTGGTCTGCGCTTGACCGCGCGAGAGTTCAGTGCAGTTGCGAGGCAGTAGTTGTACGTAGCGAGTCGCGAGAGCATGTAGTTCGTTCGTGCCAGTAGCGCGCGAGAGACAGTCGGAGTTGCGTGTGAGGAGTCGGCGGGTGTCGACATGGGTCTCCGGTCAAGATTCGGGACAAGGTATATTTTTAAATAAGGTAATGAAGCAGCATTGCGCACATGTGATAATGTAATGTATATTAACTGTAATTAATTTGTTCAAGAATTGCCCCAATAATAATTTTGTTCTGAAAGCAATTTTTTAAGAAAATAATCATTACAATTAAAACAATATTTCCTTTGCTTTTCCTCCCAGAATCAATTTATCAGGCTGATTTTAACGTTAATTTTGTGGGGATTTAACATTTTTGCACATTTTTATCATCATTGACTTCTATTACTGTTGGAAGCTAACATTTGGCACTATTTGCAATTCTTATTCAATTCTTTTCATTTTCATATTTTTGTGCGAAGGTTACACTTGGCTCTATGCCCATTAACATTTAAATATTGTCATTTCAAAATTCTCCGGGGAAGTTACAAGGTTCAGGGCACTCTGTTGTCCTAGGGGTGGGAAATTGCCCCTAAAGGCGGAAGAATCAGCAATGATAAACGACATGAGGATGAAGAAGGCAATGGAAACCACTGCATTAAAGACACGTGACGTGTATCCGCACGACATGTGGCCTGTAATTGAAGAAGTGTCATGTTGATCTCTCCATTGGCAAAAGATTCCGGAATAGTCCCCCATTCGGATCTCCGGGAGGGGACTGCCAAGGGGGAGGTTACCATGACAAAAAGATTGAATAATCAACGAAAGGATAACTTTCTACGAGTCAGGGCGTGGAATGTCAGAAGCTTGAACGTGGTAGGGAAACTAGAAAATCTGAAAAGGGAAATACAAAGGCTCAATATAGTTATAGTATTGGTCAGTAAAGTGAAGTGGAAGAAGACAAGGATTTCTGGTCAGATGAGTATCGGGTAGTATCAGCAGCCGCAGCAAATGGTATAACAGGTGTAGGATTCGTTATGAATAGGAAGGTAGGGCAGAGGGTGTGTTACTGTGAACAGTTCAGTGACCGGGTTGTCCTAATCAGAATCGACAGCAGACCAACACCGACAACGATAGTTCAGGTATACATGCCGACGTCGCAAGCTGAAGAAGAACAGAAACAGAAATTGTATGAGGATATTGAAAGGGTAATGCAGTATTTAAAGGGGGACGAAAATCTAATAGTCATGGGCGACTGGAATGCAGTTGTAGGGGAAGGAGTAGAAGAAAATTTTACAGGAGAATATGGGCTTGGGACGAGGAATGAAAGAGGAGAAAGACTAATTGAGTTCTGTAACAAGATTCAGCTAGTAATAGCGAATAACCTGTTCAAGAATCACAAGAGGAGGAGGTATACTTGGAAAAGGCCGGGAGATACGGGAAGTTTCAATTAAATTACATCATGGTCAGACAGAGACTCCGAAATCAGATACTGGATTGTAAGGCGTACCCAGGAGCAGATATAGACTCAGATCACAATATAGTAGTGATGAAGAGTAGGCTGAAGTTGAAGACATTAGTCAGGAAGAATCAATACGCAAAGAAGTGGGATACGGAAGTACTAAGGAAAGACGAGATACGTTTGAAGTTCTCTAACGCTATAGATACAGCAATCAGGAATAGCGCAGTAGGCAGTACAGTTGAAGAGGAATGGACATCTCTAAAAGGGGCCATCACAGAAGTTGGGAAAGAAAACATAGGTACAAAGAAGGTAGCTGCGAAGAAACCATGGGTAACAGAAGAAATACTTCAGTTGATTGATGAAAGAAGGAAGTACAAACATGTTCCGGGAAAATCAGGAATACAGAAACACAAGTCGCTGAGGAATGAAATAAATAGGAAGTGCAGGGAAGCTAAGACGAAATGGCTGCAGGAAAAATGTGAAGACATCGAAAAAGATATCATTGTCGGAAGGACAGACTCAGCTTACAGGAAAGTCAAAACAACCTTTGGTGACATTAAAAGCAACGGTGGTAACATTAAGAGTGCAACGGGAATTCCACTGCTAAACGCAGAGGAGAGAGCAGATAGGTGGAAAGAATACATTGAAAGCCTCTATGAGGGTGAATATTTGTCTGATGTGATAGAAGAAGAAACAGGAGTCGATTTAGAAGAGATAGGGGATCCAGTATTAGAATCGGAATTTAAAAGACCTTTGGAGGACTTACGATCAAATAAAGCAGAAGGGATTGATAACATTCCATCAGAATTTCTAAAGTCATTGGGGGAAGTGGCAACTAAACGACTATTCATGTTGGTGTGTAGAATATATGAGTCTGGCGACATACCACCTGACTTTCGGAAAAGCATCATCCACACAATTCCGAAGACGGCAAGGGCTGACAAGTGCGAGAATTATCGCACAATCAGCTTAACAGCTCATGCATCGAAGCTGCTTACAAGAATAATATACAAAAGAATGGAAAATAAAATTGGGAATGCGCTAGGTGACGATCAGTTTGCCTTTAGGAAAAGTAAAGGGACGAGAGAGGTAATTCTGACGTTACGGCTAATAATGGAAGCAAGGCTAATGAAAAATCAAGACACTTTCATAGGATTTGTCCACCTGGAAAAAGCGTTCGACAATATAAAATGGTGCAAGCTGTTCGAGATTCTGAAAAAGTAGGGGTGAGCTATTCTGAGTGAAAGTGAAGAAGAATTAAATGATCTGGTGAACGGAATGAACAGTCCAATGAGTACACAGTATGGTTTGAGAGTAAATCGGAGAAAGACGAAGGCAGTGAGAAGTAGTAGAAATGAGAACAGCGAGAAACTTAACATCAGGATTGATGGTCACGAAGTCAATGAATTTAAGGAATTCTGCTACCTAGGCAGTAAAATAACCAATGAGGGACGGAGCAAGGACATCAAAAGCAGACTCGCTATGGCAAAAAAGACATTTCTGGCCAAGAGAAGTCTACTAATATCAAATACCGGCCTTAATTTGAGGAAGAAATTTCTGAGGATGTACGTCTGGAGTACAGCATTGTATGGTAGTGAAACATGGACTGTGGGAAAACCGTAACAGAAGAGAATCGAAGCATTTGAGATGTGGTGCTATAGACGAATGTTGAAAATTAGGTGGATTGATAAGGTAAGGAATGAGGAGGTTGTACGCAGAATCGGAGAGGAAAGGAACATGTGGAAAACACTGATAAGGAGAAGGGACAGGATGATAGGACATATGGTAAGACATGACGGAATGACTCCCATGGTACTAGAGGGAGCTGTAGAGGGCAAAAACTGTAGAGGAAGACAGAGATTGGAATACGTCAAACAAATAATTGAGGACGTAGGTTGCAAGTGCTACTCTGAGATGAAGAGGTTAGCACAGGAAAGGAATTCGTGGCGGGCCGCATCAAACCAGTCAGTAGACTGATGACCAAAAAAAAAAAAATTAAAACAAAGAACCAGGAACTGGGTAAAGAGGAGAACACGACGGAAAAATCTTTGGTTTTTCGTCCTTTTGTGGGCAACGATTCATTTAAAATGCCAAGAATCCTCCGGAAATATCAGGTGGAAGTTGTCTTCCGTCCACCATTCAAGATTCCTGGAACAGTGAAGGACGACTTATTACTGCAGAAGGCCGGAATTTACAAAAATCACCTCAATACGGCAAGCTTCCTCAGGTCAGATCACACGCAGTGTGAAAGATCGCTGTACTGAACACCAACGTTGCACCCGCATTTTGCAACCAAGCAAGTCTACTATTGCCGAACTCTGTATCGCCACTGGACATTCAACGGAGTATCACTGAACTATGATTCCGACCACTGCGTCATCTTTCTTGGACTCCGTTATTAAAGAATCAGCGAAAATACGCCCGGCGGACAATATGAAGAACAGTGACAGCGGCTACCAGTTGGACAGTGCCTGGAAACCGACCATCTCTACGATTTGTTCTAACAGAAGACGACATAGCGCGCCAACGGCCGCGGAGAGCGGTAAGGCAGAGTAGAGCTGAATTCCAGGGATCCAGAAACGAGGGCGCTGCAGCCGGGAAGTGTGGTCCGTCCGTCAACTTGATTTCCACCCATGCGCTGGAAACTCACAGCGCGCTGTATATCGCAGTCCGGAGAATGATTCGTCGATCCCGATGACTCAAAAAATGGTACCTGACAGCGGCCTAACTTAAATATCGTAGGATGTATTGAAAGACGAACAGCTGAGAGCCTGTAATATGTTTGAATAACCAGTTCGCTGGGAAAATATTAAAATTTACACTGTACGCCCAATCACAGACAATATTGAAAGACTGACTGTCATAAATACGCTGTTCTAACCATTTCATTGTTAACTTTCTACACAATCCTTCACAGTCATTCAAAAACCTCGCTAGGGCTGGCATGTACAACACCTCCGCTACTGTGCCACAGTGGCTGATTGTAACAGCCTAACCATACAAGTGAGGACCGCAGTTGCAGATGTAACGCATCAGGTACACGTAGGTCACTGTCTTTATATAGAACTCACGTCGCATATTCTAAATATTCCGTGTCAATGCAGAAGATAATGCTCGGTCGTGACTTCGTTAATGGTGTGATGCTGCTACTGTGGTCAACGTAGGGGAGTATGGAAATACTTTTCAGTAAAGAGCAGATGTAAGGGTGTATCAAAAAGAATCACCCGATTTTAAAAAATCATAACTATTACGCTATTTTGAGATATGTGAGTGAACCACGTAAATTTGGAAACAGCAACCCTCGAGTTTTGCATGGTTCCCGCTAGGTAGCTGTGGTGTCACCGCCAGACACCACACTTGCTAGGTGGTAGCTTAAATCGGCCGCGGTCCATTAGTACATGTCGGACCCGCGTGTCGCCACTGTCAGGATCGCAGACCGAGCGCCACCACAAGGCAGGTCTCGAGAGACGGACTAGCACTCGCCCCAGTTGTATGACGACGTTGCTAGCGACTACACTGACGAAGCCTTTCTCTCATTTGCCGAGAGACAGTTGGAATAGCCTTCAGCTAAGTTAATGGCTACGACCTAGCAAGGCGCCATTAACCATTTGTAACGTTGCATGTACCTCAAGATAGAGTCTCACTTGTATCATCCAGAATACTGTATACCAAAGGACAATATAAAAGTTAAGTGTTCTAGTAGCTGCGTTCTTTTCTTTATCACATTCATTACGAATCCTGTTCCAGACTTAACGCCAGACGGCGTGAGTTGACGCGTGCCCTTTCGGCTACTTCACTGTGGACTGGCTGCCTTAACAGTCCACTACAGTAGCAGCGGTGTGCGCCCATTTCATTTCTAGTAAAAATGGTGTTGGCACATCAGAAAGCGGTTTGTGTTCTACGTATTGCGCAGTGCGAGTCAGTACTAGGTATGGAGTCGATCCTCCTACAGCATAGAGCATTAGACAGTGGCACGAACAGTTACAATAAACAGGTTTTTTGAGAAAAGGCAAATCGCCAGGCCTTCCCCGAGTATCTGACACAGACGTCAAACGCGTCCGCCATACTTCTACAACGAGTCGACAGAAATCCGTTCGCCGTGCATCTCGACAGCTCGGCATGTTCGCAATGCCCGTCTGGCGTGTGTTGCGACGACTTTTACACATGAAATCATACAAATTTCAGCTACTGCAAGCTCTTCGTGAAGGTGACAAACAACAACGTGTGGGATTCTGGAATGGAAAGATGGCGTATGACAGTTTCCTTCCACGCGTAGAATTTAGTGTTGAGGCAACATTCCACTTAAATGGAAAGGTGATCCTTCATAATGTGAGAATAAGGGATACACAACAACCCATTACAGTTGTACAACATCAGAGGAACTCTGCTAAATTTGATGCCTTTTGTGCAGTTTCACCGAGAAAGGTGTATGGTCCATATATTTTTTTTTTATTTTTTGGCTATAACGCTGTTACAGGAAGGACATATCTTGATATGCTTGACAACTTTATTTTTCCCACAGTTGAGACATTCGAACGACTTCATTTTCCAACAGGATGGGGCACCGCCACACTTGCATCAGTGGGGCACCACCACACTGCCATCTGGAAGTACGGGAATTTTTAAATCGAAGGATTACTGAACGATGGATCGGTCGCACTGGGCCAAATAATTCAGCCTTATATTACTGGCCCCCAAGGTCACCGGATCTGACTGTATGTGATTATTTCTTGTGGGGGTTTATAAAAGACTCTGTTTGTGTGCCTCCGTTACCAGCAAAAATCAATGAACTTTTACATCGCATAACAGCAGCTGTGGAAGTTGTAACTCAAGACATGCTCGCTGCAGTGTGTGGGAACAATTTGAATATCACATTGACATATGCCGTGCATCTAAAGTCGGGCATATTGAACACCTACGAAAAGGAATGAAAAAAACTTTTAGTATTTCCTGTTCTTAAGAAAATAAAATTCATTGTATATGTTTACTAGTTTCAAAAATAGAGTCGTGTCAAATCGTATGATTTTCTTGACACACCCTTTTCTTCCAAGGGATGCCTTCCTTGTTGAGTGCTGAATTTATTAACAGAGCACTGTTAACATCACACATGTTCTATTACACAACATGTCATACTCATAAATTAGTACCAAAACGGTGTGAAACGCAGTTCATAAATACAGATTCGATACTAATGTGTAACCTAACATTTAACATTAAAAGTCAGAACTATTAACATAGTTTCTAAGTACAATCACACACTGACTTAACATTCGTGACAGCCGGCCGAAGTGGCCGTGCGGTTAAAGGCGCTGCAGTCTGGAACCGCAAGACCGCTACGGTCGCAGGTTCGAATCCTGCCTCGGGCATGGATGTTTGTGATGTCCTTAGGTTAGTTAGGTTTAACTAGTTCTAAGTTCTAGGGGACTAATGACCTCAGCAGTTGAGTCCCATAGTGCTCAGAGCCATTTGAACCATTTTTGAACATTCGTGACTGGGCTCGGCTATTGACGCCACTTGAGAACCGCTGCTACCTCAAGGAAGCATTTATCTCGAGCATTTCAACCATAGCCAAGGAAAATCTTCACTACCTTATGTGGCCATGTTTCACTCAATAAATGGGAAGAAAGGACGCTCTTTCCAGGCTGGATGTGACGCCGTATATCGTCACCAGCAAGCCACCTCAGACTTCCACCACACAAAACCTCTTATAGCTCACTGTGACATATTATAAGTATACCAATTAAGTATAGGTGTTACAAGATGTCCAAGCACAAGTGACGCTATTCTGGTAAACTGCGAGTCTGTGGTTTGTGAACAAGTAGATCACAATTAAAAAAATATAAAAAAATTTCAAATGTGTGTGAAACTTTATGGGACTTAACTACTAAGGTCATCAGTCCCTAAGCTTACACACTACTTAACCTAATTATCCTAAGGACAAACACACACACCCATGCCCGAGGGAGGACTCGAACCTCCGCCGGGACCAGCGGCACAGTCCATGACTGCAGCGTCTGAGACCGCTCGGCTAATCCCACGCGGCAGATCATAATCGATAGGTTCCCATATGTATGACATTGCTATCAGTTCAGGCGAAATTAGTTGCCCAAAACGTCTACGTGAATTCACTACCATACTTCTCAAACTACTTCGATTCTGGCCTTGCGAAGCAGAAAGTTATTTTTTTGGAGAATTGAATCATAGTCAGGAAAGACTTCAAGCATGAATGGGCACAGGTTTTCCACAGCAGCGTTCAGATAGTCCTAAAGTTTCACGAAGCCTTCCTCTTCGCTCCTCGTTCCCCGCTAAGTGATTTTTAAGTTTCAGTATTTTTGTGATTTTACTTTTTCCTTTCAATCAATAGGTCATTCATATTCCTTTCGTAATTATTTCCAACAGCAATGCTTTTCAGTATGAACAACTAATTATTAATCTATTCTTGGATTTGGGGCATTTCCTAATACCCATTTTTGCCTGCCTACTGCTCCTTCCAGCATGAAGTAACCTATGCTTTCTTATATTAAGAGTTTCCCATAGATTTCCTTCCTGACCAACTCTCTTTAGTACACATTTTTCATTATGAATCCACTTAATATTTATGAGCATAGCACTTTTCAAATTCTTCCTCTTCTCCAGACCTTTGGTGGTCCATGTTTCAATTGCATACAACGCTGTGGCCCAGATGTATCCTAACACGTATGCTTTCTCTGGTTCCACGTTGCACAAACGAATGAAAAGAAAGCATCAAGGGGAAATTTTAATTTTGTACTTCTACTGAGGCAATATTGTAAAGTATCATGTAATATTTTTTATCCTACTAGGTCTGTCGAAAGCAAAAAGACCAAACATCACAGGCGAAACTTCTAGCCCACAATGTTGCACACCTGTTAAAAAGCTGTGTCCTTGCGCACTGCATACTTTTCCATATTTATGGTGGTATGGAGAGTAGGCGAATCCCTTTCTGACTGGAGGCTTCGGGAGCGTATATACATAACATCAACGTCGTAGAAAAAAGATAAAAATGCAAAGAGAGTGAGAGTTAGCGGCGGAGATGAGTTCGGCGTTGATTTTGTCGTCGGAGAAACAGTTCCACAGCCCCCTCCCCCACCCGCCACCCACCCACCAGCAACTCTCACCCTCCACTGTAGCTGATGCGGGACGGGCGGTGTTTTGCACGGGATAGAAATTTTAATTAAAATTTGCGCGCCAGTGAATTAATTAATTTTGTTGTTTCACTTGCGCACGGCCGCCGGCAGCAGGCGGCAGGCGGCGTCTCGAAGCCTCGCGTCGCGTCGCGTCGGTTCGTCATTAGCGACGCCGCCCACACGCTGTGGCACTGTGCACGCACTGGGTCTGCGCACGGGGCGCCCGCCCATTCGCGTCCCTCGCAGTGGTAATCAGCCGGCCTATACGCTAGCTCTTTAATTACGCATTATTCTCGCAGCCTAATCTCGCACAGCTCCATCGCGTTGACAGCCTGTGCTGCGTGTCTCCGCTTCTCGTGCGTTAACAGTACGGGACATCTCTCGGGTCGAACCATGCTTCCGTAATAAAATGAAGCTCTCCGAGTTTGAGAAACCACTAGTTAAATTTCAAATCCAGTAAGTTTCCAACAGCAAGTAGGGGAAGTTAAGGGGACCACTTTTTTCCTCGTTTCAAAATTTATGTGTTTCCTAACTTCCTTTTCATTTTATTTCTGACACCATACTCGTATAGAGTGGCGTATGGACTTCAGTACAGTATGTTACTGAGGCTTTGCGAGGTGAAAATATAAAAATATGAATGAATGGTCCATCTCACGTATAGGTGTACTGGTACAAGCAGACTACATAGACAATAGCTGTAAATGCAGAAAAGAATTAACTGAAATTAAATATACGTGTATGTTACTGAAGTAATCTTTATTGAATCTCTGACTGCTAAAACACTGCCAGGTTTGTTGTTCGGTTTCCATCCATGTTTTTGATGAACAGTGGTTTGCCACGCAATTCGTTTTCGTACATAACAGTCTCAAGAAGTTTCAGATATTCATACCTTTGGCGTTATTCATACGTTTGGCTCGAGCGACTGACACACCTTCAGTCAAAACCGTTTTTATTATCTCTTTTTGCAAAATACCTGCTGTATTTAGCATTTCTCCTAATGCAAGGTGCACCTTACTAAATCTCTCCATGGTGCAATTTTTAATCTGATCAGTGGCTGTCGTTCATTCTCAATCTCCAGCAAACGATGAGGTCCCATTCTACGCTTAGAATAGCTTTTTAGTGCAGTCTTCTGTTTGGCGTAGTTTTTGGTACACAGAAAACAGTAGCTGAACCGCTGACATCCCTGAATTTACTCCTGTCATCATTCACTCATCTTCACACCATTCGCCTCACGCACTAGACCCAGCCCTTTTCTAATGAACTGGCAATTTTTGAAACAGAAAAATGAAACTATGTAGAAACACATGTTATTGCATCCCTTTCCGGAGTATTAAATAAACTTCCATGATCACCTAAGATAAATTTAATTGTTCGTCTCTCCCAAAGAGCACTGGTCCATCTCCCGACTGTCTGGGACAGATGAAAGCAAACGCGGTGGCCATTTTAGGTTAGTTTCGTGCCTACGCATTTTCCAAACTCACAGTAAAAAGAAAAAAAATAAAAAGAAAAATAAAATAAAAAAACTGATTTATAATTGTAAAAACTAAGCCGTAACTACACGAGAAAGTTTTACACCTAATCTGGACAGAGAATTTGATTTTTTCCAGAGTTAACACGAATATAACAGCAACACCTTTGCACCATATTCGTTAATAAAAGAAGTTCTTCATAAGTAGTGGGAGTTGCCCTCTAGCGGTCCATTTGAGAAATACGCCACTTGTCCGTCTCACCTAGTGGACCAACTCTACCAGATCTACAATACCATGCTTACAGTGAATTTAAGAGATGTGACTATAAAACAACAGGATTGTTGTCGTAAAATATTTTATTTGAAAGTCACACACATTTATTCAAATGAAGTATATGACTTTTGATGTTCGAACATCTGTGACGCAAATATGCAGATTGAAGCGACGAATGAAAACTTGTGGAAAGGCAGAGATTTGAACCACGGTCTCCTGTTCTCCAGGCAGATGCTCTCACCACTACTCCATTCGGGCACAGTAGGTGGCACAACTCCACGGACTACACTAGCACGCCTCCCTCGGCAATTCAAATTCCCATTCTCGCCTCTCCCTGAACTCGACCAGCATTGTCGGCGCTCTTTAACAGTATTGGAATAGCACCTCAACATCGAATGCAACAAGAAATGTTTCTGAGCCGTGCGTGGCTCGTGTTCGTATCATTTCTTATTTTACATCTCGTTTTTACCGCACTGCCACTTCGTCATGTTAATTTTCAGTTACTGGCGTCACTGAGTTGCTGCCTTGCCTGCCTGTGAGCGGCAGCAGCAGCGCTTATCGATATAGGCCCTGCCGTATTATCTTTGCTGGACTGCTATTACTTCCCGGTCGTCGTGTGTTGTGAGTTAGTTGGGACCTGGCAGTGTATGAGTTAGCACGCGGCACAAGTTCAGTCGGGGCGCGGCAGCAGTGAGATGCGATGCGGACCGCCATGACTCGCCCGACGGTTGCCGACACACATCATTGGAGTGAGGACGACTTTGGTTGATAGTCGGTCGGTCGTCTTGCCGGACGGCGTGTATTTGGTCGGCGAGCGCTTATAGGTAGGCTGTGTGTGACGACTCGTGATGCGTCCCTGTTATTGTACAGCCACTATCCGTTAGCAGTATCTAGTTCTTCGTGCAAGTGTTCGTGAAACTGTGTGTAGTTTGTGTGCTTTTGACTGACAAGTTCTTTTAAATGATGTCGGCGTACTGGCTCTGAGGAGTCGGTCGGGTGGCGTGGAGCAGTGAGGAATTCTCGGTGGAGTGTACTTTGGCTGGGGCCCGCTGGTGGTCTCTATGCGGTGTGTCGGAGAGTGTGGCGCTGTTCCCATTGCTATGATGTCCGTGGCTCACCGACCCTGGCCACGAAAGTTGAGTTTTCATTTAACCTACCAGCAAGTGGAGACTGTTCACATTGTTTCGTTTGGAGTTCGTTGTCGGCTGTTCGGATATTCCCGTGAACAACAACGTGGTTTTTAACTTGGAAAATTCTAGCCACCCTCCAGTGGCGTTTCACTGTATTTGGTTATTTGAACTGAAGTGCACCAGTGGAACCTCAACGTTCCAGTTACCTGCCCTGGGCGTTGACGTAAGTTTCGCGCAGTTTAGTTTTCTCATCGTGTTGTTGCTGTCCAGCACGGTGTGTGATTTGACAGCTCCGTGTACGATTGGTTGTGAGCGCCAAAATCTTCTACGTTGTTCCGTTGAACTCTCTGTTGTGCCCTGGTCGGCTGAAGTGAAAGTTATCTTGTCGGTGGGTCCGCTGACTGTCGGTCCGTTGGGTTGTCGTCGGATCGTGAATGTTGGCCCCACCGCCTGTCTCACCTAAGCGAGCGTTAGTTTTCGAATTTCAGGCCGACCCCCAAACATCTGGCCGCCCTCGTGTGTACTGCATTTCATTTTTAATTTGTTCCTGTTGTTGGTACTTATATGGCTTCTAGCCGGGTTTTTGTTTTAAATTAGAGTTGTTTTACTCTTAAGGCCTTCAGCCTAGTTTTAAGTACTGTTTCACGTACCGTAAGCCCTTTGGCATTTAAAAATTTTTTGTAATTTTTTAAATCTTTGGCCTTCAGCCGATTGAATTTGACTTGTTTACTTAAACCTATTGAATTTTTAAGTTCTCGGCCGTCATCCGGGTTGAGTTTCAATTGTTTGTTCTTAAGGCCTTCAGCCTAAATAAAAGAACTGTTTCACGTAAGGACTTTGATATTTAAAAAAAAATTAATGTTTTGGAGTTTTAAGTGTTCGGCCTTCAGCCGATTTGAATTTACCTTGTTTACTTCAGCCTAACTAAAGAACTGTTTTAAGATAAGGCTTGTCTTTTAAATTTCTGATTATGTTTGCCTTTTAAGTTACTGGCCTTCGGGCGTTTTTAAATTAAGGTATCTTTCAGCCGGTAATTAAGTCGCAAAGATTAAAGCTGTGTGCTTAAGACAATTTTTTGGTTTATTGTAATGTTTGATCAAACAATATAGTTGTATGTTCGACTGTAACTGACAGGCCCTTATTTCGGCCCCTTTCCACAATTTATTCTATATGTCCTGTCCAGCGCGTTAAGCAGGGTGACTCAGTTTTAATCGGATGAAACTCCGTGGTTCCAGAGATCTTTTCAAGTCTCCCATTCGAATCTTGGTCTTAGTATAAATGTTCATTCGTTGCTTCACTCTGCATAAGCTGATAAGTTCAAATGTTCACATCTGTGTGAAATCTTACGGGACTTAACTGCTAAGGTCATCAGGCCCTAAGCCTACACACTACTTAACCAAAATTATCCTAATTACAAAAACACACACACACACACACACACACACACACATTCCCGAGGGAGGACTCGAACCTCCGCGGGTACGAGTAGCTGATACGTCAAAACATAATGACCACTGCCCACCCCATGGTTGAATGCTTCCTGGTGCTGTTGCGGGCACATGACACACAGTAAGGAAAGAATGCAAGCGGAAGAGAGACCATTGGAAAGTCATTATGTGGAAATCCACTGATATGGGTCAAAAGGGCACTTTCTTATCGTCCCTTGGGTGGAAACGAGAATCTCTGAAACGGCGAAGCTGGTTGCCTGTTGGCGTGTTGCTCTTTGACCACCTATGGAAAGTAGTTGAAGATTGGTCAAATAACGTCTCATCACAAAACGTACGGGTCGCAGGATCTCCCACTGGGTAATCCACAATAGGCATCGATCTGTGTCAGATCTGACTACAGAGTACAGTGCTGGTGCAGGCATAAATGTTTAGGAGCACGTCGTTTGAAGGGGACTGGTGAACATGGAGCTCTAAATCACACGACCCCTACGTGTTCCTGTGTTGACCCAACGACATCGTCACTTATGATTGCGGAGGGCACAGTATCACTGAATTTTCACAGTGGATCAATTGAAACGTGTCGCCTTGAAGGATGACTCTAATTTCTTGTTACACCAGATCGATCGTTTGGTCCTTATATACCACCATCCAGGCGAATTTCTGTACGGATTGTGCACTACGGCCACAGATATAGACCAGTGAGGGCAGAATTGTGCTATGGGGTACATTGAGTTCGGCTTCCATAGGATCTGTGGTGGTAATCGAAGGCAACATGCGTGAAGTTTCTCCCTACGGTGGCGACATCTTCCAGCAGGATAACTGTCCGTGTTCCAATGTTAGAATCGTGATACAGTTGTTTGATGGACATTATAATGAACTTACATTGAAGTCTTAGCCGGTATATGTTCCTGATCTGTACTCATTGGAACACGTATCGATCGACTGCTGCGGGCCCGTAAACTACCATCTCCTGTGCGGAGTCATCTGGTGCCACATTCTCCTGGAGTCCTGTCAAGGACTCGTAGAATCCATACCAAGCAGAATCTCTGTGGCACTGTGTTTGAAAAGTAGAACAACACGCTATTAAACAGTGCTGGAATTCTATCTCTATGAGCTGCTTGATGGCGCTGCCGCTTTTTCCTTCACTACTTCAACGGACTGAGATCTTGTTCCTTTCAACGCAGATTTGATCTTGGGGAACAAAAAAAAGTAACGTGTGCTAGGTAAGTGTTCTAACACAGGGATTCTGTACTTCGATAAAGATGATTTTCTGCTTGTTCAAAGCAAATCCTATCTGATGCCATTTTCGGACTAAGCGTTGCATCGCATTCTTTGCTGGCACTTTGACACCATTAAATTTCTGAGCAAACAACTGACCACACCATTTCCAGGACTTCGTTGTCACGTAACTTTCCATAACGAACACCCACTGTTCCCCTATGCACAGCCCGCACTAGGCTGTGAACTGATGTGGATCTCGTGGTGGGCGTCCACTTGTGCACGTCACAGGGTGCGGTTATGTACATACATCCAGTATTAACCAATCGTCTGGGCCAGTTTTATTTGCCCTACCCTGTAATCTTCCTTCGACGGAATCGGGCGGTAACTGCAGGTTCATGCTATGGAACCAAAGTTCATCGATTCCAATATGTATTGGTCGTCGTAATTCCTAAAGGTATGAAATCATTTATCATCTAATGAGTAAAAGTCGGTGTACCTTTTAAGCAGAAATTGGACATATATCTTGACAACAGTTAATTATCTGGCAAGGGCATCCTATTCTGGTGGCACGGGAGGAGGGGTCAGTGACTACCCTCACCCCTAGCTCTAAGGAAAAGAAAATATAGTGAAGTCATGTGTTTTTCCCTCAAGAAAATAATTTGGAAGTCGGTATCATGCAAGTTTTTAACAGTGTTGGACATGGAACTTTCTTACGCCTACTTCCAAATCGCCACTCGTCAAAAACATTAAAAATACTGCATATATGCAGGTCTAGTCCCCACCTCATCAAATTATTGCATCGGTGTCCTTGATTCCCTCTGCATTTTTCATCGATAATTCTGCCGGAAAGAGGAATCAAACTTTCTAACAGAAATTTTATAGTTGCTGACTTCAACAGTGGCTGACTCTCATAAAAGACTATAGGCTTTTCAATACGTCTGTTCTTGATGAACTCTCCAACCAAAGCGAAATTACATTAAATATGAACAGTTGACATTCTACTTTATACAATTTCACTGTGCAGCTAAGAATGCAAAGCTCACTCGCAGCCGATTATAACCTAGTTTCCGATATATTAACAATATTAACTATTCAGAGACCCTGACAGAGTCAATAACGTTAGACGAATTTTGCATGAATAGATGACAATTATGGGTAACATCAAGAGTGCTCAATGCGAACTAAGGGAGAATCATGACGACTCGTAAGAGCGCTTAATGCTCTCAAGCCGACGCTGCCCTTGACTGTCATTAGGGATCGACGTTAAACGATTTTTACATTTAAGACACACTGAAATACACGATGATGTAAAACGATTTTTACGTTCATGGCTTGTCTTTGAGAGTGCCAAACGCCCTTAAGCACTGAAATGATACTGTACTTAAGAGTGTTAAGTGTCCTTAAGGACTGAAATGCATAAAACGGTAATGGAATAGTGTCCTTAAGGTTGTCTTTAAGCACTGAAATACATTAAAAGGTCATTGACCATCCTTTAGTGGCACTTTCACCAGATATTACTAATGGCCCTTGTGGGAAAGTAATTTTGACCGATCAACGTTTACTTACTACTCATGTTTTTGTCTCTTCAATCTAACGTTGGTATTGTGTGTATTAAAAGATCATTGAACCTGCCTGACATTCAGGAGTTGAGTGACACTTAATGTTACAACTGCCCGTCGTGGGAGCGAAATTTTAGCTGAACAACGTTTCCTTACTATCCATGTGTTTGTGTCTTCCATAAAATTTCATTTTGTCTGTGAATTTCAGTTCCTAAATGCTATTAGTAATTGTTGCTTTTGACAATAACTGCAGCTAACTTCTCAAAAGTTATTTGACTTCGGGTAGCTGATGATGGCGCGCTACCACTTCACTAGGTAGAAATATCTGCACTAGTCATTTGGTTTACAATTTTAACTAGCAGCAATGCCAAGGACTACCAGTACCAAAGAACTTCCATATTCAGTTTCAGGCTCCAAGGAATACAATGAAACACTGGAAACTTCGCTCATTCGTCCTTGTTCTTCATCCAGGAGTTTATGACGGGTATATGTTCATTTGATAGAAAATCGTAGTGATCCATCAACAAGTTTGAAAGTTTGGAAGCTATGACGAATTTGGTTCAGAATTCGATGGTAAAATTTGATAATCTTGGTGTTTCCTATGAATGGAATAATTAATTGTCCGCAAAGGGTGCCACATACTTTTGAATTTGTTTTTGGATACCATGCTCATGAAAAGAGTCTGGTGGAGTCAAGTGTGACATATGTAAACACACGACATTTCAGTAATCTACATGAATGGTTAAAAATGACGGCTGGCTGATGGTGTAAGTTGGATGAAGAAGATCTGGGTGTGAATCTGAGGGAAGATCTTTCTTTTTACTGCAATGATCTGAATGGTACTGGAACGGGGTTGATCCTCAGACAGGAAAGCAGGTAGGATTCGATCTTCATAGCATCATACTCATAGCGGCAGCGTGTGAAGATGGAAAACATTCCAGGCACAGTATTTATCTATCTTTACCTGAGTATTTATCTATGGCTGTATACCAGTTAGAGAATGGGGCTGGTTCACATATTTCATCATTTCACATCTGCTCTGAATTCTCTGATTTCGAAGAAGTGTGATACAACTCTATTCAAATTTGAATCGCGATCCAATGGTTTTCAAAGACAAGTTGACTTCATTCCATTTCCCATTTCTGAACTGATGAAAACCTTTAACAGTCACTGGTGGTCCTCGGTAACGCAACAGTTTCACACCGTAATTACTTGAATAAAATAACAGATTCAGTTTTTACACTTCTCTGTGACAATAAATGCGGTTGCATTGGTCGAAATTATTCTACAATAAAATGGAACTATTCACAGTTTATCAGTGCTGATAACACTCATTTTCACGACACTGCAGATGCACCTGAACTACCTTTTCTGATCTCACTCTAATTTCACAAAATCACGCAATAATTCCGGAGAAATTTGTTGCCTGCTGTGGATTATTCATCAGTTTACTCTATGACGCTCCAATATCGTAAGTTTCAAAATTCATACATCACATTGTATTACAATTACACCACTTACGACTGCTGAACATCACTGAATTCAGTTCAGGAACTACTAAATTTACTGGACCATAGCCAGTTTGGATTTTAGGAAATATACGACTCTAACACTTGACTAATTTCTAAGTGCCAAACACGTATCAGCTATCCTAAAACTCATCTCCCTTGTACCAGTTCATGTTTTAATTAACAAGACAGATAGTTCATAACATGACAAACTACCTCCGGATGAAAATTATTTCAGTTTGCCTTTACAGCAGCATAGAGAATCATCTCACTTAGGAACCCTACATTTGCAATTTCTCAATCGAGAGTTAACTTACAAATGAAATTCAAAACCTTTTTCCTGTTTTAAAAGACCTCAATAAAAAAACCAACCTTAAATTCTGCAAACTGAGAAACGCTAATTCCAATAAATAATCTTTAATATTTTGTACTAGTGATACCTGAAAGATTAAAAAAAAAAGCATTATTGTCTTAGCTTCATAGCAACACACAAAAAATTCACAGGACATATACTTCTCAGAGAAATGTTCCAGAATAAGTATACACTTACGCACATAATCAGTACTTCTTAACTCTCTTCATAATTATATATAAGACACGGCGTCTTCTGAAAAACCAAAGAACTAGGTTAGAGTACAATTAACACAGCATATCATCTAAAACTACTCACATATTTATGCCCTATCATTCCATTATGATCCTTTTACGCTAATTCATCAAGCACAGTTTTTCCTTAGATCTTCACGAGGATACAACCCTTTCACATGATTCGTACTTGGATGTCCCAAAAGGTACGAACGAGAATGAGGTGTCATTATTTCAAATTGTCCCGCATACAGAAAAATTCAAGTCTTATTCCTTTTGCTGATTAACTCTTTTGATGCTATAGACGTGTTCTTTGCATTCCGTGCTCAGGCGACTTTTGCTATGGCTGTACTGATCATCAAAGTCTGCTGCCCGTGCTGAGAGCTGGCGTTCTGTCCGATATGAAACACTTATACCATCCGATATTTCGAAAGCACTTAAGTTAGGAAATTTGTCTTTTGCATATCTTACAGTCTGATATCTTCACTCGAAAAAAGAACTGAATTTATTTTCGTAGTCTTCCATCATACTTTGCTGCATCACGAAATTTTAAGGAGCTTGCAGAAGTAAAAACTCATTGCGTAAACTTATTGTACGGTTGATTTTAGCTCATACTTTGCAAGAAAATGAAATGCAGATTAGACACTGAAATTTTATTTAAAATCGGGAGCCGACAGATATCTCATTTCGTTGGCTAGTTATTGTGTTTTATATCCGATGGACGGTCGATCGCTACGCGCGCAGTTCCGTCGATGCGGACTTGCCGGCTGCTACAAAATACTGGTAATCCATTTTGTATATTTTTTTTTATATTACGTCTTACAGTCTGAGATCTTCACTTGATAAATGACTGGATTTGTTTTCGTTAAAAGCCATAATTTCTGTGCTGCAAGATATTAAGCATTGCGCGAAATTTTAAAGATTCGGCAGAGGTAAATATGCCTTGCGTAAACTTTGCGTTTGGTTGATAACTCATATATTGCTGGAATTTAAATGTATATAAGGTATCCAAAATTTGTTTCAACCTAGGAGCAGAACGATATGTAGCTTTTTTCTCGAGTTATTAGGTTTTATACCCGAAGAAGGGTCGTGCGCGACGCGCCCATTCACGTCCTTGCTCATCGCGAACAATGTAGTCATAACATTCCTCGTATCTCATAAGCGATTCGAGATATCGAAACAAGGTTTTCTGAAAATGATAGCACGCAATAATGCACATATGTTGCATGCTAAATAGTCGCAGCTTTTTTGTTGACGGAGATATGGAAGTAACTCATCTGAAGCAATAAGAGGTGGCCTGCTCAAGACGCATTCAGACGTCCATTGCACTGTAGGAAAACCCAAGTGGTGCTTATATGTACACTCATGTTCAGAAAAAAAAGTAGAACACCTTGAAAGACTAGACATAGGAAGTTCATATTCGCAGGACGGTATTTTCTGCAGAAATGATCGGCATTTGAACGATGTCGGTTTCGAGATCAATATCGACATCGCGGCGCACCACCACCTAGTGGTAAAATGTACCTGCGGCTCTCGTTGTTGCTGTAAACCGAAAGTAATTGATCAGTGTGACGAGAAGACTTACAGGGTCCTCGCAGACGTACGCGCGAACCTTACCATGAAATCAGTGATCCTGAAAGAGGGCGCATTATTGGCATGAGAGAATGTGATCCTTCTATCAAGGAAATTGCTGCTCGTATGGGACCAAGTGATCCGGCAGTACAACGGGTGTATGCAAAATGGTTCATAGAAGGCCTACAACCCGACGAGATGGATCAGATAGTACCACCCGGCCCATCTGCGAGAAGAATGACACCTCATCCGAATGGCATGGCAGGACACATCTGTGTCGTCCTTGGCTCTTGCGCATCGGTGGAACAGTGTAACACATCACACACTATCAGGGAGGACAGTCCGTCACAGTTCACCACGGCAAGGGTTACGAGTGCGTCGTCCATCTCTTTGCCTACTTTTGACGAATGTGCAGAAATATGCTAGACGGCACTGGTATATGGAACGACGTCGCTGGGGACAGGAACGGCATCAGACAGCATCTGGGCAAATCCTGGTACACAACTGAAAATTGTCTGCATTTTGGTTCGCCACTGTCAGTGGGGAGTGGTATATCAGTGGCTGTATTCGCGCAAGACATTCAGCGCCAACTCAGGTCCCTATGTTGACGGATGCTACTGTCTACAGCAACAAATCAGAGTTGGTGCGTGTCCCAGGCACTGTCACCAAACTGACCTACTTGAATGGCATCCTGCGACCCGTAGCCATAAACTTTCTGCACGAGACGACACGCCATTTTTCAGCGAGACAATGAGCGGCCACATGTTGCTCCACGAAAACATGCCATCTTGGTGTTACAGGATGTCAGCCTTTTATTCTGGCCCATCAAATCACAAGACATGTCGCCGGCACAAAATGTGTGAGATATGGTGAAACGACAGAGGCAGCACTGTGACCCAATGCAATCCACACCACAGACGAACTTCGGAACCAGATGAATGCAACATGGATGGCCATACCACTGGACGCCATTAGCGCCCTATAGGGGTTGATGCCACCACGAAATGGTTGACAATGAACGTCGTTGTGTCCTTAGGAATACCTTGCCTCCAATCACGAATTGCTGAGGCCTGAATCTCTTCTTCTCGTATACTCTTTGCTCTTCATATATTTCTCTGTCGGAGACACTAATACTGCCAACGGCCTTGCCGTAGTGGTAACACCGGTTCCCGTCAGATCACCGAAGTTAAGCGCTGTCGGGCTGGGTTAGGACTTGGATGGGTGACTATCCGGTCTGCCGGGCGCTGTTGGCTAGTCGGTTGCACTGAGCCCTTGTGAGGCAAACTGAGGAGCTACGTGAGCGGCTCCGGTCTCTTAAACTGAGATACGGCCAGGAGAGCAGTGTGCGACCACATGCTCCTCCATGTCCGCATCCAGTGACGCTTGCGGGCTTAGGATGACACGGCGGCCGGTCGGTACCGTTGGGCTTCGTGGCCTGGGGTTGTGTTGTTTGGGGGAGGAGACCCGATAGCTAGGTCATGGGCCTCATCGGATTAGGAAAGGAAGTCGGCCTGGAGCGATTTATGGAAATCACGGAAAACCTAAATCAGGATGGCCGGACGCGGGACTCAACCGTCGTGGCCTGTTCTGGAGGAGTTTAGTTTAGTTTTTATATACTCTTATTGTTCCTAATTTCTCATCCGATTTCTTTGGAAATTTGTGGTAGGTTCATAAGGGACGAAACTGCTGAGATCATCGGTCCCTAGGCTTACACACTACTTAAACTAACTTATACTAACTTACGCTAAGGACAACACACACACACACACACACACACACACACACACACACATGCCCGAATGGCCGAGGGATGACTCGAACCTCCGTCGTGGGGAGCTGCGCGAACCGTGGCAATGTATCCCCTAGACCGTGCGGCTACCCCGCGCTACGATTAGTGTCTTTAACAGGAGCTCTACATATTTACCCACATATTTCTTTACTTTTGTTCATACATCACCTCCTTCAGCCTAACTAACATAAGGACATCACACACACCCATGCCCGAGGCAGGATTCGAACCTGCGACCGTAGCCGTCGCGCGATTCCAGGCTGTAGCGCGTAGAACCGCTCAGCCACTCCGGCCGGCATGGATTTTTCGTTCTTTCTTCGAGTTTACCAAGATAGTCGATGGACGTAATTTGTCTGTATGACAGTACGTTCACATGAATCCGTTCAGTTTACTGAAAACACGTACTACGGGATTTGATTCAACGAAATACTATGAGGTTACAATTTTGTGATGTTGGCTTGTGCTAGTGCATTCGGCAATGATAGCAGGTAAAGTCTGATGCATTGTCCGAGACAAGAGCACACAGTTTGCTCATATGTGGAATTAAATGATTTAGGAGACACTTTCAAATGTGTGAATTGGTGGACGTCTTAACACGATGCAGTCCCAAATACTTAGTAAAGACGTCAAAGGCGATCAAAGATTATTTGCAACCAATGTAAGTTTTCCAAAGGCTGTATTCTTCTAGATTCAAGGTTCACCAAGCCAGTCTTGCATGTAATAGTTTGCACGCCTGCCGAAAGCTAACGATCTGACTATCGCAATAGGCAGTGGTTTGTGCACCATACCAATAACATTAGAATTTATGGATGGTACAAACAATTGCTAAGGCTTCCCGTTTACTGGTGGTATACAATCTCTCCCAGTACGATAAAGTTCGGCTAGCAAAAGGTATTGCACAAACTCTCTGTTCTCCACCTATTTTTTTATTTTTATTACTATAATTTTTTTTTTTTGAAAAGACCAGCACATAATCCCACAGATGATGAATGTGTTATGAGGCCAAACTACAATGCCATGTCCAGACGATAAAAGATTTCTGCATTGATGAGAGCTCGTTTAATTTCACTGAATCCATCCTGACATTCAACTGGTCCCAGCCAGGGTGCATTTTTCCGTAAGAAACTTAACTCTTCAGACTTCTGCCAGTATGTATAAGAAAAATGTATTTTCCTGAAGCCTGACGAAGTTCGACATGCCAGTCGGAAGCTCTTGAATACAGGCTGGAGAAGTAATGGTCTTCTTGAAACTTCTGAATTAACTCCTAGATTTTCCAGGTGAGTTGAAACATCCCCTTTTTGAAGAATTATACATGACTGTGCTTTAACTGACACACAATATTTTTTAGCGCAACGCAATCTGACTTTCAATAATCCCTACAAAAGAATGGCCCTGTCTAATATTAACCTATACGTTTCACAAATCACTTACCTCACAAAAATCTTCATTACTCGAACTACTGCAATACAGCGAGCGCCACTACTGCCAGCTAAATAAAAGATTGAAACTAAGGAAGGCACTAACTACTGATGGGCATAGCTAGCAAATGAAAGATTTTAATAGAGAACAAACACTGTATTTACCTTAATAGTCATATTATATATAGCAGTTCATGACAGTCTTACAAATTTCCAAACTCCGCCATCTCTCTCCCCACATCCATCACTGCTGGCGGCTCACCTCCAACTGCGCAACGCTACGCGCTGTTCACATCCAGCTGCCGCTGCCCAACACTACAATGGCAGACAACAATGCAAACTAGCCACAGACTGCACACAGCACAGCCAGTGATTGTCATACATAGCGCTACGTGGCGTTACCCATAAGAAAACAGAAACAGCCTACTTACAGAGTTTACATTTGTACAACTATGGTATTAACTACCTGAGGATCCAGAACAAGAAACCCTTTTCCACTTGCTGAGAACTGCAGCAGAAAATAGTTGATGGTTGTATTATATCCCATTGAACCTTTTTAGTTATTTCTTCAGTTACTGGTTTTCTCTGTTTTTAGGAATCAGGTAGAAGCTGTGGCAATACGTTTTCTGCAGGAAAACATCCACATTGCAGGTTTGCCCCTCAGTAATCCCTCGTTCTCTCTAAAATCCGTGGTAATAGATTCAACATTTGCCTTTTCTATCCTGCATCTTTATAGATACTCCACAAGCCACCGTGCAACACATGGCTGAGGATGCCTTGTACCACTACCAATCATTTGTTTTCCTGTGCCAATCTAAATAGGGCGAGGGAAAAACGACTATCTACAAGCCTCCGGATGAGCCCTAATACCTCGTATCTTATCTTCGTGGTCCTTACGAACGTTGTACTCTTATGTTGGCTGCAGCAGAATCGTTCGGTAGTCTGCTTCAAATACCGATTGGGTGTAATTTATCAGTATTCTCCTTCGAAAACAAGCTGAAATGTCTTTACTCTGAACGCCGTCTGACTTCCGTTGCCGCGTATAGACTGGCGAGTGTTTATCAGAGTAACTCAAATTACAGCCTAGCGTAAAAAACCATTATGTGCACTCCAAAAGTACTCTACTACCCGAGTAGCTGTTTCCTAGCGTAGTGCATCACTGACCAGTCAAGGGGAGTCCTACAAATCCCGACGCGTAACGCAGTTCTAGAAATCTGCAGCCAATGCCGTCACAGAGTCGTCGAAGCATTTGGCTGAGGCCCTCCATTCGGTACCGAACCTAGGGACTCCATGAGGGCTGAAGGCTGCCTGTATGAACTATGGCTTACACCCAAGAAAAGTCAACCAGTTTTAAAATAAGATTGTTACAAGAGCCTTCAGCTGCAGATCTCTACCGTCATAGATTGAATTATGTAATCAGCATACCTAGACATAATGATACGAACCAGAAATCGAGGACATCAAATATTGTATAAATGAATCTATAGGTGAAGCTGTAAGAAGTGAGTCCAAGAATCAAATACCAAAAGGGCTTAACATAAGCATGAAGAAACTGAAGAAATAACTAAAGAAAAACAAAGAGCAGACGAATGTTTTCTACAAATCTTTAAATGACGAGAAACAAAGTATAATCGATGACCAGATGGCAGCGACAGAACAGTGTACGGAAGGCAAATGTTCGCTTTCAAAATATTAAGAAACGAAAGTGCAAAAACGAAAATGAGTCTTAAGTTCAACATTTAGTCGACAGGAAACCAACCCCTTTATTACATTCCTTACAGCGTTTATTAACGATTCTGTCAACAGCTGCAGTATTTATATAAGGCTGCTAGCTTCGAACATCACAGGTTCATGTTCAGACTTGGTCTACTGAGGATGCACTGACAGTGTGTGTTCTTAACAACAAACTTGAAAGTGACAACACGTGTTCTGTATACGTTCGCAGAGTGAATGCCACAGTTCACACACGCCTCTTACCAAGTCAAGTTTGAGAATACTAAGTTTTAGTCATTACCTCTCACCACGTACAATGCAGTGTTCGACGGACTTCGCTTAGCGGCCGGAAGCAGCGGAGTTTCCAAAGTCATCAGTGCTAACAGACGTGCAGAACTAACTGAAATAATTAGGATAGTGGGCCGAAATTTCCGTTAATGTTCTATGACAGCAGACAACCGATAACAGCGCCTATGCTAATAGTACGACAGCACCTGCAACGCCTCCCCTGGGCTCTTAACCATATCGGATGGACTCTAAACGATTGGAAAACCGTGGCCTGGTCAGCTGTGTCCCAATTTCGGCTGGTAGGAAGAGCTGTTAGTAACCAAAACATCCCCGGTCCCGGGTTTGAAACCCACCAAAGCTTAAATATTCATTAATAATCACCGTAGGCTGCCGAAGTCTTCCAGCATGAGAAGTCACCCTCATTCTGCCAACGGCCTTGTCAAAGAAGGAGGATGAACGGAGATTCAGGGCACTCTCTTGTCCTTAGAGTCGGAAACTGCCTCTAAAGGCGGAAGAATTATCAATGACCAACGGCAAGAAGATGCAGAAGGCAACGGAAAACACTATATTACAGGCACGTAACGTGTATCCACAGGACATGTGGCTGTAATTGATAAAGTGTCATGATGACCTATCCATTGGCGTAAGATTTCGGAATAGCACCCATTCGGATCCCCGGGAGGGGACTACCAACGGGGAGCTGACCATGACAAAAAGGTTCAATAAGCAACGAAAGGATAAGGTTCTACGATTATGGACTGCCAGAAATTTGAGCGTGGTAGGGAAGTTAGAAAACCTGAGAAGGGAAATGCATAGGCTCAATCGAGATATAGTAGGTGTCAGTGAAGTGAAATGGAAAGAAGACAAGGACTTCTGGTCAGATGAGTATAGGGCAATATCAACAGTTTAATAAAAGGATAAAGCGTTATGAATAGGAAGGTAGGACAGAAAGTGTGTTACTCCGAGCAGTTCAACGATAGGGTTGTTCTTACGAAGATCGACAGCAAAATAACACCAACAACGATAGTTCAAGTATATATGCCGACGTCGCTGACTCAAGATAAAGAGATAGAGACAGTACTGAGAAAATCGAAACGGTAATGCAGTGCGTGAAGGGAGATGAAAATGTAACAGTTTTGGGCGACTGGAATGCAGTTGTAGGGGAAATGGTAAAAGCAAAAAGTTACAGGAGAATATGGGATTGGGACAAGGAATCGGAGAGGAGAAAGACTAATTGAGTTCTGTGATAAATGTCGGATAGTAATAGCGAATACTCTGTTCAAGCATCACAAGAGGTGGAGGTATACTCAGAAAAGGCAGGGTGATACGGCCAGATTTCAGTTACATTACACCATGACGAGACAGAGGTTCCGAAATCAGATATTGTATTGTAAGGCGTACCCAGAAACACATATAGATTCAGATCACAATGTAGGAGAGATGAAGAGTAGGCTGATATTTAAGAGATTCGTCAGGAAGAATCAGTACGCAAAGAAGTGGGATACAGAAGTACTAAGGAATGACGGGATAGTTCTCTGAGGCTATAGATACAGCAATAAGGAACAGATCAGTAGGCAGTACAGTTGAAGAGGATATCTCCAAAAAGGGCCATCACAGAAGTTGGTAAGAAAAACTTAACTACAAAGAAACTAACGGTGAAGAAAACATGGGTAACAGAGGAAATACCTCATTTGATGACTGGAAGAATGAAGTACAAAAATGTTCAGGGCAATTCGGGATTACAGAAATACAAATCGCTAATCATTTAAACAAATAGGAAGTCCAGGGAAGCTAAGACGTAATGGCTGCATGAAAATTGTGAAGAAATCTAAAAGGAAATGGAGGATTGACTCAGCATGTACGAAAGTCAAAATAACCTTCGGTGAAATGAAAAGCAAGTGCGGTAATATTAAGGCTGCACCGGGAATTCCAAATTTAAATGAGTCCGCAGGTCGTGGTCTAGTGGTAGGTTTTCTGCCTCTGGATCACTGGCTCCAGGGATGGGGATTTGCTCTGCCGGGGGATTGGGTGTTTGTGTTGTCCTCCTTATTTCTTCATCATCATACTATTTGTGAGAGTGACTAGATTGGATTGTGAAAAGAAAATGGTCTGTGTTGAAATTGGGACTTTTATGGGCGTTGATGACCGCGCAGTTGTGGGTCCCAGAAACCCAGCATTATCATCATCACTGTTAAATGAAGAGGACAGTGCGCATTGGTGGAAACAGTACATTGAAGGCCTCTATGAGGTGGAAGATTTGTTTGATGTGATAGAAGAAGGAACAGGAGTCGATGTAAGGGGATCCTGTATTAGAATCAGAATTTAAAAGAACTTTGGAGGATTTAAGATCAAATAAGCTGAAGGGGGTAGATATGACTTCATCAGAATTCCGAAAACCATTGGGCGTAATGGCAACAAAATGACTACTCACGTTGGTGTGTAGAATCTACTCGTATGAATCTTGCAGCATACCATCTGACTTCCGGAAGAATATCGTCCACAATATTCTGATGAATGCAATATCACACAAGTGCGGAAATATCACACAACCAGCTTAATAGCTCATACGTCAAAGTTGCAATAACATATAGAAGAATGTAAAAGAAAATTTAGGATGTGTTCAAAGGGTTCAAATGGCTCTGAGCACTATGGGACTCAACATCTTAGGTCATAAGTCCCCTAGAACTTAGAACTACGTAAACCTAACTAACCTAAGGACATCACACACACCCATGCCCGAGGCAGGATTCGAACCTGCGACCGTAGCAGCCCCGCGGTTCCGGACTGCAGCACCAGAACCGCACGGCCACCGCGGCCGGCTTTGGATGTGTTAGATGACGATCAGTTTAGCATTAGGTAAGGCCCCAGGGAGGCAATTCTGACATTGCGGTTGACAATGAAAGAAGACTAAGAAAAATTCAAGACACTTTTAGAGGATTTGACGACCGGGAAAATGATGTCGACAATGTAAAATGGTACAAGCTGTTCGAAATTTTGAAAAAAAATCTGGGTAAGCTGCAGAGAGAGCTGGGCAACGTACAATACGTACAATTGCCGAGAAGGAATAACAAGAGCTCACGACCAAGAACGAAGTGCTCGGATTGAAAAGGGTGTAAGGCAGGGATGAAGTCTTTCGTCCCTATTTTTCAATCCGTGCATCGAAGAAGCAATGATGGAAATAAAAGAATTTCAAAATGCAAGCATCGCAGATAAACGATTCGCTGATGACATTGCTATCCACAGTGAAAGTGAAGAAGGATTGCATGATTTGCTGAATGGAGTGAACAGACTAATGACTACAGAATATGGACTGTGAGTAAATCTATGAAAGACGAAAGTAATGAGAAGTAGCAGAAATTAAAACGGTGGAAAACTCAGTATCAGGATTGATGGTCACGAAGCAGATGAAGTTAAGGAATTCTACTAACTAGGCAGCAAAATAACCTATGATAAACGGAGTGAGGAGGACGTCAAAAGCTGACAAACACTGGCAAAAGGGGCATTGTTGGGCAAGCGATACCTACCAATATCAAACACAGTTCTTAATTGGAGGAATAATTTTCTGAGAACGTACCTTTGGAGCACAGCATTTTACGGTGGTGAAAGGTGGCCTGTGGGAAAACTGGAACACATGAGAATCGAAACATTTCAAATGTGGTACTACAGACAAATTTTGAAAATTAGGTGGACTGATAAGGTAAGGAATGAGGAGGTTCTGGGCAGAATCGGAGAGGAAGGGAATATCTGAAAACCTCTGACAAGGAGGACAGGATGTTAGGATATCTGTTAACACATTAGAGAATGACTTCCATGGTACTAGAGAATGCTGTAGAAGGCAAAAACTGTAGAGCAAGTCAGAGAGCGGAATACATCCTTTAAATAATTGAGGTTGTAGTTTTCAAATGTTACTCTGAGTGTGGCACAGGAGAAGAATTCGTGGCAGACCGCATGAAACCAATCAGAACACTGATGACTCAAAGAAAGGAATAGGGAACTGATGATACGTTTCGAGTATGGCGCAGAACTCACAAGGCTCCTGTCTGCCCATACACGCCCAATGAAGGACTTTCAAGGCATATCATATTCCAATCCAGGTAAAGCTACCTGCTTCATGGACCTAATATTTTAATCCCCAGTATGTATTAAATGGTTTATTAAATTTCAAAGCTAATTCTTGCCCACACTGTTTGCATCTTACTTTGTTAAATTCTTTTCTTTACAAATATAAATTCCAGCCTTTCCCAGGTATTAAAGTTTCTTGAAGCGTTCCTATACAGTCGTTCCCCACCACTTTAAAATTATTTGGTACGTAATTAAATTCAGTAACTGAAATTATATTTAGCACTGCATAATGATCATCAGTCAAATTCTAGCAATTTCCATCAGACACATAATTTAAGTCTACCAAGAAGAACGAAGATAACTGTAGTAACTCTTTGTAAATATATTTTGACCCTTTCGTAGTACACCTACTGTACCATATATTTTCTCTATCATTAAATTTTCAGGTATTTCAAACATTATATTCCGTAAATATTCTGAGCGGGTGCAACTTAGTAATGTACACTGCGTCAGTCATAAATCATACTGAACAACTACTCACTGTCCCGTATTTCTTTCAGCAGCTTTGCTATCCTGAAGCACCATGGCGCTAGGAGTATTGTTACCTAGCATCTCCACACACGCAGTCCTGATTAGGTACTATATCTGACCAAGTGTTCAACAATACATTTCCACAATGTATTTTAACACAAATTAGCACATGGTAAACCTCCTATTTGTTACTTTGACTAATCACAGAACAATGTTTTCCAATACATTCTCCTACCTTCATCACTTATTTGAGGAGTAAAGCTGACACACTAACAGTCGACCTGGGTAAACCATAATATACTTCCCCTCTAAGACAAATATGGCTGAGTCATTCAAGGAAATGGCAAATTGGAATTTTGGATAAGAAGATAATGTACCAAAGAATTTTTTAACTATTATAACAGTGTAATCAGATTTCTGAGGGTTACTGCTTTTGAATAAATAAGTACCATACATTCTGAACATTATTAACCATATACATTCCAATGAATTCTTTGTAATCCTATTGGTGGCTTTAGGTTTTCTTTAGCCAGTGAGCACCTATTAGTATTCCTCAAATGCCCTGATATTACCATAATTTACAATTAATAGTTCTTTGCAAAGCCAGACTGCATTTTGTCTCGTAGTGGTCTACAGTCATTAGTGTATGTCGCAAACTACCAGTGAATATTCATAAAACATTAACATTCACAAACTCTTTTTTTTCATTGATGCTCTCCACCAGAGGACCAGTGTATCTTGTAACTCTGCATTATTTACATAGTTCAATGCTCGGTTACATTTTAGGACATGCTGAAGCCCTTACTTCTATCAATGTGATACGGGAAAAATCCTTGAACAACCATCGAAATTTTGAAGATAGTTTTCAGGTTCACCGTGTATAAACACTGAATAGACAAAGAAACTGATACACATGCCTAACAACGTGTAGCCCCCCCCTCCCCCCTCGAGCACGCATTAGAAATACCGCAGCTCCACGTGGCGTGGACGAGTCTAATGACTGAAGCAGTGCTGGAGGTAACTGACACCATAAATCCGGCGGGGCTGTCCGTAAATCCGTAAGAGTACGAAGGGGCGGAGATCTCTTCTGAACAGTAGGTTTCAAGGCATTCCAGCTACGCTCAATACTGTCCATGTCTTTGGAGTTTGGTGGCCAGCGGAAGTGAGAGAGTTTGCGGAACCACTCTGTGGCAATTCTCGACGTTTGGGGTGTCGCATTGTCCTGCTAGAATTGCCCAAGTCCGTCGGAATGCACAATGGGCAGGGGCAGGTGATCAGACAGGATTCTTACGTATGCGTCAACTGTCAGAGTCGTACCTAGACGTATCAAGGGTCCCAAATTTCTCCAACTGCACACGCCTCCACCATTATAGAGCCTCCGCCAGCTTGAAAACTCACTTGATGACACGCAGGATCCATGGATTCATGAGGTGTCTCCACGTCCATACGCTCGATACATTTTGATACGAGACTCGTCCGACCAAGCCACATACACTCCTGGAAATTGAAATAAGAACACCGTGAATTCATTGTCCCAGGAAGGGGAAACTTTATTGACACATTCCTGGGGTCAGATACATCACATGATCACACTGACAGAACCACAGGCACATAGACACAGGCAACAGAGCATGCACAATGTCGGCACTAGTACAGTGTATATCCACCTTTCGCAGCAATGCAGGCTGCTATTCTCCCATGGAGACGATCGTAGAGATGCTGGATGTAGTCCTTTGGAACGGCTTGCCATGCCATTTCCACCTGGCGCCTCAGTTGGACCAGCGTTCGTGCTGGACGAGCAGACCGCGTGAGACGACGCTTCATCCAGTCCCAAACATGCTCAATGGGGGACAGATCCGGAGATCTTGCTGGCCAGGGTAGTCGACTTACACCTTCTAGAGCACGTTGGGTGGCACGGGATACATGCGGACGTGCATTGTCCTGTTGGAACAGCAAGTTCCCTTGCCGGTCTAGGAATGGTAGAACGATGGGTTCGATGACGGTTCGGATGTACCGTGCACTATTCAGTGTCCCCTCGACCATCACCAGTGGTGTAAGGCCAGTGTAGGAGATCGCTCCCCACACCATGATGCCGGGTGTTGGCCCTGTGTGCCTCGGTCGTATGCAGTCCTGATTGTGGCGCTCACCTGCACGGCGCCAAACACGCATACGACCATCATTGGCACCAAGGCAGAAGCGACTCTCATCGCTGAAGACGACACGTCTCCATTCGTCCCTCCATTCACGCCTGTCGCGACACCACTGGAGGCGGGCTGCACGATGTTGGGGCGTGAGCGGAAGACGGCCTAACGGTGTGCGGGACCGTAGCCCAGCTTCATGGAGACGGTTGCGAATGGTCCTCGCCGATACCCCAGGAGCAACAGTGTCCCTAATTTGCTGGGAAGTGGCGGTGCGGTCCCCTACGGCACTGCGTAGGATCCTACGGTCTTGGCGTGCATCCGTGCGTCGCTGCGGTCCGGTCCCAGGTCGACGGGCACGTGCACCTTCCGCCGACCACTGGCGACAACATCGATGTACTGTGGAGACCTCACGCCCCACGTGTTGAGCAATTCGGCGGTACGTCCACCCGGCCTCCCGCATGCCCACTATACGCCCTCGCTCAAAGTCCGTCAACTGCACATACGGTTCACGTCCACGCTGTCACGGCATGCTACCAGTGTTAAAGACTGCGATGGAGCTCCGTATGCCACGGCAAACTGGCTGACACTGACGGCGGCGGTGCACAAATGCTGCGCAGCTAGCGCCATTCGACGGCCAACACCGCGGTTCCTGGTGTGTCCGCTGTGCCGTGCGTGTGATCATTGCTTGTACAGCCCTCTCGCAGTGTCCGGAGCAAGTATGGTGGGTCTGACACACCGGTGTCAATGTGTTCTTTTTTCCATTTCCAGGAGTGTATTTACAATCATCAACAATCATCAACAGTGCCATGTCGGTGTTGACGGGCCCAAGCAAGGCGTGAAGATTTGTATCGTGCAGTCATCAAACATACACGAGTGGGCCTTCGGCTCTGAAAACCCATATCAACGATACTTCGTTGAATGGTTCGCATGCAGACACATGTTGATGGCCGAGCATCGAAACCTGCAGCAATTTGCCGAAGGATTGCACATCTGTCAAATTGAACGATTCTCCTCAGTCATCGTTGGTCTCCGCTTGTTGTTGTTGAGGTCTTTAGTCCAGAGACTGGTTTGATGCAGCTCTCCATGCTGCTCTATCCCGTGCAAGCTTCTTCATATCCCAGTACTTACTGCAACCTACATCCTCCCGAATCTGCTTAGTGTATTCATCTCTTGGTGTTCCTCTACAAGTTTTACCCCCCACGCTGCCCTCCAATGCTAAATTTGTGATCCCTTGATGCCTCAGAACATGTCACACCACCCGGTCTCTTCTTCTAGTAAAGTTGTGCCACAAACTACTCTTCTCCCCTATTCTATTCAATACCTCCTCATTAGTTATGTGATCTACCCATCTAATCTTCAGCATCCTTCTGTAGCACCACATTTCGAAAGCTTCTATTCTCTTTTTGACTAAACTATTCATCGTCCACGTTTCACTTCCATACATGGCTCCCCTCCATACAAATGCTTTCAGAAACGACTTCCTGACACTTAAATCTATACTCGATGTTGACAAATTTTTCTTCTTCAGAAACGCTTTCCGTGCCATTGCCAGTCTACATTTTATATCCTCTCTACTTCGACCATCATCAGTTATTTTGCTCCCCAAATAGTTAAACTCCTTTACTACTTTAAGTGTCTCATTTGATAATCTAATTCCCTCAGCATCACCCGACTTGTTTCGACTACATTCCATTATACTCGTTTTGCCTCTGTTGATGCTGATCTTATACCATCCTTTCAAGACACTGCCCATTCCGTTCAAGTGCTCTTCCAAGTCCTTTGCTGTCTCTGACAGAATTACAATGTCATCGGCGAACTTCAAAGTTTTCATTTCTTCTCCCTGGATTTTAATACCTACTCCCAACTTTTCTTTTGTTTCCTTTACTGCTTGCTCAATATACAGATTGAATAACATCGGGGAGAGGCTACAACCCGGTCTCACACCCTTCCCAACCAATGCTTCCCTTTCATGCCCCTCGACTCTTATAACTGCCATCTGGTTTCTGTACAAATTGTAAATAATCTTTCGCTCCCTGTATTTGACCCCAGCCACCTTCAGAGTGTGGAAGAGAGTATTCGAGTCAACATTGTCAAAAGCTTTCTCTAAGTCTACAAATGCTAGAAACGTAGGTTAGCCTTTCCTTAATCTATTTTCTAAGATAAGTCGTAGGGTCAGTATTGCCTCACGTGTTCCAACATTTATACGGAATCCAAACTGATCCTTCCCGAGGTCGGCTTCTACCAGTTTTTCCATTCGTCTGTAAAGAATTCGTGATAGTATTTTGCTGCCGTGGCTTATTACACTGATAATTCGGTAATTTTCACTTCTGTCAACACCTGCATTTTCTGGGAAATCCCAAAGAAAGCAGTCTCGTTCTTAGAGGATCTTTTTCCGGCCTCAGCCATGTCGGAGATTTTACCGGATCCCTGATATTCACGGAACACACGTGAAATGGTCGAGCGGCAAAATCCCTACTTCATCGCTGGCTCGGAGATGCTGTGCCCCATCGCTCCTGCGCTCATGATAACACCACGTCCAAATTGACTTAAATATTGATAACCTGCCATAGCAGCAGCATTGACCGATCTAACAACTGCGTCAGACACTTATTGTCTTATGTAGGCATTGCTGACCGCAGTGCGGTATTCTACCTGTTTGCATATCGTTGTATTTGAATGCGCATGCCTAGACCAGAGCCTTTGGCGCTTCAGTGTGACGTCCGTGAGTCTTCTCGAGAAAAAAAAAAAAAAAAAAAAAAAAAAAAAAAAAAAAAAAAAAAAAAAAAGACAACAACGGGCAAGTCCTGCAGTACTCGACTCTGAGTGTTCCGTAGAAACTTAATTATGGATACAGATATTTCGTCTAAGGGTTGTGACTTAACTTTTTTTCACCGCCTTGATACCGTAGACATTCGTATTCGACATAACATTCAACTTGATATCCTTGGCCGCTCCTGAGAAAAACAGGGTGTTAACAGAGAGCCGCTTCTTTTGGTCGTACTGACTTTAAATTTTAATTTTTTTATACTTCCAAGGAGACGGGAAAAAAATTACAGCCATATTTTTCTACCCTTTCTTGATAAAAAAGGGGTCTCTACAAATGTACAGACAGAAAGACGGGCAATAAATTTAAAAAAAGCTAACATTTATGTGATATAATTTCAGATTAACAATTTCCGGATTTTTTTTATACTTGTGCTGTTAAACCTTGCTTCTTGCCCACTTTCATCTCTGTAACTCAAATGGAAGTTCCATAAAGGTTTCGACGAGTGAATTTGTGAGTATTAAACTATGTGGCCTAAATGGCTGTAGCTTTAGATTGCTTATACTTGAAAGCTTAAATGTCTTACACCACCAAGGGACTGTGGACCTTGGTATAAAATAAATTTCAACTTAATATCTCAACTATTTCCTGAGAAAAACGTGATTTAACAGACTGACAGACAGACAACGAGGTGATCCTAATTTTGCCGAATAAGGTACATAACCATAAAAAAGGAGAAGAAAAGAATGAATATTTAAGGGTATGTATGATTTTATGTGATTAGGAAAGTGGAAATTTGTTTATTTGAATGGTAACCCTAGAATCTTCCTAATCTGTTAAAAATGGTGGTAAAAATTGAAATTATTAACTATATAATTTGAGTTTCCCAAAACAAGATGTTTAACAAGTAACAGCTCATTCATTTTTTCATAAATCTAATAAATTCTAGTTTCATACACCTGTAAGTATGGTTTGTATGCTGTGCAAAATTCTTCGAAGTATCTCTCTTGCTTATGAAGAGAAGGGTACCTATAGCAACAAAAGCAGGCAATAATAAGGAAAAATGATGAAATTTCAGATGTAAAAAAATTATTTTGTTTGGTTTTGGGGCTTCCGCTGCTATGAGTGTGAATCCTGAATCCTTCCTGATCACGCTGAGCAAATTTTATGAATTTGTTGGTAAAAGGATAGACAGTAGAAATTAAAATATCCTGTGGTGCCTCTCCTGCTGCAAGTCGGCCCGTTTGACTTCCTACCACCCTTAAGCTATCTTCCAATTCTTATGAACACGTATCAAACTGCTCGACAAAAATTAAAGACACAATGTACAAAGTATCATGACATATTAACTACTTGCTGAAAATTAATAAAAGGACGGATGTATGTTGTCATAGGTCTCGCAATCGTGCACAAGAAGCCGGACGTCACGGAACTGCTACGGTCGGAACTGTTCAGTACTGGTCGTCTGGCATAGACGCCACCCCCGTGCATGAGCCATTCCACTGTCAGCTGCAGCAGCGGATGATCCTTACATTGCTCGAGGGTGCGCGAAGCGACCTAAGTCAAAGAGCAGCTGCAATTGCAACGACATTTAACAGGACTGCGCCATTTGCGATGGTGCCAAGAACATAAGGGCTGGACCAACGAGGAGTGTGGTTACATGTTGGGGTGAGAGCAGACTCAGTCTGAGTGCTGATTCAGGAAATGCTCTCACATGGAGACACTTGGGTGCACGTAATGTACACAGAAGCTTTATCGAACATGGACTTTTCGGTTGTGCAGGTGTCATAGTGTGGGCAGGCACAATGTGGCATGGGTGTACTGACCTCTAAATCTTCGAACACGGTACACTGATTTCTCTGCAAATGTTGGAAATTTGTTGTAAGGCCTTATGGGACCAAATTGCTGAGGTCATCGGTCCCTAGGCGTACACAGTGCTTAATCTAACTTAAACTAACTTACATTAAGGACAACATACACACGCATGCCCGAGGGAGGACTCTAACCTCCGACGGAGGGGGGGGGGGGTGTGAACCGTGACAAGACGTCCTAGACCACGCTGCTACCACGGATTGATCTGCTTTAGTGTGACACTACTGTACCTTCTGAACACTGCGTCTTCTCAGAGGTGCATTCCACCTTGACTTTGTTTTCCTTCAAAACAATACACTTCTGCACGGAACAGCGCAAGTGGAGGAGCTCTTGGAATTGGCGAATAATCGGCGAATGGACTGGCTCGCCACGTCCCGAGATTGAAACCCCATCGGACACGTGTGGGATGCTTTAGGGAGACGTAAGACAGCACGACCACATGCACCAACGATCATCCAGCTTTTACCAGCAGCCCTGGTGGTAGATTGGAACACCATACCACAAGAAATCCTTACCATCGCATAATGTGCAATGGGAGGATATTCGGGGAATGGACTGGCCTGCCAGTTTCCCGACTCATATCCCATCGATCACGGGTGAGATGCGTTGGGGAGACGTATGGCAGCACGTCCAAATGCACCAATGACCATCCAGCATTTGCCAAGCGCTCCGGTGAAAGAACGGAACGCCCGACCACAAAAACTTGTCACCATCTTGCGGCCAGCATTGGAACACGAAGCAGGGCGTGCATCATCGCCCGTTGTGATCACACACGCTATTCATAACTATGTCCCGCCTTTTAGTAATGTCCATGGGATGATCATGGATTAGGGTGACCAGTGTAACTACTGTCTTTCTATAAAAATGTTTATCGGGTGCGTGGGCATGCAGTAATTCATCAACCTCCAAAACGACTCTCAGAAAATCTCTGCATGAAATCTGCTCTTAAAATAATTAGAGGTGTTCTGAGCACTTACAGGCGTAGTATTTCGCTCTCACCATTTGTTTGAGTCGGTTTATTGTGAGCTCGCAGGATTCCAGGAAGCTCCTCTACGGCTCACAAAGTCCTTTTCACAACGCCTGCCTCGTCAGTGTGTCTACAGTGTGTACGTACCGATGCACGGACAGGTTCCAGCTGCATCAAGAGCCGATGCGCCTCTATGAATGGGGCTACCTGGGAGGCGGCGGCGCCGGCATCGCCGTCAATCGATACGGGGACACAGCTCTGCTCTAGTGTCCCCTTCACCCGCCCCTCCCTCCCCAACCACCACCCCACCCCCACCCGCAAAGCCTGGTCCTCCGCCTGTCGTCTCAGGGCCACTCAGTGGCAGCGATGCCGTAATCTCAGCGCAGAGCAAGTACAGATATGCAACGTGCTAACTGAAAATTATTGTCAACATTGTTGTGCTTGATTTTTTTTAAATTTCTGAAGATTTGACTACTGGTCTTAATTTTGACATTTGCACGTTATGTATTTATTGTCTGAACGGATATACCCGCCGTTTTACAACCGGGTAATTGTAGAACATATCGACACATAACTGTAAGACCTTCGGTACACACACCATCAGATTAGTTGACTTGTCGCTCTAACGAAGTAGGCGAGTGTCAGCAATATGTCTCGTGGTCTTATCGTGGCGTGTTTATCTTCTGCCGTTAGGTCAGACGATAAAAATGCCACTTGCACGCTTAGAGTAGCAGATTGACGGTCACCAACTTTAAACACAAGTTGATTTATTTTCACACACATTTATTAAAATAATCAAAAGCATAGCAATTACTTAACTTGATTCTGGATGCTGTTTACAATTGACAATCTGAAGTTCCTTTGGTCTTGGTACGTTAATCTTATTCTCACATATCTCTGAAACTTGACAAAAGTGTCTATTCATTTATCTTCATGGCTATGTACAGGAATATGATAATCTTATTAGGTGCAGACTGAAACTTGATTGCAGACTACTGCAGACTGACTAATCGGAGGTCTGTACACTCGATATAATACCTCGAGTGTTCAGGTATCACTGCGCGAGTGTGATCCGCGAGAAGAAAAGGTTCTAAGTCAGCAGAAATCTCATTGGCTGCGTTACATATTAATACGCGGATCGGCGGAAGCAGAATTTGGTCCGTCTCTAAGATAGCGCCATCTCGTAGTGCGGAGACGGAAGAGCGCTGCGCCTGCGCTGTTGTGCTTAGCGGGGCGCGCTCTAGTGGGAAAGTTGTGTACGCGCTGACTACGCGGAACTATGTACACAACATGTAGTAAAGTTAATACTTGTCGAAAGCCGGTAAGGTGCTAAAACTGAAAATGTCTTTTAATATACATACGGCGGCGGTACCGGACGTGAAGAAAACGATTATGCCCCTTTCCCAGGCTGGGCATGAAAGTGATTAGGAAAATAGGAAATTGAGTTCTCCATCGACCTCTCGCACTGGTTAACCATTTCATGGTTAAATTCTTTTTATAAATATTAGAAAAACGACAGCTCAAAAACGGTCTTCTAATCAGCAATATTAATCTTGCATTACCTTATTTTTTCTTTAAAGTGAATGACTTTAGAAATCAGTGTGGTAAGATACATTGGTGCCACTGACGTATCTAAGTCCCAGTTTTCACTGGTATCTATCGTTTCCAGAGCTCAGAGCTTAGTCAGGATGTTGAACATAAAAAAGCATAAGAATTCTGAACCAAAAGCAATTTATGCTCAAGACAGTGATAAACGTGACTTACCAAATTAAAAATTTCAACATAAAGCTGGAGAACGACTTCCAAGTACCACGTGACAGTGAGTTTTACGTTGTATGAAATTTGCCAAGACGTAAACATCTCACTACCTGCAAATTAAGTACAAAGCAACTTTATTTACTAAGAAGTGCAGTAATGATTGAAAACAACGCCCATACTGTGTAACGGAACGCTGTTATTCGCATTAGACCTTCTTCGAATACAGAAAGTTGTGATTTGGTTTGATTTTCGTGAAACAAATGCACTCTGTCAGCAATAAGCACATGCCGCCTCACTTCATTGCTCTCTACCTTCTAAACAGGATGAAAATTAATAAAACTGACAAGCTAAAGGGACGGATTCCTTACTGGAAATGGAGAAAAAAGGATCTTTGAACATGTGTCGCTACGACACATGACACTGACGAATGTCTATGAGGAACTGAGAATTGCAAGAGATGTGGAAGACTTGTGCTCGAACATCGGGATGGTTGGTGTGTTAGTGCAAAAAGCGAAAAGTCACTCATAAATCAGTTTTCAAAATCTTGCGCCCAGTTGTTTCAGCGAGTCTGCAAAAGAAATGTTGCTACTGCGCCACTGGGAACCAGATTATTTCTTAAGCCACCAAGTCACCACGAATGCTTGCCGGGTATATCACTATAACCCGGGGAAAAAGAAAACAGCTAGCAGTAGAAACTTCTGGATTCGCCACTGTCGCTCCACCTTATTCTGCACAGGACATAGTCACACATGCTACTTCTTCGTGCCATCAGATTTTGCATTTTCTCCTTGTGTTCCCCTAACATGATGCTCAGAGACTTTTTCCTTTTTCTTTGGACGAAGAACGCATTACGTGGCCTACATTTTCAGAATGACAACCAGGTGATGTCAAGATGGAACGTTTCCTGGACTTGACTATGCAGGCATCTATTACCAAGATCTCTATCAACGTATCAGTCCTTGGGAATAGATGTAGAAGGGCGTGCTAAACAGTATGCGTCCGAATTTTTATGTGAACATTCTTAACGCTTCTTAAATAAAACAAACGTTATAAACATTGTACACCTTTTCATGTCTGTGTCCCAAGACAGTCGCCCTTATGACAAACACATTTCTCCCACCGAGAGGCCAGATTGTTGTTACCGTTATTGTAGAACGCTTGACTGTGTTGCCGCAACCACAACCTCACCTCTCCTTGCACCACTTCATTATTATCAAAGTGAAGCCCTCGAAGACGTTATCTAAGCTTTGGAAACATACCTAAGTTCTAGTAGACTGATGACCACAGAAGTTACGTCCCATAGTGCTCAGAGCCATTTTGAACCACGTCGGAACTGCATGGAGGATAATCGGTGACAGGGAACCACAGGGGTCGGATTGTTGCAGATATCGCTACGATCGTGTGTGTTCCGGCATTGTAATCCGGAAGGAGAAGGTGCTCCACGTTTGGACGAACTCTTCGTATTCGAAACTTGATTACAGCACACTGTTTCTCAAGCACCGACATAGGTTACACACCGTCATTTTACACCATAAAATTGGAGCCTTGTAGTGGCAGAGGGCTGCAAATATCTAAATGTGAAGAGGAAAGATGTAGAACGTTAATAATGTTTGTTTCACTAAAAAGCATTAAGAGTTGTCGCAAGAAAATTCGGTGGTAGTACTTTCCAGCACCGGTTCGTATCATATTGAAGGCGGAGTGTGTAGGGGATGGCTAATACTCTGGCAATTCAAACGTTAAGACTGCTCTTATACTCTTTCTTAATATAACTGAAAATTGTCATCACACTTCAAATTTTTATTCTAAATAATTTTATTTCAAGTTCGGATAAAATAGACACCCATATCTACGTTAAACACCACTTTTTCTTTTATTGTGAGTAAAGAACTTTTCAATATTTACGTAGAGAAACTAGCATAACATATGTTAGCTTGTTGCTGTAAACTCATTTGCTGAAGGAGCTGACCTGAAAGTACTCTTGAGTGTTTTATATAAATCAAGTAAATCTTATACGTGCATGGATGATTTGAGCACCGTAATCAAGGTTTTAACCGTTTCAATGACACAGTGTGTTCCACTAAAGTAGCACGCAGTTTTGAGCGTGGGAACAACCATGTGATCATGTGACAGCTCTGTCAGCTGCTATCATTAGCAAGAAGGTCTCGGAACTGGAAGGAACTACCAGTGTCTCTCGGTTGGATATGTAGATTGTTAAAAGGAATCAAGTAAGGCAGCATGAGCTTATAGCTGGCAAAATGCATGTGTTTCACATTATCGGTGTTGTATTCAAACATTACTACAGTCATTAATAAAAACGTTGATCTGTGTTTCATTTGTAATTATTGAGGCGTATATGTTTCAGCAAATTTCACAGAATGTAAAAAAGGACTGCTGTGTGATTATGTGATACGCCAAAGCCATCCTCAAATTCTGTGTTGACACTTTGTATCTGGTACGTCACGTTGATCGCTTCCATGCACATAAATGTGTTTTTGTTCTGACTTGTTATCCTGCGAAAAGCAAAACCTATTTAGGATCATGGGACATGTGTGTCACACCTCGCTGGTTTCGGTGTCGATAATATTAAAAAATCTGCTGGTGGTGGGGTAATGTTGTTCATGAAAGAAGACCGTTTGCGAGCTTTCATTTTTCAAGTGTGTGTAAAATGAATGTAACCAGGAGATGGTTAACCAGTGCGAGAGGTAGATGCACAGCTGGGTTTTCTTTTTTTCTCTGTCGTATTCATGCGAATCTTGAGGCAGGTATATAACCATTTTCTTCGTGTGAGGTACCACACGTATTATGGTTACCGTACATTTTGCAGTTTAACACCTTGACTGCTGCCTGTAAGTTTTCACTTGAATGAAATTTTCACTCTGTAGCGGAGTGTGCGCTGGTATGATACTTCCTGGCAGGTTAGAACTGTGTGCCAGATCGAGACTCGAACTCGGGACCTTTGCTTTTTCGCGGTTCTAGGCGCGCAGTCCGGAACCGTGCGACTGCTACGGTCGCAGGTTCGAATCCTGCCTCGGGCATGGATGTGTGTGCTGTCCTTAGGTTAGTTAGGTTTAAGTAGTTCTAAGTTCTAGGGGACTGATAACCACAGCAGTTGAGTCCCATAGTGCTCAGAGCCATTTGAACCATTTGAACCTTTGCCTTTCGCGGGCAAGTGCTCTACCATCTGAGCTACCCAAGCACGACTCACGACGCGTCCTCACAGATTCAATTCCCCAGTGCCTCGTCTCCTACCTTCCAAACTTCACAGAAGCTCTTCTGCGAACCTTGCAGAGGTACTTGCAGAATTGAAGCTGTGTGGACGCGTCGTGAGACGTGATTGGTTAGTTCAGATGGTGGAGCAATTGCCCTCGAAAGGCAAAGGTCCCGAGTTCGAGTCTCGATCCGGCACACAGTTGTAATCTGCCATGAAGTTTCAAGTTCTCACTTTATTACATCTTGCCCGTTTGGACGATTTCGAACTTATAGTCCATTCTGAAGCGCACTAGGTATTGATGTGTTATACCATTACCCTGTTATAAAACGGGAGATACTGCCGATCAGAAAGAGAGGAAATAAGTTGCAAGCCTCAGAATTAAAACCAGAAAGCTCATTTCGTGCAGCAAGAGTCATTTTCCTAAATAATGTCACCAACTCGATGCCCAGCAGCGAAAGCGAACACGTATACATTCAGGTAACAAAAGTCATGCGATAGCGATATGCACATACACAGATGGCCGTATTGCCGCCTACAGATTATCGTACACAATGTACGAGGGTAATCCCAAAAGTAGGGTCTCCTATTTTTTTATAAGTACAGAACATTGTTTGTGTGGCAGTTGGTGCAGATCTATAGCTGCGATACTGCACCTGCCAAGAGAAGAAACACAGGTTGGCAGCAAAGTTGCTGCGGGCCGCCACAAGGGTGCCCCGCCACGCGGCAGCCAATAGAAGAAGAGCACCGAGTCTTCCTGCTGAGAAGACGACGTGACATACAGCAGACGTACACCAGCTAGCCAGCAGAGAAGAACCAATAACCTATGAACATTGTATCCTGTACTTTGCTTCGCTCAATATATCAGAAGTTATGTAATCTGTTTATTTCTCTTCATACAAGTTATTACTAATTGTTTACTTTGTGTTGCATATCTTCGCATTCTGTAAAACTTCCTCGAATTGAACCCACACTTTTTCTCTGCTTATCCACTAAGGATACAGCAGCTGGTCACACTGTTACGAAGAGTGCTTCACGCACTGTATGTAAACACGCGCACGCCGCGCTGAGGGGCTCAGTCTTGGCTTGGCAGCCGCTGAGAATGGAGCTCCCGTTGGATGATACCACCAAGTACGCGCAGTTATTCAGTTTTTGAACGCAAAGGTCACTGCAGCGACTGAAATCCATCGCCAGTTGACGGAAATGTATGGTGCGTCGTTCACGGATGTCAAAAATGTTCGTAAGTTTTGTAGAGAGTTTGGAGCTGGTCGGACCGAAATTCACGACGAACAAAGAAGCGGGAGACCGTCAATTTCTGAGGAGACAGTGCTGAAGGTTGAGCAAAGCATGCGTGAAGATCGGCGGATCACCCTGGATTATCTCCGCACGTTGGTTCCTGAGGTTTCCCGAAGCACCGTTCATAGAATTTTAACGCAAACATTAAACTACCAGAAGGTGTGCGCAAGTTGGGTGCCACGCATACTGACTGAGGACTACATGCAGCAACGAGTTGATACTTCCCGCGCATTTCTTCACCGCCTTTCAGCCGAACAGGACCACTTTCTGGACTCAATTGTTACGGGTGACGAAACCTGGGCACACCACTTTACACCTGAGACCAAGCAACAATCACGCCAGTTCATAACTTTCTGAACAGCATGGCGGTGATTTGGTATGGCATGGGCTTACAAAAAATGGTACAGCGTCTACAAAAATACATCGACAAAAATGGTGATCAGTTCTAAAAAATAGCTAAATGTTCAAGCTGTAAACGTAAACCATTGTAGAAATAAACAGGTCTATGTACTTATAAAAAACAGGAGACCTTACGTTTGGGATTACCCTTTTATAAAAGGGCAGTGCATTGACGGAGTTGACATTTGTACTCAGATGATTCGTGTGAAATCGTATCCGACATGATTATGACCACATGACAGGAATTGACAAACTTTGTATGCGGAATGGTAGTTGGAGCTAAAAGCCTTCGACATTCATTTTCGGAAATCGTTAGCGAATTTAATATTCCAAGAACCATAGTGTCAAGAGCATGCCGAGAATACCAAATTTCATCACGAATACTGCAGTGGCCTTCACTTAAGGAGCGGGAGCAGTGACGTTTCCCTAGAGTTGTCAGTCTTAACTGACAAGTAGCACTGCGTAAAGTAACCGTAGAAACCAATGTGGGACGTACCATGCACGTATCCGTTACGACTGTGCCACGTAATTTGGCGCTAATTAGCTATGACAGCACACATCCGACGGGACTGAGCTTGCTAACAATGTGACATCGCCCGCAGAACCTCTTCTTGGTTCGTGACCCTATCAGTTGGATCCTAGACGACTGTAAAACCGTATCTGGCCACATGAGTCCTGAATTCAATTGCTGATAGTAGGGTTTGAGTGTGTGCCAACTTGTCAGAAAGGTATTGTGGAAGCTGGTGGTGGCTCCATAATAATTTGGGCTGTGTTTTTGTGCGATGGACTGGGCCTTCACGTCCAACTGAACCGACTATTGACTGGAAATACACTCCTGGAAATTGAAATAAGAACACCGTGAATTCATTGTCCCAGGAAGGGGAAACTTTATTGACACATTCCTGGGGTCAGATACATCACATGACCACACTGACAGAACCACAGGCACATAGACACAGGCAACAGAGCATGCACAATGTCGGCACTAGTACAGTGTATATCAACCTTTCGCAGCAATGCAGGCTGCTATTCTCCCATGGAGACGATCGTAGAGATGCTGGATGTAGTCCTGTGGAACGGCCTGCCATGCCATTTCCACCTGGCGCCTCAGTTGGACCAGCGTTCGTGCTGGACCTGCAGACCGCGTGAGACGACGCTTCATCCAGTCCCAAACATGCTCAATGGGGGACAGATCCGGAGATCTTGCTGGCCAGGGTAGTTGACTTACACCTTCTAGAGCACGTTGGGTGGCACGGGATACACGCGGACGTGCATTGTCCTGTTGGAACAGCAAGTTCCCTTACCGGTCTAGGAATGGTAGAACGATGGGTTCGATGACGGTTTGGATGTTCCGTGCACTATTCAGTGTCCCCTCGACGATCACCAGTGGTGTACGGCCAGTGTAGGAGATCGCTCCCCACACCATGATGCCGGGTGTTGGCCCTGTGTGCCTCGGTCGTATGCGGTCCTGATTGTGGCGCTCACCTGCACGGCGCCAAACACGCATACGACCATCATTGGCACCAAGGCAGAAGCGTCTCTGATCGCTGAAGACGACACGTCTCCATTCGTCCCTCCATTCACGCCTGTCGCGACACCACTGGAGGCGGGCTGCACGATGTTGGGGCGTGAGCGGAAAACGGCCTAACGGTGTGCGGGACCGTAGCCCAGCTTCATGAAGACGGTTGCGAATGGTCCTCGCCGATACCCCAGGAGCAACAGTGTCCCTAATTTGCTGGGAAGTGGCGGTGCGGTCCCCTACGGCACTGCGTAGGATCCTACGGTCTTGGCGTGCATCCGTTCGTCGCTGCGGTCCGGTCCCAGGTCGACGGGCACGTGCACCTTCCGCCGACCACTGGCGACAACATCGATGTACTGTGGAGACCTCACGCCCCACGTGTTGAGCAATTCGGCGGTACGTCCACCCGGCCTCCCGCATGCCCACTATACGCCCTCGCTCAAAGTCCGTCAACTGCACATACGGTTCACGTCCACGCTGTCGCAGCTTGCTACCAGTGTTAAAGACTGCGATGGAGCTCCGTATGCCACGGCAAACTGGCTGACACTGACGGCGGCGGTGCACAAATGCTGCGCAGCTAACGCCATTCGACGGCCAACACCGCGGTTCCTGGTGTGTCCGCTGTGCCGTGCGTGTGATCATTGCTTGTACAGCCCTCTCGCAGTGTCCGGAGCAAGTATGGTGGGTCTGACACACCGGTGCCAATGTGTTCTTTTTTCCATTTCCAGGAGTGTAGTTGTGTTCGTCTACTTAGAGACCATTTTTAGCCATTCATGGACTTCATGTTCCCAGACGCAACGATGGAATTTTTATGGATGACAATGCGCCTTGTCCCGCGGCTACACTTGTCTGAACAACAATCTGGACAAATCGAGTGACTGATTTGTCCACGCATGTTTCCTGACATGAAACCCATTGAACATTTATGGACGTAATCCAGAGGTCAGTTCGTACACAGCATCCTGCAACGGCAAGACATTCACAATTATGGACGACTATAGAAGCCATATGGCTCTATATTTCGGCAGGGGAGTTCCAACGACTTGTTGATCCATGCCATGTCGAGCTGCCACCCTACGCCGGGAAACGGGAGCTCCACCACTATAATAGGAAGTATCCCGCGACTTTTGTCATCTCTGTGAAGTGTCCTAAAACGTTCCATTAGTTATGAAGATAACTATTACTGGACGTAGTAGGCTTTCTCGATTAATTCTGACTCTTGCACGTCATGTGCCCGCCGAGTCCTAACAGGATAATTGCACAATACTTCAACACCTATTCCGCTTCCAAATGATCTGTAAGCCCGAAATTGGCCAGTCGTGCGACATGGAATAAAATTAACAGTTGACGAAAACCGCTGAGGCGGAAAACATCATAATGTCTTTTAAAGGCATATGCACTGTAAAACAACAAAATAAAAAAAAGCGCACCACGAAGAAATTATCCGTTTGGGATGGAGACCAGTAGATGTAATGTATATGTATAGACAAAAAGTGATTACAAGTTCAGAAAATTAGATGATTCACTCAAGAGAAAGAGCTTCACATATTGAGCAGTCAGTAACACGTTGGTCCAGCCCTGGCCCCTATGTAAGCAGTCACTCAACTTGACGTCGACTGATAGCGTTGTTGCATGTCTTCCTGAGGCATATCGTGCCAAATTCTCTCCAGTTGGAGCGTTAGAACGTCTAAGTCTCGAGCTGGTTGAAATGTCCTGCCCGTGATGCTCCAAACGTTTTCAACTGAGGCGAGATCAGTCAATCTTACCGACGAAGGTACAATTTGGCGAGCACGAAGACAAAGAATAGAAACTCCTGCCGTTTGCAGGCAGCCATTATCTTTATGAAATGTGTGCACAGGATGGACTGATATCAAGGGCAACGAAACTGGGATTAGAATATCGTCGACGAAACGCTGCACTGTAAGGGTGCCGCGGATGACAACAAGTGTCATGCTATGAAATAAAATTGTACTTCAGATCAAATTTCCTGGATGTCGAGCAGTACTGGTGGGCAAAAGTCAGGTTGGTACCTCACCACAAGCCGGGTGTGTTACCAGTTACGTTTTCTGCCTAGAATCTCACTGACTGGAGTAGAACTGTCTTCAGTGATGAGTCTCGTTTCGAACTGAGCCCCGATGACCAGGGAAGATGCCTCGAGATGCTCTGGACCGTGACGGAATACTAACCTGACAGTTGCCTCACATACGTCCCGACATCCAGCAGTGATGGTCTATAGTGCCATTTCATTTTGTAGCAGGTTGGTTAGTTTGTGGGATTAAAGAGACCAGACTGCTACGGTCATCGGTCCTTTGTAGCAGGATCCTTAAGGCACAGCAATACGTCGACGATATTTTACGCCCTGTTTTTTTGCCCTTCATGGCAAGCATTCCTGAGCTTACATTTCAGCAAGCTATTTTCTGCCTGTAGATAGTAAGAGTTTCCACTGCTCGTCTTCATGTTTTTTCTAATGATCTACATAGGTAATTTATCTAAGTTGTGAATCAGAGTAGACTACACAAGAACGTAACAGAAAGTAGTGTATTACTATATGAGGATCAGTTTAGCTTAGGAAAGACTGAGGTTAAGAGAGGCTGTTCTGACGTATGGTTTGATAATGAAAGCAAGCCCAGCAAAATGTAAGATAATTCAAGGTTTTAAACGCAAAAAGGAAAAAAAATACCGTCTTTCTCAGTCACACAGCTATCGAAGAAGTAATGAAGGAAATAAGGAGTTGTGAAGTGGTACTAAAATTTAGAATGAAAGGGTACGAAAGATGAGATTCAACGGTGACATTGGTCTCTTCAGTGCGAAGGAGGGAGAATTATAGGACCTGATGAATGAGACGAGCAATCTACTGATCACCAAATCTGAATTGAGAACAAACGTAAGGAATAGCGATATGATATTAGTGACAAACGTAGCATCAAAATTTGGGGACTATTAGAATAGACGAAATCACGAAATTCTGCCATCTTGATGCAAAATCAAGCTTTGAAAGAAATTAATCGTAATACACGCACTAACGAAGAAAATACAGCATGCCATCCAGAAGGAATACTAATATCAAACATTGGCCTTAATGGCATGTTTTTTGAAAGTGTGTTCCCAGAACACCACTTCAATGGAATTAACGTTTAGAATGGGGGAAAAATGGGCCAAGACGAGAGTCGAAGCATGTATGATGTATTACAAAAAGGTTGCAAAACTGAAATGGACTGATAACATAATAAATAAGAAGCACCATGGAATCAACGAGGAAAGAAATATACAGGAAACTTCTAAGGGTGAAGGTAATGATTGAAATAAAGACTTTTAAACTAGAAAAACGGAAAGGACGATATGTCTTAAGATATCATGCAACGATTTCCTTGGTACTATATGAAGCCACAGAGCACAGGCTTAGGAAGAGATGGCAACAATTTCACAAGACTTAATGGAGAATGAGGTGTGTTGGTTTTACTCTGCGACGAAGAATTAGCACAGGTGAGTAACTCTTGGTGGGCCGTATCAGACCAACGAGAATGCTGATGGTGTTGTATATCATAACGTTTCCCTTTCCCATTTTTATACACTGAGAATTATTTTAGCTGTGGGTGATAACAGTTTGCATATTGGGGGTGTTGTTACGTATTTGTAATAACACGAGGGTCAACGTTTAGATCATTTGTAAAACAGAAAAATTTTGGAGATAATCTAACAAGAACCCAGTACATTAGTTACTTTAATGTGTTAATCGTAATACTAGATATTACTAAATGTGATATGTAATAAGTAATACATGGTTATTGCGATTTGTAGCTTTACGAATAACTAAGCTACTATTTTTGTAAGCAAAGTAAAATACTATATAATAAAACACTTATAGCAATGATATGAAATTTGGGTTACAGAGTCTCAAAAAAGGTTTTTGTGTGTGCTAAATATGACACAACATTTATCTGTTTTACATCGTTAACACCGATTTACGTTTCGGAATAATCATCCTAGAAAACCAGAGCAAACTTTACTTCGCCGCCCAGAACTTAAATAGCTTATTTTAAGAAACTTGTATTTGCTTCGTTGCCTTGCCCGTTAAGAGTTGCAGCAGAAAAAAAAGTTACGGAATTATGTAGTCCCTTATTCGTATTCCCATCATCCCACAGAGTAACTATGTTTACTCTCAGTAATGACTCATACTTGAATGAAGATTTAATGTGTACGCATTTGATCTTGACGACATCACATAAGAAGTGTTCTATGAGCTCCCAGTAATATTACCACAACCTGATGTACTAATGTAGTTTTCAAAGGCAAAAAAAAAGGGAAAACTGTTATTGCGTATAAACTTTCGATCATTCGTTATTTTCCTGGTTGAAGCTACTCTCAGGAAGATAACAATACTATCCTCTAGACACGAAGATCATTCCTACTACAGTAGTACAAGTTTATATGCCAACTAGCTCTGCAGATAATGAAGATATTAATGAAGTGTAAGATGAGATGAAAGAAATTATTCAGGTAGTGAAGGGAGACGAGAGTTTAATAGTCATGGGTGACTGGAATTCGAGAGTAGGAAAAGGGAGAGAAGGAAACATAGTGGGTGAATATAGATTGGGGAGAGAAATGAAAGAGGAAGCTGTCTGGTAGAATTTTGCACAGAGCATAACTTAATCATAGCTAACACATGCTTCAAGAATCATAAAAGAAGGTTGTATACATGGAAGAATCCTGGAGATACTAGAAGGTATCAGATAAATTATATAATGGTAACACAGAGATTTAGGAACCAGGTTTTAAATTGTAACACATTTCCAGGGGCAGATGTGGACTCTGACCACAATCTATTGGTTATGAACTGTAGATGAAAACTGATGAAACTGCATAAAGGTGGGATTTTAAGGAGATGGGACCTGGATAAATTGACTAAACCAGAGGTTGTACAGAGTTTCAGGGAGAGCATAAGGGAACAATTGACAGGAATGGGGGAGAGCAATACAGTAAAGGAACAATGGGTAGGTCTGAGGGATGAAGTAGTGAACGAAGCAGAAGATCAAGTAGGTAAAAAGACGATGGCTAGTAGAAATCCTTGGGTAACAGAAGAGATACTGAATTTAATTGATGAAAGGAGAAAATATAAAAACGCAGTAAATGAAGCAGGCAAAAGGGAATACAAACGTATCAAGAATGAGATCGACAGGAAGTGCAAAATGGCTAAGCAGGGATGGCTAGAGGGCAAATGTAGGGATGTAGAGGCTTATCTCACTAGGAGTAAGATAGATACTGCCTACAGGAAAATTAAAGAGACCTTTGGAGAAAAGAGAACCACTTGTATGAATATCAAGAGCTCAGATGGAAACCCAGTTCTAAGCAAAGAAGGGAAAGCAGAAAGGTGGAAGCAGTATATAGAGGGTCTATACAAGGGCGATGTACTTGAGGACAATATTATGGAAATGCAAGAGGATGTAGATGAAGATGAAATGGGAGATACGATACTGCGTGAAGAGTTTGACAGAGCACTGAAAGACCTGAGTCGAAACAAGGCACCGGGAGTAGACAACATTCCATTGGTCCTACTGACAGCCTTGCGAGAGCCAGTCCTGACAAAACTCTACCATCTGCTGAGCAAGATGTATGAAACAAGCAAAATACCCTCAGACTTCAAGAAGAATATAATAATGCAAATCCCAAAGAAAGCAGGTGTTCACAGATCTGAAAATTACCGAACTATCAGTTTAATAAGTCACAGCAGCAAAATATTAACGTGAATTACTTACAGACGAATGGAAAAACTGGTAGAAGCCGACCTCGGGGAAGATCAGTTTGGATTCTGCAGAAATGTTGGAACACGTGAGGCAATACTGACCCTACGACTTATCTTAGAAAATAGATTAAAGAAAGGCAAACCTACATTTCTAGCATAAGTAGACTTAGAGAAAGCTTTTGACAATGTTGACTGAAAAACTCTCTTTCAAATTCTAAAGGTGGCAGGGGTAAAATACAGGGAGCGAACGGCTATTTACGATTCGTACGGAAACCAGATGGCAGTTATAAGAGTCGAGGGACATGAAAGGGAAGCAGTGGTTGGGAAGGGAGAGAGACAGGGTTGTAGCCTCTCCCCGATCTTATTCAATCTGTATATTGAGCAAGCAGTAAAGGAAACAAAAGAAAAATTGGGAGAAGGAATTAAAATCCATGGAGAAGAAATTAAAACTTTGAGGTTCGCCGACGACATTGTAATTCTGTCAGAGACAGCAAACGACTTGGAAGAGCAGTTGAACGGAATGGACAGTGTCTTGAAAGGAGGATACAAGATGAACATCAACAAAAGCAAAACGAGGACAATGGAATGGAGTCGAATTAAGTCGGGTGATGCTGAGGGAATTAGATTAGGAATGAGACACATAAAGTAGTAAAGGAGTTTTCCTTCTTATGGAGCAAAATAACTGATGATGGTCGAAGTAGAGAGGATATAAAATGTAGACCGGCAATGGCAAGGAAAGCGTTTCTGAAGAAGAGAAATTTGTTAACATCGAGTATAGATTTAAGTGTTAAGAAGTCGTTTCTGAATGTATTTGTATGGAGGGTAGCCATGTATGGAAGTGAAACATGGACGATAAATAGTTTGGACAAGAAGAGAATAGAAGCTTTCGAAATGTGGTTCTACAGAAGGATGCTTAAGATTAGATGGGTAGATCACATAACTAATGAGGAGGTATTGAATAGAATTGGGGAGAAGAGGAGTTTGTGGCACAACTTGACAAGAATAAGGCACTGGTTGGTAGGACATGTTCTGAGGCATCAAGGGATCACAAATTTAGCATTGGAGGGCAGCGTGGAGGGTAAAAATCGTAGAGGGAGACCAAGAGATGAATACACTAAGCAGATTCAGAAGGATGTAGGTTGCAGTAAGTACTGGGAGAAGAAAAAGCTTGCACAGGATAGAGTAGCATGGAGAGCTGCATCAAACCAGTCTCAATACTGAAGACTACAATAACATCTTCTAATCTTTCATTTATATTCGGAATGTTGTTACAGTTTTTATTCACACATTTGAATTATCTTTCCCGATCTCTTTAATGCCTTGTTCTCGCTGTGGTGTATTGACACGAAGAGTGACATCACGTTAAAGAACATAAATTGTGTTGATTGCTTCTTTTTCTCTTCTAATATCCTCTGATATTGCAATTTTTTTAATTGCACTGTTGATCACGACTCTCAATTAGTAAGACAAAGTATGTCCCGAATAACTCAAAGCGGTAATGTGTTCTACTAATTTACTTCTTATTACAATTGCCATATTTAAATATTATTAATTTTATATTAAAAAATCTTGTAGCTGAAGTATTTGCCTATATGTTCCACTTTATTCGCAACTCCACTTCCCAGTAGATAAAATTAATCCGGCCAATTGCTAATAAGCATTGATTTGAATCACGTTGACAACATCAAAATTATCTGTCACAGTAATTTCTCACTTCCATATTGCTGAGTCTCTACATGTATTCTGATTTATGACTGATTAGTCATTCTACTAATTTGTCTGCTCTCAAGCTTTCTTATATATTTCCACATAAGCCTTCAGTTTTATTGTTGCTCACCATATGAACTGCCTTTACATAACATACGAATATCATGCTGGGTACTTGTATCCACTCTGTTTTAATTAAATGTTCCAGCACCAGTACACAGTATGAGCAAGAACTAGCTCGCCTATAACTACATGGTTATGTGATGAGATAGGCTTCAGTATTTACATTTCATTTTTATAGAAAACATTTTTCCTGTGAAATACAGGTTAATCTCAAATACACTGTAATTTTGACTCGGAGGAAAATTTACGGAGATAAACTATGTGAGGACGTGATAAAATATACAGGTTATCTCTGATTTACCGTGAAGTCCCCTCAGACACGTTTTTAATAAAACATGTGTCCCGGTGTAGCTCATAGAAACATTAATATCACAAAAAGTATAGCTTGGCGCTATATCACCTAAGCAAACATTATGCGACTATTATTCTGGATGATTACACAATGAGACTGATGAAATGCTGTCCTGTTTCTGCTCTCTGTCTTTCAGAGAGTACGTTACAATGTGCTGAAAACAGTGAATGTCAATTAAGAAATTCGTCTTACGTCCTACAGCGAACAGGGAGAGCTTCACAGGTTTATGTAATAATAAAATATAGGAGCAGTTACGCAATATGATGTAAACCACTATAGTATAAGTAGCATCGTTACTTTTGTGCGTAAAATATTTTATGACGTTGTAACTAGCTACGACTGTTGCTGTGTTACCCTTTCTTCCATTTACGCTTTATTTTCTAGCGATTTCTTATTCATTCGCGTGACTACGTTTTACGCTGCAGAACATGACTTACTGCGTGAAATGTCCCACAACGCCGTGGTGGAACGCAGCAACCATAACTATCCAGTAAAACTCGTGCCGAATGAGGTGGTAAATTGCTCTGATATTAGGAGTTACATACAATGTGATAAAAATTCATGACCCAACTTGCCGCAGTTTCATCAGAAAATTTCGCCGACGATCGTATTAAACCACGAAGAGCCGCTAAGACTTAAAATGAGTGTAACATTTAACGGCGGTCTATCTCCCATAACTCTCCACCACACTCTCTGCCCCCCAATAAAGAGTAAGTACTTTCTCATTAGCTCTAGAGAAATACCAAGAGCTCAATGGAATATGATCAGTTTTTCATCGACATAACGAGTGTACGCGTGAGACGTTACATGGAAGCTTGATGGTGGTTCACCTATTCAAAAGCACTATAATATTGCAAAATAAATAAATTTAGTAAGTTTCACAAATCCTGCTCAGTAGGATTTGCGTTAACCAGTTTTACCTTCGCATTGTGTTTGAGTACTAAATGAGATGATTAATTGGTTAATTTGGATGGAGGGGCTCAGACAGTTACGTCATCGGTCCCATTGGGTTAGGAAAGGATGGAGCAGCAAATCGGTCGTACCCTTTCACAAGAACCGTCCCGGCATTTGCCTGAAGCATTTTAGAGAAATCACGGAAAAACCTAAAACGCTATGGCTGGAGGCGGGTTTGAACCGTCGTCCTCCCGAAAGCGAAGAGAAGGTCATATCACTATATCACCTTTCTCTGTTATTCAGCTAGTCATTTTGGTAATCGAAAGTTGACAAGAAAAGAGAAGGAGTTATCTTTACTTGAAATTTTAAGTCAAGAAAAGGCGACTTGGGGTCTGGAATTACTAAATGAAAGAAGAAATGCAGCTGTAGATAGGTATCAGATTAAAAATCTAAACTTATTAAATCCAAGCCCAAATCGGCCAGAGTATATTTTCAGTCACTTATCTGGAGACCTGGTAATTAAGGAAGGCAGGATTGGGTTACGATTGTGGACGGGTCCCGAATCAATTACTATTGATTTGATTTGCAATTTCACTCATTTACTTTAATAAATAATTTTTGAAAACAACCCAATGAGGTCGCAATCAGACTTTTAATGCAACTCACCACAATCACGGCTGAAGGCCTTTAATGCAAAAAATGGCAATTATTTAAAATTCCACAAATACATAAAATGCAGACAGCCCAAAATTTACTAAATCCAAGCCCAAATCGGCCATAGAATTTTTTCTGACACTTATATTGAGACCTGGTAATTAAGGAAGGCAGGATGTGGTTGCAGTCAGAATTTTAAGGCAAGTAACCACAGTCACAATTGAAGTCCTTTAACGCCCAAAATGGCAACTATTAAAAACTTTAACGAACATATATAAAAAACAGACAGCAAATAACTTTGGAGACAAACCAATGTGGTCGCAATCTGAATTCTAAGGCAATCAATCACAATCATGGCTGAAGGCCTTTAACACCCGCAATGGCAATTATTAAAAAAATTAACAAACATAAATAAAACACAGACAGCAAATAATTTTGAAAACAAGCCATAGCGGTCACACTCAGAATTTTAAGGCAAGTAACTACAGTTACAGCTGAAGGCCTTTAACGCAAAAATGGCAATTATTAAAAAATTTAACAAGTATACTGTCAAACGGCGAAAGGCAGAGCAAAAGTTAATTTAAAATAACAAACAACAGATCATCAATTAGGTAAGACAAATGATGGTAACTTAATAATACAATAATAAAATAATAACACAATAATATAACATAAGGGCCAGTGACAGACTGTGCTCCAGGAATCGATCTCTGAGTAGGTCACACCAAAAACAGTTTCGTGAACAAAGAGAAAGGCAGCCAAGAGTTGCATTCAGATCACAAGTTGGTAACTCGGACTAGTGGCAGTCTAGCGAGCGACTAATGATAATCTTGGTGAAGCTACCTGACATCCAACAAAACAAATGCAGGATGTAAAATTACGCCAAAGCCAGAACCGGCGGTCTGGGCACCGCCCACAGAATACTGCGCTCAGAGCGCTCGGAACAAGAAGAAATGCCTACCACTGAGGTAGAAGAACGCCAAACCTACAATCAAGAAGCTGTCAATCTTACACGCCTCACCGGACAGCGGCAGCAAGGCGAGGAGTCCCCAGGGCAGGTAACTGGGGCGTTAGTGGCCACAAGACAGAAAAATACCGCTGGTTGAACTTATAAATAGAAGAGGCTGAAAATAGTAATAGTAATTAGGTCCGCCTTCCCCAGGTACTCCACTCGCTGCTTTTTGTTTCGGCGACACTACGAGCAACAACACGAACACAAGTCACTGGAGAATCGCGAGATTTCACAGTGGTGGAGGTTTCTCTATGCGAATGGCAATGCACTCAACTGAAACATGCAAGATCCGGTTTCGACGAGGTTGTGCTCCCTCGTGACCACCGCCCTTCGCTCCGGCAGTCCATACACGCCGCCAGCGGTCCCGTCGTGTTGGCGCTCTGCACGGACCTCGCTGCTCCTGTGTTCCAAACCGGACTGCCACATTCACACCACACGGAAGAACAATGACGTCACCCAAAAGATAGGGCCACAGTTATACATATCGATGACGCCACTGCTGCCACTAGTGGACAGGCAACCTTTGCAAAACGAAGTGGCGCCAGTGTACAACCATGCCAACTAAACGGTGCAGTCTGGCTTTCAACAGAGGACGGAAATCTACAACAGTACCAACGCGAGCCGGAGCACGTCTCCTAACTATTCGCTCTTCTTTGCATTTATCTGTGTACAGCTTGAAGCCCACATATACTGACAGGAAAAAATGACATCGCCAAGTAGGAACTGTACGACATAAGAGAAAGTTGGGAGGCGTCTTTACACATCTGAAAGATGATGTCTATTCAGATGTTGCACCAGTGGCATAAGAATGGCGCCAATAGCGCCATAATGAGGATGAAAATCAGGTTTGCTTTAAATACATCTGTATCTACAACCTACATAGATACTCCGTGAGCCACCGTAAGGTGCGTGGCAGAGGACACCCTTTGCTGTTCCACTCGTAAGCAGAGCAAGGGAAGACAGACTGCCTATATGCCTCCCTATGAATCCTAATTTCTCGTATCTTACCTTCGTGATCCTTACTCGCAATGTACGTTGGAGGCAGTAGAATCGTTCGGCAGTCAGCTACAAATTCCGGTTCTCTAATCTTTCTCGATAGTGTTTCTCCAAAGGAACGTCACCCTCCCTCCATGGATACCCCTAGAGTTCCCGAAGCATCTCCGTAACACTTTAGTGTTATTCGAACCTAACGGTAACAAATCTAGCAGCCCGCCTCTTAATTGCTTCGATGTCTTCCTTCAATGCGACCTGTTACGGATCTCAAACACTTTAGCAGTACTCAAGAATAGGTCGTACCAACGTCCTACATGCTATCTTTTAGTGGGGAATGACTCTTTCCTATAATTCTCCCAATAAACCAAAGTCGAGTATACATCTTCAAAAATGGTTCAAATGGCTCTGAGCACTATGGGACTCAACTGCTGTGGTCATAAGTCCCCTATAACTTAGAACTACTTAAACCTAACTAACCTAAGGACATCACACACATCCATGCCCGAGGCAGGATTCGAACCTGCGACCGTAGCGGTCGTGCGGTTCCAGACTGTAGCGCCTTTAACCGCTCGACCACTCCGGCCGGCTATACATCTTCCCTACCACAGTTTCCACGTGCTCGCTTTGCAACGTAACGCCCAGATATTTAGATGACTTCACCCTGTCAATCAAGACACTAGTAATGCTGTAACCGAACATTACAGGTTTGATCTTCCTACTCATCCGCATTAACTTACATTTTTCCACAGTTAGGGCCAGCTACCATTCATCACACCATCTGGAAATTTTGCGTAAGTTTTCTTGTATCTTCATACAGTAACTCAATAACAGGCTGTAACGGTGGCGAACTTTACTTACCTTTGAGACTGGACGTGATGAGTTGATGTTAGTCAAGAGTACCTTTAAGGCGACTAACGCGCCATTATCAACGCCTCACTGAGTTTGAACGAGGTCGTGTAGCCACCATGCATAATTGCTGGCAATGGTGGTCACGACAATGTACGGTTCAAGAAAGCTGGGGGCCGGCCGCTGTGGCCGAGCAGATCTAGGCACTTCAGTCCGGAACCACGCTGCTGCTACTGTCGCAGGTACGATTCCTGCCTCGGGCATGGATGTGTGTGATGTCCTTAGGTTAGTTAGGTTTAAGTAGTTCTAAGTCTAGGGGACTGATGACCTCAGATGTTAAGTCCCATAGTGCTCAGAGTCATTTGAACCATTTGAACAAGACTGGGATGGTTAGGTTCATCACCGAGAGGGAAGATCATTGGGTTCTTTATGCAGCTCTGACGCAACGTACTACACCTGCAGCAGTAATCTGTAAAGAACTTGGCAGCCTAGTGATATATCGAACTATTACAGATCAGTTACTTCAAGGACATTTTTGAAACAGATGTCCTGGAGCATCAATTCCACTGACCACAAACCACAACCAATTGTGAATGCAATGGCGTCATGCGAGAGATCAATGCAGGGCGAGATAGAGGTCTGTTGTGTTTTCTGATGACAGCTGGTTTTGCTTCGGTGTGAGTGATGGCTGTGTAGTGGCTGGAAACAGGTCAGTTGAGTGCCTGCAACCAACCTGTCTGCCTGCTAGTCACAGTGAACGTACACCTGTAAATATGGTCTGGGGTGCGATTTCATTTCTCGTGGTTATCCCACATATCCAAACTGCAAATCTGTGCGTCAGTTTGGTAACTCAATCAGTTGTACTGCCATTCATAAACAGCATATCAGGCGTTGTTTTCAAGCAGGATAACGCTCGCCCACACACTGTTGTAGTTACCAGACATGCTCTTCACAGTGTCACCATGTTGCTTTGGCCTCCTCGCTTACCAGATCTGCCTCCAAGGGAGCACATGTGGGACACCATTGGAAAACATCTTCAGCGTCATTTACTAAAAGCATTAACCGTTCCTGTATTGGTCGAACGAGTGCCACAGCCATGGATATTATCCCACAAACTGACATCCGGCACTTATACAACAAAATACATGTGCTACATTGAAAATTAAACAGTCATGGTTGAATACTTGATTTTTTTTCGTCAGAATACATTCAGCACGTGTCAATATATCGCTAACCTGTAGGGGATACTGTGGTTGGTTGGTTGGTTGTTCGGGGGAGGAGACCAGACAGCGAGGTTATCGGTCTCATCGGATTAGGAAAGGACGGGGAAGGAAGTCGGCCGTGCCCTTTCAAAGGAACCATCCCGGCATTTGCCTGGAGCGATTTAGGGAAATCAAGGAAAACCTAAATCAGGACGGCCGGACGCGGGATGGAACCGTCGTCCTCCCGAGGATACTGTGTAGAACTGTCTGACGTACGCAAATAACTTGTAGCGATTCTAGCTGCCGGCTTATGACACTAATGTTTCTTTTCTTCAGGCGCCTTTCCCATCTTCATACCGTATGTAAAATTCCACAAAACCTGAAATAGTATTACTCCTTAGATGTTATTTTTTACCTCATCCCGCTTGTATTTCTGATACATATATTGAGATACACTTTCATTTAAAGTAGTCTCTGATGTCTCATACAACTTTCCATTTTTTTAGTTGCATTGTCGTCTGTCAGGTGAGCTTGCGAAATAAGTTTCTGTTTTGTCTTGTTTACATTTTTGTTGGCTTCCTTCGTTACCCACATCGCATCTTTATTGCAACTTCGCATAGTATCAGCATATTTTGTCATCTTTTACTGGAAACTCAGTCCAGCAAAATTACAGACGATTACTCCTAACATCGGCTTACAGCAGAATTCTTGAACGTATCCTCAGTTCCAATATAACAAATCTTTTTGAGACAGAGAGCTTATGTCCACGATTCAGTGCGGTCTCAGAAAGCATCGCTCGTGCGAAATTCGGTTGGGTTTTCTCACGTAATATACAGTGAACTATGGATGAAGGGCAACAGACCGATTCCGTATTTCTAGATACCCGGAAAGCATTTGACACGGTGCCTCACTGCAGAATGTTAACGAACGTGCTAGCATATGGAACGGATTCCCAGATATGTGACTGGCCCGAAGACTTCTTAAGTGTGTTATCCTCGACAGCGAGTGTTCATCAGAGACAAGGCTATTATCAAGAGGGCCCAAGGGAAATGTGATAGAAAACTGTCGGATAAGAAATTTACCATTAAGAAGGAGTTGTGCGAAATGAACGAACGTTGGTAGGCGTGTTTCTACATCTGAAAGATGTCTATTCAAATTTCGTGCCGGTAGCATAACAGAGGCGCTAGTAGCGCCACTATCAAAATGCAAGTCAGTTTGGCTTTAAATACAGGGTATAGCGGTCGTCAGCATTAGTTATCTCTGAGACTGGACGTGGTGGGCAGATATTACTAACGAATGTCTTAAAACGATAAAGACACCACAACGTCTCACTGACAAGGGGAGGCCGCCAATTGTGAAAGTCAGATTCGATTCATACTGCGCATAATAAAAGCTCATGGCCAGAGGTGTAATGTGGCAAAGCACCAAGATGCACTTCTCAGCCGTTGTCGAGAAAATCGACAGTTAAAAGAAACTGTTGTGGTGAAATACTCTCTACGATTATTAGTTTTCCACAGCGTCGAGGCGTAGCGGAAAGCGCTCGGGTTTGTAATCCGAAGGTCGCCGGATCGAATGTCGCACCATGCAACTTCTTTTTTTTAGTATTTGTTTTTTGTAATTCAAATGTGTGTATAATTCCCGGCAATCAGTTGCAACAATTATGTTGCATTGTTTCAACAAGTTGTTGAAAATCGTTTGTCGTGGAAAAACTGGCGCCTTCGAACATCATTATGTTTTCCGCAAACAAAGTTGTATTTCACAAATGTTATTAATTGTCTTCATAATGTTAACCACGTATAGTTAACGGAAGACGTAGAAACGATATTCCGAAACGAATACGTATAGCGTAAGTCAAACGTTCGAATTAGAGTAGAGACCCCACGAACACAAATTCGCTGTGGCAGGTATGAATTATAAACTCCGTTACTCGCTCATTACACTTGAAGGACAGATGTTGAATGGGCCGAAACGAGCCGCCGCATAACAGCGTAGTTGCCTGCTAACTTCGAAAGAAGGTAGATGCGGTCCCTAGCGCAACTTATAATATCGTCGAAAATCAGTGCGGACGGGAGAGCTTTGGTACACCCTGTTAAAAAAACGGAAAAATGGGGGCGGTACAATTGGAGAGCGATCCGCCTTCACCAACATGCATAAGCAATTCATTAATATATATTTGAATTACAAAAAACTAATAATAAAATAAAAAAATTGTATGGCGTGAGATTCGATCCGGCGACCTTCGGATTACGAACCCGAGCGCTTACCGTTGCGCCACGACGCTGTAGGAAACTGTTAATCGTAGAGAGTATTTCACGACAACGATTTCTTTTAACTGTCGATTTTCTCGACAACGGCTGAGAAGCGCATTTTGGTTCTTTGCCACATTACACCTCTGGCCATGAGCTTTTATTATGCGCAGTATGAATCGAATCTGAATTTCACAATTGGCGGCCTCCCCTTGTGAGTTTGAACTCGGCCGTATAATAGGACTACGAGAAGCTGCATGTTGGTTTTGAAACATTGCAGAAAGACGTGGCAGGAATGTAGACACTGGACATGATTGCTGGCATTGGTGGTCGCGAGAATGTACGGTCCAGGAAGACCAGCTCATAATGGTGGCGTGACACTACCGAGAGCGAAGATATTGTGTTCGGCGTATGGTTCCGGCGCATCCTACTGCACCTGCAGAAGCGATTTGAGCAACTGTTGGCGGCACACGGACACAATGAACAGTTAAGAATCGACGCCGTGGAGCATGCATTCACTGCCCCAAACCCTCGCCGTTTGACCACCACCGTCTGCTACTTCAGTGGAGTTAAGCGGGAGATCATTGGAGCGCAGAGTGGGGGTCTGTTGTGTTTTCTGATAGAACCTGGTTCCTCCTCGGTTCCCGTCACGACCGTGTGTTAATTAGAAGGACAATTGAGGTGCTGCATCCAATCTGAGCACGTGCTAGACACACTAGAGCTATACCTAGAGTACTGGTGTAGTGTGCGAGTTCGAACGACAGCAGGAGCACAATCGAGGTTATCCCACGCACCGTAACTGCAGACACATACGTCGTTGTGGTGATTCGACCTGTTGTGCTGCCCTCGAAGCACAGCATTCTAGGGTTATTTTTCCAGCAGAATAGCTCTCGCTCAAGTATCTCTGTTGTAACTCGAATTCTCTACAGAGTTTCAACAAGTAGCTTTAGCCTGCTCGATCACCATATCTGTCTCCAATCGAGCACATGTGGGACATCATCGGACGTCAATTCCAGCGTCATCCACAAACAGCATTAACTGCTCTGTACTGAACAAGTGCAAATGCCGTGGAGCTCCATACTTCAAAGTATAACAGAATGCATGCACGTTTGTGTGCTTGCATTCAACATAGTAGCTGTTACAACGGTTATTGATTTACCAATCCAAATTTGCAGTGGCTTATTTCACGCTTAAATTAACCTGTTATGTCCGCAGCTCGTGGTCGTGCGGTAGCGTTCTCGCTTCCCGCGCCCGGGTTCCCGGGTTCGATTCCCGGCGGGGTCAGGGATTTTCTGTGCCTCGTGATGACGGGGTGTTGTGTGATGTCCTTAGGTTAGTTAGGTTTAAGTAGTTTTAAGTTCTAGGGGACTGATGACCATCGATGTTAATCCCCATAGTGCTCAGAGCCATTTGAACCATTTTTAACCTTTGATCTTGCAATGTTAATAACTTAAATATGTTGCCTAGAGAAATGTATACTCCAAATTTCATTACTCAACATTAATAATTGTTTAGTGCTACGAGGTTTTTTCTGTCAGTGAATTACCTGTGTACGTAAGTGATCCGGCGGGCAGGGTCATCTGAAGGACAGGGTGAACCGCAATCTGCGGCTGTTTGCTGGTGATGGTGTGGTGTACGAGAAGGTGTCGACGATGAGTGGCTGTAGTATGATACAAGATGACTTGAGCCGTGCTCCGGCTCGCCTTCGTGCCATTGACAGGTTGGCGTCTTCCATTGGAATTGTCACTTCTCGTTTTCTTAAATCTGTTCCCTCGCGCCACTACGTTTGCTCCCTTTTTCTGTCCGCGGCGTTCATCGATATCGAGTACTGTGGAACTACCCTTGAAGCGACCTCTAGTTTTACGTGTTGTGGTGTCAGGGAGTTCGGCTGGGATGGATCACCAGTGAGGTCCGCACAGCCACAGGTCTCGCCGGGCAGCTGGCAATACATGCACTACCCGATGGAAGGTTGTGGACGCGAAAGTTCACAACCACGTCAAGGACCGGTTTCAGGTTGTTGAAGTCGAATGGATCGTTAAATCCGAGTACTGAAACCGCCACCATTGTGTGTGTACCCGTCCGCCGAAGTGATCTCATGGTAACAAATGTGTTAGTTGGCGATTCATACTGGGACGTTTGTCTTGCCTCACTTGATCGAGAGCGACCGTTGCTTGGTCGTTCGGTCGGACGTCTCAACGAACGACGTGTATTTGGTCTTCCGACCGCTTCTGGATTCTCTGTGTTTGTGTCGACTTGTAATTCGTCCTTGTTGCTCCACAGTGACTGGTTTTAGTTTGTGTTGTTTGCGGAATTGTTTTCGCGGATCCGTGTGTGTCTAGTTTGGTTTTGAATGAGCAGTCATTTTAACGCTGTCTGCGAACTGAATTCGTGGAGGCAACTTGTTGTGATTACCTCGGATTAATCTTGCGTCTGAACAGGCTCTCTTGTACAATGTTTGTCATTTTTCGATGTCAAGAAATTAGTCCGCCCGTCTTCCTGGTATGGGTTATTCTATCGTTGTATTGGGCATCGGACGTTGGGTATATTTTGCGAGTGTTGGTCTTGCGTTTAAATTGTGACTGGTTTGAGTTGGCATCCTGTTAAGGGAGTATAACACTGGGCTGCCTGTCTCACCTTACTTACGTTTGAGAGGCTTTCCCAGGTCGACCCTTGGACCACCGTCTGTGGATCTCTTAATTAATCAGATTGTGTTAACCGTTTAAAAAATAATTTGTTTAAATTATTCCTATCATGGCCTTCAGCCGACAAGTGCTTTGAATCTCTTCTTAATAAGGCCTTCAACCGTCAGTATAGCTTGTGTTACAGTAAAAAAGTATTTTAATGATTCTTTTAAAATTTATTTTAATATTTTCAACGTGGAATTCTCTTCCTGACTTGCAATTCAGGGCTTCAGCCGTTAATTGCTTGTGGTATTGCTTGTGGCCTTCAGCCGACACATAATTCTTTCTTAATAAGGCCTTCAGCCGTCAGTTTAATTTGTGTTTCAGTCAGTTACTTTTAAATGATTGTTGAAAATTATTACCTTAAATAAAGTGTACATGTTCACCGTGCAACTAACGGAAACTGGTTAGGCCCCGTCCACACCTTTTCCTACTTTCCATAAGTCCCACGTCTCAGACTCAGACAGAATTCGTACTTCTTGTGATGAATCGCAGCTAGCTGTAAATGTAGAAATATGTAAGTTAATACGGATGAGTAGGGAAAATAACACTGTCACGTGGCGTTACAGCATTAGCAGTGCTCTGCTTGACACAGTCGCATCTTTCAAATATCTCGGCGTAACGTTGAAAAGTGATGTGAAATTGAACGAGCGTGTAAGAATTGTAGTTGGGAAAGCTAATCGTCTTCGGTTTGTTGGTAGAACTTTGGGAAACTGTGGAAGGGACTCCGCATATTGTTCTTATTCTTGGGTGTCCTTCGAGTGGATCCCATACTAGGTCGGAGTAGAAAAAGAGCTCGAAGCTATTCAAAAGGGGGGCTGCTGGAAGTGTTACTGGAAGGTTCTAACAGTACGTAAGTTTTACGAGGATGTTACGGAAAATCAAATGGGGATCGCTGGAGGTAAAAACGACGTTTGTTTCCAGGACCACTGTCGAGAAGCTTGAGAACCGGCACTTGAAGCTGATTGCCGAACAATCCTACTGCCACCAACATAAATTTCGCGTGAGGACCACAAAGCGAAGATACGAGGCTCATACAGATAGACGTTTCTCCCCTACTCTCTTTGCGAGTAGAACAGGAAAGGAAATAACTAGTAGTGGTACGGGCACCCTACGACACGAACCATATGGTGGCTTGGGGAGTATGAATGAACATGCAGCTATGTAGATGTAGAAACTCTCTCCTTTCCCCTTAACAGTGGCATCGTTCCGGTTCATGCAATCATCTATCATGCTATGCGTAACGTATTGTTGTGTGCTAAAGTACATTTCTGAATTGATGTATTTGTTTATACATTTAAATTGATTACCGGTAATCAATCCTGAAAAACCGGCTTAATATATCAAAAAACGATCTCGGAGTAATGAGTATGAAAATAGTTTTTAGGTGGCCGTAGTCCGCATTGCGATATTACTCTCACAACAAATCTCAGTAGTGCGTATTATGTGGTTTGAAATATCATTTCCGTAAAGTAGAAAGCACCTCATGATGAGAGTGGTCCTTGCCTCACACTTGAGTCAGGAGCTAGGTAGATAAACCACTAGAGGGACGGGAGTTTGGGGTGGGCTAGAGCGTCCCACCCTGCCCTCTTGATAGAGGGTCGTTACGTTGTCAGCAAATTGCTGAGATGAACTCGACGCTCAAGTGACGAAGGTGGGGCGCCCATTATCTTCGTTGACAATCAAAGATCTCGAGTGTGACAGAGTGCGCCATTGTCATAGTAGACAGGTTCCGCGCCGTAACCATGGAAACGGGGCACACAAGGGAAGTACTCGAGGGCCCCGGCCCGCCCCCGCGCCACTGCTCGAGCGCAGGTTGGAGGCGGGATGCGCTCCGTCCGTCAGTCAAGCCTTCTACCCCGCCTCCCGCGCCACGTGCTAATTAATGAACCATCCCTGCTTGGCGATTATAGTATGCTAATTAGTTTGCTATCTTGACAACGGCCGACAACTCAAGTAATATCGCTCCATTTACCATGTCCGTTGTCTAAGTAGACCATCGGAATAATCTCCACTTTACTTAAAACACGAAGACTTTTTAATTCAGTAACCATTGTAGTTTCGCATTTCGGTTCTAGTTATATTTGCGTATACACGGTGTTTAACCAGAGGTGTATGTTATTATAGGAGAAAGAACATAGGAAGACACAGGTAAAATAAGTCATGGAATACCTCCTCACATTGTGTCGGAATCCATTTGCCAGGAATAGAGCAGCAACTCGACGTGGCATGGTCTAGACAAGTCGCTGAAATATTGAGCCGTCCATAATTGCGAAATTGTTATCGATGCAGAATTTTGTGCACGAATTAACTTTTCGACTATATCCCATAAACGTTCGCTGGGCTTCATGTCGGGCGAAATCATTCGCTCGAACTCTCCAGAATGTTCTTCAAACTAATCGCGAGCAATTGCACCAATGACATGACGCATTGACATACATAAGAGTTCCATCGTTGTTTGGGAAAATGAAGATGATGAAGTTACAAATTTTTAACATCGTGCAGCCTCGTCAACAACTGTGATAATTGAACATGTAACACGTCAGCCTCAGTTGCAAATAGAATACAGTCTTTACCCAGGTTTCGGCCAAAATAATTAGGCCTTCTTCAGAAGCCAGTGACACTAAACTACTGCATGTTACCAGTCATAAATCTACATTACTTGAGCTAAGGAGAAATAGCACGCCCCACCGTGCGGACGAGGTCGGTAGGCCGCGAGAGCTGCGAAGTAATGTTGATTTATGACTGGTTACTACGGTGCTACAGTTTTATACTTGACATGGCCAAAAGTTGGCATGCAATAGTTTAGTGTCACTGGCTTCTGAAGAAGGCCTAATTATTTTGGCCGAAACCTGGGTAACGATTGGTTTCTATTTGCAACTGAGGCTGACGTGTTACAAGTTCAATATGATTAATAGATGGAAATACTCTCCACGTAGCTGAACGCAACCATTTCCAACCAATAATCGATTCATTTGGATCGGAGGAGCCAGTCCATTCCACGTAAGCGCAGTCCACGCCATTATGGAGCCACCACCATCTTACACAGAGCCTCGTTGACAACCTGGGTCTATGGTTTCGTGCAGTCTGTGCCACTCCAGTTCCCTACCATCACGTTTCACCAATTGAAATCTGGACTCATCTGTCCAGATCACGGTTTTCCAGTCGTCTAGGGTTCAATCGACACGGGCTCGAGCCGAGGAGAGGCGGTGCAGGCGATGCCGTGCTGTTGCAAAAGCACTCGCGTCAGTCGTCCGCTGCCATAAGCCATTAACGCCAAATTTAGCCACACTGTTCTCACGGATACGCACGTTGTACGTCCTAAATTGATTTCTCTGCTTAATTCCCGCAATATTGCTTGCCTGTTAGCAATGACAACTCTACGCAAACGCCGTTGAACTAAGTCATCAAGCAAAGGCCGTCGGCAACTGTGTTGTCCATGGTGGAAGGTAATGCCTGAAATTCTCGGTACTCTCATGGCGCTGTGGACCTCGAAATGTTGATTTTCCTAACTATTTCGTAAATGGAATGTCCTATTTGTTCAGTTCTAACTATTATTCCGCGTTCACGTTCCGTTAATTCCCATCGAGTGACCATAATCACGTCGGAGGCATTTTGACAAGAGTCACCTGAGTACAAGTACAGCTCCACCAATGCACTGTACTTTTATACCTTGTGTACGAGATACTACGGCTATCAGTGGTTTTGCGTGACGTAAGGTGTATTGAACACACGTCAAAATCTTCTCCACTCATGGCACTCGTTTTTCTCTAAGAAAAATAGTTCTTCAGAAATCAAACTCTGATTATTGAGAAAAAGAGAGCACAAAATTAGAAGACTCTAACTGTTATGAAATTCTCTCATTACAATAAATTACAAACATATCATTAAAATTCTCCGAATTCTTCTCCATCTATGTAAATGACAAGGAAGAATTAGAAAAGAGTTTTCATCTCCATAATAAATTATTCCAGACAGTTTCTCCAAAATTCACAAACACCAGATCTCACTTTCTCAAAATATCCACTGCTCTCTGCTACGTCTCAAATAAGAATGCCTCAGCCCTGCGCTACTGTCTGACTAACAAGTCAACCACAGGTGAAATTTAACACAGATTGAAGAATTGTATTCGCTACTCACGCACTGCGCTCATTCGTCTTTGTCCCAGTAAAATTTAGGTGAATTATGTTCATCAGCAGATAACATATGAGAACCTTACAACGTTTGCAAGAGGTAAGTTGCATTTTCGTTAACTGTAGAAATTTTATGTGTAAAAGTTGCACCTTCGATTGAAAGCCATTCTTACAACGTTCTGCGCAGCAGTTTGCAGAATGTATCTGCGTGGACTTTACGCTTCTTCAAAAACTAAAGGAATGACGCATTTTACTTCATAATTGCTCGAACGATGAATCCGAGTATGGCTTTTTTCATGTTTAAATTACATTTCCTGTCTTTATGTTTATCACCATACTATGTGCCAACCGCCGGGCTACGTTTATGAACTCAGTTCAATTTAAACAGCTCGGGACAGATCCTATTACAGACTTGAAGTATGAGCCTGTGTCCAACAAAGGACCGTCTGTCTCGTAGTCTATTGCGTCTTTTTGTCTGTTTACGAACATGGTCTTGTCTTTTATTTTCTAGTCGTGGAGGGGTTGCGATTAGTCTTTGCCAGAAACGCTAATCGCATGTGTACAAGAGTTCATGACAATTTTGTCACATCCATATTTCCCTATGCAGAACTGCATTATCTGCAAAAGACATCAGAGGGCCGGAAACAATACCTGACAGGTCTCTTACATAGTTAGTGAGGAGTAATGGTACCTTCACACTTCCTCAAATTGCACAGATATTTCAGATTTCCAAAGTCACTATAAATTGATTATAATAAAAATACAGCACATCTGAGCCACTTCTCTGGTATAATTGAGTGTGATTACATTTTCTTTTAGTTCATCCACAGCGATACGTTCATTTCGTTTCAAAGTATCCTTTTTATACAATCACTGACGGAAATGGGAATTGTTAAATAATGAGCAGCCTAACCGAAAGCCAACTAACAGATACCCACAGTGCTTCCATGTGCCACTGCCACGTATCACTGCCATCTACCACTGCCCTCCGCGAGATTAAATGCAGCTTGTTGGCGATGGTGTCATATGGTCAGAAACGCACCATGTGGTTACAATTGATGCGCAGCTACTCATAGTATCCAATGTGGGCTGCAGTGATCATGTGTAAGATAAAAATGGTATATATTGTAAAGCATTGATACAAAATGGATTTACGCTGCAAAAAAGTTTGTCACCAGGTGCAAATCTGGCGCTGCGAATTCAGGAAAGACATATACACAAATTTTCATATGTAATTGAACAGGAACTGGACGTGGGCAGAAAAGGTCACGAAAGTGAGAAAGGCTGAATGTCGACTTTATTATTAACCGCCGGTTACACAGTTTGTTCAATATGAGCACCGAAGACGTCGACTAGATACTGCATCCGTAAAACGACGCGATCAGTGGTTGCTTCCAGCAGTTCCGGTGATATCAGAGAAACGTATTCCTGCATAATGGCCTTCGTGTCAGGTAGAGACCGAACGTCTGGCTGGTAATCACGTTCTTTTAGATATCCCCAGAACTAGAAGGCACATGAATTGAATTATCATTGTCTTGTAGGCCATGCATCGGGAAAACTTCTTGAAAGAACACGTTCGTGGAAGGTTGCATTTAGCAGATCTTTCACGGATCGATGAGGTATTACTCCATCTTGCTTCAAGACAAAGCTTTCCACACCGTTGCGCTCTTCGAAAGCATTAATCGCGTGCTGTACAAGCGGGTTTCGATAGCGTGCAGATGTGAAGGCACATCTGACAGCCTCTCTGGGTGTATTATCTACCAAAAACAAAGGCGCTTGTGCATCCGCATCACACAGGCGCATATGAAGAGTGGAATGCCTCTTTGTGCTCAAGACTCTGTTTAACATCGCCCCGAATTCAGCATTTCTGTGTATTCACTGTACACTGTAGTGCAAAATGTGCTTTGTTACTTCACAGAATATTGCATGGCCACGTATCAGCGACCTCGATGCACGCCTGAAAGCGAAGAGCAAATTAAGAATGTTACTGCGCATCATGAGGTTTCAGTTGCTGCACTGTCTGGATCTTGCACGGATACCAGTGTGAAGTAGACCGAAAAGCGAGCACTAGCACTATCCGTTGTACGCGCTGCGTGGTCAGTTACAGCAACCTCCTCAATAACTTCCGCCGGTGAAGAACGCCTTCCTCTGACAGGTATTTTCGAATTTAGTTCTCACCAACTTTAAACCATTTCATGACGTCGAGCCTCTCCTCAGACCTTACAGACAGCAATACCTTCTCGATCCAGCACTGTAATTGCTGCCGTTCACGTAAAACAGCTCCACTAAAAGCGCCGGTCTCTCTTCTCGATAGCAATACTGTCACGTTATGGTTTGTCAAATGACAGCGCGTAGGTCATACCGTGATATCAACAGTGTACAGCGCCAGATTTTCACTAGGTGGCCATAACCTAAGCATTTTTTCCAGCTTAAAGCGATTCGGCATATCGCATTAGCAAATCTATCAAGTTTCACTGCCGTACGATAATTACAGCCCACACTGGTCCTCCGTAAGAAGCTGTACCTTAATTATAGCCACTCGGTATAAAAGCAGAGCAGACACGAAAGAGGATCCCGCTAGCGGCGATACTGGTTGCAAATGTTGAAATCACCTGAGATAAACAGCATTGACAAGGAGCAGATTGTTGTGGCCTAGTGCCTAGGAATGGGCATCATGGAAGTAGCGAAATTGGACAGCTGTTGGAATGTCACTATCGTTAGCATCTATGGAAGGTGGCACAAGGATGGTGAAACCGGGAGAAGGTGAATGGTGTTTGATGTCCACGCCTCATCACAAAAAGTGGACGTCAAAGGCACTTCCGTTTCGTAAAGTGCCACAGGAGGCGATATATGGCAGAGTCAACGACAGAGCATAGTTCTCGTTGAAACACAAGTTTTTCTGAGCACACTACTCAGCACACGTTGTTGAACACGCGTCTATACATCAGGCAACCCCTATGCGCTCTGACGCTGAAAAACCTTAAGTTAGAATTGTAGCGTGTACGAGATCAATGGAAACGTTTCATCTGGACGGATCAGTAACTACTCTTGTTACGCCAGGTCGACCGTCGGTTACCGATACAACGACATCCAGGCGAACCGATGTCCAAAACTTCCACCGTACCACACGCCGGTCAATTAGGGCTGGATTACCCTATGGCGGACATTCGCCTGGGCCTACAGGGAGCCTTTGTAGTAATCGAAAGCACCTTGAAAGGTGCAGATGACGTCAAAATTATTGCGGAGCATCTGTACCCCTTCGTGAGAGATGTGTTACCCGGTGGCGAATGCATCTTCCATCAGTTTGTCTGTCCACTTTACAGTGCCACAATCGTGGCCTGAGGAGCGTGATAGTAAACTCATATTCATTTCTTGGACACCAAATTCGCCTGATCAGACCCTAGTGGAAAATATCGGGGGGGCACGTATCTCGGGAAGCCTACCAAGGAAATATAGGATCCATGTGAAGCAGCATCGCTGCTGTTTTGCGTTCGAAAAGTGATCTAACATGCTGCTAAGCATATGGTGATTATTATTTGTGTGTTGTTTGTTCTGTAAGACATGCCTGACAAACAGCTACCGGACAAGTAAAGCATTTACGGTAATGATACCTTCAGTGCGGATGCGTGCTACATCCCAGCCCATGCGGGAATCAGGTAAAGTGCGAGCAATGAGGATAATGGACCGTGGACGCTATACGTGTAGTGTGCGAAAATTTGAGAATTCATGGTACAGCACAAATTTTCACTTGCCACCACAGAATTTAATTCAGTGCCCAATTGCCGCTCGGGTCTGTATTTCTCTTAAATCAGGTGGTGATTATTTTTTATCTAACCGTTCTCAAAATGTTTATTTCAAAGTTATACTTCTAAAATAATTTAGCAAAGTAATAAAATATTGGTACACAATCGTGATGAATTTCGTGTGGTAGAAAGGATAATCTTCGTCAAATGAGTGTGTTTCAGATGGATCATCGTTCAAACTGATGGTAGACATCTACATGGGAAGTATCACCAGAAAGCTGTTTCCACTGAGAACGGAGTTCGTGAACTATCAACCTGGAAGCACACGTCCGGCCTACTTAGGATGTGCACCAGGTGATTTCGTAACACTTCCTCGATCACCAAATCCAGATAACATTGTCCGTATTCATAGCATCGGTATTGGAAGGAAAATATTCAGCCACTGCTGAAGGTTGAACTGTTCATGTCCATTGCAGCGCTTTGTTCTGTCTGTTTTGAATATTATTTTCTACACTCGGAATTTTACTGGCTGCAACGTTTCAGCACCAAAAAGGGTGCCGCCTTATAGCTGTGGCTTTTCCGTGATAATATCCGCATTTTAGAGAAGAAAATCCTTCAGCAAGAGAGAAAACTCATAGCAAGTGTTACTCTTCTACCGAAGGAAATAACACAGTACTTAAGCCACAGGAATAGCACTTCTGAGGAGCAGAATTCTGCTCCCCATTAGACTATCTAGATTAATATTAAGACTACTTCTGATAATAATTTAGGCTAACGTCGTGATAGTTCCTTTGAAAAGCTTACGGGCCATATCTAAGATTGTACTCTGTCTCTAATGACATAGTTTTCTTCCTTCTATTACACTTCTGCGACACCCTCGAACATAAACAGGTTTCACTGTTTGATGCGGTGAGTATCCACCTTTCTGGGCTTACCCGCTGTACTATCAGTTCATACCACCTACTGCCAGTGTAAAATACTACACGTAATTAGTACAATCGTTTCACATAAAACACTGGGTCAGGGTCGGCCAACAGTCTCTCAGGCAGCCATTTAACAAGTTCACGGTAATTACATTCGTAGTGTGTACAAATCAACGAGACCTTTAGAATTAATTATGCCTATATAACAGTGTCCAATGTGTTAAAAACGCATGTCATAGAAAACTGTAGAAAGCCTTAAGAGAGACGGACAAAGAAAAACTTCAGGCTTTAGTGTTGAATGACGAAGCGACCTTCCATACTTCCATAGGGAATTCGAATAATTTGCGGTCAGCAGAAACCACTTTGCGTATTAGAACATACATGGGACTCATCTAGGAAATGTTCTTTTAGCTTTTGCGCCGTAAGCTGTAACAAATCTTACGGTGCTTTCTCTTTCAGTTGGGTCAACTGTCACTAGCATGTCGTACCTTCAACATTATGTAATGCCTCAATTACAACAGTATATGGACATAGAATCTATTTTCCAAGAAGATGGTGCACCAGCAGATTCTCATCGTGAAGATGTTGCTGATCTCCGTAGGAAAGGAACATAAAAAGACTGGGTTTAATGTCCCGTCGAGATCCAGGTACTTAGAGACGGAGCACGAACTCGAATTACGTCAAAGATGGGTGATGGAAATAGGCCGTGTCTTTTTGGAGGAACCATCCCGGAATTTGCCTGGAGCGATTTAGGAAAATCACGGAAAACCTAAATCTGGATGGCCGGACGCGGGATCCGTCGTCCTCCCGAATGCGAATCCAGTGTGCTAACCACTGCGCCACGTCACTCGATTATATCCGTAGGAATGTGTCGACTTGGACTGGGCGTGGTAGAATAACGTACCGGCCACCACGATTATCTGCTTTAACCGCAATTAACTTCTGTGAACGGGATTACATTAAAGACAGAGTATTTGTTCCTCCGCTTCCGGGAATCATCAACGGGCTGCAATAACGGATAAAACACCCACCTGCCACCACATCAAGGCTTGTTTCATAGGTTTTGATAGGAAATTGGTTAGAGATGTGACATTTCTCGTGTTACAAAAGGTAGCTACATTGAACATCTGTAAATAAAATTTCAAGATATACTGTTTTCAGTGCTGTTTTAGACATTACATTTTTCCCCATTAAAGTTTACTTTTGTACACTTAATTTATGAACGGCCTCTATATTCTTATCAATTGCATTTGATGTTCTGCTTTCCTGGTTGTCCAACACACGAACATGCTACGTATAAGCCGGCCGCGGTGGTCTCGCGGTTCTAGGCGCGCAGTCCGGAACCGTGCGACTGCTACGGTCGCAGGTTCGAATCCTGCCTCGGGCATGGATGTGTGTGATGTCCTTAGGTTAGTTAGGTTTAAGTAGTTCTAAGTTCTAGGGGACTGATAACCACAGCAGTTGAGTCCCATAGTGCTCAGAGCCATTTGAACCAATTTTGCTATGTATAGTTGTACAAACAAGAAGCCATATCATTTTAAATTCACTCGGCAACGATGAATTTGTTTGCCGTCAAGTTTTGACATTTATACTGCCCGCTAATGTTACGTGAAACTGGAGCCTTTTAGAAGTAAATGGTTCGTTAATTAAAGTGTGTAGAATTCGTTGTACGAATTCTGTTGAGAAGTTTACTGCTCGTCTTGGTTCATCACTGCAATAGGGTTTCAAACAATTTTTGCATTTTTTCTTCCAGTGGTATCATTTTCTGTATACGCTAATTTGTTCCTTGAACAACGGTATGTTTTGTTGCTAAGATTGTTTGTTCACACAGTTACTATTTGTTAGCGTAATTTCTGCTCATATGAGGATTCAACTTCTTGATGAGTTGCTCTTCTATGTTTAATTTGTTGCACAAATCACCGGTTAAGGCGATTTTACCGAAGTGTGAATCAGTGCGCTATGTGTCATTTCAATTTGTGTTCTATAACAATGGTGTATATTATACAATACTAGAAAATATTGGTTATCATTCCAGAATATTCCTACAAACTTGAAAAGGTATTGAAATATCACGTATTTTCCAACGAAAAAAACATTTACATCAAAGATGATGTCCTAGTGACCCCCACATTGCCATGGCGACCATTATCAAATATGAGGGTATACAGCATTCACCGTCAAAAATACCACACAACTGTACTTAAAAATTTTTCATTAATTTAAATCATTTCATCTCATGCATGTTCTCTACTGTCGTTTAGTTTAAATGAAACTACGGAATTTCAAAAGTGAATTTACGTGTCTAAGTACTCACAACATAAATTTAATTTACTTCAGTTCATCTAGTATTTAAATATTCTGATTAAATAATGTTTGTTTCCTAGACGTTAGGTGTATGAGACTGTGTGCTTTAGGTATCAAGTTAAATTTTTGTTCCTTACTTTTGGACTGCACTACACACTTAGAAAGTGAGAAAAGGATTTTCAGGCTAGTAGTCTTGTTTCTCTCACACTTCTCGTGAAACTCTGCCGGATAATCTGATTTCCTCGCTTGCAGCTTACTGAGAAACAGCGGAGGTAGCGAAATCTGGCTGGAGGAGTTTCACGTAATGTTGTTGCCGTTGTCGGAGAAAAAATGTCTGCTTCCTTGGCAGCGTTGTAATTGTCTTAATCTTCGCCGGCGGCGCTTGTCAGCGCCGTTTTTCGACCAAGTTTTCTGCCGCAGGGAACGCGCTTTTGAGAGGAAGACACTGCACACTCTTAGGATAGGTCTCCCCAGTTGGGAACAGTGGATGCCTTTACCGCAGCACTGGGGCTTTCAGCCAACTCACCATTCTAGTCGTATATGAATTAAAGCATTAGGATACGGAAACCACAACTTTCGTTTATATAACGATTATTTCATGACGAATTTCGTCAGTGAAGGAGCTTCCTTTTGACGGAAGGGATTCGTGGAAGCGCCAAGCGAACGGCGAATAGTCATTTATTTGCCTGTTAGATCAGTCCCCATAACATTCTGCTGATGGTGAATGTTTTAAATTTAAAACTGTTTAATGTCGTGATGTTGTAGGTTGACTTCAACACACTGTAAATGCTGGAGAGAAGAAGATGTGATCCTAAAGAAGCCAGGAAAGGTAGATCGAGTAAATGACGAGGTGCTGAACGGAATTGGGGTACAAATTAACTTATGTCACAACTTTTGTGTTAGCAGAAGAGCCAAGACCGTATTACGAGTGGAGGCCGAAATGCACGCGTCTTAGCTCACGCAGGCTGGCATGAGGAGGGAAGTACTATACTGACGTGAGGTCTGGAACATGACAAGAAATGAGAATTCAGAAAGCGGACGTAATTAGTTTGATACTTAACTTTAATCCATTAAGGATGAACGTCGCTCTTGACGGTACATGATTCACAATATTATCTGTTCAGAATACATTCTTGGAGTAATTATAGTAACAGAATATGGCGCCTTGCTAGGTCGTAGCAAATGACGTAGCTGAGGGCTATGCTAAACTGTCGTCTCTGCAAATGAGAGCGTATGTAGACAGTGAATCATCGATAGCAAAGTCGGCTGTACAACTGGGGCGAGTGCTAGGGAGTCTCTCTAGACTAGACCTGCCGTGTGGCGGCGCTCGGTCTGCAATCACTGATAGTGGCGACACGCGGGTCCGACGTATACTAACGGACCGCGGCCGATTTAAAGGCTACCACCTAGCAAGTGTGGTGTCTGGCGGTGACACCACAACAACATTACTAAAAGAACGCATCACTTGATAGGACTCAATCTGAAGCTTGATATGACATAACCTGAAGCATCGAGCATCGAAGAATCGTCAATTTTGTAATGGAGGGAGGTACCGCCCTTGTTCGCCACATGCTACTGGCAGCTGTCCCTTTGCCTTTCCTCCAGTGGGTAGGAAGGGTGGTAGTGTTAAGTTCGTGATCACCAATCTCGCGCCAGTGTCATCAATTAAGTGCAAACCCTTCCGAGGTGTCTCTTGGAATGACGCCATGCGACAAATGACGGCATTCGACACAGCTGATGGTAATCAGTCTGTCGGATGTGTACGCTCTCTTCGGTGGATCCATTGGTGCTATTTGGGAGTAGCATGCTGTTTGTTGTCACCGGTTTCACCCTCTCCCATCTCTCATCATCATAAAACGCAAACATGGTACCACACTCACCCATTTCAGTCAACAACACATACAGGGTGTTTCAAAAATGACCGGTATATTTGAAACGGCAACAAAAACTAAACGAGCAGCGATAGAAATACACCGTTTGTTGCAATATGCTTGGGACAACAGTACATTTTCAGGCGGACAAACTTTCGAAATCACAGTAGTTACAATTTTCAACAACAGATGGCGCTGCAAGTGATGTGAAAGATATAGAAGACAACGCAGTCTGTGGGTGCGCCATTCTGTACGTCGTCTTTCTGCTGTAAGCGTGTGCTGTTCACAACGTGCAAGTGTGCTGTAGACAACATGGTTTATTCCTTAGAACAGATGATTTTTCTGGTGTTGGAATTCCACCGCCTAGAACACAGTGTTGTTGCAACAAGACGAAGTTTTCAACGCAGGTTTAATGTAACCAAAGGACCGAAAAGCGATACAATAAAGGATCTGTTTGAAAACTTTCCACGGACTGGGAACGTGACGGATGAACGTGCTGGAAAGGTAGGGCGACCGCGTACGGCAACCACAGAGGGCAACGCGCAGCTAGTGCAGCAGGTGATCCAACAGCGGCCTCGGGTTTCCGTTCGCCGTGTTGCAGCTGCGGTCCAAATGACGCCAACGTCCACGTATCGTCTCATGCGCCAGAGTTTACACGTCTATCCATACAAAATTCAAACGCGGCAACCCCTCAGCGCCGCTACCATTGCTGCACGAGAGGCATTCGCTAACGATATAGTGCACAGGATTGATGACGGCGATATGCATGTGGGCAGCATTTGGTTTACTGACGAAGCTTATTTTTATCTGGACGGCTTCGTCAATAAACAGAACTGGCGCATATGGGGAACCGAAAAGCCCCATGTTGCAGTCCCATCGTCCCTGCATACTCAAAAAGTACTGGTCTGGGCCGCCATTTCTTCCAAAGGAATCATTGGCCCATTTTTCAGATCCGAAACGATTACTGCATCACGCTATCTGGACATTCTTCGTGAATTTGTGGCGGTACAAACTGCCTTAGACGACACTGCGAACACCTCGTGGTTTATGCAAGATGGTGCCCGGCCACATCGCACGGCCGACGTCTTTAATTTCCTGAATGAATATTTCGATGATCGTGTGATTGCTTTGGGCTATCCGAAACATACAGGAGGCGGCGTGGATTGGCCTCCCTATTCACCAGACATGAACCCCTGTGACTTCTTTCTGTGGGGACACTTGAAAGACCAGGTGTACCGCCAGAATCCAGAAACAATTGTACAGCTGAAGCAGTACATCTCATCTGCATGTGAAGCCATTCCGCCAGACACGTTGTCAAAGGTTTCGGGTAATTTCATTCAGAGACTACACCATATTATTGCTACGCATGGTGGATATGTGGAAAATATCGTACTATAGAGTTTCCCAGACCACAGCGCCATCTGTTGTTGAAAATTGTAACTACTGTAATTTCGAAAGTTTGTCTGCCTGAAAATGTACTGTTGTCCCAAGCATATTGCAACAAACAGTGTATTTCTATCGCTGCTCGTTTAGTTTGTATTGCCGTTTCAAATATACCGGTCATTTTTGAAATACCCTGTATCTGCCACACATAAAACGCGAATCACACGCTTCGCGAATGGGAGGTGCCAGTGTACTTGAAGGACAGGAAAAACTTTTTCAGTTAGACAGTTCGGTCTGCGCCTAGGGGAAACACAGGGAAACACAGTACCGTATCGAAGTGAATAATGCTGTGTGGCACAATTTGAAGTGTGGTACAATACTAAGACGTTGAAAATTAGGTCTAGTAACAAGATAAGGATGAAGAGTTCTTTCATGGTACCAGTGCACAAAGGAACATATGGTAAACACAGACAGTTACATAGGACTAGATGATGGAGAAAGATGATATCAAAGAGTAGTCTCCACGGTGCCACAGGGAGCATTAGGGCAAGCACTACGAAGAATTAGACTCGTGAGCCCTGCCCTAGCATGGGTGCAACAGTGCTTAGATTGTTTGCATATTCCTCCACCTTCACTCCACGCTGTATTATCGGGAGGAGTCGGAGGAAAAGGAGGGAACAGCCAACGCACTGCATTTGAATGGCAATGCAGAAGCACTGCACATGACTTTCATATCTCACATTTCTCGACAATCTAAATCACAAGCAAAATGATTTTTGAGTTTTTTTAAATTATTTTTGGTACACTTTAAACATAATATAATGTTTATTTGGTATGAACGTCGACGCATGGACAGATACAGGCAATTTTACAGACTTTCGCACTCAGGTTGGCACATAATAGCAAAACATTTATTTTGATAACCGAAACGTTGATCGGAATATTGTAATGGTTTTTCAATCTCTTTATGGAGATGTGGGAAATCTACCTGAAGGAAATGCGTAGACGCCATGGACAGTTTTAACTGGAAAGGATTTCTGTTTAAAATAGGATTTACAATGGAGATTAATCAGTCACACCAGCATATAAACATGGCCACTTTCAACTGAAACGGCTTACGGTCTCGAGAACAGTTCTATAACAGTGTCCTCAAAACGTTTAGAGAACTATCGTTATATTTTTTCAAGTCCACAGTGAATTATTCAAGCCTGGCGTTTCGTTCAATAGCAGTGAACTAAGGCTACTGGTTTGTGTTTGTCAGAATAGTCCCACAACACGATTTTCTTTCTAAATGCGTCCCCATTAAATCCAGTGTCTTACTATGGGCAGTGTGTAGTCACATCTATTTAAAATGCATGGTCTGCAATCCAAATCAGATGATCTAATAAGCATTCCTGCACTCCTTTTTCCTTCACAAATTCAACATCGATGGATTTGAAATCGAGAGATCCTTCCAGGTATGCCCTTAGCCTTAACCAACGTATTTTGCAGTAATATATGATATTTATATACTTTCCGTTAAATTCCAGAGGAAACTATTGCAACTGACATTTTAATAATGAACGTGACTCTAGAAGTCTTACTATTAGTGAGACCAGCTTCTTCACGTGCTCCGTGCCTGAAAATTTAGCACAAAGTGCTTCTTGACGTACACAACAATGAATCCTGCCTGTCGATCATTGCAACATTTTTCTCTTTCATTTCAAATAAAGCTAAAAATGCGTGGAATTGTAATGTCGTTTCGTAGCAAATCTGCAGTACCCATCGATTATGCGTTTGGATGATAGGTATTGAGAATTCTCATCCCTCACTTCTCACATTCCCATTTAGCTTTAACGGCTTGTGACGATAGATGCCTCCAGTGCCTCTTTTTGTGCTAACAGCCACTGAACCTGTGAATGTCCTTCACGAACAAATAGCAAAAGATGAACACCGCTGACACCACGATTCTGCCGAACTGCAGGGAGTCGCGCCAATTGAAAAGTACCGTACCGCAGTACTAAATGAAAAGTCGCGCAGTACTGAGTACTTCCGTGGAGGACCGCGCAATACCGAGACAGGTCGATGCTCGGCCTTCCTACGGCACGACCACCTGGCTCGCGTGTGGTATGGCACTCTGTGAGGACCCCTGCTTTAGGGCGTGAAAACTGCAGGGGAACACAAAGTCTGGATTACACGCAAAAAATAACTTAGTGCGCTGGGTGCGAGTGGTAATTTGAGGTGAAGAGGTAGGCACAGGAGAGAGGTTCGTGGTGAAACTCATCAGTCCAGTCAGAATGATGACAAAGGTAGATGTAGGTTCATTTATGCAACCGTTGCTTGCGGAGCACGTGGCACAACTACTGACGAGCACCGAGCGAGGTGGCGCAGTGGTTAGCACACTGGACTCGCATTCGGGAGGACGACGGTTCAATCCCGTCTCCGGCCATTCTGATTTAGGTTTTCCGTGATTTCCCTAAATCGCTTCAGGCAAATGCCGGGATGGTTCCTTTGAAAGGGCACGGCCGATTTCCTTCCCCATCCTTCCCTCACCCGAGCTTCCGCTCCGTCTCTAATGACCTCGTTGTCGACGGGACGTTAAACACTAATCTCCTCCTCCTCCTCCTACTGACGAGCGGAGTGTTTACGAGCTCTGGTATCATTAGTTTCAATGTAATTACAATGCAATTAACACCCTTAGCTGCATACAGGCGTTGATGTCAGTCAAGGGGGACAGTTGAAAATGTGTGCCCCGACCGGGACTCGAACCCGAGATCTCCTGCTTACACGGCAGGCGCTCTATCCATCTGAGCGACCGAGGGCAGAGAGGACAGTGCGACTGCAGGGACTTATCTCTGGCACGCCTCCCGTGAGACCCACATTTGCAACTTATTATCCCGCACTATATTCATAGTGCCCCTGCCCATCATACTCATTACTCGCGGCGTTACTGCCGATTCTTGTAAGAGTTTGGGCACTGTTTGTGCATCCACGCAGAAGAATATCTTATGGCCGGTGAACCTTAACTAAATATATCATTAGTTTCGATGGGACAACTGCACCAGACTGACTCCAAGCCCCCTTGTTCCACATTTCAGTTACCCACTAGTTCCTGAGTACATCTATTCAGCTATTGGTGGTCGCCAGCCTTTGAGCTTCTGTTTGACAGGTGACCAGTGACGAAGCTATTATGACCATCCAGAATGCTTATTTTGCAGTAACTTTTCCCTATCCCGAGAGGTTCTAGACGCTTTAGTCTGAAACCGCGAAAACCGCTACGGTAGCAGGTTCGAATCCTACCTCGGGCATCAATGTGTGTGATGTCCTTAGGTTAATTAGGTTTAAGTAGTTCTAAATTCTTGGGGACTGATGACCTCAGATGTTAAGTGCCGTAGTGCTCAGAGCCATTTGAACCACTTGCCCTACCTTCCATAATTTCCACTAAGTCCACTTCTGGTTTCCAATTTCACATTCTTTGTCCCTTCTTCAAACCGAGACGAAACCAGTTTTACACCAATTTTCTGTTTTATTTGCCACCTTCATTAAGTTTTATTAACTTTACCACATTAATTGTGACTGCTTTCGAAAGAGTCCGTTAGTTGTCGAATCATATCCTGCGTTAAAATAACACCGATAGTCAAAAGGCAAAAGCTAAGTATTAAAGCAAATAAGCAGTTTTGTAGCGCCGTTAAAAATCAACCATTAATAAAATGTACGATACGAATATGTTCAAATCACAATAGTTCCTTACAATGGCTGCAAAGTATCTGAGTTATTTTCAAATTATTAATGAAATCAGTACATTCTGACCTATTCACAGACGTTCGACTTGGAACATTTGCGTCCTTAATGTAAGTGCTCACTATACACTGAGTTAACTTCTATTGAAATGTGGTAGGTGTATTTGACAGATATAATCTGCATTCTTTACGTGATACTGCACTATGTCGTCATAGCACATCATTAGTATGAGGTTGGGGGGAACGGACTGTAGTAGCTATACAACAGAGTATACGCTGAGGTGACATACTAATATCGTGTCTGACCACGTTTTATATGCGGTGGGCAGAAATTCGGCGTGGTGTGGACTCAACAAGTCGCTGGAAGACCCCTGATGAAGTTTTGAACTATGCTGCCTCTACAGTCGTCCGTAACTGTGAAAGTGTTGTCGGCGCAGGATTTTGTGCACAAACTGGCCTCTCGATCATGCCGAAAAGATATTCGATGGTATTCACGTCGGGTGAGTTGGATGGCCAAATCAAGCGCTCAAACTGTCCAGAATGTTCTTGAAAGCAACCACGAACAACTGTGCCCTCGTGACGCGGCCCACTGCCGGGCACGAAAATTCCATCGTGTACGGCGGCAAATGAAGTAGTCGACCATAACCATTTCCAGTCAGTGATCGCTTCAGTTGGACTAAAGACCAATCCCATTCCATGTAAATGAGCCCTCTCTATTATGCAGTCACCACCACCTTGCATTATGCCACGTTTACAACATGGCTCAACGGCTTAGAGGGGTCTGCATCACACACGAAGCCTGCTATTAGCTTTAGCCAACTGAAAGTGGGACTCATCTGACCGGGTCACGGTTTTCCAGCCGTCTAGGGTCCAACTGACATGATCACGAGCCCAAGAGATGCACTGCAGACGATGCCATGTTGTTAGCAGAGGCACTGACTTTGGTTGGCTGCTGCTATGCCCCATTAATGCCAAATTTCGCAGCACTGTCTCAACAAATCCTTTTGTCGTGCGTCCCACATTCATTCCTGCAGTTATATCATGCAATGTTGGTGTTCCCACTGACAACTCAACACAAACGCCACTGCTCTCGTTCGATAAGTGAAATCCGTCGGCCACTGCCTGGTCCAGGGTGAGAGACAACGCCTGAAAATTGGTATTCTCGGCAGACTCTTGACACCGTGCATCTCAGAATACTGAATTCCCAAACGATTTCCGAAATGGAATGTCCCATGTGTGTAGCTCCAACTAATACTCCGCGTTCAGTTCCCATTGTGCAGCAATAATCACGTCAGAAACCTACTCACATGAATCACCTGAATGCAAGTGACCCCTCCGCCAACGCACTGTCATTGTATACCATGTGTACGTTATACTATAGCCATCTGTTTAAGCGCACACCGATTTCCCATGACTTCTGTCACCTCAGCGTGTAAAATTATCAACATATATTACTGTAAATTAATGTACTCATGCCATATTTACTTTCGGAAAGCTATCTTCCACATCCAGGTTTAGTCATTCAAATAATTAAAAGTGTCCCATAAGGTACAATGGAGGTCCGTCTTCGCTGAAATACCTGCGACCAGTTTCACACATCAGCTATAGAATGTAAGCTGACCTTCATAAATTAGTTGTGGGGTATATAAATTAATATGTAGGCGCAGAGTTTACTCAAATTTGTATCTCACAATAGTATTTAAATTATATAGAAACATAATAAAAAATTTCACGATCATATGACTGCAGTACACGCTTTCTCAACCGCTTAAAGTCTTGTCTGTTCCTCGCAGTTCATTATCTGTGCAACAAAATGACACACCTGTCTTTGACAGTAACCGGGGTGACTTTGGGGAAGGGGGGGGGGGGGGGGAGGGGGTCAACCAATGTTCTGTAAGAAACAGTACAGTGGTTCACGGAATCCTTTATTACACAACTCAGTAATACGTAATAAAGCGAAATGCGCAGCTGTTTCAAAGTGAAACACCTAAATCTGCTGGGAGACGCCTTTCTGGCAACCGCGAGCGCAGACCGGAGTGGGCCAATTCAGTTATCCCGCCACGCCAGGTAAATCCGCAGGCTCCCAGTGACCGGGACCTGCCTGTTAATCGTCTCGCTTAAGTATTTTCCTGTAGGCGTGTTTGTTGTCCTCGTCGGGTCCCGGTTTATCGTGTAATTTACCGCCCGGATTCTCTGGTAAAGGCGGATTACGGGCTCAGCCACGAGACATAAATAACCGCCCCTTTAATGGCTGTTATTCTTCTCGCTGATGTCTCCATTAATCTACGCAGTTGAGGCCTCGTCGGTAGAGCGCTGCCCGCAATATCTGAATGCGCACTGGGAGTTGTGATTCCAATATAGCAGCTCCATACCGTAAGGAAATGCTTGCGGCTGGAGTCGAGACAGCGGCCGAAACGTAAAATGGGGATGAGCTGCTTCACCTCGGTGGATCTCGTTAATCTACTGAAGACACACAGCAGCGGTGTCCACGGTGCGTTTCTGCGAAAGCGCTCCTTGTCAGGACATTTGTCTGCGGCGACGAATGGCCTCACCCGCTAACAGCCGGCCCAGGGAGCATAATTCCCTACTCTCACCGGACGCGCTGTCCGAAGCGTAAATCCGAGCAAGACAGCAACCCTACGTGAGGAATATTTTGCCCACAACTACATTTTCGTTTGATATTACTTTTTGAACAAAAGTCATATACTGGAAGCGCCAAGAGCTGCCTACGAAAATAAGAATTTTATTAAAACAAGTTTCGATCATCCATCATTATAAGGTACCCACTATAAAACTGTTTACATTAGCCCTTATAGCAAATATTTCTTCTGCGGCGTCAAAAACGAAATTAAAAATTTATCCTGTGTCATGGGTTGAGTGTATATTTTGAGCCAGCAGTTAATATTTGCACATAGTGATATTTACGATTTTATTGATCTTTGTTCATTGTGTACAACTTTGTTTAAACCATTCATTAAACCTGTCTATTGACGGCTAATAAATATCCCTCGAGTTCTGATCCTTCATGAGAAGCAGGAGATTAGTGTTTAACGTCTCGTCGAGGACATTAGACAAGGAGCACAAAAAAAAAAAGTCTAGAGCTCTCCGGTATACGGATAGCATAGGTAGGACTCGGGCAATTGTCGTGCCGCCAGTATACATAAGGAATGTATGACGTTTAACCCACGTGTTTTGTGATTACATGAAAATGCTCTTACTCTCACCATTAAACTTTTTCCATGAAGTAGAGGGGTGTAAGCTGTTGTTTGAAGGCTACTATTTGGGCAATCATGGCCCATGAGTATCACTTGGCTGTAATTCGATAGGCGAGGGCGCTTCGCTGGTAGTTGACTTGCTTAGCGTCAGTATACGCTGTGCTTCAAGAGTGCTTGTGTCGCAGTCATATGTTATGACCTGTATATCACGGAGCACAAGCTCGGATAGGGAAGGGTGGGGAAGGAACTCGGCAGTGCCCTTTCAAAGGAACCATCCCGCCATTTGCGTGAAGCAGTTTAGGGATTTAGGGAAAACTTAAATCAGGAAGGTCGGACGAGTGTTTCAACCGTCGTCCTCCCGCGTGCTAGTGATCCTTCAGGATTTCTCTAAGCAGTTGAGGGTTTACATGTAATTCGGTTTTCATCCCTCATTTTATTTTTAACCCCATTTATGTCAGCTTTTCTAGTGGTCCTGTTGGGTGTCACTGTTTGGATTGTGAACAATACACGCTGCAGGCGGTCCTAGCGATTTCCTGGGAGAGTTAACACTAAAACAGTCAACATAAATCAAAAATCAACAGGAAGAAAGTCTATGCCAGAATGTACAAACAAGTGTTAAATAAGGATAATGCGGTTAGACAACGCCTCTTACGCTTAAGGTCATGACAGGAACTTAAAAAAATTATTTCCTGGCTGCGACAGTCGGCTGCGTTGTTCACCATTGTGAACGCAAGAGCCGGTTTCCGGTACCCAGTGGGAAGAGCGATTTTGTTCAGCAAGGCGATAATGAATTGATCTTTCCGTAATGGGTTGTGGCTTGTGCGTAGTACGCTGGTTAATAGGCGAGTGCCTTCCAGTACCCGCTGTGGCAGGAAGCAGCTCTGTGCTGAAGAGTGGCATTAGTGGGAATACAAATGGGCAATGGAAATCCGTGAAATCAGTTACTAATGCTCGTTAGCTGCACGTTTTGATTGTCGAAAGAAAATTCGTGGAAGTTCTGTTGCTTCAAATTCGCACGAAAACACTGCCTTCGTAGAGCGTAGGTGGCATGTCAAATGCCCATAGGGGAGTTGTGGTGTTTTGCAATACATTTCTAAGGTGGGGAGTAAATAATCTTCGGTGATCAACGAAACTGTTTCGCCCAGCACGGACAAGATAGAATCTGAAAGTGTTCCCATGTGCTGGTGTGGAACTGCTATCGGATCACTCAAGATTTTCTAGGCCAGTGTTTAGCCAGTGTGTACATGCTCAGTAGCCGTGAAGCACGGTTAACTTTCCCGTGGCTATGATATAAGCATGGTTTAACAACTTGAGGTTAATTACGAGTAGAATAAAACCTGCCATACACAAAACTTCATGGATAAATCTGTCCAACATTCAACATATATCTCTTTACACCAAGGGAAAGAATGAGCACCGAACATATTTCAGTGTACCCCTATAGCAAGAACCAACGAAAAACGTTCTTCTAACAACCTGCCTGGAACAGTGAGCAGTGGCCTCACAGAGGTATACGACAGTACAAAACCGACCTTCTTTCTGATGCAGCACACTTGAAGTTCAGCCGCACTTCTTCGACCTGGTAACCTACATGCCCTCATTTAACTTTGATTGAACACAAAAATATTCTTAAAAGCATTCGTGCTCCATTACAGAAAGAACAAACTATTATGGTAAAATGAAACAGATTATTGAAGCGCTTTGTATCCAAATTAAGTCGGTACGTATATCTCACAACAAATACGAAAATTGGCAATAACACTCATCAGAGGCCGGCCGGTGTGGCCGTGCGGATCTAGGCGCTTCAGTCTGGAACCGCGTGACCGCTACGGTCACCGGTTCGAATCCTGCCTGGGGCATGGATGTGCGTGATGTCCTTAGGTTAGTTAGGTTTAAGTAGTTCTAAGTTCCATTTGAACTCATCAGAATTTAAGACGATTGGTAAAACAGTTCCATCCTACCGAATTAGCTACTCTCATATAGCATTACAATCACTCTGCTGTTGTGCCAAGTGAGATTTAGAAAAAAATCGGCAGGATACATCGTATCTGTCAAAGTCAAAGAATTTCTGCAAGACACGGCCATCTCTAATCCCGCAGAAATGACCAAATGGCCTTCAGCCACAATCTATTGCCATACTGAGACAGTTCTCACCGATATTTGGTTAAGCGGTGATATACGATGTGTCATAACATTTTTTAATTGATCTATCTCTCTGTAGGTATGTAGATGTTATGAACAACAAAATTGTTCTGTGAAGCACCAATTAAATGCTCTGCCTTTGCGACTGTTCATATTCAGGAATGGTCAGCATCAAATTAACAAATAAAAGTCTTATGACGTAATGAGTTCAAACCTCAGCCACGCCCTGACACGTTCTCCTCTATGCAGTGATCTGTCACTCCTACGTACAACTTTTTGGACATCTTTTACGTCGGACAAGCCGCTTTCCTAATAATTTTCCTCTTAGAATTATGACGTCCTACGTTGATTCCTCAAGTAGAAATTCTTCCGTAACGCTATCTGTAATAATTCTCCCTTTAATGCTTCCTCTTGTAAAACACTTTCTTTCTTTTCCTATGGACTGTTTTGCTTTCCTTGTTCCTCCATGCTTTTCACTTGTCCATCTACTTATTTTCGTGGAGTGTCTGCTCTAATAAATTAGCCTTTCGTATTCTTGTTCCGGTTCCCTCAAAACTTTCCGCCACGGTGCTCTAAACCCCGTCACATGACTTGGCATCCTTGGGTGCTCTGCCCCCCTCACTAGCGACAGTGGTTGCCTCTGGCCACTGCACGCTAGCAGGAATTCTGTTTTAAGTACTGAATTAATGTAGAAACATATCGAGACCCATAACTGATCATCATGCGGTTTTCACCAAAAGCTCTTAAATGAACTATCGCCGCTAAACACATTCTCTTTCGACCTATTCCTCTTGTTACTCAATTCTTAAGCTTACAGAAACAAGTACATTGGCAATGAGCAAGGTACTTGATTGTACCTATCATGCCTTGCTACCAGAGTCTCACAATAGGTTGTGGAGCTAAGTAGGAAGCTGGACGGTGAAGTTTAGTGAATGAAATGGAGTTGGCAGCGTTGTGTTGAAGTTGAGAGATTACATTTCTTTCAATGAAACCTTGAAGAGCAGTGTTTTTGCTTGACTTTTCGCTGTTGACGTTAAAATTCTCCTATTTTTGTTTTGGACTGTATTATTGATAAAATTGTTAAAAGGAATCTGGAAGCGGTGTATGAACTCTTGACAATGTATGTCTTTCTGTCCAATGTTCGTACCCTGGAAATTCTTTGAGAATAATTACATAGTTGCACAGCCGTAATTATTGCCTTAGGAGTACTGAGTGACTTACCTTTGTCTTGTGGGTCAAAGCGATTATATCGATATTGATTTAGACTGACTTCAGTAGTGCACTAACCTGCCTATGCCAATAAAAGTTTCCTAGTAATAACGCAGAACAACATGTCACAAAGTTTGTCTCGCGGAGCCACTCAGTGCTACGAATGCCTGGATTCTGTGCAAATATACGAGTGGGACTTATCGCAACATCTCAGATTTTAGCAGGTTGAGTACACGATTCCACTTTTCACTTAAGCAACGGCTTGTGTCCCTGTTTATGGAGTTATCCATGGTAGTATAGCTACCTACTCTTCAGAATATTTTCCAGTGGTTATGTATGTACCCTACGGGGGTATGTATCTAGCGTAACCATGACGACACGCCCACAGGTTACCTACATGCAGCGGTGGGAGCGAATACAATATGCCGGCATGCCACTCCACCCTTCTAGACCACAGCCATTTATAGGAAACAAGCCAATGAAAAAGCTTTGAAACACACACACAACAATACATATTGAGGTCTCTCAATTACAGACCGGTGCTTCATTGACAAATCTCATTTTCCGACTCCGTCCTGTTACACACTACTTTCTTGGAAATAGGCCAGTCAAAGAGTTTCCTACCTCAAAACACACAAACACACACTCGCGCGCGCGCGCGCGCACACACACACACACACACACACACACACACACACACACACACGCTCACACACACACATCAGCTCCTAGAATGACGCAATGAACCAGTTTGCAAACTTGGTGAGGTTGAAAACTGAACCACCAGTTGCAGCCAGCCGAAGTGGCCGAGCGGTTCTAGGCGCTACAGTCTGGAACCGCGCGACCGCTACGATCGCAGGTTCGAATCCTGCCTCAGACATGGATGTGTGTGATGTCCTTGTAGTGTCGGCAGACTTGCCAACACTACGCACACTAATTGAAAGAGGCGGCCAAGATGCACGCGCTAACTCACGAAGGATGGAGTGAGGTCTGAAACAGGAGACTTAATGAATGTGGTAAAGAAAATACGTATCTTTGGAATATACTTAACTTTTAATACATCCTTGTATACATCGTTCTTGATGAGACATCTGGAGATTGTGGCGATACAAGTGACTCTTTATATACAAGCTATTTAAGGCTAATGGCGCCTTGCTAAGTCGTAGCCATTAACTTAGCTGAAGGCTATTCTAACTGTCTCTCGGCAAATGAGAGAAATGGCTTCGTCCGTATAGTCGCTAGCAACGTCGCCGTACAACTGGGGCGAGTTCTCGTACGTCTCTCGAGACCTGCCGTGTGGTGGCGCTCGGTCTGCGATCACACAGTGGCGACACGCGGGTCCGACATGTACTAATGGACCGCGGCCGATTTAAGCTACCACCTAGCAAGTGTGGTGTCTGGCAGTGACACCACAGTCCTTATGTTAATTAGGTTTAAGTAGTTCTACGTTCTAGGTGACTGATGACCACAGCAGTTAAGTCCCATAGTGCTCAGAGCCTTTGAACCATTTTTGAACCAGTTGCCTATGAGGGCTTGTAGAAGTATGTAGCCATAGAGCCTCCATCTGTTCTTCAAGAATCCGAACTATCTGGATTGCGTAAATTACCCCCATCTTCCAAAGTATCCGAACGGTCTTAGTTACATGAATTATCACCACGTTCAAAACTATCTCAAGTACCTGAAATGCGTAAATTTTACCCATGTTCAGCGCTATCGAAATCAGCTGAACTGTGCAAACTGTTGCTCGCATTATTTATCAAAATACGTAAAGAACTTCCTCAATAACAGTTCAAAACAAACCGAGCTCATTTATAGCCACTCTCGATGTAAATGTCTGCATTACTCATCAAAATTCGTAGAGAATACTCACGTAGCTTACAGTAGTTACAAATCCTATAATTTTTATCAAAAATAAGTTAACTCCATCATCTGTGCGCGCACCCGCACACACACACACACACACACACACACACACACACACACACACACACACACAAGTACACCTTTTATGCCAAGTGTTACAATGTTGTATTCATCTCTAAAACGTATGTCAAAAATATTTGGAGATATGGACAATACTGCGGTATCGTATAAGTTAAGCTGCACACAGGGCTGTAATTAAGTTAAGCTGCACACAGGGCTGTAATATTTCGAATGAAGCGCCACAATGTCATTAGAACATGTATTAATTGTCTATGAAAATACGTAAATATATAGACAGTAATGGTGTAATTTACAGTTTGAGATGCACTTGATGCTTCCATTGCAGACTGTCATACAACTGCTGGTCTCAACTGTTATGTCAACGCTTTGTAAAACAGTTGTACTCTATCTCCATAATCAGCTACTAAGTAATATAATGTTTATTGAAAGGTTTTACATATGCTGACAATTTAACACAAAAAAGCATACACAATATAATGTGTTTAGGCGTGACCTTCATGCTGTTAAATGGTTGTTCGTACAGAGACGTTTCACTCTGTATAACTTAAATATATTCGTGGTACGCAACTACAGGTTCGAAACGCACCGTATAACACATGTTAGCTTTGTAAACAATTAGCTAAACATTATGGTGGCTGAAAATTCCTGGCAGATGAAAACTGTGTGCCCGACCGAGACTCGAACTCGGGACCTTTGCCTTTCGCGGGCAAGTGCTCTACCAACTGAGCTACCGAAGCACGACTCACGCCCGGTAGCCACAGCTGTACTTCTGCAAGTATCTCGTCTCCTACCTTCCAAACTTTACAGAAGCTCTCCTGCGAACCTTGCAGAACTAGCACTCCTGAAAGAAAGGATATAGCGGAGACATGGCTTAGCCACAGCCTGGGGAATGTTTCCAGAATGAGATTTTCACTCTGCAGCGGAGTGTGCGCTGATATGAAACTTCGTTCTGTGGGTACCGAGCGTGAGTCGTGTTTCGGTAGACCAGTTGGTAGAGCACTTGCCCCCGAAAGGCAAAGGTCCCGAGTTCGAGTCTCGGTCGGGCACACAGTTTTAATCTGCCAGGAAGTTTCATATCAGCGCACACTCCGCTGCAGAGTGAAAATCTCATTCTGGATTAAGGTGGCTAATCGATTTGCTTACATCAAATACACTGCTATAAAAGGTTGTACAGAGATCTGTCATGTCACATTTTTGCTCCAAAATGAAACGGCACCTAAAGCTGTATGTAATAAAGTGTTTAAAAATATCTTCTATAATGATCAAAATACATGTGACATTACTGTTATAACTTAATTGTCCCATGACAGTAAAAATACACACATCGCCTACATAATGGGATTACTATTCTTACAGGATAAGCTGCACTTGGTAATGTTCAAAGTTCGATCATTGTTTCACACATTAAAAACACCATATGACGCCTGTGTTATTTATCAAATACCGGTACGTTAACAAATTGACTCTACCGATCTAACAGGTTGAAGTGCACTTGATGATGAGTAAAGATCGATGTCTGTCTCCCATTTTGCAAGTGGCAATAGACCATTAGATAATATTTCCACTACTAAATACGTTGTACTACTTACCAAACTACATGCAACTACCTTAGTGGCACAACTGGTGTAATTTACTAGTTAATCAGCACTTGTCAACAATTTTAGTTCGTTCTTTGTACCACACCTGAAACAAACAAAAATTGTTTGTATTCTCTGCGACAACAGAAAAATTACAGTTGGCATCCTTCTTGTCATCATGTTCCATTGTGGCACTCAGAACATTTTGATGAACTACGTAAGCCATGAAAACCATGTGGCAACACATATGCATTTCAGACAGTGTGCAATAGATGGTGTTTGTTAAGTGTGGACATTCAGTTAGAGTGTTTTAATAAAGCTAAGAATTGTGCATTATTTTCTTTTGCTGTCTACTGGGCAAAATCATACTACTGACATTGTGGATGTAATACACTATATTTCACAGGCGTGGACTTCGAATTTTCTGCACTTACATCGAGTCATGACTTTAATGTTGACTGATGTAGGATAGCTCCGTATTAAGAGGTGTTCATCACTTCAGTAGTACTCCAGCACAAGAATCTGACAAATGTGTGTGTGTGTGTGTGTGTGTGTGTGTGTGTGTGTGTGTGTGTGTGTGTGTGAAATAAACTGACAGTGGACCTGTATTACTGGATGTCAGACAGTATTCTGACACCCGATGCTGACAGTATGTGTGTGTCATAATCTTGCCAGACAACTGATTTATGCTTTCACATTGTGGAAACTACATGCAACTTCAAAGAAATAACATATTGAGCAGTAGTATTATCATCCGAGTTAAACATATATTCATAAAAGTAAGAAAAAAGGATTGCTAAAATGTCAGCTTCCCACTTTCAACTACTTTTCAAAGACAGCCAGAAATAATAGCAAGCCCATACTAGGGTGAAAACTTCATCTTTTAATATAAAACGTTTGTCATCTTTTATAAAGCAGCAGGAGACAAAAATACTTCGAGGAAACAACATACTGAATTTTAGTGTTAACATCTGAATGTAATACATATTCTGTGGCATGGGGTTTGTTGTTACCCTATTACAACTAACTTCAACAGAATTTTACGAAGTTCCCCTAAACTTAGTCATTTAATATTCACTTACAAATAACCATCATGTGATATTGCAAGAAGTTGCCCCAGCGTCCCTTACTACAATTGTATGCTTTTGCAGTAATGAAGATCAGCTGACATGGTGACCGACATTAGCCTGATGAAAGTCACTAGCATAATCGTGAGTGTATTGTTTTCGACTTGTCTGTGACTTTCCTGAGTAGTACAAGTTAACATGTTAGTGGATTCCCCTTTCATAGGGGTCTGATCATGACGTCACTTCTGGTTATGCCTTCTACATTTAGAAAAAGTCGTTCATCAGAGAGCGTGTTGACTAACAAGAGAAACTCCCCATTGTGACCCCATCAGATTTAGTGGTAAGAGAGGGTAGTGGACAACCCCACAAAAACTGAACACAGCTCAAGCATGAAACATGAAGAAGGTTTAATAGACTGTGGAAAAAAAGAAAGAAAGAAACAGTTAACAGTCCAAGGACAAAAGTGCAATACAGAGCTGCCAGTAACACATGCAGCTTCGCAGTTAAGTGGTTACGGTGTTGGATTGCGAAGTGGGCGAGCTGTGTTCAAAACCTCCCTCTTGCCAATTTCTCTCTTTTCGTTTTATTGAAATTTCTGTCTGTGTAACGTCCGTTTGCAACGTTGAGGCGTCAGGTAGGGACCTGTAATGACAGTTGAAAATGCACAATTGCTCTATTAGGAGTCGAAAGGAAATGGCTCTCGAATGGAAACTGCAAATGTTTGATGACAAGGTGACAACTAAACCGAATCCTTCACCGAAAAACACATATGGTGTATCACACAGAGCATTAATGATAGCACTTGTATCATATCTCTTATCGACGCACCTAATTTGTATGCCTGGTAAGTCAGTGAGATATGATTCCTTTCCAGGTATAGGTGTTATTATGAATATGAATGTGATCATTCACAAGCAAATGATGTAAACGTAGTACTTCGCCACACAAACTGCAACAAATGAACGCAACAGTTCCACACTCACACTGTTTGTGCTTGTGTCAAAACATACGTTTTTGAAGTTTTTTTCCATTTTGAAAGTCTCGACTCTGAATTCCATTGTTATAACACAGTTCACAGCTGTTTATCTGTTGTTTTCATTTCTGTGAGACGTCTGTGTGGTATCTCGCCTGCTCCCACTATTCATCACTTCTACTTGCCACGGAAACGTATTCTTACCACATGACTCACATTCTATAACCAATGTATAGTACGACAACTGCCACGACTACAGAAAGAGAACAAACATTTCAATGACAGGATGGATAGTTCATAATGTTGTGAAAAAATATATAAATAAATAAATGGCACGAGGGAGTTTTGAACAGGGCTTTTCCGTTCGGAAGTCTAACACCAATACCCCTTACCCATTACGCCGTTGTTGTTTTAGGCTGCTCGTTATTGCACTTCTTGTTCTTGGATCGTTCACTGTTTCTACTTTGCTTTTTTTCACAGTTCAGTACACCTTCTCCCTGTTGTCATGCTTGATACATGTTCTGTTTTTGACGAGTTATCCACTGTGCCATCTTACCACTAAATTTGAGGAGGGGAGAGTGCGATGGGAAGTTACCTTTTTAAGTATACATACACATCTCAACACAGTTCTCATGACATCATACACGAGTGGCCCCCTACCTCTTCACAGAACGTGTGACGTCATGGTGGGCAGTGCTGAAACGTATATGTAGGCTGAGGAGACGAAGGTTCAAAAGTCATGGGATTGCGATATGCTAATAAACAGGTGGAAGTAGGATCGTGTACACATTGTATAAAAGGGAATCCATTGGCGAAGCTGTCATTTGTGTTCTGGTATATAGTGTGAAAAAGTTTCCGACGTGTCTATGGCCGCAGGATTAACAGACTTTTAATGATGTTAGTTCGAGCTAGATGCACAGGACAATCCATTTCAGAAATCGGGAATTCAGTACTCCGAGATCCACACAGTCAAGTGTCTGCCGAGAATACCAAGTTTCAGGCGTTATCTCTCACCACGTTAAGGGGAGGTTTACTATCTTTTGGTTCAAAAATCGATTTTTTTAATTGACTTTTTGTCTCCATAAAAGTGTTTGGAATCCACCCCTGAAACGGTTTTTCCGAATACGGAACGAGAATGCTTGTTATTCGTGGTTGAACAAAAAAAATGCACCTGCCAGAAATCGGCCTTTCTCACGCATCAGTTTTTTCGGGAATTTCGACTTTGTAGCCGCGAAAAATTATTCTGTCTGCTTGCCCATGACTAAAACTGATGAAGTGATCAAAGAGCTTACGACGTACTACGGCTTGGCAGTCCGACGGCATTCTAATTCGGCGGAACAGATGAAGAAGGCAATTTGGGCAACGTGTATCCACAAGTGTTACACGGATGACCACCCACAACACCAAAATTGTCCGGCTCGGGAAACTAGTTGGTGCAAGTGGCGCATTGCAGAGGCTACGGGACATCTGGACGAATATCAACACGACCTGCCGCTCTCCAAAGAAATTCAAAAAGTGGTTCATCCGATTTACGAGGCCTTTTTGGAGGACGAGTTATTGTACCGGTGCTTGGGAGGAAAAACACAAAATTCAAATGAAAGTTGGAACGCTTGTGTTTGGAAACTAGCCCCCAAGCATTTACATTCAGGTGCGAAGACTGTGAATATTGCGACTTTCCTGGCAGTGAGCAGCTTCAACGAAGGGTATTCAGCAATTCTGAAGACCGTGACGACGATGGACGCACTTCGCCAAGCATTCGGACGACCACCGGATTCAAGCGGCCGAAAACCACTTGTCACCGGCCGCGCGAGTGGCTCGGGGGCAGCGCAGGATGACCCAGATCGAGCAGAACACCAAGAGGAAGAGGAAGGACTAGTTTATGGACCCGTAATAGCAGATTGAACGTAAGTTGCACAATATTCCATTTATATGTAGTCAAAACTTCAAAAGCGCTTTTCTCGAAATGACTTTCTTTTTTACCACGCGGTATGGTAACTTCAAATCCATTGAACCGATTGGCATGATTCTTTGTTCCCGACGAAACTAACTAAATTGTCTAGGAGTTGTACCACTCTTATTCCGATCCATCAACTATAAATATTTTTACTTGGCCGACGAAGTCGAAAAATCAATGAAGAAAAACCTTATTTTCTTCAAATGGCCGCCATTTTGTTTCCTATGGTCCAAATAACTTAAGCGAAGTACAACTCCTAAAGAATCTCATATACGTCGCTAACGTCAACTCAATTTTAATTTCAGACGAGCCGGCTGACCTGTAAGATACCGCACGTGGATGTCTACATCGAAATTTTGTTTCGTTCCGACGGCACTTCCGCCTTTGCTCTTCGACGTTTGCGGTCGAAACAATTCCAGTTTGTAGAGGAAATATCGATATACATTTTGACAAAATTTGACATTGATATCTATAACACATCCCGAGAAAAATTTCCGAAAGTACGTGCTTTCTCGGGCCAAAGATAGTAAACCTCCGCTGAAGACAGTGGCGGTGGCTTTCATTTGTCGCCCAAGAGCAGTAGCGTTTGCGTAGAGTCGTCAGGAGAGGCGACTGCTGTCTAAGAGCACAAGAGAACGTGAACAGCCTAACTTTCGACATCTTGTGGATTTGTTAGTTATTTTTCGTTGGACGCGGATAAACGTAACATTCGTGCAGCAATATGAAAGATACGGCACGTAAATATATCGCGCTACTGCTCCTCTAGACTCTGTGAAACTTGACATAAGGATTGCTACCCCACCTTCAGCTGTGCTCGTTTTAAGGAGTTTTTGCGCATGTGCGGCGTGACGTAATTGCCTTACAGGCCAATACTAACGGATTTGTTAAATAATGTGCTTCGCTAACCCCTGTAACTCAACTAGAAGTTTCCGTCAGTGCCACCAGATGGTAGCACACTGCAGCAGACTCGTATCCCCGTTCGCTTAGCATAAATCCTGCTAGATTATAGCACAATCCTCAGCTATGCTGAATCACTCACTATACAGCGTGTTTAGAGAGGAAAGGATAATATTTGAAACAGTGATAGTATAAGTAATACTGAACAAAAAATGTTATATGAACATAGGTCCGCAAATGCTTCGTTACGGATGTATGGGTAATTTTTTTTTCTTTATTGTGATTTTTATCACCTTACACAAGGCGGGCTGTCAGCAGCTGAGTACGCCGCTCTTCAGCCTTGAGATTTACAATAAGTAATAAATAGAGGGGGCACAGAGAATACAATCAAAACGGCGGGCAAAACAATGTAGACACTAAAAAACAAAAAACCGGAGCCGTTCACGCCTGACGAGAAAACATCACTGACACTAGTTGACACAGCGCACAAAACATGAATGATGGCGATGGTAGACGTGAACAGTGCCGGCGTGATGGCGAACAAACACTAAACACAAACGAAGGCACACACACGAGACAGTGATGGCGATGACCTCCGGCGCGCGAATGTTCACTGCGCGTGTGCGAGTCCAGGGAACTGCCAAGAGAGGAGGAGGAGGAGGAAGGGGAGTGGGAGAGTGAGAGGGGAGAGCAGAGATGCCACGGGCAGGGGAGATACAGGCAGGGAGGAAGGGGTAGGGGAAGCCTGGGGGAAGAGGGGTGGAGGGAGGCGACGGGGGAAAAGGAAAGAGAATGGAAGGGAAGAGAAGGGAGGGAGGGTGCCTAAAGGAAAGGACACCGGAAGTGGGGGGCAGGGTCAAAGTTGATAGGAGGGGTAGATGGAGGGGAGGAGGACATCATCAGGGAGGGGGAGCTGGTGGAAGCCACCTTGGGAGAGGGTAAGGAGGGTGGAGAGATGGAGACCGGGTGGGACGTGGGAATACAGGCGCGGCAGCGGATGGGGGTGGGAGAGGATCGGGGAGACGAGCGGGTGAGGAGGATCGAGTTTATGGGAGGTGTACAGGATCCGTATCCTTTCAAGGAAAAGGAGGAGGTGGGGGAAGGGGATGAGATCGTACAGGATCCGTATGGGGGAGGGAGATGGATGCGATAGGCAAGGCAGAGAGCATGGCGTTCAAGGATTTGGAGGGATTTATAAAAGGTAGGGGGGGGGCGGAGATCCAAGATTGCGGAGCGACGGGAATTAAGCTGTTCGGAAAGGAGATGAGTGAGGTGAAGGAGAAGGTCGGTGGAAGAGAAGGACAGCCGAAAGCCACACTGGGTAACTGGAAGGAGGCAGTGCTGGCAGAGATGCTGGTGGATGCGTCGGGTAAGGATAGAGGAGGAGGAGATTAGTGTTTAACGTCCCGTCGACAACGAGGTCATTAGAGACGGAGCACAAGCTCGGATTATGGAAGGATGGGGAAGGAAATCGGCCGTGCCCTTTCAAAGGAACCATCCCAGCATTTGCCTGAAGTGATCTAGGGAAATCACGGAAAACCTAAATCAGGAGGGTAAGGATAGATTCTAGGACCTTGCTGAAGACCGAGGTAAGGCTGATGGGACGGTAGGAGGAGACGGCAAACGGCGGTTTGCCAGGTTTAAGGAACATGAGGATACGGGAGGTTTTCCACAGGTCGGGGTGGTAACTGGTGGACAGGACTACATTGTAGAGCCTGGCCAGGGTGGAGAGGAAAGAGGAGCTTCACGAAGGTGATGGTAGGTGACACGATCGTGACCAGGAGCGGTGTTGCGTTTTGTGCGGAGTGCAGCAATGAGATCCTGTGTAGTGATAGGGGCATTGAGTTCCGTGTGTGCAATGTTATCCAAGTACTGGAAACCAGGTGCGAGGGGAGGGACAGAGGTATCAGTTCGATCGCGGATATTCGGGAAGAGGGAGTAATCGAACTGGGGATCATCGGGGATGGAAAATAGATCGGAGAGGTAGGAGGCAAAGTGATTGGCCTTACTAAGGGTGTCAGGGAAAGGGTGAACATCATGGAGAAGAGGATAGTAGGGGGAGTAAGGCGACAGAAGGCTGACCAGAACTTGGACGAGTTGATAGGTAGGGTAGCAGTTAAATGGGTGCATGTCTGTCGCCAGTCCCAGCATTTCTTAGCTGCGAGCAAATTACGAATGTGTCGCTGGAGTTGCCGGTGGCGTCGTAGTGTGTCCGGGTCACGCGTGCGGAGGAAGGCACGTTAGAGGCGGCGGGATTCACGGAGGAGGAGGACGGCCTGTGGGGGTAAGGTAGGACAGTGGGGGTGGATGGCGACAGTAGTGACGTGGGCCTCCACGGCCTCAGACAAGGTCTGCTGGAGAAAGGAGGCGGCATGGGTGACATCATCGGGGTGGTGGTAGATGAAAGGGTGGCTATCGACCTGGGTGGAGAGGGTATCCCAGTAGGCATTCCAGTTGGCATGGGAATAGTCATGGACGTACTTAGGGGGGAGGGTCATGACGAGGGTCGGGGCGGGGGCGACGACCATCTGAAACGGTGAGGAGGACAGGGAGATGGTCGCTACCAAAAGGCTCTAGGACATCCACCGTAATGCGGCCAAGGAGGTTGGGGGAGGAGAGGATAACATCGGGAGTGGAGTTGGATTCGGGATGGGTGTGCTGGGGGATGGGAATGAAGTCGCCTTGAAGGGAGGAGAGGAAACGATGCCACCGCCGTAACTGGGCAGCGGAACGACTATGGATGATGAGGTCGGCGGTGATCACGTAGGAGGAGAAGGTACGATCGACGTGAGCGAGGAAGTCGAAGGGAATAGGGGCGTTGGGGCGGACATAGACGGTGGCGCTGGTAACGGTAAGGCCGGGGAAGAAGAGACTAAGGATCAGGTGTTTGGTGGGGTCGGGAAGGAGAGGTTGGAGTTGAACGGGGATCTGGCGGTGGTGCCCAATGGCAACTCCGCCACGCGCAGTCGCGAGGGGATTATCGGAGCAGTGGAGGAGGTAGGTAGAAGTGTGGACGGTGTGGTGGGGTTGCAGGAAGGTTTCATTGAGGAGGAAGGCATCCACGTGGTGGGTGGCAAGGGTGTGCAGGAAGAGGTTCTTGTTGGCGGGAAGGGAGTGGGTGTTGTTGAAAAGGATACGGTGCTGCCGCGCCATGACAGGGATTTAAACGAGGGTGTCAAGATGGGAGAAGGTGAAATGGGCCTGGTTGTTGGAGTAGGTGGCGTACATTTTGAGTTGGAAAATGGAACGGGCGGCGAGGGAGATCTGTTGGAGGGTATGCGGGCGCTGAAAAGGATGAACATTCTGAAGGACAATGGTGAGGAATCTGATGATGTCCTCAGCGGTAGGGGGTGGGCAAAGGGAGTTGCCGGGAGGGGGGGGGAGGGCGGACAGGAATGGTGAGTTCACGAGTGGTAGGAGGGGGTCGGGCCTTACACTTCTGGGAGTAGGTAGGATGAGGGAGGTTACAGGAATTACAGGAGGGGGCGGGACTGCAGATTGGGGCACTGCCGTAAAAAGTGGGCTTGCTTACAGTGCGGGCAGGTGGGGGCCTCGCGGCACTCAGATTTTGGGTGCGCATTATACCGCAAACACCTTTGGCAGCGGAGGGATTGAGGAGGGGAATGGGAGGGGTCAACTTTATAACGCTGGTTAAAAAGGAGGGCACCCTCCTTCAGGAGACGGTCTATGGACGGGGCGTGCTCAGAAAAAACCCGCATAAGGCGGGTGGGGCCCGCAGCATTGTGGATGTGGCGAACCGCACGCACCTCCAGATGGGGATGGGCCTGAAGCTCCGCCAACACCTCCTCCTCCGTGATCACTGGACTGAGCCAAGTGATCACGGCGGTGAGGGTCGGCGGGCGACGTGGGGGTTGGGGTTGGCGGGAGGGAGTTGGGGAAGGAGCAGGGGTGAGGGAGGCATGAGGGCCAAAGCGGGTGACAGGGATGCGGGAAAGGAGGTCTGTGTGGAGGGTAGGGCTGGGGGAGGAGATGAGTACCAAATCACGGCGAGGAGTGAGGAGGGAGATGGGGGCACCAGGACAATTCTGGTGAAGGAAGAGGGTGAGGTTCCAGGCTTCAAGGAGGGAGGGATCAGGGTGGGAGAGGAGGTAGCGGTAGGAGGAGGGGGTAGAGGAGGAGCAGGAGGGGGCAGGGACGGGCGGGGAGACATCCATGGCATCAGGCGTGGGGGAAGGGGGACGAGGCAGAGCCTTTTTGGGAGCAGAGGAGGCAGGGGTGCCACTGGGGCGCTTGACGGCGGTGGAGGAGGTGTGGGGGTTGGGAACAACTGGAATGTGGCGGGGAGTGGCAGGTCCCGGGGCTGGAGTCGGCGCCGGAGATGGTGAGGGTGATGGCAAAGGCGAGGGTGAAGAGATGACGAGGACGATGAAGGTGAAGTGGAGAGTGGAGCGTGGGCCGTAGCCCGCCGTGCGACCACCCTGGCGGGGGCCGCAGAAATGGAAGGAGCAGAGGGAGGGAGTGGAGGGAAGGGATCAGAGGAGGCGTGGGAGGGAGGAGCCAGGGACGGGGCGACAAATAGGGAGGGAGAGGAGAGAGTGAGGAGTGGGGGGATGGACTGAGGGGGGAGTGAAGCGGCACACCACGTGATAGTGGTGGCAGCAGCGGAGGGGGAGGTGTATATAGTGGCAGTGGTGGTGGCTGTAGAAGAGGTGGTGGGGGTTGACATTATGATAAGGGGGAGAAACACAGTACTAGACAAAGGAGCAAACGAGAGACGGGCAGGGCGACGAGAGACACAGAGGAGAAATGGACGGAGAAGAAGGAGACTGGGGCCTAAGCCCCACTCTGCTGCCGCTGGGGAGTGGGGCGACCCGGCTGGCTGGCTGGCTGGTGGGGACGCCCTGCTGCTGCTGCTGCTGCTGCTGCTGGCGGCGGATGGTGGGGGCAGCTAGGACCACCGCTGGCCGCTGGCTGCGACCGCTGGTGGCTGGGACTGCTGCTGGCCGCTGGACGCTGGCTGGTGGCTGGTGGCTGCTGGCTGGTGGCTGCTGGCTGGTGGCTGGTGGCTGCTGGCTGGGGCCGGCGCAGGCGAGGACCGCTGCATGCTGCTGGCGGGGACGCTGCTGGCTTCTGGCGTAGACCGCTGCTGGCTGCTGGAGGGGACCGCTGCTGGCGAGGACCGCTGCTGGCTGCTGGAGGGGACCGCTGCTGGCGAGGACCGCTGCTGGCTGCTGGCGGGGACCGCTGCTGGCTGCTGGAGGGGACCGCTGCTGGCTGCTGGAGGGGACCGCTGCTGGCGAGGACCGCTGCTGGCTGCTGGCGGGGACCGCTGCTGGCTGCTGGAGGGGACCGCTGCTGGCGAGGACCGCTGCTGGCTGCTGGAGGGGACCGCTGCTGGCGAGGACCGCTGCTGGCTGCTGGCGGGGACCGCTGCTGGCTGCTGGAGGGGACCGCTGCTGGCGTAGACCGCTGCTGGCTGCTGGAGGGGACCGCTGCTGGCGAGGACCGCTGCTGGCTGCTGGCGGGGACCGCTGCTGGCTGCTGGAGGGGACCGCTGCTGGCGTAGACCGCTGCTGGCTGCTGGAGGGGACCGCTGCTGGCGAGGACCGCTGCTGGCTTCTGGCGTAGACCGCTGCTGGCTGCTGGAGGGGACCGCTGCTGGCGTAGACCGCTGCTGGCTGCTGGAGGGGACCGCTGCTGGCGAGGACCGCTGCTGGCTGCTGGCGGGGACCGCTGCTGGCTGCTGGCGGGGACCTGCAACACCTATCGCTTCGATTGGTACCAGAATAGCACAAATCGAAGGGCGGTATTCAACTGAATTACCGCCGGAGGTGGTACGGGCATTGAAAGGAACTTTAATTTATGTGAACAACGTGAACGTATACGCAATACAACTGGACCGTAACGTGATTTTCTTGAAAACAATTCAAGGGTACATGCCATGATTACGCGATGCAGCCTGCCACATATTTTGGTCATGTAATGTACGTACTACAATCACCCGTTGTTCGCACAGTTGTGTCGTGTAAAGCTGCATTGTGTAGTGTACCGGCGACGGATCTGTTAGCTGTGTATGGTATGGTGTTAACTGCGTTCGTATAAGCGCTGCTAACAATATCAAACCTCTACATTAATGAGGAATACGAAGATATGGCGTATGTTTATGGCTTCTGCGACAATAGTGCTGCCGCTGCAAGAGAAGAATATCACAGGCGCTTTCCAACTCTCCGATTACCTGATCACAGGCTGTTTATCAAAGAGTTTATCACTTTGCGTGCGACAGGCTCTCTTCCAAGTAGACATTTTTCGTCCGAGCGTGCACATCAAGAACCTTTGCAAGAACAGTAAGAAATTATCTCAAATGTTGAGGGAAGTACCAGTACGAGCATATGAAGAATGTCCCTGCACACGAATGTTCCATACACAAGTGTATGGGAAATATTACACGCGGTAAAGCTGTATCCATTTCACATACAGCGTGTCCAAAATCTCCACGCTGGCGACAATGCCCAGCGACTTCAATCCTGTCACTGGGTAGTTGAGAATAGTCATTTGCGTCTATACATACTATTTACTGACGAAGCCCGGTTTTCACGACATGGAATAAACAACACACGGAATAATCATCGATGGTCACGGGGAAAATACACACGCTCCAGTGGATGGCAATTTCCAAGTTCGTTTTGCCATAAATGTTTGGTGCGGCATGATCGGTAATCCTTCGATAGGTTCTTTTATTATGAATCAGCGACTGACGGGAGAGAGGTATTAGCATTTTTTGGAATATTCATTTTTGGAACTATTGGAAAAAGTTCCTTTAGCCAGGCGAACTGGAACGTACTCTCAACATGACGGTGCGCCTCCACATCGTACCTAACGTGCGAGGTACCATCTCAACCGCACCTACCCCCTGACCTTACATCTTTAGACTTCTGTTAATGGTGTTGGATGAAATCAGAGGTGCACAGAATGCAAGTAAATACACGAGACGAACTGCATCATCGCTGGACGCTGCTGAATTGGTTAGGAACCAACCACAGGCAATTGAAAAAGCAACACAACATGTTATCGCTGGAGCGCTAAAGTTCATTGAAGTTCATGGTGGGATATTCAGACCTGTTCTGTGAATTGTACAACACCTGTACGATAAGTGTTGAAGCCGATTGTAAAAGACGTGGTACGTCTTTTTCAACTGAATACATGTAACATACATGCTGTAATGCATTATGTACTAAATGCAAAGTAAATAAACATATTGTAAAAATGTGTAACATAACTGTACTTCTGTGTAACATAGCTTTCACGAACATCACGTTACGGTCCAGTTGTATTGCGTATACGTTCACGTTGTGCACATTAGTTTTGCAGAATTAAAGTTCCTTTCAATATCCATACCTCCCTAACGAAGCATTTGTGGACCTATGTTCATATAACATTTTTTGTTCAGAATTACTTATACTATCACTGTGTAAAATATTGACCTTTCCTCCCCAAACACCCTGTATACTGTAGTAAAATTACATCAGAATTCAGAATATGTTAAAATTTGTACTGAAAGTAAACCTATTATGTGGCTTCCTGAGTGAGTTATAGTATATTAAGTTAATACTAACAAAGAGATACAGGGGCTGGCCAGTACTTACCTCAGCTCAGTACAGTCGATAGACACACAAAAAACAGAACTAAAACTTTTACGTCCCAGCTTTCAGAACAAATGTTCCTTCATCAGGCAGGAGAGAGGGGAAAGAAAGGGAAGAAGGGAAAGTAGATTCAGTTACTCACAACCCAGGTTATGAAGCAACAGGGAAAGGAAAACAGGGAGGGTAGCAAGGATGGAGGCATGGTTGTCAGAGGGAAGCCAAAGATATTCTACTGTAAAGACTGTGACAGCTTCAAACCAAAGAGGATGCATACAGAAGTAAAGAGGTATATAGTATAAAGATAAACACAACTATGTAAGATGAAAAGATGCGTGAAAGGCTAAAGAGGAAAGGGAAAGAGGAGAAGACTGAAGAGTAAAATGGGAGTGAGGTTGTCTAACGTAGTTTCAGTCCAGGGGGATGGCGGGATGAGACGATGTGTTGGAGTGCAAGGTCCTATCTCCGCAGTTCAGAGGGACTGGTGTTGGGTGGGAGAAGCCAAATGGCACATACAGTTTATCAGGTTCCTAGGTCCCTAGAATTATGCTGGAGGGCGTGCTCCGCTACTGGATATTGGACATCTCCTAGGCGGACAGATCGTCTGTGTCCCTTCATGCGCTCAGCCAGTTTAGTTGTTGTCATTCCGATGTAAAAGGCTGTGCAGTGCAGGCATGTCAGTTGATAAATGACATGTGTAGTTTCACACGTGGCCCTGCCTTGAATTGTGTGTGTTTTACGAGTAGTGGGGCTGGAGTAGGTGGTTGTGGGGGGATGCATGGGGCAGGTTTTGCAGCAGGGTCGGTTACAGGGGTACGAACCGCTGGGTAGAGAAGGTAGTCTGGGAATTTTGTAGGGTTTAACAAGGATGTTACGGAGGTTAGGGGGCGACGAAAGGCAACTCTGGGTGGTGTGGGGAGAATTTTGTCAAGGGATGATCTCGCGATCTTTTTTGCGGCACGCGCGATCTCTTTTGCGGCACGCGCGATTTTTTCGCCACTCGCTATCTCCGTTTTTGAGCAACGTGTGTTCTTTTCCCCTGATCTGGACATACTTGCCTGGCCAGGTCAACTTTTTCCGTATTTTTCTTATTTAGTGGTCTTCCTTTGGTATTGAACATTACCAACACAATTTCTTTCTTTCTCGTCCTTCCCTCCGTGTTTTATTCCTTCTTATGATTACTATTTTAACTTAAGTTATTTAATTTCCCTACTCACCAGTTACCCACTATGCACCCTACTCCTATACCACATTATTTACATTCATTCCGGAAAGAACCATTCACCATAGCCAAACTGCAATCCCACATACTTTTCCTCCGGTCCTGCTTAACCTTTGGAATTACCCCTAAAGGACTTATCTTAAAACTTCCCATCTCTGGGTGCAATTCCTCCTTCCACCAGTCTCTCCTGGACTTCCAGAACCTTCAATCCGTAGCCCTTACCCAACTTGTCCTGAATCTCTACACTACTTCATGTAACCACCACTCCCAACAGCTCCTATCTCTCTTCAAAGTCCTCCACCTCTCAAACCCTTGCTGCAGAACACACTCAGGAACATCATCCTAGAAGCCAGCTGCAAACTTGAGTTCCATGCCACACACCACCTGAAAAAACTATCCACAGTGCTAGTGCAACACCTAAGAAGTGGTGTCCCTCTCCCTATCCCTCACAAACACCAACCACAACAGAAACTTCAACAAACCCCTCTCATAGCCAGCAAACCTAGCCTAGCCACCCTACGCAATCTCCCCATCCCAGCACATACCCCCACAGACCAAATCTCAACTATAACCACAGTCAAATGCCACATATCACCAGTCCCAATTCAGTTCTAAACCTCTCATCCAGATCCCTCTCTCCTCCAGGCACATCTGTTCTATCAAAAGGCTTAACCTTTAGCCCCACACCTAAATTCAACCACACTGCCCTGGTTAAAGACCTCCTCTCATTCACCCAGAATCTCAACTGGAAATATCACTTCACTACCCAAACACAGCCCCCAAATACTAGACTCAGTGTTGAACCCTGTCTAGAACAATTCCGACCGCCTTCTCAAAGGGATTCTCTTCCCCTCCCCCAAAACCATCCCTTGCAGACATTTCAGGAATTCCTCACATCCAGTGTTGCCTCCCAGTCCTTCTTGAAGAACATCCCGATACCCCCAACATTACCCCAGCTGAATCCTGTGCCATTAAGGAGCTGAAAATAGACCGCTCTATTGTCATCCTCCCAGCGGATAACGGCTCCACAACTGTCATACTTGACCGTGTGGAGTATGTGGCAGAAGGACTGCGTCAACTCTCCGAAACCTCAACCTACAAAGCTGTTACCCAGGATCCCACTCCCTCCATCCAGACTGAGCTGCAGAAAATCCTAAAAATCCAAGGTCCCTCACAAGGCCTCACAACGGCTTCCATAGACTTACTCACTCCACCCGAGCCACGTACCACTACCTTCTACCTATTACCCAAAATCCACAAAGAGAACCATCCTGGCCATCCCATTGTGGCAGGCTTCAAAGCCCCAACAGAACGTATCTCAGCTCTGGTAGACCAACACCTCCAACCTATCACCCGCAGACTCCCATCCTACATCAAAGACACAAGCCACATCCTAGAACGCCTCAAATCCGTTCCCACTCCTCTCCCACCTGAAACCTTTCTTGTCACCATAGATGCTACATCCCTTTACACAAACATCCCACATACCCATGGTCTTTCTGCCCTTGAGCAATACCTCTCCCAACGCCCACCCGAAGATCCTTCAAAAACCTCGTTCCTTATCACTCTTACCAACTTCATCCTCACCCATAATTACTTCACTTCTGAAGGCCAGACCTACAAACAAATCAGGGGAACGGCCATGGGAACCAGGATGGCTCCGTCCTATGCCAACCTCTTCATGGGCCACATTGGAGGAGGCTTTCCTGAAGACCCAACAGCTGCTTCCCCTGGCCTGGTATAGGTTTGTAGATGACATCTTTGTGTGTCTGGACTCATGGTGAAGAAACACTCCTTAATATCCTCCATAACCTCAACTCCTTTTCGAATCTGAATTTCACCTGGTCCTTCTCCAAAACTGAAGCCACCTTCCTGGATGTTGACCTTCATCTTGTTGAAGGTCGCCGGCCGTGGTGGCCGTGCGGTTCTAGGCGATGCAGTCCGTAACTGCGGTACTGCTACGGTCGCAGGTTTGAATCCTGCCTCGGGAATGGATGTGTGTGATGTTTTTACGTTAGTTAGGTTTAAGTAGTTCTAAGTTCTAGGGGACTGATGACCTAAGATGTTATGTCCCATAGTGCTCAGAGCCATTTTGAAGCTCACATCCACACCTCTGTCCATATCAAACCAACAAACAAACAAAAGTATCTTCACTTTGATAGCTGCCATCCATTCCACATCAAACGCCCCCTTCCCTACAGCCTATCTATTCGTGGCAAACGTATCTGCTCCAGTGACGAATCCCTCAACAATTACACCAATAACCTAACCAGTGCTTTCCTCTCCAGCAACTATCCTGCAGACCTTGTCCACAAACAGGTCTCCTGAGCAAAACATTCCTCCCCGTCCAACAACAATGTTCCTATCCCCACACCAAACAGAAGCATCCCCCTTGTCACCCAATATTATCCTGGCCTCGGAAACATCAACAAATTACTCCGCCTGGGATATGACTTTTTCAAGTCAACCCCTGAAATGAGATCATCCCTTGACAAAATTCTCCCCACACCACACAGAGTTGCCTTTCGTCGCCCCCTAACCTCCGTAACATCCTTGTTAAACCCTACAATATTCCCAGACTACCTTCTCTACCCAGCGGTTCGTACCCCTGTAACCGACCCTGCTGCAAAACCTGCCCCATGCATCCCCCCACAACCACCTACTCCAGCCCCGCTACTGGTAAAACATACACAATTGAAGGCAGGGCCACGTGTGAAACTACACATGTCATTTATCAACTGACATGCCTGCACTGCACAGCCTTTTACATCGGTATGACAACAACTAAACTGGCTGAGCGCATAAACGGACACAGACGAACTGTCCGCCTAGGAGATGTCCAATACCCAGTAGCGGAGCATGCCCTCCAGCATAATTCTAGGGACCTAGGAACCTGCTACACTATATGTGCCATTTGGCTTCTCCCACCCAACACCAGTCCCTCTGAACTGCGGAGATGGGACCTTGCACTCCAACACTTCGTTTCATCCCGCCATCCCCCTGGACTGAACCTACGTTAAACAACCTCACTCCCATTTACTCTTCAGTCTTCTCCTCTTTTCCCTTCCTCTTTGGCCTTTCACGCATCTTTTCATCCTACATAGTTGTGTTTATCTTTATACTATATACCTCTTTACTTCTGTATGCATCCTCTTTGGTTTGAAGTTGGCACAATACTTACAGTAGAATATCTTTGGCTTCCCTCTGACAACCATGCCTCCATCCTTGCTACCCTCTCTGTTTTCCTTTCCCTGTTGCTTCATAACCTGGGTTGTGAGTAACTGAATCTACAGAATGAGATTTTCACTCTGCAGCGGAGTGTGCGCTGATATGAAACTTCCTGGCAGATTAAAACTGTCTGCCCGACCGAGACTCGAACTCGGGACCTTTGCCTTTCACGGGCAAGTGCTCTACCATCTGAGCTACCGAAGCACGACTCACGCCCGGTACTCACAGCTTTACTTCTGCCAGTATCTCGTCTCCTACCTTCCAGACTTTACAGAAGCTCTTCTGCGAACCTTGCAGAACTAGCACTCCTGAAAGAAAGGATATAGCGGAGACATGGCTTAGCCACAGCCTGGGGGATGTTTCCAGAATGAGATTTTCACTCTGCAGCGGAGTGTGCGCTGATATGAAACTTCCTGGCAGATTAAAACTGTGTGCCCGACCGAGACTCGAACTCGGGACCTTTGCCTTTCGCGGGCAAGTGTTCTATCATCTGAGCTACCGAAGCACGACTCACGCCCGGTACTCACAGCAGAAGAGCTTGTGTAAAGTTTGGAAGGTAGGAGACGAGATACTGGCAGAAGTAAAGCTGTGAGTATCGGGCGTGAGTCGTGCTTCGGTAGCTCAGATGGTAGAGCACTTGCCCGCGAAAGGCAAAGGTCCCGAGTTCGAGTCTCGGTCGGGCACACAGTTTTAATGTGCCAGGAAGTTTCTTAACTGAATCTACTTTCCCTTCTTCCCTTTCTTTCCCCTCTCTCCTGCCTGATGAAGGAACATTTGTTCCGAAAGCTAGGAACGTAAAATTTTTGGTTCTGTTTTTGTGTATCTATCGGCTGTACTGAGCTGAGGTAAGTACTGGCCAGCCCCTCTATCTCTTTGTTAGTATTTGTTTCACATCTTTATATGAGATTTTCCATTAATCATTTAGTATATTAAGTTATGAAGTTATCATACGTCAGTCTATTTGAGGCGCAAAGTATTATAAGGCAAAGTATTATAAGCACCTAAAGCACATCACCGTCGAGTGTAAAACTGTAGGATCTATTGATGCTTCTGAAATCTTTTGATCTTATGGTGAGTCTGGTTTATCTGTGTTGTAGGCACACACTGTATGCATGAAAATTCACAGAAAGCTGTATCATTGGTTTCGTTGATATTCACTTAAATGTGGAATCGACGGCGGTGTGCTTAAGGTCCTCACAGATCTCATCGCCTCATTTATATGCTAGTTCATACTCCTCACCTAAAACTACGTGGTTATCTGATAAAATGGGCTTCAGTAATTTGAGTTCATTTTCTTAGAAACCATTTTTCCTGAGACGTGCTTGATAACCTCTAGTATCCTAGTCAAGTGACCATGTTGGTAGACATTACTACTTTTGTTTAATCATTTCCACAAATGGCACTTCGTGTTTGTAGTTAGTTGTTTACTGCGGGTTATCGGCTTTCTTCAGCAGTGCAAATATGAAACATGTTGAATCTATTTTAAATTATAACAGAAAAGTAAAGTTGTGAAGGTGGTTCACAAGTCGTGATTGGATGGCTTAGTCCGTAGAGCACTTGCCCGTGGAATGTAAAGGTCCCGAGTTCGGTACACAGCTTGAATCTGCCAGAAAGTTTCATATCGGTGCACATTCCACTGCAGAGTTAAAATCTCATTCTGGAAACAGATAAGTATATTACCATGAAAAGTTAGCCGCAAAGGAACTAGGTACTCCGAGAGTAGATCCTTTGCAGCGTTACAACAAACGAACACTTAACAAGTAAGTGAACAGTTGGTGGAAGTTCTAGCCTAAGGATATTTGATTTTCAGACTGGAAGGAAATTAGTGAACTAATACATATGTTAGGAATTTAGCACATTTGTCTGAAAAAATGGAGAAGCACGTAAACTCCCACTTACACAAAATCCTAAATGGAGAGTTGCGAACGCCTACACATTATTTCGGTATTACCTTAAACTGTACTTAATTATGTACAAAACAACAAAATTCCAGAGAACAAGTCTTTTTTGTCACATAAGTTGGCATCTTGTTAATTATTATTAATATTACTATTATTATTACATTTCTTATTACTGGCAGTGGCTGTAGTAGTATAAACTTGTTGATAAACCTAACTGTTATACAGCAGATGCTATTATTTTCACATTCTCAAATTTATCTGAATCTAAAAATTTGTGAACACTAAAAATGTATACTCACGTGCAGCCACTGGTTGTCAGTGTTAACAGGCAAGCAACACTGCTTGAAACAACTCGAGGAATCAATGTGGGACGTACGACCAACGGATCTGTTGGAACAGTGCTGCGAAATGTGGCGTTAACGGGCGATAGCTGCAGTCAAGCAACGTGATTGTCTCCAGTGTGTCTCCTGAGCTCGTGACCAAATCGGTTGGACCCTAGACGACTGGAAAACCGTGGCCTGGTTAGGTGAGACCTTTTGTAAAAGCTGATGGTAGGGTTTGAATGTGGCGCAGAACCTACAAAGCCATGGATCGAAAGTAGTGAACACGGCACTGTGCAAGCTGGTGGACGTTCCATAATGGCGTGGGCTGTGTTTGCATGGAATGGACTCGGTCCCCTGGAGCTACTGAACATATTATTAACTGTAAATGGTTATGTTCAGCTACTTGGAGACTATTTTCAGCATTAATGGACTTCATCTTCCCAAACAACGATGACATTTTTATGGAAGACAATGCGTCATATCACTAGCCTCAGTTGTTTGCAGTTGGTTTGAAGAACACTGTCGACATTTAGAAGGAATTATTTGGCCATCCAGATCACCTAACATGAACCCCATCAAATACTTATGGGGCATAACCGAGAAGTCAGTTCGTGCACAAAATCGTGTACTTTCGCGATTGTGGACAACTATAGAGGCAGCCAGGCTCAATGTTTCTGCAGGGACTTCCACCGACTTCATGCCACGTCGAGTAGCTGCAGTATGGAGGTCAACCCTTATTAGGAGGTATCCTATGGCTTTTGTCACCTCTGAGTATCTCTAATCTCCGAGGTCACAGACAATTTGAAAACTGCATTAGCAGTAATGGTAGTAACTTAGCTCATGGTAATGGCAGTCACCATGTCAACTGAACTAGTATCCAACACTAGTATGGGAGACTGGAGAAAAGTGTCACAAGTTCGTTTGTATCTTATTTGAAACCAAATATAAAATGCTGATGTATGTGGCAGTTTATTAGAGTCTGATTATGGCTGATTGTCATGTTGTAACAAGAAGTCTTTTTAAGATCAGAAGATGACAGTCTTAACTGTTGAAATCGGTTATTACAAGTAAGCAGTGTTGAATGCGATCTTGACTATTAAAAGTATCTTCAGTTCAAACTGTTATCCATTACTTATTACACCGAAGCGTCACAATGTGACGGCATTTGTTAGAATTAAAAAATAAAGTTTTTACTCTTGCATGGGCTCACTATTATGTCTGGCTGACTTTGAAAAGTAGCTGAGGATGGTTAGTTGGAAATACAGCAACCATGCAATATCATGGAGGCACTGTAACGAATGAGTAACTTCAAAGTGTAAGTGGGTAAATGAAATCATTGCAGCTCTCAGTCCAAACAGATCGGTATGAGTATTACATTCAGATGATGGAACTGCTGTTGAGCGTGTTACTACATTTAAGTGTCACGTAGCTTCCGCTGTGTAAAGCTTACGTTAGTCCTCCTGTCAGGTTATGGTACACACACACACACACACAAATATATATATATATATATATATATATATATATATATATATTGAAACGAGTATGTATTCAGTACAGCGATAGCGAGGCATGACAGAATCTCTGACCGGAGAGTTATTTATCGTTGCTAGTCTGCGCTTGACCGCGCGAGAGTTCAGTGCAGTTGCGGTCGAGTTGCGAGAGAGTTCAGTTGTACGTAGCGAGTCGCGAGAGCATGTAGTAGCGCGCGAGAGACAGTCGCAGTTGTGTGTGGAGTCGGCGGGCGTCGACATGGGTCTCTGGTCAAGATTCAGGACGAGGTATATTTTTTAAATAAGGTAATGAAGCAGCATTGCGCACATCTGAGAATGTAATGTATCTTAATTGTAACTAATTTGTTCAAGAATCGCCCCAATAATAATTTCGTTTTCAAACCAAGCATTTTAACAAAACAAACATTTTATTCAAAGAAAATTTCCCATGCATTTCCTTAAAGAAAAAATTTACTTAAGTTCAAAGAATTTTTGCGATGCATTTCCTCCAAGCTATGGCGAAAATAAGAGCAGATGCAGTTTTACTGAGGTAAGAATTTGAATTTAATTAGGGCCTAAGATCGACATTTCGGTCTATTTGCGTTTTCATTGTCACTGAGATTTCATTATCATTGAATTGACTCACATTTTTGTGGGAGCTCAGCAACATTTGGGTCATTATTATTCAGTAATCTTGTGGGGAAATAACTTTTGGCACGTTTTCATTATCATAGGCTTTTCTTTTATTTTTGCTGGGAGGTTACAATATAAGATCCTGGTGTGCGAATGCTATGTCACACCCAGTAGTTCACACACACTGCAATGTGATGGCACACATAATATCAGCTTCTGGTCTTAGGATACTAAATAAGATCCAGCAGCGAACATAACCTGACCAGTTATGGCACACTCACCGACGCGCACACGCACACGCACACGCACACACACACACACACACACACAGATGTTAATTATGAGACGCCACAAACAAAATCATATAAATGCCTTGGCGTAAATAAATCAGTACTCATAACCAGAACATTCACACTTGCAACCACCTGATCATAGCCAACTGAAATATGTTAGTGCTACCGGTTTTTATACCACAGAATGTATACCAAAAAACTGCGAGTGTCACACTCAAATCAGGTGCCAATAGAACAACCACATGTGTTTGTACCGTCGTAGGCAAATAACACAATTTTTAGTTTCTTTAGGCTGTGGCACAGGAATCGATGTACTCCTATCTAGAGTAGCTTAACCTGTAAGTGAGAATTACCAATAAGTGAGTCTTGTGTAGTTTGATAAGGAACACAGACATTTTATACATATATGCATATATTTAATTTGAGGGTCCATTATGCACTGAAAAGTGGGGTGGGCTAAGCAGTGTTGCAGCAGCTGCCATCGTTTGGAAGCTGGAACGGAGCAGAAATGATTATCGAAGACGTAAATACACTAAACAAAGGTTTTACGTAACTTATAGCTTTCTCTAAGCGTTTCAAACAAACTTAACACACACTGGACTCGCATTCAGGAGGACGACGGTTGAATCCCACGTCCGGCCATTTTGATTTAGGTTTTCCGTGATTTCCCTAAATCACTCAAGGCAAATTCCGGGCTGGTTCCTTTGAAAGGACACAGCCGACTTCCTTCCCCTTCCTTCCCTAATCCAATGAGACCGATGACCTATCTGTCTGGTCTCTTCCCCCAAAAACAACCCAATAACCAACCAAACAAAAGAACAAACGGTAATAAAGTCCACCTATTACAACAGCATCGTGTAGTGTGAAGCTCCCACCACTAATGCACGAGCGAACTGTCGAAAGCTGATTAGGACTGATGACTGCTGAAGACTGCCACTGCGACTGTCTTTTGTAGCTGCCGCTGGCGTTATGTATTGCGGTGGCCGAGGGATATCTAGTCGTAGCCACCGATGGCGCGGCTCGCGGGGAGGGGGGGCGCACACCACTGCATCCGCTGGGTGGCCGTGCGACCGCTATACGGGCGTCTGTCAGGAAGAGGGTGGCATCGATGTATGATACCACGGAATTAAACGTCTAAAATTATGGGTAGGTAAGATACATATGTGTGCAGCACTGCCTAAAAACAAATGTACATTCAATGTGTTCTCTCTCGCGACCCGCCATGAATTCCTCTCCCGAGCCAACTTTTCTCTCAGAGAAGCAATTGTGACCTATTAACCTATGTCCTCAGTTATTTACTGGATGTATTCCGATCTCTGTCTTCCTCCACAGTTTTTACCCTCTACAGTCATTTTATGGATCTTCAAGTTTCTTTTCCACTCTGCTGTATATTATTCTTGTCAGAAACTTCGATGCCTGAGCTGTTAAGCTGATTGTGCAGTAATTGGACTAATACATTCTACACACCAAAGTGAATAGGGATTTTGTTGCCACTTCTGCCAATGATTTTAGAAATTCCGGTAGAATGTTATCCTCCCCTTCTGCCTTTCTTGATCTGAAGTCTCACAAGGCTCTTTCAGCTTCGATTTCTAGTACTGAATACCCTATCTCATCTCCGTCGATTCCTGGTTCTTTTTTCTAACATGTCTTGGGACAAGACATTCCCTCGTAGACACATTGAATGTACTCCTTCCCTCTCTTCATTTAACCGTGAAATTCCAATTGTACTCTTAACTTCAAGCTCTTGCTTCAAATTTGACAGTAGTGTGTTTCGAGTTGTATGCTCTGAATTCGTCCTTCCCACAATCATTACCTTTTCGATTTCTTCACATTTCTCATGTAACCATTTTGCCTCAGCTTCCCCGCGCTTCCTATTTATTTCATTCCTAAGTAACTTGTATTTCTACAGTGAAGAATTTCACTGAACATTTCCGTTCATCCTTTTTTCGAAAATAAGCTGAACTATCTCATCTGTTAGCCATGGCTTGTTCTCAGTAGCCTTTCTTTTACCTCTTTCCTACTTTCGTGGTTCCCCTTTTTAGAGATGTCAGTTCCCCTTCACCTGAATTGCCTACAGAGCTACACTACTAGCCATTAAAATTGCAACACCAAGAAGAAATACAGATGATAAACCCCATACCGTCACGCCAGTTGATACGCCAGTATGGCGATGAGGAATACACGCTTCCTCTGTGCGTTCACCGCGATGTCGCCAAACACGGATGCGACCATCATGATGCTTTAAACAGAACCTGGATTCATCTGAAAAAATGACGTTTTGCCATTCATGCACTTAGGTCCGCCGTTGAATACACCATCGCGGGGGCACTGTCTGTGATGCAGCGTCAAGGGTAACCGCAGCCATGGTCTCCGAGCCGCTGCAGACGTCGTCGAACTGTTGCTGCAGATGATTGTTCTCTTGCAAACGTCCCCAACTGTTGACTCAGGGATCGAGACGTGGCTGCACGATCCGTTACAGCGATGCGGATAAGATGCCTGTCATCTCGACTGCTAGAGATACGAGGCCGTTGGGATCCAGCACGGCGTTCCGTGTTACCCTCCTGAAGCGACCGATTCCATATTCTGCTAACAGTCATTGGATCTCGACCAACGCTAGCAGCAATGTCGCGATACGATAAACCGCAATCGCGATAGACTACAATTCGATCTTTATCAAAGTCGGAAACGTGATGGTACGCATTTCTCCTCCTTACAAGAGGCATCACAACAACGTTTCACCAGGCAACGCCGGTCAACTGCTGTTTGTGTATGAGAAATCGGTTGGAAACTTTCCTCGTGTCAGCACGTTGTAGGTGTCGCCACAGGCGCCTACCTTGTGTGAATCCTCTGAGAAGCTAATCATTTGCATATGACAGCATCGTCTTCCTGTCGATTAAATTTCGCGTTTGTTGCACGTCATCTTTGTGGTGTAGCAATTTTAATGGCTAGTAGTGTTCTTTTGGACATGGTCTCAGTTTACGAAATTCAGATCGTTCGCACCAATACTTTTAGCATGGCCAAGATCATGGCTCTAGGGAAATATGTTGATTGGCTGTTCCACATTAATAGCTGTTAAAATACTGAGCCGTAACTGGAAGGTCTAGATGTTTGTGTGTGAGTGTGTGTATTTGTGTGAGTGTGTGTATTTGTGTGTGTGTGTGTGTGTGTGTGTGTGTGTGTGTGTGTGTGTGTGTGTGTGTGTGTGTTGTGTAAGAACTTTTCTGGTTGGCCGATTTCTATGCCGTTTTGTGGCTTACTAAGAGGAAAGATTAGCCCTCATAGAGGGGAATAAATTGGGCCAGTCTTCAAGCCAAAATTAGATCATCTTGATATCTGTGACAAACAATGAATGTCTCAAACCAGCAGGAACATACAAAACCTCTTGTGCGTAAGGACAGTGTTATGTCGGAAAGGCTACATGCATTATTGAACAGTACCTTATACAACATGAGACGTCTTTCCCTCAGTTTTATCCTGAGAAGTCAGTGGTAAAAAAACGTATTCTGGAAATCGGGCACGAAATTGTATATTTAACTAAAGACCCAAAGAAACTGCTACACCTGCCTAGTATCGTCTAAGTCCCCCACGAGCACTCAGAAATGCCGCAACGAGACTTGGCATGGACTCAATTGATGTCTGAAAAAGAGCTGGAGGGAACTGATCCTACGAACTCTGCAGGGCTGCCCATAAATCCGTAAGAGTACGAGGGGCTGGAGCTCTCTTCTAAACAGCACGTTGCAAGGAATTCCAGATATGTTCAAAAATGTTCATATCTGTTTAAATTCAGAATAGTGTTCCTGGAGCCACTGTGTAGCAACTCTGGACGTGTCGGGTGTCGTATTGCCCTGCTGGAAGTGCCCAAGTCTATCACAACGCATAATGAACATGAATGGATGCAGGTGATCAGACAGGATGCTTATGTACTTGTCACCTGTCAGAGTCTTATCCAGACGTATCAGGGGTCCCATATACCTCCTAGAGCTACACACCCCACACCATTTAAGAGCCTCCACTAGCTTGAACAGTCACCTGCTGATATGTAGGGTCCATGGATTCATGAGGTTGTCTCCATAACCGTACACATCCATCCACTACATACAATGTGAAACGAGACTTATCCGACCAGGCAACATGTTTCTAGTTATCAACTGTCCAGTGTCGGTGTTGACGGGCCCAGGCGAGGCGTAAAGCTTTGTGTCGTGCAGTCATCAAGGATACATGAGTGTACCTTTGGTTCTGAAAGCCCATATCGTTGACGTTTCGTTGAATGATTCTCATGCTGACACTTGTTGATGGCCCAGCGTTGAAATCTGGAGCAATTTGCGAAAGGGTTGTACTTCTGTCACGAACTATTCTGTTCAGACTTCGTTGGTTCCATTGTTGCAAGATCTTTTTCCAGGCACAGCGATGTCTTAAGTCTGATGTTTTACCGGATTCTTGATATTCACGGTAAATTGGTGAAATGGTCGTACGGGAAAGTCCCCACTTAATCCCCACTTCGTCGCTACCTCGGAGATGCTGTGTCCCATCGCTCGTGTACCGGCTATAACACCATGTTCAAACTCAGTTAAATCTTGATAACTTCCCATTGTAGGAGCAGTGCCCGATTTAACAACTGCGCCAGACACTCGTTGTCTTATGTAGGCGTTGCCGACCGCAGTGAGGTATTCTGCCTGTTTACATAACTCTGTATTTGAATATAAAAGCCTATTCCAGTTTCTTTAGCGCTTTAGTGTATTACTAAAAGGGCATAAGATTTCTGGCATAGCGTTATAAAGAAGGGATCGAGTGAATAATTTCTGACAACATCCTCAATAAAGACGTGGCCTGCAGCTAACCTCAGTTTGTTCCCGGCCATCCGAAGAAAGAGTACCGCCGTCTTCCGATTAAAAATATTTCGTATATAAGGCTGAGTATCAGTAACAGGCGGTAGCACAACTACACAGGATATACCAAGGGTGATTAGTGTTAAGCGATATGACATGAACGAGCCTTTGAAGCAAAGAAATTCATACGGTCATAAGCCTTAATCACAATGGCTTCCGAGATAGAACACATCTAACGTACATCGTTCTTCATTTTATGTGTTATTCAGTACACTGTCAGGTGTACACATCTACAACAGTCAGTATACATTGCAACACGTGTTTTAGAAAATATCAATTGGAAAATACGCATTTTTATCACATCCGTCTCTAAGTATTTTCGTACAGGTCTTTTTAGAGATTTTGTACAGTTAATGTCCCATTTCATTATATTTGTTCACTCTTGCGACAAGATGTGTTGCTTGACTGAGTGCGCATGCACTTCGTAATGAGAGCAACAGCTGTGGCATTTCTTCATGTCTCGCAAAGAGAGAATTTCTCTGTAGGTTTCTCAGGTGTGTGACATTAATGTAGCAGCTTGCAAGTTAAGCCATTCAGAATAGTATGAGAGTCCCGAAACGGGGGCAATCCACATAAGAATGGATGTTTTGTGTACAAATGGCACGTTGCAGTGCAGTTCATGGAAGATTCTGTCATTTTAATTAACAGGCTATAGTAGTGTAGAGTATCCCCGGATTTTTTTAATAACAGTGTGCTTTACATCAGGCCAATGAGAAAGCTGGCACGCGTCATTTTTAGGAGACGTTAATCGATCAGACCAGCGTAAGACTCGCTATAAGACGATCCATACAGCAAGAAAAGGATCGGATAAAGTATCTCAGGGGGGTTCTGGCTATTAATTGATACACGTTTTAAAAAAGAACACCAATAGTGTCTACTGTTTGTCCGTAAATACTCCACCACCAGATTTGCCTACTATGCCTTAAAACATTCACAAATTACATTGAACAAATGGTAAGGATACAAGGTGGTGGTTCGGATAAAAGCTGAACTCTACAAACTATATACACTCCTGGAAATGGAAAAAAGAACACATTGACACCGGTGTGTCAGACCCACCATACTTGCTCCGGACACTGCGAGAGGGCTGTACAAGCAATGATCACACGCACGGCACAGCGGACACAAAAGGACCCGCGGTGTTGCCGGCGAATGGCGCTAGCTGCGCAGCATTTGTGCACCGCCGCCGTCAGTGTCAGCCAGTTTGCCGTGGCATACGGAGCTCCATCGCAGTCTTTAACACTGGTAGCATGCCGCGACAGCGTGGACGTGAACCGTATGTGCAGTTGACGGACTTTGAGCGAGGGCGTATAGTGGGCCTGCGGGTGGCCGGGTGGACGTACCGCCGAATTGCTCAACACGTGGGGCGTGAGGTCTCCACAGTACATCGATGTTGTCGCCAGTGGTCGGCGGAAGGTGCACGTGCCCGTCGACCTGGGACCGGACCGCAGCGACGCACGGATGCACGCCAAGATCGTAGGACCCTACGCAGTGCCATAGGGGACCGCACCGCCACTTCCCAGCGAATTAGGGACACTGTTGCTCCTGGGGTATCAGCGAGGACCATTCGCAACCGTCTCCATGAAGCTGGGCTACGGTCCCGCACACCGTTAGGCCGTCTTCCGCTCACGCCCCAACATCGTGCAGCCCGCCTCCAGTGGTGTCGCGACAGGCGTGAATGGAGGGACGAATGGAGACGTGTCGTCTTCAGCGATGAGAGTCGCTTCTGCCTTGGTGCCAATGATGGTCGTATGCGTGTTTGGCGCCGTGCAGGTGAGCGCCACAATCAGGACTGCATACGACCGAGGCACACAGGGCCAACACCCGGCATCATGGTGTGGGGAGCGATCTCCTACACTGGCCGTACACCACTGGTGATCGTCGAGGGGACACTGAATAGTGCACGGTACATCCAAACCGTCATCGAACCCATCGTTCTACCATTCCTATACCGGCAAGGGAACTTGCTGTTCCAACAGGACAATGCACGTCCGCATGTATCCCGTGGCACCCAACGTGCTCTAGAAGGTGTAAGTCAACTACCCTGGCCAGCAAGATCTCCGGATCTGTCCCCCATTGAGCATGTTTGGGACTGGATGAAGCGTCGTCTCACGCGGTCTGCACGTCCAGCACGAACGCTGGTCCAACTGAGGCGCCAGGTGGAAATGGCATGGCAAGCCGTTCCACAGGACTACATCCAGCATCTCTACGATCGTCTCCATGGGAGAATAGCAGCCTGCATTGCTGCGAAAGGTGGATATACACTGTACTAGTGCCGACATTGTGCATGCTCTGTTGCCTGTGTCTATGTGCCTGTGGTTCTGTCAGTGTGATCATATGATGTATCTGACCCCAGGAATGTGTCAATAAAGTTTCCCCTTCCTGGGACAATGAATTCACGGTGTTCTTATTTCAATTTCCAGGAGTGTAGATATAAGTAATATTTAGTCAACAAATAGTTAAGAGGTTACTTAACTTACACCTGTTCAGCGTGAGCTCCTACAAACAAGAGACTAGCTGACAAAGAGATGACAAATAAATAGAACACATTCATATTTTTCAGCGGCCTTACATTCAACAGACACATATTTTCTGGAAATATTGATGTATCAGTTTATGTTCCATTGCCCTACGTCGAGTACTGTCTTCCACTATACAGTTTCCCTATCTATAAATGAAACTTTTCTCTTATTACACATCAATCTCATCGTCAATTAAACGAGACGAAAAGAGAGAAAAATAATAAGAAACATATCACAGCTTGCATGATGCGACTGTGCAATACATCTCGTGTATTCACCATTCGTTTGTAGATCTCAGACTTCGTCCAACTCCATAAGTAATAATCCAATGGCGCAAGGCCCAGTGGTCTTGGTTGCCAGTTAATCACACTACTACGACTAATCCAGCGATTAGGCCAAGTGCGGTTGAGATCTTCAAACATTTAGTAAAATTTTGAGGGTGGGGGGGGGGGGCTTTGTCATGTTGGAAGTACGTTGCAGCCTGTGTGGCCAAAGGGATGTGCTCAGGGTTTTCAACTGGAGCGTATTCCAAAAGAATGCAAGTAGCACTGTCTCACCATTTGCTCTTCTAAATGGACTGAACCAGTCACCAGATTACCAATCTTGGCGTACCGAACATTGACTGAAAAACTAACTTGGAAATTTGGATAGTGTCGATGGTATTCTTAAACAGCAGCAGTAGCACTACAATCGCTGAAGCCGTAAACACACAACACATCTACATATTCTTCATTATTGTAGACTTGTGGAATTTTTGCCAGAACGTTTCAAACACAGCTGACTGATGTTTCCCTGTGATAAACACTCAGTCCCTCGTTCTGCTATACTGAGGTAATTAGACTACGTATTTGAACGGTTACGTCTGATCGCATTCCAAAACGCTTTGTATTATGGTAGTCACTGCGAAAATGTTGAAATCATATTCACAACCTCAAATTGTTCAGTACCAAACACGGAAATCTGCGTTCATTCAAAGACACAAAGAAATGAAAAACCTAAGAGGTCGTTAAGAAATCGAGAAACTTTGCTCAAACGAATGAACGCATGTTACCTAATTCATCATGAAAAGAGAACGAGGCAATTAATCTTCAGCGTATTTCCAATGCAAGAGGATGCGCAAATTCCGTTACGTTCCAATAACATAACACATAACTTGAGATAAGTAATATAATAAAAAGCAATACATAGCTATATGAAACAGGCAAATCGTCCAAGAGTATACAGGATGCAAAGCAATATTGATAGCTCCAAGTATGCAGAATACAATAACGTAACACGTAACTTGAGATAAGTAATACAATAAAAAGCAATACATAGCTACATGAAACAGGCAAATCGTCCAAGAGTGTACAGGATGCAAAGCAATATTGATAGCTCCAAGTATGCAGAAATGACAAGCAGAGAATAGTAGCTACTTGTACCACACTTGAAATTAAGCGATCACGCATTGCAATTTACCAACGAAAGCAGTCGTACTTCAAGGGATAGCAATTGAGAAACATTATCCCATGCAAGAGTTTAATCGCACGTCTTCATATGCGTGATTACTACGGAAAGCTATTGCCCACACGAACGCTTAGAACAATATTAGGACCAAACACCAAACACAGACAACTAACTTTTAGAACCGTGTACTTCCTATAAGCAATCTTCACTGTGTAGCTACAGGAAATCTTCACTGTGTATGTGAACTGCGGTGAAAGTCAGCAACAAGTCATTATTTTGGTAAGATCCACGTTCTGGAAGTGAAATCTTGTGCGGCAAGGAGGGTGGGGTTAATGACCTGATAGATTGCATAAAATGAAAGCAGCAGAAAACGAGCTTTGTGGGCAATATTTTATGGAAAAAATTTTAATGGAAGCGCCCGATTTCTCTAGAGTTGTTTCAGAATATTCTCCGATGAAACTGAGCGTGAGTTGTGAATAATGAAGCATTGAATGTGATATTTTTAAGTTCTAGATAGCCTTTCAATATAAAAGCATAAGCTCTTTGTCCCTGGCCCCATTAGAACCCCTTTGAGAGCAGCTTTACGTATTAACGAGCCGACTTCATAAAATATTAAATGAGGCAAATACAGATTTCTCTTGTACTTCAAAGCGCATGCAATTCACAGCTCATAACTTATTAATTTTTTTCCTTTAAGAAACAAAAGCAAAGGGAAGGAACTACAGAAAAGAAAAGTAAGGAAGATAAAGTCTGAAAAGGAAGCCTTCGTAAGAACTGAAATCGAAACGGCGATGAATTAAGAAAATACGCTTGTGCAATTAACTGATAAATCACTATTACGACCGACGGCCACGGAATAATGGTTCAGCAACTGATATCGAAAGTACATAGCTCTGTCTGCCGGGAAATAACTGAAGATAAAAACTGATGAGCAAATTAAAGATCAAGTCCTACTGATAGCGAGTGATCTAAAGAATGATATTGGTGAAATCAGCCCTTCATAAAAACTAAATTGTTTACCAAAACAGTAACTATCCTGTGGAAACATGATCTGTTATGACAGTGTTTTCTCACAACTTGACACTTAGTTTCCTCTGACTTCTATAATTTCATTCCCAGCTATGTAATCCGCTCACCTATCTTGAGCACCCAGGTGTGTTCATTGAAAGTGATGAACACATTTCAGAGCTATGCCATTTATCTCCAGAAAGTGAATTTGAACCCATGAATATCATGATACGACAGTTTTACTAACGATAGGAGGAATCGAGCTCACGGAAAGCACAAAAAGGAGGTAACTTGGAAGCAACACGACTAAACATTGAACAAATGCATGAAGTTTTTGGTCACCTACGACACATCTTGCAAGTGTTGGACTTGCACTTAATGTGTCCAGTTCGTGAATGGGGATAAGTTTTTGCCAACTGTTACTCACTCTACCTTTTTAACCTATAACATTTAGCCCATATGGTGAATGCAATGATCCACAATTACGTAGTCTGAGCACTCAAAGATCTCGGAGTAATAGCATCAGGCGGCGACTTACCTTGTATGCTGAAAACTATTGATCGCATAAACACTTAACAGGGAAACTCTGTCCATCTTAACCCTGAATATTACTTGTTCGCCGGCCGGAGTGGCCGTGCGGTTCTAGGCGCTACAGCCTGGAGCCGAGCGACCGCTACGGTCGCAGGTTCGAATCCTGCCTCCGGCATGGATGTGTGTGATGTCCTTAGGTTGGTTAGGTTTAATTAGTTCTACGTTCTAGGCGACTGATGACCTCAGAAGATAAGTCGCATAGTGCTCAGAGCCATTTTGAACTACTTGTTCATGCGGAACCGAGAAACGTACTGATCGCACTATTTGACTTCGTCCCCCTCTGACCGATGCAAGTTCGCTGACTTCTTACCGCTTCGGAATGTTTACGCTCGATGCCAATCTTAGCTACGTAACAGTATTGTGCACCGAAGGAATAAGGCAGGTATTATACAAATGGTGTTGATTCATATGCGGTGCTGCGTGCAGTGGTTGTTATTTTCAAGAAAAATGTGGGAAAGTGTGTGACTTCCGTGACGCACTGACATATTATATGTTCTTTTATTTTCTACGTTGTAATTTGGCTGCCGTGGCAGAAGCAGGTGCGCGGCTTTTCCCAACAACCAATGCATTACGAGCCTATAATAAGCTTGCGTTCACAGCAGCCTCGCCTCAGGTGCCAAATTAAAACGTACGGTGCTACTACACCTTGTAATTACATGAAAATGCCATTAGGAACTGAGATACACCCATCGTTATATTTATCATTAAAGGATCCAAGAAATCTAAATGTAACAGTTAAATCATGTAATTTTCCAGTAGACAAACTACACAGTATTCACTGCACGTTTGGTGATAACTCCACACGTAATAAATGACACATTACAACTGTCAAAGGTATAAATACTATGTGATCGTCAAAGAGATCGAGTTGAAACACACATACTGCGAATGCGTCAAAGGTTACAAATGTAATTTGGCGCAGCCAAAGATTACAATAGGTGAAATACGGAAATAACATGGCGTCCTTTCTCTGATTAATAACACTGGTTGTAACCAGTTATAATGTGGTTTATCGACTTAAGTGCTATAGAAATTAAATAGAAGGTATTTATCTGACGAAACATGGTAAAATAAGACAATTCAAAGGACTGTATAGAAGAAGAACACTGAAAACTGTTTTGATACGTGATAACTGCAAACGAAGGTATTATGTATGCAGGATCATAAAAGGCATCAGGAATATGAGAAGCGTTGAAGTCTGGCGTAGAAATCAACCACTTAACCTGACCAACCTTAAAATAGTGTTAAAATGACAACCACATCTCGTTAAAGTACGATTTGGCTCTTGTGGGAACTATTGGTCGACACTGAAAGCTCTGCAGAACATTCTCAGTTTAGCTCGTGTACACAAGTGGTCACACAACTGGACATATCCAACATCTGGATAGATGAAGTATAGTGGAAGCTGTGTATTCTTCGGCACAACTAACGAAGTTTGGACGAAAGCCTTGGGATTCAAACTCTGTATATGCATATTTTGTTGTAGTTGAGTGGAAACCTACCTCAGTATTTATAGATCCAAATCAAAGTTCTGTCAGTTCTGTTATATCCACATGTAGAGCCCAGTTATTCCCTCACTTCATATTAACACAATTGTTTTACAGGTTGCTAGTGAATTTTAGTGATCCTATTCTACGAGGGCAGTTCAATAAGTAATGCAACACATTTTTTTTTCTCGGCCAATTTTGGTTGAAAAAACCGGAAATTTCTTGTGGAATATTTTCAAACATTCACGCTTCGTCTCGTATAGTTTCATTGACGTCCGACAGGTGGCAGCGCTGTACGGAGCTGTTAAAATGGCGTCTGTAACGGATGTGCGTTGCAAACAACGGGCAGTGATCGAGTTTCTTTTGGCGGAAAACCAGGGCATCTCAGATATTCATAGGCGCTTGCAGAATGTCTACGGTGATCTGGCAGTGGACAAAAGCACGGTGAGTCGTCGGGCAAAGCGTGTGTCATCATCGCCGCAAGGTCAAGCGAGACTGTCTGATCTCCCGCGTGCGGGCCGGCCGTGCACAGCTGTGAGTCCTGCAATGGCGGAGCGTGCGAACACACTCGTTCGAGATGATCGACGGATCACTATCAAACAACTCAGTGCTCAACTTGACATCTCTGTTGGTAGTGCTGTCACAATCTACATCTACATCTATACTCCGCGAGCCACCTTACGGTGTGTGGCGGATGGTACTTATTGTACCACTATCTGATCCCCCCTTCCCTGTTCCATTCACGAATTGTGCGTGGGAAGAACGACTGCTTGTAAGTCTCCGTATTTGCTCTAATTTCTCGGATCTTTTCGTTGTGATCATTACGCGAGATATATGTGGGCGGTAGTAATATGTTGCCCATCTCTTCCCGGAATGTGCTCTCTCGTAATTTCGATAATAAACCTCTCCGTATTGCGTAACGCCTTTCTTGAAGTGTCCGCCACTGGAGCTTGTTCAGCATCTCCGTAACGCTCTCGCGCTGACTAAATGTCCCCATGACGAATCGCGCTGCTTTTCGCTGGATCATGTCTATCTCTTCTATTAATCCAACCTGGTAAGGGTCCCATACTGATGAGCAATACTCAAGAATCGGACGAACAAGCGTTTTGTAAGCTACTTCTTTCGTCGATGAGTCACATTTTCTTAGAATTCTTCCTATGAATCTCAACCTGGCGCCTGCTTTTCCCACTATTTGTTTTATGTGATCATTCCACTTCAGATCGCTCCGGATAGTAACTCCTAAGTATTTTACGGTCGTTACCGCTTCCAATGATTTACCACCTATGGCATAATCGTACTGGAATGGATTTCTGCCCCTATGTATGCGCATTATATTACATTTATCTACGTTTAGGGAAAGCTGCCAGCTGTCGCACCATTCATTAATCCTCTGCAGGTCTTCCTGGAGTACGTACGAGTCTTCTGATGTTGCTACTTTCTTGTAGACAACCGTGTCATCTGCAAATAGCCTCACGGAGCTACCGATGTTGTCAACTAAGTCATTTATGTATATTGTAAACAATAAAGGTCCTATCACACTTCCTTGCGGTACTCCCGAAATTACCTCTACATCTGCAGATTTTGAACCGTTAAGAATGACATGTTGTGTTCTTTCTTCTAGGAAATCCTGAATCCAATCACAAACCTGGTCCGATATTCCGTAAGCTCGTATTTTTTTCACTAAACGTAAGTGCGGAACCGTATCAAATGCCTTCCTGAAGTCCAGGAATACGGCATCAATCTGCTCGCCAGTGTCTACGGCACTGTGAATTTCTTGGACAAATAGGGCGAGCTCAGTTTCACATGATCTCTGTTTGCGGAATCCATGTTGGTTATGATGAAGGAGATTTGTATTATCTAAGAACGTCATAATACGAGAACATAAAACATGTTCCATTATTCTACAACAGATTGACGTAAGCGAAATAGGCCTATAATTATTCGCATCTGATTTATGACCCTTCTTGAAAATGGGAACGACCTGCGCTTTCTTCCAGTCGCTAGGTACTTTACGTTCTTCCAGAGATCTACGATAAATTGCTGATAGAAAAGGGGCAAGTTCTTTAGCATAATCACTGTAGAATCTTACGGGTATCTCGTCTGGTCCGGATGCTTTTCCGCTACTAAGTGATAGCAGTTGTTTTTGAATTCCGATATCGTTTATTTCAATATTTTCCATTTTGGCGTCCGTGCGACGGCTGAAGTCAGGGACCGTGTTACGATTTTCCGCAGTGAAACAGTTTCGGAACACTGAATTCAGTATTTCTGCCTTTCTTCGGTCGTCCTCTGTTTCGGTGCCATCGTGGTCAACGAGTGACTGAATAGGGGATTTAGATCCGCTTACCGATTTTACATATGACCAAAACTTTTTAGGGTTCTTGTTTAGATTGTTTGCCAATGTTTTATGTTCGAATTCGTTGAATGCTTCTCTCATTGCTCTCTTTACGCTCTTTTTCGCTTCGTTCAGCTTTTCCTTATCAGCTATGATTCGACTACTCTTAAACCTATGATGAAGCTTTCTTTGTTTCCGTAGTACCTTTCGTACATGATTGTTATACCACGGTGGATCTTTCCCCTCGCTTTGGACGTTAGTCGGTACGAACTTATCTAAGGCGTACTGGACGATGTTTCTGAATTTTTTCCATTTTTGTTCCACATCCTCTTCCTCAGAAATGAACGTTTGATGGTGGTCACTCAGATATTCTGCGATTTGTGCCCTATCACTCTTGTTAAGCAAACATATTTTCCTTCCTTTCTTGGCATTTCTTATTACACTTGTAGTCATTGATGCAACCACTGACTTATGATCACTGATACCCTCTTCTACATTCACGGAGTCGAAAAGTTCCGGTCTATTTGTTGCTATGAGGTCTAAAACGTTAGCTTCACGAGTTGGTTCTCTAACTATCTGCTCGAAGTAATTCTCGGACAAGGCAGTCAGGATAATGTCACAAGAGTCTCTGTCCCTGGCTCCAGTTCTGATTGTGTGACTATCCCATTCTATACCTGGTAGATTGAAGTCTCCCCCTATTACAATAGTATGATCACGAAACTTCTTCACGACGTTCTGCAGGTTCTCTCTGAGGCGCTCAACTACTACGGTTGCTGATGCAGGTGGTCTATAGAAGCATCCGACTATCATATCTGACCCACCTTTGATACTTAACTTAACCCAGATTATTTCACATTCGCATTCGCTAGTAACTTCACTGGATATTATTGAATTCTTTACTGCTATAAATACTCCTCCACCATTGGCGTTTATCCTATCCTTGCGGTATATATTCCATTCTGTGTCTAGGATTTCGTTACTGTTCACTTCCGGTTTTAACCAACTTTCCGTTCCTAATACTATATGCGCACTATTTCCTTCAATAAGCGATACTAATTCAGGAACCTTGCCCTGGATACTCCTGCAGTTTACCAATATTACGTTAACTTTTCCTGTTTTTGGTCTCTGAGGACGGACGTTCTTTATCAACGATGCTGATGTTCTCTCTGGTAAGCCGTCAGGTATTTTATCGTTTCGCCCAAGGGGGGGTCCCTCTAACCTAAAAAACCCCCGTGTGCACGCCACACGTACTCTGCTACCCTAGTAGCTGCTTCCGGTGTGTAGTGCACGCCTGACCTGTCTAGGGGGGCCCTACAGTTCTCCACCCAATAACGGAGGTCGATGAATTTGCAACCATTATAGTCGCAGAGTCGTCTGAGCCTCTGGTTTAGACCCTCCACACGGCTCCAAACCAGAGGACCGCGATCGACTCTGGGCACTATGCTGCAGATATTAAGCTCAGCTTGCACTCCGCGTGCGATGCTGGTTGTCTTCACCAAATCAGCCAGCCGCCGGAAGGAACCAAGGATGGCCTCAGAACCCAAGCGGCAGGCGTCATTCGTTCCGACATGTGCTACTATCTGCAGCCGGTCACACCCAGTGCGTTCAATAGCTGCCGGAAGGGCCTCCTCCACATTACGGACGAGACCCCCCGGCAAGCACACCGAGTGCACACTGGAATTCTTCCCCGACCTACCCGCTATTTTCCTGAGGGGCTCCATAACCCGCCTAACGTTGGAGCTCCCTATAACTAATAGGCCCGCCCTCTTGTTCACCAGTTGGGATATTCAAAGGTTTGTTCCCGCTGGGTCCCTCGTTGTCTAACCGAACACCATAAAGAGCAAAGGAGAACCATCTGTGCGGAATTGCTTGCTCGTCATGTGGCTGAGGGTGACAATTTCTTGCCAAAGATTGTTACAGGCGATGAAACGTGGGTTCATCACTTCGAACCTGAAACAAAACGGCAATCAATGGAGTGGCGCCACACCCACTCCCCTACCAAGAAAAAGTTTAAAGCCATCCCCCCAGCCGGTAAAGTCACAGTTACAGTCTTCTGGGACGCTGAAGGGGTTATTCTGTTCGATGTCCTTCCCCATGGTCAAACGATCAACTCTGAAGTGTATTGTGCTACTCTTCAGAAATTGAAGAAACGACTTCAGCGTGTTCGTAGGCACAAAAATCTGAACGAACTTCTCCTTCTTCATGACAACGCAAGACCTCACACAAGTCTTCGCACCCGAGAGGAGCTCACAAAACTTCAGTGGACTGTTCTTCCTCATGCACCCTACAGCCCCGATCTCGCACCGTCGGATTTCCCTATGTTTGGCCCAATGAAGGACGCAATCCGTGGGAGGCACTACGCGGATGATGAAAAAGTTATTGATGCAGTACGACGTTGGCTCCGACATCGACCAGTGGAATGGTACCGTGCAGGCATACAGGCCCTCATTTCAAGGTGGCGTAAGGCCGTAGAATTGAATGGAGATTACGTTGAAAAATAGTGTTGTGTAGCTAAAAGATTGGGGAATAACCTGGTGTATTTCAATGCTGAATAAAACAACCCCTGTTTCAGAAAAAAAATGTGTTGCATTACTTATTGAACTGCCCTCGTATTTTACAGAGAGAAGGCTGGTATCTGTATACTATTTAATAAATTCTCTGTCTCCTTTTTTGTGAAATACTACAACTGCGGTATTATGTGTACGATGTCAGCAAAGCCGAGACGAGATACGTCCTGTGCTTAAAACACTGATTGATGATCGCTGAGATAGACCTCAGTCGCTACCTTACGAGTGTTGTCACAAGCTACGGAAAATTTTTAACCGCGTTGATACAGACAGACTCGTAAAAAAGTGCTATTCCTAAGAGGTAAGGAAATTACGAACACACGATATATTTGTTCAGATATGTATACACTGTAACGAAAATAATCATTATTGAAATCCCTGGGCTAGCAGGACAGAACGGATGAGGTTATATTTGTGGAAAGGAGCCCAAATAAATTACTATCAGTTGCACTCAGCATATAAAGTTTATTTATAAAACACAGAATCACGCAAGCAAGAATCAAAACTCTGAAGATTTTAACGGAAGACCTCTTTTGATTTGATTTAGATGGGCTGAAGGCCACAACAAAAATCCAAGGCACAAGGCTTAAGCAAGGAATTGAGGTATAGGAGTTTTTCTGAAGGTTTCACTTCTTTATAAATTTTTTTTTTATCTTCAGTATAAATAGGCTGAAAGCCTTAGCTTAAATTTTTCCCATACAACTCGGCTGAAGGCGACATAGCAACAAAACAGTTAAACGGCTTAAGGCGTGAGAAGAAGCCTTGCAATTTTTATAAGCTAAAAATAGGCTGAAGGCCACACAGAGTACTTAAGACTAAAAAGGAAATCGCTATGTAAAACACAAGGAGCGGCGTTCAGAAGGTTCCAAAGGTCGCCCTGGGAAGATAACGCTAACGCACGTTTAGGTAAGACTGGCAGCTGACCGACAACCTCTTAATCGGAAGGCAACCCAACCGCAAGTCAGCCGACGAACCAGCCAACAAGATCAGTTCTGCTCGATCAGACCAGCAAAACGACAACAAGATGTCCATAGCACAAAGTTCTTGATACTGGTTCCCAATCCAGACAAGTCAGAATAACCGCCCAAAACTGTCAATAACACCTCACCTGTCGAAGTACACGCCGTGCTGGACAGCATCAACAAGACGAGGAAAATACACTGCCGAAAACTATGTTTACCCCCAGGGCAGGTAACCGGAACGTCAATGCCCACAAGGCAGAAGATACCTCCGGTACACTTAATTAATGAAGGAATGAATTAAATTAAGTTACACACCACACAGGAAGACAGCTGCAATTATAGCCGACTTCAATGCACACACGTTGTCGCTCACGGGAATCTCCCAGAAAGCGACAACCAGAATCAAACGAAGAGATGTGATAGCAGTTGAGGCTCGATAGTAGGTTAAGTGGGCATTCAACTTTAGTTTCCAGGATCGGTGGGCGTCGAACTTCGTAACCCTCGCAAGAAGCGCCTCAGAACTCCGACTGCTCTGCCCCAACCGACCGACCGCCACAAACAGCACATCCGGAAAATATATCCGCCACACCAAAGATAGTACAGCACTACTAGTATCGATATACAGTGCTGCTGCCACATACAGAGAGAAGACAGCAACATTATGGTGGTAATGCTCGGTTTATACTAGCAACCTATCGCAGAAATTTACTTGCGTGGAGGAACTTGCAGCGCGATTTGCGAGTGTAAACATATCGCCAAGTCGACTTGCGACAGTAGCAATTTATTGCTGAAGTGACTTTCTGAACGTTTTCCGCTTCCAGTGTGAACACCACGCAAGAAGTATCTGCAAGTAACTTGCAGCTTTTAGGATTTAGTTCTATTTCCTGCAAGTAGGAAGCGCAAGTTATAGTATTTCGTCTGCGTAACACTCATATTTAACATTTTACTTAATGTTGTGGCTTAATTTTATGCAACCATCTTGCGTATTATATGCAAACAAATTTCAGAAATAGAGGAGGAACGGGAATGGATGAAGCAGGATATAGAACATTTTATTGAGGCCGTGGAGAGCTACCACAAAATATGAAACGTGCACAACCGAGGCTTTAAGGATAGAGTGAAGAAGATGAGCGCATTAAATGAAATCTCGTCGATATTCGACACATCTGTGAAAGAAGTACAGAGACAGTAGCATAACTTGAAGACACAACCCCTTCACCACGTGCATCCACTCGCTTGTTGTTTCAGGAGTCTAGAAAAAGACGATGTGTAATTATTACATGTTCTATTTAATTAGCTTGACACTTTCCATTTTAGGAGCATTAGAAAAAAAAACATTTTTATAAGCATATCATTCTGTAAAATGCAGTTTATTTCATAAAAATTTAATTTCATTGTTGTGTTTTCACATACCTTCAAATAATTTTTCCCTTTTCAAGATGTTAAGAATGGCTCTACATACATCGGGTACGATCAGAGCAATCGTGCTGACGGGAATATGAAACAAGTACATTAGGGACTTGTATGAGTCTCCTACAAAGAAGAGATTTCAAAATTCAAACTTTTTTTGGTTGTATGTTTCACATAAATAAATGAAATGCCTATTTTATTCGTAGCTCACCGGTAGCTATAACTCGTAGAGTGACTAGCAAACGTTCCTTTGCTGAAATAGCAGTGCGGATGTTTGTGTCTCGTTTTGATAAGACGGGCGCTATTAACATTAAAAAATACTCCTGATCATTTGAGGACATTCTGCAAAAGTTTTTAAAAGCATCCATGCTCTCGATACTAAGTTCTTGCAAAAGGTTATTATAGGCACCATTTTGCGATCTTCTCATTATTTACTCTTTTTCTTTTTCACTCTTTGCATTACAATTACAAGAGCTGCAGCATATCTCACCTGCCTACTTGTCATTTTACATTTCGGCTGACACGTAGTGGTACTGAAAGCATATGTAAACAGTATCAGCAAGTTGTTGACGCAAGTTTCTTGCCAAAGAACTTGCGGAAGAATCTTGCTTAATTATTGCGCTGCTGTTTAAACACAGCTGCAAGCGGCTAGCAATAACATGCAGCAATAACTTCTGCAAGCGACTTGCTAGTGTAAACCCAGCTTAAGCGAAGAAGAAATAAGACACCACTGGACTGCAACCAATGATAAAAAATCAAGGCATGACGCGAGCCAGCCATGGCTCAAATATAGTTTAACCTGAGGTGACGAAAGACGTCGGATACTTACAAACATCGTGTCGGACCGCCTTTTGCCAGCGTAGTGCAGCAGCTTGACGTGTCATGGACACTACAAGTCGTTGAAAGCACCCTGCAGAGATATTGAGCTACGCTGCCTCTACAGTCGTCCACAACTGCGAAAGTGTTGTCGGTGCAAGATGTTGTGCACGAACTGACCTACCAACTATGCCCCACGTATATTGGATGGGATGCATGTCTAACTATCTGGGTGGCAAAATAATTTGCTCGAACTGTCCAAAATGCTCTTTAAACCAAACGCATTCTCATCCATAAAAATTCGATCGTGGTTTGGGACCATGAAGTCCATGAATGGCTGCAAATGGCCTCCAAGTAGCCGAACATAAACATTTTCAGTCTATGAGCGGATCAGCTGGACGAGAGGACCCACTCAATTGCATGCAAACACAGTCAACAGCACATGCCGTCATGGAGCCACCAACAGCTTGCACAATTCTTGTTGACGACATGTGTCCATGACTTATTGGGTTCTGTGCCAAAGTCGATCCCTACCACAGGTCCTTCTTTATTTACTTTTTTATTCTGAGTTCAAACCTTCTGACTAGTTAGATTTGGTCCACCACAAATTCCTCCCTAATACGTTCATCGTACGTCCCATTCTGATTTATGTGTTGTCCGCAGTGAGAGGTAATGCCTTAAATTTGATATTCTCGGCACTTTCTTGACACTGTGGATCTCGGAATACGGAATGTCTCAAGCCTCTAGCTCTAGTCTGTTATTTCCTGTCATGCAGCCATAATTACGTCGGAAAGCTTTTCATATGATTCACCTGAGTACAAATGACAGCTCCGTCAATGGCCACCCCGTTTATACCTTGTGTATGCAATACCTATATGTGCATATCACTAGCCCTCGACTTTTGTTACCTCAGTGTACAGTATCCTACTGAAATGGGTTCACAGCTGTACGATTTGTTGAAACGGCGTCGTATTCAGCTTATGATGGTAAAGGTTCTTATGTTAAGCCTTGAAATTTCACCGTTTCCACCTTTATGAAGGAAAAGTAATTTCAGCCACAGCCGGTACAGACCTGCATTATAACTGACGGTATTATTAGTGGATTTTGTACTACTTTACAACAAATGAAGTAGACATGCTGTACATACGCCAGGGATAACACCTGCCGCTTCCATTTTTAGGAAATAGGATATAAACCAAACCGGTTTCCGTAAATTATAACGTATAGGCCGTACCTGGACCGTGCAGAGCCATCAACTCTTTGTTATTTGTAATAGTATAATTTCATTAATAGCAGTAGGAAAATTGAAATTATTGAGTGCTGTCGGTGGACTATGAGGCGCTTTTATATAGTGCTGGTAGGAACTAAACAAATCTTAAAGCTGCGACATAAGGAGAAGAGGAAAATGTTCACAGGAGATGCGACGCAAACAGTGTGACGCAGTGATATAGTCCGCGGTACGATGTTTTAATATATTTATGTCTCAATGGAATGCATTACTTACACAAATGAAAGAGACACGAGAGGAGCAGCTAAATTTAAAATAAAAAAAATACAGGAAACAAAAAACCAACGAAAGAATGCTTGGATGAGACAAATTCGGTGGCACTTTGAATTCTCCCAGCGACACACCACAATCACAGAAATGTAGCGACGTTAGTCCAATGCTCAGTTGAGTGGGGCTTTGGTCAACGCCACGGGCGTGTATTGTATAATGGCGTAACTCCCTCTGACGAAGGGTCGCTTGTATACTTAAGCTAGGACCAGCACTCCAAAGAAATGTAACAGAGGGCCACTTTATCTTCAACTAGTCCTTCTTTTATTTTATCTTTCATCCCCTCTGCTGAGGGTAGGCTGCATCTAGAGCTTGGTTCTTTTCAGCCATAGCTACTTTTATTCTGTTGTGACTCCATTTACTTGTTTTAATTAGGGTAGGATTAATACTTCCTATTTTACTTAGTTCTCCAATCTGGTAGCTGTAAATACTTCATTAAGTTCATTAAGTCATATCTTCTGTTCCTGTTTACTATTATCTATTTCTTCCTGAGGGGAATGGTATTTTTATTTTATCCAGCATTCGCCTTAAGGGTAGGTGAAACTTCTCTAAAAATCCACCTGGGGTAATCTATTTTATCTTCCGCTTTGCTTCACATCACATTTATATTAATCTCACAGTATTTAGCTTCATTCACTATTAGTGTTTTATAGTTCTTCGTATTTGCACCATAACTTCCGATAAGTAAATGGCTAATATTTATGGATCATTCAAGTGTAATTGTTTCGCCAATTTCTTCGTTAATTTGTCTGATGCATTGTGCTATGGCATAGGATGCGTATTTATCCTGATAACGTGGAAAGTTAAAACGCGTAAATTCTTCTTTTAGCGTTTTGGTTTTTGGTGTGTCGAAATGAAATCTATTGTCCTATATTGCTGGCAAGCTCAATGAATTGCCGCTGTAGTGATATTATTTTTGCGGAGTTATAAATGTCGTGTTTCGTAGTACTGGATCTGGTGGCAATTTGCAGGATTCTCATTTATGTGCTTGAAACTCTTTCTGTCTGATATTTATTTGGGATCCACACCAGTGCACCATTTTCAAGGACTGGTCTTATAAACGGTTTGTGGGTGTAGATTAGTGTGTTATTGCGCGCTCCTCTAATTATTCTTAGAAGGCCTAGTCTTGTCCTTGCCTTTGCTATGACGTTACTTAGACGAGGCTTTCATGATAGACTGGTATCCATTGGAAGACCTAAGTAATTTACTTTCGGCTGTGGTAGAATTTCTTCTCCCCAGAGTTTTAATTATGCTTTTTCTGGTGTTTGAGATTTATTGGTCATGAAATTTCTATTTCCAAATATCAACAGTTGCCTTTTCTGAGCATTGGGTTTAATATGACAGGTGCTAAGCTATTTTTCTAATTTTAAAAGGTATTGTGTATTAGTACCATTCAGATCTTCTGTTGTTTTATCATGACACCAATAAACTTCTATAGTCTGCATAAAGGACCAAACCCTCGTTCCTATGGGTGGGCTGTGAAATTTCAGAAGAGGTGAAAGAATAGCACTCTGTAAAACACCAGCTTCTGGTACGAAAGGTGTAGAAAGTTAGTCATTGACCGGTACATACTAGGGTCTATTGCCTATGATAGAGCTGAAAAGTCAAATGAATTGAAATGGAACACCAAAATTAATAAGCTTGTAACATGATCCTTGTCGTCACACCCTATCGAACGCTCTTTCTGTGTTCAGATACAAAGCTGACGTACAATCTGTAATATTTAATGCTTTGCTAATGCTACTGTATATTCTTATGATCGAGTCTATAGCTGAATGTTGCTTTCTAAACGGTCAAGCGATTTTTCACGTTATGGCCCATCTTTACGAACGATAGTACGAAAATTGTCGTTTTTTTGGAAGCAAATTCAACCTGTTCCTTCTATTCTCAATTCGTTACTTGGGAATCTTTTCAAATGTCAATGTGCCCTTCGGTTTTGTTTTACTGTTGCCAAAATACTTTCTGATATCCTGTCTAAATTTTCTTTTGTTCTTTTAACTGGGGCGTATTCATATTCCGCTTGTTTTAAAGTTGTTGCAAAAGAGGCGTTAAATTGGTTGAAATTTGCAGTTGTTGTTATATTTATCTGTTCTGGTAAATTCTTTCTAGGTGACAACTGATATTTTTTTATAATCCATGTTTTTTAAATCATATATCTTTCTAGTATTTCGTTGAATTTTTATACAATGGTACACTGTTGTTTTCACTAGTAGTGGTAGGTGAACGTTAGTAACACTGCTCCCTATCTATCGAGCAATGAAATGTCGATGTATATTATTACTACATAAAATATGATTGGGTGTAGATGTACCTCTGTGATTTACAAAAGTAGGCTCTCCGTTATCAACTCAAACATTAAAATTTGTGAGTGTGTACTTTACTGTTCTGCCGTTCGTGTTTATTCCGGAATCTCTAAAGTTACTTTTTCTTGCTTTTAGATCGCCCTTGGTAATACAACGGTATAAACTTGTCATGTATTCAAGTAATTCTAGAGTTTATCTGTCGTTTTGGGAAATATAAACTGTTACGAAGAAGATGTATTTCCTAGTTTCGTTTTACGTCTTTAGTATTTCAGCTTGTACATCAATCCTAACGTCTGAAAATGTTTACTGTGTAAAATGGCTTCACTTCTACTGTTGTTCCTTCCACTAGTGCCATATCGTATCTGTGGCATATGTAGTCTTTGATTTTTGTTTGAAATTCAGATGCCTCTGCCACTACAATTCCGATGACACACATTTTTCTGATTCTGTAAGATATAAGATCTTCAATTAAATTCATTTGCGATCGTACACGATTTACATTAACAAAGGCAATGGTAGGTTCACTGATAATTTCATTACTTTGTTATTGATCCATTTATATCCGCTGTGTACAAAGTTTTGGCTTGGTTACGTTCTTTAGACGAAGTTAGTGTTAAGCACTACTCACTTTAGGAGAAAGTGTTTTTTCTGCTAGTGAGACCCTTTGTAAGCAGGCCTTTTTTGATGGTGACTGTTTTGGTGCCAGTTGCTGTGGTTTTTGTATTGTATTTTATCAGTCCTGGACGTTATTAATATGGGTATGCACAGCGTTTAAACTCTTTGTAATGGTGATTTTTCTATTGAAAAGTTTCTGCGATACATCTCCAATAACTGTTTCCATTTTATTCTCCTTGTCAGGTAGTATGCTGATCAGAGCTGTCGTTACTTTAACGAATTTTTCATCAGTGTCATCTTTCTCTATCACTGGCGTAATAATACAGTTTACTTTAGCAGTTGTGTCTAGTGATCCAGCTTCTTTTAGTATCTTAGAACATCTCACATTGGTTGTTAGATGATCTGCCCGTATGCTTTACATTTTGATTTTACGTTTTTTGCTGTACACCTGTTTGTAAAATGTTGCCGTGCGCATCTCTGCATTTTGTAGGCTTTGTGTAGTTGTTAGTAGAGTGGTCAAAACGATACCATTTAGTGCATTGTACTGGTTGCGGAGGAGGTTGCTTTGAAATTTCCACTATATGTACTTTGCAATGCATTTTGAGATGATTTTTTAGAAGGTAACCTACTGTATGTTGTTCATACGTCATCACCACTAGTTCTGCAATTTCGTTTCCTGTTTCATTTGATTTGATTCTTATTGTTCATAAAAAATTTAGATCTAATTCCTTGAGGGCGTCTTACAGTGATTAACTGTGACGTGAAAGTAGACCTTTGTTGCGACTACGCTCAAACTTCGGATAAAATTTCTAGGATTTTGGTGCTGTGTCGTCTGTAATTCTTATGAGGCCTTATTGATTTGTTCTTCATTTCTGGTCGGTAATTTGCCTACAGTTTTCTTGACAGTTAGTTCTCCAGTATTTGGGTTACTTCTGGTGAGTACTACGATACAATTTCGGCTGAATTTTATGTCCGTGATTCCTTTTACCCGATTTACTTCCGTTAGTTTAGTATACAGAGACTCTTCTCCTTTTTCTGAATTTGGAATAAGAACTGCTTGTTTACGATTAGTACGACTTTTTGTATCTGTCTCTTCATTTTCTGACTGAGTATCTGTTGAATGGCGTTTCTCCTCGATTTCATTTGGATAGTGACATCTGCAACATGTGAATACAGGCTTCCATTCTGGTCAGTATCTGTGACTGTTAGATCATCCTGTTCCTTTTCGGTGAACTGTTGTGTTGGTGGTGTGTCATCGTTAGTAATTTTGTTTTCTGCTGGTTCACATTTGCGTTTTGGTTTTTGTATGTCTGTTTTCTTTGTCATGTAGGCTTGAGCTGAACTGCTATGTCTGTCTGGTTCTATACGCAAATTATACTTTGCCCTGCTCCGCGTCTTAGCTTGTACAGACGCGGTATTGCCGGACATGAACGGGACCGTGACTTGCCAATACCCAAACGAACTTCCACTGATCGGAAGGCTCGCCCATCACGATGCAGATGTAAGTACGCAACACAAGTTTACTTAGTCAATAGGGTTCCAAGGTTTATGCGGCTGACTGTTGCTGCTAAGCTTCACATTAAGGATACACAATTAGTACTGTAATACAATCCAAGGAACATAGAATAAAAAAGATATGCCAGATTGGCTTAGTGCGATGTCATTGGTCAGCGACTTGTTACGTCACCTGGCAGCCAGACGGCAGCAGTCTCCGTTTGTCGAATATGAGTGATTGCAAAATAACTGTTTTCACGTCTCTTCTCTTCTCATGTAACGTAAAGTTTCGCGCTCACAGGGTTGAACACACTTCATGTTAATATTATATACAAGGTTTCCGAAAGAAATGCGTTAAATATTAGTAGCAATGATGATATATCGCCACGCAAAACTAGTGGCCGATGTTCGTATCCGCATTCATGCTCGTGTTTTAGGCATCTGACTACGGTAAATGTTTTACAGTTGGGTACTGCCGATTTTACACATGTTTTTGTAAATAAAAAGATAGTAATCGTCGAACTTACCTTACAAAGCTGATGCAGAAGCTACGTCGAAGATGCTGAAGGCGACGCTGACCAGAGCCGATTCTTCCTTGCCGAATTCCGTTTCATTGCATCAATTTTGGCTGTTTTGTTTAAATGTCTAATCCGTATAAAAGTTCTTGTTCTGACATATAACTGAACTATTTTGGTATTAAGTTCGGGAAATTTCGCACTTATATGACCTGCTAAGGTTGCCATCACTCTATTACAATGAGAAATATTTGATCCATGAAAAGCAGCAAATATAATTTCTAACTCACGTATTTTAGCAAACCAGTCAGTAGAGGGAGAAATGAGGCCCCCTTTTGAAATAATGGTAATCCAGTCTTGCTACAGACTTAGTTCTGTATCAACAACACACTGCCCTGCTGTATTTCCCAAAGAACTGTCAACGTTTTTGCACTTGAATGCTATATATCCTGCTAGATATTTTAGAGCATCTTCATTCACGTCTTCACTGGTACACACTGAATCACTGAGCTCGAAATGTAAGAGCAAGTTTTCGTCATCTGTAGCGACGTCAAATGATTTATCAGTTACTCTTATACATAATTCACTCGAGAGAAAACGTGCAAAATCTTCCTCAGTTTCATCAGCTGGTGTCGGGTAGTTTTCAGAAGCAGAATTCTCATTTCTGTCCTCTGAAGTCGAAGCACCAGAAGACAAAGGTATTTCACTTGCACTTCCAGTCAGTATCAATAAACGAATTCTTTTTTTCACCTCGAAAGGAGTGGGATTGTTGTAGAAGACACCAAGGCCACGGATTCTGGAAAATAAATTTTCCAGACAATCTTGATTAAGTCTGGCTGTCAATATATAAGTAGCTCCGGAATTTTTCATATCATTGTAAAGTCCAAAAAGTGAATTTATTGATATAATGAATCCCTTCTGAAATGGGAGAAGACTGTTTCTTTTTCCTACTAGCATACTAGAGCACATTTCAAGAAATCTGTTTAGAGTGTTTTCCTGACTTCTGATATGAAACCCGTAACCACTTCTAAGGGGAGCTTTCTCATCTTGAGGGTATCTCGAATTCAGCACATCGAAAACATCGTTCACGAGCTCAATGAAGCTTCCTTCGCGATTTTTCTGCAGAACATATCTCACAGCTTGGGCAGTGCGACGTGAAAATATCTGTGCAGCCCTTCGGACATTCTAACGATCACGTCCACTAACGTTAAGATGAACCTCCGATATGTGGTGATTGATCGAAAGGTCGCCTTTCTGATGTCGACGAAGATCTTCTATAACCATTTTTGTAATCACAGTACCATCAGGCAAAGTGATTCCGTCATCAAGAAAATGATTTCTTAATAACTTAAGCAAATGTGGAACATCAAAAATAACCCAAACTTTTCTGCTGTGATCAACAGGGTTTGAAAAGAATGTCTTGGATGTAGACACACCACGTTGCTTCCACACATTCATATTTTTTGGTCCCATGACACACGTAACAGCTACAATACGGATTCCTGCTGTTTCAACTTCTTTTATGACATTCTGCAACAAATCACTAGACATTGCAACATCAAAGTCATAATACACTGGCTGCTTCCATTTTGAAAACAAGCTGCGAACCATGACAACTTGGACATTGTTGTGTGGTCCGAGTACTACATCGTCGGACGAATCGTAAGTCACACGACCGTCAATGCTCATCTCGTCGAAGCTTAGGACACCAATCGCCTCTAATGATGTGAACATTTCTGACCTACTTTTAATTAACTCCAAAACTGGTTCCAAAATACCTGGTCGGCACTTGAACTGTTTCGTCAATATCTGGAGTGTTGACCTGCAGGGAAAAGGATAATTCTTCCTCCTCAGGTAGGCATATGCTTTAGGAGACGAAGCTCTCAATGTGAGAGCATTTGCAATGTCCTCTGAGCACCACTTTACTTGCTTCCTCTTCTTTAACAGACAACGAATTTGTCCTGATGTGAAACACTGAGAAAGTGTACTTCTCACATCCGAGCATACACATTTGAGCTTCTTAGTGTGAGACACATTAGGTTTTATAGATGTAGCTTGCTTTATAACTTCTTTCATGGACATAATTCTTTGTTCCAGTCGAACATTTTTAATCTTCAAACTAACCAATTCTTTCTTCAGTGCTTGAATTTCCTGGTCTTCAAATGAAATTAGCGGATCAGTAAAAACGTCTGTGTTGCTGGATTTGACCAGCTTACTTTTCTTGGGAGATAAAGTTTTCAACGTTGAGAGAGCTCTTTTTTTTACTGTTCTAGTGTCACAGCGACGTTCTCTCTCTGTTAGAACACTACCGGTAACATTCGCGGTGCTAGGACCTGGAACTTCGAATACATTTCCGTGCCAGTTTGGTATTTTTAGAGACGGAACAGCATTATCCTGTAGCAGTTTCCGTGTAGGTAGACCTAACAATTCATTCTGCAAGTCTCGTTTGTAATCGATTTCACAAAAACGTTCAGAACAAACTCTTTCATTATTAACATTAATTTTGTCCTCTCGTTTACAACGAGCAATCCACTTACGCTGTAGTTCAACATTTTTTGGAAAACGATGATAAATTACGCCTTCAGTCTTACGTCCACTATTACTACATTCAGCAACTGCACAATACGACGTATTTGTAGACATAATTCCAAGAACGAAGCTACAAGACTCACGGAACAATTCCTTTCCAACAGAACACTCGGCAGGACAAGAATTACACACAAACTAACGTGTAACACGAACTCGCATGCACGCCTTCGATAGAAACACTGAGCGACACCGTTGTAAGCAAACTGCAGTAACTGCCAGGTGACGTCACAGCTCGAGATTCATCACGGCGGATGTTGTGGCGTAACAAGACAGCCACGCCACTCGGAAGTAGCCGAAAGGCACGCGCTAACTCACGCAGGCTAGAGATAGGTCTGAAACAGGATACGTAATGAATGCTATAAAGAAAAGTACGTAGCTCCTGGAATACTTAACTTTAATCCATCCTTGTGGTACATCGCTCTTGACGATACAAGTGAGACTCTTTAGATACAAGCTATGTAATGCTAATGGCGCCTTGCTAGGTCGTAGCCATTAACTTAGCTGAAGGCTATTCTATCTGCTCTGCAAATGAGCGAGGCTTCGTCAGTGTGCATCGCTAGGTAAGTCGTCAGTACAACTGGGGCGAGTGCTAGTCCGTCTCTCGAGACCTGCCGTGTGGTGGCGCTCGGTCTGCGATCACTGACAGTGGCGACACGCGGGTCCGACATGTACTAACGAACCGCGGCCGATTTAAAGCTACCACTTAGCAAGTGTGATGTCTGGCGGTGACACCACAGCGGATAAAAGAGTGGGAGGTCGCATTTGCACTTGCCTGATACAATCATTCTGTAGTTCAAAATATCTGTTCGGATATAAGTCACATGTCTTTGTGTCCTTCGACTGCGAGAGAGTCCTGCAGTTGCACGCATAAGAAACATACCTTGGATTCCCTGTACGTTTTTACAAGAAAGGGTCTCATGCGAATCTGTGAACGGTGAAGGTTAGAAGCCACAGGCAATGGACTGCCTCGTGTGGAACATCTTGCTCCACAGTTTGTAACTAGTGGAGTGAGAAGTTAAAAACTTTCGACAGCCAACAGGGCATAAATATTTCTTTATTTAAGAAAACCGTTTCGACAGACTTTGATCTCATCTTCAGATCTAAAATAATATTTTTCTTATGAAACGCGTTCATCTTAAGTTGAACGTAACGCCAGAATAACATATTGATAAAAAAGAGCACATGACAAAATGTGGTCAGATTCGACGTAAAATGAACACGTTTCCTATTAAAAGATGCTTGAGGACCGGAAGATGACAGCAAGGCGTGTTGAAACTGGTTGTCTTGAATAAAGAAATAGAAAGTAAAACAGATCACTCCTTTGGTCTTCTCAAAGTGAGAAAATTCAATTGAAGTGAGTAAGAGCACATCGACATTATTTGTCGCGACGTCAAGTCCACAACTCGGCCCACAATATAATGCAGTTGCAGGCACTAGACACAAATTCGCTACTTACAGGGCTGAAACAGTTATACTTCACCTTGTTACACCTACATTCATCATTAAATTATTTGTCTTAGAGGTATCACAGTTTCAGCCACCTTTTGAGAAAAAGTATGTAGACACTTTTATGTTTGAACGAGAATATGAAGCATGTACTGTGAGAATAACAGTAGTTTATTTTTCAGTTGGAGTAACAAGCCGTTTTCTTTACTCCTTTTCTTCCTAATCTTATCTATCTTGGATTTAGTAACACTCCAACTCCGGATTTACACCAGTTACAGATTAACCCAGGTAAGATTGAATTATTTTTGTTTTCGTTTAAATGAGAACTTTAATTAATCGCTTGATTATAATAAATGTTACATGTCTACGATATTTTCATACCTTTCATTTTCATAGATTTTGAGCAATGCTCATCCTTCTGGAAGGACTACAGCTGCATTTACATGCGCTATTTTAAGTGTCAAATCAATATGGTTTTTTTTCTATTTTTTATGGAACAGTATGAAACAAGAAACACCAGGTGATATACTACATTTACCGCACTGTGCTGTAGATTTTTTTCTGACACTGGCAAGATGTAAAATGTTTCTTCCTGCTCGAAACAAAATGTCGTGGCAAATCTGCGACACACTGTGCGAGCTTCTCATATCTAGAGTAAATTTTAACAATTTTACATGGTCTTCCTCTTTGCATAACAACACGGTAGTTTGTTAGCAAAAATTGCAGTGGCGATTATTCAATGAAATTTCATGTCGTCCAATTTACTGCCATCCTCCCTGTAGAGCTCCCACGCGTTGTGCTCGGCTACACTGAGAATTTGTGCAATAATAGCGAAGTACCATTTCTTACCTCTGATAGATACCGTACCGAGTCAAACATTTCGGGCAGCTCTATCAATTCTACACATAAACTTGTTGCAGTGGTAAATTACTCAGGGTCGTCGAATTGCTATCCTTCTTTTCTGCCAGTGTAAATATCACATTACTAGATGACTTAAGATTTATATTAGCACAGTTCGTTATCACTGTCACGACACACTTGTCATTTTATGAAGTCACTAATTCATCGGCTGAAATGCCAGAGCTGTAGTCAAATGTCTCTGTGGGTTTCATTTTCAGTTCATCTCGCTTTTTAGTCACAGTTATTTACATCTGAAAATCTCATTTTATTTTCTTATAACGAATTATGGGTACTGAAAGTAAAAATGTTTGGCTTATAAAGCAAATGTTCACACGTAGTATACTTATGCAGGTGTTTATGAAACGATACTAAAAATAAATATACATTCTCAGTCTCTAAATATTAACTACGAAAATTCGTACAGCTTAAGTCACGACAAACGTGGTTAAGAGTGTATTTAGAAAATGCGGGTCTCGGCCAGAGGACTGTTCCTGTATCCTAGATGCTGTTTGAAGCGCCTGTAGCGATGGTGATGGCAGCATTGAGACCCTATGGCACTGATAGAGTCATTAATACAACTGACATCCAATTTAGCAGCAGTGAACTCACTTTATTAAATAAAGGTCTAAAACATAATGTTGGAACAAATCTCAATAATCACAGTGTTAAAACCCTCATAGCCTGCACAAAACTTGCTTGTGACACAGCAAAACTGGACACATGTGAGAAAAATGCAGTTGCATACAAGACAAATAAACTGATAATGAAACAACTTCAGACAAATAATACCCGCAGAAACACTGAACTTACAGATTTGAAAAATATTAACAGCAAACTGTCTGAAAGTAAAGCACTCATAGTAAAAGCTGACAAAGGAAATTCTTTAATTATAATGCATGAAAGAGAATATGTAGAGAAAACCTTGCAATTTTCACATAGCATCAATATTACTGAAATAAAGACAGATCCTACAGTAAGATTCCAAACTAAACTCCGAAAGTAACTACAAAACTGTAACTTTTTACTGAACAAATATGAAATACGTAACTGCATAACAATGAATCCCTCGGCACCAAAACTGCGTGCACAGCTAAAGGTTCGTAAAGAAAATTGTCCCATTCGCCCGATTGTTAACTCAAGAAACAGCGCTGCATACTTCATAACCCGTAAATTACAAGACCTCATTACCAAATACTATACATTTGAGAATAATTACACCATACATAACACACATGAACTCATGAGCTTAATTAAAGACATCCACATCCCACCAACAGCTAAATTAGCATCACTAGACCTAGTAAACCTGTACACGAACATCCCTGTCAAAGAGACTATTAACGTTATAAGAAAAAATCTGCTTAGATATAAAAAATTAGTGTTGCAGAGATCTGTGAACTCATAGAAATACATTCACTTATTTTTGAGCATAATTACTTTAGCTTCAACAACAAACTGTACCAACAACATGATGGTTTGGCAATGGGAAGTAGCTTAGCTGGGATGTTGGCTGACATTTACATCAACAATATAGAAGAAAAATTCTTTTCTGCCAACCAGCACACCTCAAACAAAATAATATACTACAGAAGATATGTTGATGAGAGAATACTGCTTATTGATGTTACAAGCAATGAAATAGATACATCAGCAGCAGATCTTAGCAAAATGCACAAAAATATTAAAATCACAGTTGAACATGAAACTAATATGACATTAAATTTCTTGACCTGAAAATTTGCAATAGTAACAATAAACATCAATTCAGTATTTACAGAAAACCTACCACCACAGATGTCAGTATTAGCAACTCATCTTGCCACCCCCACCAATAAAAAATGGCATATTTCAGAACGATGCTACATCGAATTAAAAAAGTACCAATGAGTGACACAGACCAACAAAATGAAATCAATATAATTAAAAAAAATGGTTCAAATGGCTCTGAGCACTATGGGACCTAACATCTATGGTCATCAGTCCCCTAGAACTTAGAAATACTTAAACCTAACTAACCTAAGGACATCACACAACACCCAGCCATCACGAGGCAGAGAAAAATATATAATTAAAACAGTTGTTATGTTGTTACTTTAATTTGCTATGAAAGCGGTGCTGATAGCCAATAAAAGCGTGTTAAAAGCTGTGAGCTGTCTGGCGAAGTTAACCTTGCATTACTGAGCAACTGTTTCACCAGGTATCCAGTGTAGCTTACCAAATCCCCAACCAGACTAACATTAATTATAATCTTTTAATAGTCATACGACAACCGGTGATATGTATTTAAAAAAGAGAATTTAAATAAAAAGAAATAAATCAGTTTATATTTGGAAATTTATTTTAACATTAATCATTGAAATTTCAGCATATTAAGCTCGATTCATAACTAAGCTGGTGCCTTATTTAGGATTGTGAAAATGTGAGATTGTAATCTTACGGAACACATCAAATATGGAGCCAAGATTGGGAGACTGCATACAACACGGCATTCATAAAATAACACACGAAGAACGTTGAAACATATGCAAGAGGAAATTAACCACAACCAACCGATTCAATTTTCACCCAAAGAAGTTACGTTCGTAGCACAATCCTGTCCGTCATGTAGTTACCACACACTGGTATACTAAATTCATACTAACTCTGTATGAAATCTTCCCGAAAAGAATAGATGAGGGCTACTTTGATGAATACACCACATGCTTCACGTGGTCAACTTGGTTTACACAAAGAGAGTAACTCCACAATAATTTTGATAATTAAAATAAATTAGATCGAAAAGCAATTTACAAAAGAAAAACTTCGAACTGGTTACTATCGTCTTACTATTAACCTGATGGGTCAAACAATTGTATAACCACGTGGTACTGGTCTCACAAAGTACACCCCGCGTGGGTTGAACATAAAGAAAAGTTGCTATATTGAAAAATATTGTCAAGACGAGACTTTATAATCTCACGCACATTCGCATTGAAGATTGATGATGCTAGTTAGAGTTACTGATCAACACGTGGTTCCACTTTACTCACAAAGTAGTGACAAAGCAACTACCGGAATATATTCTGAACTTCACACTCGAATTACACTGTGTTGCAATTTAAGATAACATTAGATATTTTAGAGCTAAACCTGAAATAAAGGTGATTAAATTTTCAGTTAGGCTGAACTTAAGAAATCCATTGTCCTACGGACTTAGCAGACACGTCCTTAGCCGGAGATCTTACCACTTCAGACGCTCGCCACGGACAGACTGACCTGCGCTCCTACCGAGCATGCTTCCCAAATACAAACGGAAGTGACCAGAGAGGCAGCTTCCTATACCAACATGACAAGGGACAGACAGGACCATACTAAGCATAGAAACCTCTCTGCTTTTAGAAAGCGTAGCTACCTGTTCCGACGTTGGTCCTACTGTTCTCTAGCAGACAGGCTTGTCCGCTACCATCCAGCATGCAACTACAAATACATTTGCTCATTCATCCTCTCACACAGAAGGGAAGGGGGATGACAGTATTTTATCATATACAGTATATAAAAGAAAGCGGATGTAGGTTCCGTATGAGACTGTGTGACATGAATTACATATAAACTGTGTTTTAAAGTGTAGTAATGTGATAGATCGTTCTTGTTTATGTGTAAAAGTAACACGTTCCACTACTCAGTCTCCTCCCAGATAGTCAGAAACGCCACAGTAAATTTAGAAGAGGAATTTATGCCTAAATGACAACAGATTTAAGAAATTAACATGAAAGGAATCCAACAGAGACCTTCCACAGTTGCTCATAATAATGAATATAAACCCACTATAATAGAAAAACTCCACAACAAAATGCAGACAAAAACCACAGATCCACTTCACAGCAGTCACTTCAAGCCAAATCAGTGTGCCACTGAAGCCCATACATAGGCCCATTTTCATACCAAATAGCAAACTTATTTAAAAAGAAGAGCAATATCAGAATCAGCTTTTCCACAAATAATAAATTACAACAAAAAGTAATCCATGATGTAAAAACCTCCAAGAGTCCCTACCATAAATCAGGAATATACAAACTCAGATGTGATACATGCCCAAAATTCTACATTGGATAGACAGGCAGAAGTTTTGAAATTAGATACAAAGAACATATTGATGCTCTAAGACTTGGTAACTTGAACATATCAGCATTTTCAACTCATAATGCTGAAGAAAACCATTCAGTGGGAAACATTGAGGACAACTTAAAAATTTTGCATCTAACAGAGAAAGCAGCCACTATGAATATATTAGAAGAATTAGAAATACAAACACACAAAAACAGCACCCCAGACCATATCCTTAACGAACAAACAGAGTTAGCTAACACCCCTTTCCTGAAAAATTTCCAAAAATTACTTTCCAGCCTCCAAAGCAAATAATATTAACACACCTATCTGCAGATCAAGTAGCAAGTTTATATGTTACTATAATTCTCATGCTGCCAAATGTAATAAAATAATATACTATTTTACCTATACAGTTCTACATATACATAAAAAAAACATTATAATTAAATTAGCAATATCAGATTTAAAAAAAAATCAATGTCTCTCTAGTAATGTAAAAGGCATTACAGTTTTGTAAAAGAATATATGATCGTTTCCAAACATAGGACATCATCGTCAAATGTTACGATATATCATAGCATCTGTGACACTCATATGTTTGTAAGCTCTTTGTATGTATCAAAACATGTGGTGCGTGGTTGAAATGATCTCAGCGACAAATCTAAAGTGTACAGTGAGAACTATTACGTGTGCAACAACGAGGATGCAGTGGGAATGCATTCACATCAATTGGGCGAACGTTTTGAAAACAATCACTCGAAACCGACATTTCACGTAAGTCACATGCAACGAAAATCTGTAACGCAACCATTTGTGTGTTGCGTGATTACAATTATGTTTTATTTATATTTTAGGGCAATTAATCTATAAAAACACACCAAATGTCGGAAACAAAGCGTGTAAACCGTCTGATGATGAATCACAACGATTTGTAAACGGTAACGGTTTCCTTTGAATAAAGGAACTCAAAGTAAATTTGTGGCTGGTTGCTGTCCTAACACCATCAACATTTGTCTTCAAAAACAGCCACGGTCTCCAACATGTCATCATATGACAAAATTGCACTGTCATAAGCCTTATGATGAAAAATAAGCACACTTCACCACGTACTTAGTTCTAAATAGGATGCACCAGGTGCGCATAGACCTTAATAAACATGTCCCGCCATATTTGAACATAGCCGAATGCCGTGCCATCGCAACTTACGGAAGTCACCACAGACGTGTTCGGGTTGTGGGCTAGAGAGACATCTCAAATCAAAACGTATGCTAAGTTGCATAACGCAACTGGCGCCAGGGAACGAGAAGGTGTTGACCAATCAGACCGAGGTCCCGCTGGGGTCGTTCAGTCTGTGCCATCTGATAATCGACTAGTGGGGCACTACGGACAGACAGTCCGCACTCTCCAAGCATCCCTGACACCTGTCTTGCAATGCAAAGGGAGAACGGCCCTGTCGAAGATATTAGCCTCTGCAGACTTGGTCGTGAGAAATGACGCTTTGGTCCCCAATGGCAGGAGATCTGCATGAGATCTCTTACAGCGTCATGCTTCTGCATGATGGACAGCAGACAGATTCCTTCTCTTCCCCTGTCACAGATATGCCGTAACTTTCAGGCAAGTCATTAATTCCGTGGTATTAACGCTACACAAGAAAGACTGCGTGTGTCTACGGTGTCGACGACTTGACGTCAGCTGCAGTAGGTTACTGCAGTTGCTTTTATCGAGTTTCTCCGTTGTTTCGAAGCAAAATGTGCAGAATATTTGCCGTTGTCATTGGAGGTTGCAGTACACGCAGAGACTATTTTTATATATTCTATATATAACTACATATAATGCTACTTGTAATGTCTATTACCATTTTTATCAGAAAAAGGAAACATGTTTTCATTAAAGTATAGGCTACTAACGAAATTTTCAATGAATTTTTAGTTTTTTAGGGCGATCTGTTCGTTTAAAACAATTTAAGAATGTTTCATTATATATGTGAAAATTTCCATTTCTTCTTTTTCGGGAACTGATAGGAACTGTGCCATGTCATTGGCTGTGTGGGTTTTTCTTGTAAGTCTTATTACACGAAGACAGTTTCATGCTAGTTACCTTAAGAAGCTCGTTAAATCTAGTTCAGCAATTTCATCCAGTAAATTTTCTCACAATTATCGCATTTTCACTTAAAAACTCTTGACTGTGTCATTTTACAAGACTTTCCTGTGTTACGAAAAGTCTGTGATCGCTAAGTGTTCTGTGTTTTGAAGCCCATTTTCATACTTCTTTACTGGAGCACAACTCTCGTTTTATCTTTAAATTTTACATACTGTTATATGACAGTCAGTTTTGTTTGTTTGCTATAAATTTTCGTGTTAAGGTAGTGTTGTCCTTTTATTTTCTATTCATTTCTGTGTAGTTTTCTGTATGACAACGAATTCCCTAAGTCTGTTGTAAATTTTCCTTGCTAAGGTAACGCAGTCTTTTACTTTCTTTTCGTGTATGTGTAATTTTCTGGTATATATTTTGTCGACTATGGTGGGGTTGTAATTGTTATTTTTGGCTATTGTTCTTAGTGTCTTTAATTCAGATGGTATGTTTACTTCAGACAGTATATGCTTCACTAGTCTCTCTATACAGGTTGAGATATATGCTTCTTTGTTTGCTTTTGAATAACAAGGAATATTAAGTATTATACAGTCTGTGGCTGTTTATTTTCGGTAGATGTAGAATTTCTGCGTTGTTCCATTTGTTGTGTTTAGAGATGGATAATAAAATAAATCCAGAAAGCACAGCTGTTCCCATAGACAACGGCATAAATTTCCTAAAATATCTTTATACTGATGGCATACGTGAATTATGTAATCGTATTATTACAAGAACATTATGAAACGTTGTCATGAGGATACACTGGAGAGCCTTTTATATAAGGCAAATCGAATCACAATGAACTGAAAAATCATAGATACATAAAACGCTACAGTATACGCAGTGAATAATTAATTATAAGAAATACGTCTATTTTGTGTAATACAAATACCGCTGGTGATTGACAATGCCCGAAACTAGTCCGGTGAAATAAAATGGTACAAAAAAGAAGCTTCTGTCAGACAATTAATAAGAGAACAGATATAAAAATGACTTTCATTAAAGAAGGGGACACGTACATCCACTGTGCTGCAGTGAGGACGTTTCAGCGTTAACAACTGCGGCATCGTCAGTGGAAACTCCTACCTGTGCTGCAGGAGGAGCGACGAGATGCAGGCCACGTCGCCAAATGTGCAGTGGGCGGGAGCGCGGCAGGCCGGCAGGGCGCGGCACGGCTGTCAGCGCGGCGTGCGTCACGCGCAGACAAAGGGCCCGATACGCGCCGCCTTTTGTTAAAGCAGGTGCGAGCGCCATTCACACGCAGGCTGCACGCACAATGCGGACAGGTATCGACTCGGCTCGCCGCAGCGTCCACTTGAGTCTGCTCCTAGCAGTTCTCCTCTGTCCGCTGGCATCTGCGACGGTGCTGCCTCACTCAGTGACACGTACACTAGACCCTACAGTTCCGATACCAGTTAGGTCGTCAGCCGCCCCTGATGGCCACAGGTGTAGAAACATGAGTCGCCCTCCTATCCTACCATGGACAGTACTGAAGAATGTTGAAGAGTGGATGGCACATGCCTCAACAGCAACATGTTTTGCCTTTCATGACGTAGAATTTCGAGTCGATTTGTAATCAGATACCCCATCACGTTAACTGCAGTATATATGGAACATTTTTCTTCGGCAATTTCTTCATCCAGTACTGCAAATTACGCAAGCAACCTGCCTGGAACTCCACTGAAACAATTCTGTGGCCTATATCGAAATACTTCAGAGTTTAACTCTTCATTGAGCACTTTTTAAGAATGCTCACTACTTATCTTCATGCAATGTTACTGGAAGGGTACATCATATTTGTTTCAAAAGTACACTACAAGACACAAAAAAGGAAGAAAAACGACACATCATGAAGAACTTTCCGGAGGGGCCAAAATCAGAAGATATGATGCAAATGAACAGAGAAACAAATGATTACAAATCCAGAAAAAAATCGATGATTTGTTCAAGAGAAAAAGCTTCCCAAACAGAACGTGTCAATAGCGCATGAGGTCTGCTCTGAAACTTATGCGAGCAGTTATTCGGGATGGCTTTCATTGAAAGTGTTGCTGGATATCCAGCTAAGAGATATGTACCAAATTCTGTTCAATTGTCACGTTAAATCTTCAAGATCACAAGGTGGGTTGAGAGCCTTGCCATATTGCTCCAAACGTCTCGTATTGCGGAGAGAAATGGGGACTTGCTGGCCAAGGTATGGTTTGGCAACCACGAAGGCAAGCAGTAGAAGCTCTCTCCATGTGTGGCCGAGTAACATCCTCCTATGAAAAGAAATTACTTCCCAGACCATCACTCCTGGTGGTCAGGGTGTATGGCATGTGACAGGTTGATATCCCACCACAGCCTGGGGCGTCTCCACACGCGTCTTCGGCCTCGATCCTCATATACTGGAGTACGTCTTCAGTGATAAGTCCGACTTCGAACTAAGCCCCTATGACCGGCAAAAATGTGTCTGAATATGACGCGGACAGTGGTGGCGTACAAACCTGACTGTTGTCCTCCACAACACCTGTCAACCAGGGGTGTTGGTGTGGGGTAGCATGTCTTCCCGTAGTAGAAACCCTTTAGTTGCCATCCGTGGCACCCTTACAGCCCTGCGGAGCATCGACAATATTCTACTTCCCATTTTATTTCCCTTAATGTCGAGCCATCCTGGGCTTACATTTCAACAGGACAATGCCCGGCTGCACACGCCAGATTTCTACCACTTGTCTTCGTGCATGCCCAACCGAGTCTTTGACAGATAGTTCGCGAGATCTCTACTCGCCAGATCTCTACCCATTTCAAAACATTTAGAGCATTATGTGAAATGCCCTCCAACCATCTCGGCATTTTGACGTGTAACGTGCCAGTTGTACAGAATTTGGGACTATATCTCAGAAGAGGACTTCTGACAAATTTGTCAATGAAACTCAAGACGAGTAACAGCTTTCATAAGACCAGAGGTGGATCAACGCATGACTGACCTGCTCAATTTGAAAACCGCTTCTCCTGAACAAATCATCCAAATTTTCTGAAATCGTAATCTTTTATTTATCTTGAAATTCTAATCATTTGTTTATCTGCATATATATACGAGGGTTGGAACTTAAATAGTGGCAACTATTTATTCGCAACCGATACAAAAGAGTTACATGTTTGCACCTGTTTCTGTCTTTCAAGGTAGTCACTAGCGTTGTGTAGAACCCGTTGCCAACATTTTCATCTCAGAGTAGCACTTGAAACCTACCTCCTCAATTATTTAGAGGATGTATTCCAGTCTAGGTCTTAATCCACATTTTTTACACTCTACACCTCCCTGTAGTATCATCGAAGTTACATTTAAGGTCTTAACAGATTCTATCACTGTCTCTCTTCTTCTTGTCAGTATTTTCCACATGTTCCTTTACTCTCTGATTCTGTGGAGAACCTCTTCATTCCTTGCCTTATCTTCACTCAGGATAGCAATGTCATAAGTGAATTGTATCACTGATATCTTTCCACTTTGAAGTTTAATTCCACTCCTGAACCTTCCTTATATTTCCATCACTGCCTCTTCGGTGCACAAACTGAATAGTAGGGGAGAAAGACTACATCCATGCTTACACATTTTCTTTTTAATCTTCCTTCCAATATCAGCCGCAACGTCAGAATTGTCACTCTTGAGCCTTAACTTTTCCTAAGGCCAAACTGATCGTCATCTAACATATCTTCAATTTCTTTTCCATTCTTCGGTATATTATTCTTGTCAACAAATTGTATGCAAGAGCAATTAATCTGGTTGTAGGATAATTCTCCAATTGTCAGCTCTTGCAAACATCGTAACTTTGGGGATGATATTTTTCTGAAAGTCAGATGGTATACCCCCAGACTCATACTTTCTACACACTAAATGAACAGTCCTTTTGCTCCCACTTCCCTCAACGATTTTAGAAATTCTGATAGAATGTTATTTATCTCTTCTCCCTTATTTGATATTAAGTCTCCCAAAGCTCTTTTATATTCTAATTCAAATACTTGAATCCCTTTTTCTTCTAAATCGACTCCTGTTTCTTCTTCTATCACATCAGATAAATCTTCCACGTCAAAGAGGCCTTCAATGTTCTCTTCCCGCCTATCCATTCTCCTCTCTGCATCAAAGAGTGTAAACCCCGTTGCACTCTTAATGTTACATATCTACTTTTAATTTCAGCAACAGTTGTTCTAGTTTTCCTATATGCTGAGTCTTTCCTCCAGACAATCATCGCTTTTTCGATTTCTTCCCATTTTTCCTGCAGTTATTTCACCTTAGCATCGTTGCAATTCCTCAATGACTTGTATTTCCGTGTTCCTCAATTTCCCTAAACATTCATGTGGTTCCCTCTTTCATCGCTCAACTGAAGTATTTCTTCTGTTATCCATGGTTTATTCGCAGTTACCTTGTCTGTGCCTCTATTTTCTTTCCAACATCTTTGATTGCCGTTTTTAGACATACCCATTCCTCTTAAATTGCAGTTGCTGTTGAGCTGTTCGTTGTTGCAGTATCTATAGCCTAAGAGAACTTTTCTGTTTGTTCCCTAGTACTTCCACATACCACTTCTTGGCTTATTATTCCTCCTGACTAATCTCTTAAACAGCGCACTACTCTTCAGCACTACTGCATTGTGATATGAGTCTGTATGTATTCCTGCGTGCGCTTTACAATCCAGTATCTCATTTCGGAATCTTTGTCTCACCATGACACAATCTAATTGAAATCTTCCCATATCTCCCTGGGTTTTGCAAGAATAACTAATCGTCTTGTGATTCTTCGCCATTACTAGCTGATATATATTATCAAACTCAATTAGTCTTTCTCCGCTCGCATTTCTAGTACCAGGTCCATATTCATCCGTAACACTTTCTTGTACTCCATCCGCTACAACCACGTTCCAGGAACCCATTGCTACTGGAATTTCGTCTCCCTCTACATACTGAGTTAGCTGTTCAATATCCTCGTATGCTTTCTCTATCTTTTCATCTTCTACTTGCGACGTTTTCATGTATGCATGAACTATCGCTGTAGGTGTTTGTTTGCTATCGATTCTGATGAGAACAACCGTATCACACAATTCTTTGAAGTAATACACCGCCTGCCCTATCTTCCTGTTCGTAACGAATCCTAGCCTGGTTGTACCCTTTTCTACGCTATACTCATCTGATCAAAAATCCTCCCCATCTTTGGATTTCAGTTCACTAACCCCCAATATGTCTCGACTGAGTCTTTGCATTTCCATTTTCAGATTTTGTAGCTTACCTACCTTGTTCTAACCTCCTATGTTCCACGTCCCGACTTTTAGGGCATTATACACTCCTGGAAATTGAAATAAGAACACCGTGAATTCATTGTCCCAGGAAGGGGAAACTTTATTGACACATTCCTGGAGTCAGATACATCACATGATCACACTGACAGAACCACAGGCACATAGACACAGGCAACAGAGCATGCACAATGTCGGCACTAGTACAGTGTATATCCACCTTACGCAGCAATGCAGGCTGCTATTCTCCCATGGAGACGATCGTAGAGATGCTGGATGTAGTCCTGTGGAACGGTTTGCCATGCCATTTCCACCTGGCGCCTCAGTTGGACCAGCGTTCGTGCTGGACGTGCAGACCGCGTGAGACGACGCTTCATCCAGTCCCAAACATGCTCAATGGGGGACAGATCCAGAGATCTTGCTGGCCAGGGTAGTTGACTTACACCTTCTAGAGCACGTTGGATGGCACAGGATACATGCGGACGTGCATTGTCCTGTTGGAACAGCAAGTTCCCTTGCCGGTCTAGGAATGGTAGAACGATGGGTTCGATGACGGTTTGGATGTACCGTGCACTATTCAGTGTCCCCTCGACGATCACCAGTGGTGTACGGCCAGTGTAGGAGATCGCTCCCCACACCATGATGCCGGGTGTTGGCCCTGTGTGCCTCGGTCGTATGCAGTCCTGATTGTGGCGCTCACCTGCACCGCGCCAAACACGCATACGACCATCATTGGCACCAAGGCAGAAGCGACTCTCATCGCTGAAGACGACACGTCTCCATTCGTCCCTCCATTCACGCCTGTCGCGACACCACTGGAGGCGGGCTGCACGATGTTGGGGCGTGAGCGGAAGACGGCCTAACGGTGTGCGGGACCGTAGCCCAGCTTCATGGAGACGGTTGCGAATGGTCCTCGCCGATACCCCAGGAGCAACAGTGTCCCAAATTTGCTGGGAAGTGGCGGTGCGGTCCCCTACGGCACTGCGTAGGATCCTACGGTCTTGGCGTGCATCCGTGCGTCGCTGCGGTCCGGTCCCAGGTCGACGGGCACGTGCACCTTCCGCCGACCACTGGCGACAACATCGATGTACTGTGGAGACCTCACGCCCCACGTGTTGAGCAATTCGGCGGTACGTCCACCCGGCCTCCCGCATGCCCACTATACGCCCTCGCTCAAAGTCCGTCAACTGCACATACGGTTCACGTCCACGCTGTCGCGGCATGCTACCAGTGTTAAAGACTGCGATGGAGCTCCGTATGCCACGGCAAACTGGCTGACACTGACGGCGGCGGTGCACAAATGCTGCGCAGCTAGCGCCATTCGACGGCCAACACCGCGGTTCCTGGTGTGTCCGCTATGCCGTGCGTGTGATCATTGCTTGTACAGCCCTCTCGCAGTGTCCGGAGCAAGTATGGTGGGTCTGACACACCGGTGTCAATGTGTTCTTTTTTCCATTTCCAGGAGTGTATTTTCATCTGTTATTCAATCGTTTTCTCATGGTCACCTCCCACTCGGCAGTCACCTCCGAGATTCCCGAATGGGGGACCAATCCGAAATCCTTGCAAGAGAGGACATCATTAAGACACTTTTTCTATTACAGGCCACATGTACTGTAGATGCACATTGTGTCCTTAATGCATTTGTTCTCATACCCTCCTGTATCCTCGTGCCGTTGATCATTTATGAGTCTTCTGCCTCTAAGATCAGTTTCCTACCCCAAGGATGAGAGAGCGCCCTGAAACTCTGTTCATTCCTCCGCCCTCTTTGACATGCCGTTTGCAGAATGAAGGTTACTTCTTATGCCGGAGGTCTTCGGGCGCCAACGCTGACTATTTTCCAGAACTGAAGCCGTAGCGTTGTTCGAACCGGGAACCGAGGACGTTATGACTACCAACCGAAGACGCTACCCCTAAAACGTGCATTACGTTATCGTTGACAATGTGAACAGACGCGTTAAAAAGCATAATAATTTGTCACCAGCAGTTTGGTGCGCACATGTTACAACTGGAAAGACGGGATTCGAAACCAGACACGCAAATTTCATGGAGATCAGCCGGCCGCGGTGGCAGAGCGGTTCTAGGCGCTTCAGTCCGGAACCGCGCGATTGCTATAGTCGCAGGTTCGAATCCTGCCTCGGGCGTTGATGTGTGTGATGTCCTTATGTTAATTAGGTTTAAGTAGTTCTCAGATCTAGGCGACTGATAACCTCAGAAGTTAAGTCGCATAGTTCTCAGAGCCACTTTATTTTCTTGGAGACCCGGTGTAGTTGTAAATCTTGGGGAAACAATGAAATTATGGAAATTTATCTACTCCGAGAAGTCAAAACCAGGGAAATGGAAATTTGAGTTCGAAACCTACTTGTGAATCTATATCTTGAACATTTCATGTTCTAATACAAGAAGATATAAGTGTACTGTTACTTTCAGCGATGACTGGCTCATTAATAAAAGATCTCTCGTGTAGGAGATCTTACAGGTTGAGAGGTTATGTGCCATCTTTTGCAAAAAATTGGTTCAAATGGCTCTGAGCACTATGGGACTTAACAGCTGAGGTCATCAAGAAAATGGTTCAAATGGCTCTGAGCACTATGGGACTTAACATCTATGGTCATCAGTCCCCTAGAACTTAGAACTACTTAAACAAACTAACCTAAGGACATCACACACATCCACGCCCGAAGCAGGATTCGCACCTGCGACCGTGGCAGCAGCGCGGTTCCCGACTGAAGCTCCTAGAACAGCTCTGCCACAACGGCCGGCCTCTTTTGCATGTCGCCTTCCATATTCATCAATTTTATTAATGTTATATGTCATTGCACGGTGTTAACAGGCCGAATAAGACTATTCTAATAAGGGTAATTGACTGAGAGCTCAAAGTACTTTTCACTTGATTGCTATGCAAGCTGGGAACTGTAAGTCGTACTGCTTTTAGTTTCCTCTCTTACTTCTCTGTGCGAGGCAAACATAGGAGGATATGGCCCACTCAGTTTCCGGTGGGAAGCGGCACTTCCGTGAATGCTGGGAGGGTCCCAGAGCAATGTGCTTGAGCGACTGGCGGGACTACTGACCACGGTCGAGTTTCGCCTATTGTAGGCAGGGTAGAAAGACATGCGAACCGTCTGAGTGTCGCCACAGTTCCGTGCGCATTTGGAACGAAGACTGCTCGTGCCGACTGACCTCATGATTCTGAGAGCACTTGTGAACCGTGCCCTGCTGGGTGCGATGTCTGGCGCCGGATGGTGTAGTGTCCCTTTTGCAATATTCACCCTTATCGAGGTGAAACATAAATAAAAATGACTGTATGTGACCGAAAATGAACTGCAAACATGGATTTATCTGCGAAAGGTAATAACACTAACTGTAAAAATATACAATATAGATCGATAGATGCAGAAAAGACATTATTTTTAGTGTATGAGATTATAATGTGCAAGTAATTAAAAGAAGTATTATCATCTCTGTAAGAGTATAAAACACAATGCAATGTTCATTTTTCTGTCTAGTCTGTTTTGTTCTGTTCCTTCTGGTGTTAGCTGGAATAAGGTACGCAAGCTATTATGCTGCGCTATCATTTGTTTCTGTCGTAACGTAATTGCCAATATTTAATGGTGTAAACTGTGTCCTAGTAAGAATATAGTAGTATAAAGTGATCTCCGTGTGTTATTTCAAGAACCTACGCCACATTTATCTTATGAAAATATTTAGTGAAAATTATTTGGCATGTTTCCATCTGCTGCGGAGCGAGTAACAGTGATCTCTGATTGTTAACAATTAGCCGCCATTACACGGTACATTTAAAAATATTTTTTCACAGCACAATGTCTGATAGCCGGAGCGGAAGAAATTATGTAAGATATTCAGTGAGATTAATTGAAGTAATCCAGTGAAATAATTTTATTAAAACTTGTCTATTTTTTGTGATAGTGAACTGGAGCTGAGTAATATTACGCTATTGCACTTACAGTAATTTGTAGGGAGCCTGGCGCTCGATAAAACCAGATATAATACGTAATTGGCAACCTACGAAATTCATTATTTTGCTTATTATATCTCTTTTGTATTTTTTTTGAAGGTAAAAGTAAAAACTAACTCCACTAAAAATCAGTAACAGATCACGATAAATCAAAGGACAAACAAATTTACTAGGAGAGTGTTTCCTCAAAATAAATTGTTAAATTTTTTTGAGAGATATAATAAATGGCGCCCAACGTGGGGCCCGAAGAGATAATTTTTTTTTTTTTAGGGTTTGTATGTATGTAATTGTTAACATGTATTGTATGTATTCTAATGTCTAGCAAATTCCATTTCATGTATAAACTTGAACGAGGAAAGCGGAGAATAACTGCATAGACCCTGAGAGGACGAGATAGCAAAAAGAAAAGAAAAGAAAAAAGAAATCAAGGTAAGGACCACTATGCATAAAAGCTTGCTACATAGGCCCGTATCATCGAAGTATAGTATCATAGATTGTACATGGTGTACAGTGGTGTAGATATTAATATTGTGTGATTTTGGAAACAATAAGCAGTTTGACTTGTGAACTTAGTCCGCATTTGTAGTTTGGAACAATTTTTGTAGTTAGCCCAGTGAAAGTTGTCGTCATTATGGGAAAAGTTGGACGTGTGTTAGATTTGCAACCAGACAATGTGTCCAATGTTACAAATATTGTGCAATTACTGAGCGATATGGATAGTGACACTGACTTACTAAATATTAATAGTGATCGAGGGGTTGTTGTTGTCGTGGTCTTCAGTCCTGAGACTGGTTTGATGCAGCTCTCCATGCTACTCTATCCTGTGCAAGTTTCTTCATCTCCCAGTACCTACTGCAACCTACATCCTTCTGAATCTGCTTAGTGTATTGATCTCTTGGTCTCCCTCTACGATTTTTACCCTCCACGCTGCCCTCCAATGCTAAATTTGTGATCCCTTGATGCCTCAAAACATGTCCTACCAACCGATCCCTTCTTCTAGTCAAGTTGTGCCACAAACTTCTCTTCTCCCCAATCCTATTCAATACCTCCTCATTAGTTACGTGATCTACCCACCTTATCTTCAGCATTCTTCTGTAGCACCACATTTCGAAAGCTTCTATTCTCTTCTTGTCCAAACTGGTTATCGTCCATGTTTCACTTCCATACATAGTTACACTCCATACAAATACTTTCAGAAACGACTTCCTGACACTTAAATCTATACTCGATGTTAACAGATTTCTCTTCTTCAGAAACGATTTCCTTGCCATTGCCAGTCTACATTTTATATCCTCTCTACTTCGACCATCATCAGTTATTTTCCTCCCTAAATAGCAAAACTCCTTTACTACTTTAAGTGTCTCATTTCCTAATCTAATCCCCTCAGCATCACCCGATTTAATTTGACTACATTCCATTATGCTCGTTTTGCTTTTGTTGATGTTCATCTTATATCCTCCTTTCAAGACACTGTCCATTCCGTTCAACTGCTCTTCCAAGTCCTTTGCTGTCTCTGACAGAATTACAATGTCATCGGCGAACCTCAAAATTTTTACTTCTTCTCCATGAATTTTAATACCTACTCGAATTTTTCTTTTGTTTCCTTTACTGCTTGCTCAATATACAGATTGAATAACATCGGGGAGACGCTACAACCCTGTCTCACTCCTTTCCCAACCACTGCTTCCCTTTCATGCCGCTCGACTCTTATAACTGCCATCTGGTTTCTGTACAAATTGTAAATAGCCTTTCGCTCCCTGTATTTTACCCCTGCCACCTTCAGAATTTGAAAGAGAGTATTCCAGTTAAAGTTGTCAAAAGCTTTCTCTAAGTCTACAAATGCTAGAAACGTAGGTTTGCCTTTTCTTAATCTTTCTTCTAAGATAAGTCGTAAGGTTAGTATTGCCTCACGTGTTCCAACATTTCTACGGAATCCAAACTGGTCTTCCCCGTGGTCTGCTTCTACCAGTTTTTCCATTCGTCTGTAAAGAATTCGCGTTAGTATTTTGCAGCTGTGACTTATTAAACTGATAGTTCGGTAATTTTCACAACTGTGAATACCTGCTTTCTTTGGGATTTGAATTATTATATTCTTCTTGAAGTCTGAGGGTATTTCGCCTGTCTCATGCATCTTGCTCACCAGATGGTAGAGTTTTGTCATGACTGGCTCTCCCAAGGCCATCAGTAGTTCTAATGGAATGTTGTCTACTCCCAGGGCCTTGTTTCGACTCAGGTCTTTCAGTGCTCTGTCAAACTCTTCACGCAGTATCTTACATCCCATTTCATCTTCATCTACATCCTCTTCCATTTCCATAATATTGTCCTCAAGTACATCGCCCTTGTATAAACCCTCTATATACTCATTCCACCTTTCTGCCTTCCCTTCTTTGCTTAGAACTGGGTTGCCATCTGAGCTCTTGATATTCATACAAGTCGTTCTCTTCTCTCCAAAGGTCTCTTTAATTTTCCTGTAGGCAGTATCTATCTTGCCCCTAGTGAGACAGGGAGAAAATGTAAACAATGTAGTTTCCGGTGATATACCAGGAAGTAGCCAGCAGACGAAAACAGTAAAACCGATAGGTACTGTTATATCCTAGCCAGTAATGCCACCCGAGCCCGCTGCCAAAAGGTTGGCAGCATCAAAGTCCGGACGCCGTCCGCATAAGCAGCGCCAGCGAGACAGGAAATCGCCGCAAGTCTGCGCGCGCCACCGCTGGCTTCTGGTTTCTTAAGCGCTGGAGTCGCGAGCGCTAGGACAGTTCTGGATTCGCCGCTCAGTTGTATACTCGCCACCGAATTGTGTACCTGCTAGACAGTTGTGTGTTCATCGCAGCAGAGTTGTTGTTTGTCGGCAGCCGACGCTGACCAAGCCGCTCCGACTCGAACTAGACAGATTTCTGTAGACCATGTTCACCACTGTGTTCTGTATCGTCGTTAATAAAGATAAGTACCGATTTTCATTTAATCCGAGTGTTTGGGGTTTCATCTTTCTGTTCACTGTTCCAGCGGACCGGTCGGCCCGCTATTAAAAGTGTGGCGGTGTCTTCGTAGGCCGTTTCTACAGCGAAGTGTTGTCGCTACGAAGGCCGTCACAAAAGGTACTACTATTAGAGCTAGTGATAATTTTCCAGTGATTAGAACAACTACCACACCGGTATGCTCACCAATACCGGATCAATTTGCTGAATTTTTTACGGAAATTAGAGAAAAAGATCGAACAGCTGGTCAATCAGATAAGGTAACAAAACGAAGAAAGAGAGCGATTGAGGGAAGAGAGGAATCACCAGCTAGTCAATCATATAAGGGAACAAAATGAAGAAAGAGAAAAGGTCTTAATTGAAAGTATAGGTACTATGTTCGAAAAGATACATTCAGAAATGACAGAAATAAAGAAAGCCCAAGACGAACTGCCGAACATTGTAAGCAACATAGCACAAGATGTGCAAACGCTTCAGACGGCACACACAGTCATCCGGGACGAAGTAGAACAGCTTGTGAACCGAATGGACAATTTAGAAATGACACAAAAAGAAACAATAGAAACGCATTTAAATGATCAAGCCCAGAAAGTAGAAAAAGAGTTCCATGACTGGCTCACTGAAAAGGAAAGCCAGATCACAGAACGTGTCAGAAAGCTAAAGCCAACAATAGAAGCAACAAAACAGAACTGCATCCTATTATTCCGATACGGCCACTTCAAATTGTGTCAATGGACATCGCAGGACCATTACCTACGGCTCGCGGTGGAATGAAATATATATTAGCTGTTTACGATACCTTTACTAAGTATGTGAAATTGTTTCCAATGAAAACCACTACTGCCAAACAGATGATACAACGCATATCAAAAGAATTCATACCGAAAACAGGAAAACCACTAAACGTTCTTACAGACAATGCTAGATATTTCACTGGTCAACTGTGGAAGGAGTTTCTACGTGACCAAAACATAAAGCATATATTAGTTGCACATTTCCTCCCGGAAGCAAGTCCCGTAGAGAGCATTTTTCGGGAACTCAACAGATTTATCCGAATATATACTCATCAGCAACATACAAAGTGGCTGGAATTGTTACCTGTCTTTGAAAATATACACAACAATCTACCTCATCCAGCTACCGGATACACGCCCCATGAGTTATTATTTAGTACTGCAGAACTAAATGAATGGATCACGCCGCTACCAAAATTGCCGCGCACAGATAAAAGATGGCTCTGAGCACTATGGGACTCAACATCTTAGGTCATAAGTCCCCTAGAACTTAGAACTACTTAAACCTAACTAACCTAAGGACATCACACACACCCAGGCCCGAGGCAGGATTCGAACCTGCGACCGTAGCAGTTCCGCGGTTCCGGACTGCAGCGCCAGAACCGCTAGACCACCGCGGCCGGCACAGATAAAAGGCAAGAGGATAAAATAAAGGACGCCATCAGCAACATGACGAGCTGCGCTAGTCAACGAAAGAGTCGATATGATAAGTCAATAAAACGGACAGTCCCATATCAGATAAACGACTTAGTTCTGATAAGAAACCATCCTAAGTCGTCACTCGTAACAAAGAAGAACAAGAAATGGCAAATGCTGTATAATGGACCTTTTAAAATTGTGCAAATACCGCACGGTTGTAGCTACCTTATAGCTGATGTAATGAGCGGGAAGATCAAAGGATTGTATCCTTATAAGGAGTTAAAGAAATTTGTGGTACCTGACAATAGGACATGAATGGTTTACCGTATTTTTGTGTAATATGTAGGTTTTGCACAGACTTCAATATATATTTTTGTGTAGTTGTAAGAATTTGATGTTTTGTTTTTGCTTAGTATGTAAGATGTTTTGTCTTTATGTCAAGGAATGATTTACACACCAGCCTTCAAAAATGAGTACAAAGAAGCTAAAGGACCATCAGTCCAATGATAGAATTTGTTTAGAAACATAATCAGTAAGTGTAAGATGTTTTTCAGTGGTTATTAGAGTTAGTAACTACAAATTTTATTATGCTGTGTGATAAATGTTTATTTAAAGAATGCACTAAATATTCTAATCTGTCACATGAAAAATGAATAGAAATGGTGTATGCAAAAGACTGTGCACATACCATGTGACATCTGTGATGCTGTGCTTTGACCTTAAAAGAGAAAATATAAGCATCTAGCCACAATGTTTGAGATTAAATAAGTGCTCTACTTTAGAGCCTGCTTTTGACAGTTGCAAACCTTTTATAGGATACGCGATTACGCTAACAGCTTATGGAGCAAGCACATGCGCAGCGGTCCTAATCCCCAAATGAATATACCCTATGACAAATTTATTAATGCTCAAATATAAAAGTATTGCAAGTCAGGCCAGAATCCGTTGCATGTATGATGTAACACTTAATTGTATGCAATAACAGAACAAAAGTGCTTTTCATCTGTGAAATTTCATTGTAACATATTGTGTAAACGAACAGACATCTGTGTCACTATGTGATATAAAAAAAAAAAAAACAGTAATCATGCAATACAATTGTATCAAAGTCATGCTGTAAGCAATACAAACAGGAACTATAATAGTGTGTTGGTATTCGCGGAGGAAGTGTGAACTTTGAGAACTGTATTAGTGATCAAGTTGGACAGTGAACACTTATGTGCTGTACAACTGAAAAAACGCGAGGTACAAACATTAACTAAACATATCTGTGTGCAGTTACCGAAAACAAAAAACTGTGATCAGTGTGTGTTCGAAACTGTACAGACAACATTTTTAGTTTGGACGCTACCTCCTGTGCGCCAACAATTAATATGACGTCACGGACCACGTAGTAGGACGTTACTGCAATGGCAACTACGGTGGATCGCCGTCAAACAAAAATTGTGAAACATAAATATTCCATTCGAAGTGATGACAACAGGGATGTGCAGTGCTTACTTCAGCATCATATCTCCTGCATCATTCAGCACCAGTACGTGCAAACGAATACGAAAATACAAAGTAACTGAGCCTGTGCCTCGATGATGCAATAATGTTGACGAATCAATTCTTACCCATAGCCATAACATCTTACAATATCCGTTCTATAACATATGTGCATTTGTTTCATGATTTTCACGAGTCAACATCCTCTCCCGTGCTGAAAACTTTAACGAGCGGTGCGCAGCAATGCAGACGCACCACGCAGACAAAATAACGTCGATCTGTACTCCACATCCTGACCGCCGGGTACGGACAAGAAAGAAGACAACAGCTTCCAGCCGACGCTCCATGGTAACGGGCACGAGGCATCGCGGTAGCAACATACAGCGTCATCCACACCACACGACGCTAAATTCGCCGGAAAAAAAAAGAACTCAAAATATTACCAACACAATATAAAAAAATTTGATGAACACTTTGCCGGCTTGAGTGGCCGTGCGGTTCTAGGCGCTACAGTCTGGAGCCGAGCGACCGCTACGGTCGCAGGTTCGACTCCTGCCTCGGGCATGGATGTGTGATGTCCTTAGGTTAGTTAGGTTTAATTAGTTCTAAGTTCTAGGCGACTGATGACTTCAGAAGTCGCATAGTGCTCAGCGCCATTTGAACCATTTGATGAACACTTTCATATAAAAACGATATGTTTGTTTCTTTTCCAGAAAATTTTTTATATGATGTAAATACTTGTAATACCAAAACATGTAGAACCAACTTATGTAAGTAACACAAAGGGTTAAATCTATCAGCTCTGTCGAGGTTTTTCTGGGGTTTCCCTGCGGCCCTCGTCCAAATGGAAGAGACAAATTCACTCTTTCTGATGGACACACGTCCAGACCGTCCGCTCTCAAAATTCCGCCATCTCTCTCCCCACATCCACCACTGCTGGCGGCTCACCTCCAACTGCGCAACGCTACACGCTGTTCACATCCAGCTGCCCAACACTACAATAGCAAACAACAATGCAAACCAGCCACAGACTGCACACAGCACAGCCAGTGATTTTCATACAGAGCGCTATGTGGCGTTACCAATAAAAAAACCTAAACAGCCTACTTACACAGTGTGCTGACCATTCATCTTTTGGGGCCTACTTTTCCGCAGAACTTAGAACTCTCGGACACCCTTCGAGGCCAGGAGCTGAAACATAGTTGCTGCACAGCAGCAGTTGGCGCCCACATCCTCATAAAAGCTGCCTACCGACAGCGTGCTGCAGGTTTCAAGACTGGTAAAGTATTAGGCGGCTCCGGCATTGTAGGACCTATCATTATTATACTAAAGAGCTCAGCAGCACGCCCGCTAGCTTTTCTACAAGTCCACCTTACTTGTTTCTCCATGTGATCCCATTTTAGCTCTTGCTACTAATCGCAATTCTGCATTATAGACAGGGGAGCAATATTTCATTCATTAGGACCTCCAGTCACTATCGTCAATCTATTGGATCACAGAGAGTAGGAGCCCTTGTTCTCGAGTCAACTTTTATTCTCATAATACTTCAGTATAACCTACCCTTTAGCCAACTGTTTGTATTGACAGTCAAGTACCTTTGCGTTCTGATTTATAATAAATCACTTTGTAATATTTAATCCGCATACCATTTCATAGATAGATGCAGAACCCCATTTCCTGTCGTTTATTATTATGCAATTCCCTTTTTCTTTACTGAGTAGATGATGGTTTTTATTAAATTAGTGTGAATGTGCACTTCTTATTTTGCATACTAGCAGGGTTCACCATCAATTCCTTACTTTACCGTTGTGCACATAATCAATAAGGTGGTAGGTAAAGAGGGGGGTCCAGTGCATGTCCAGTTCTCGTGCAGAATTCGTCAGAATTAAAGATGTACAAGCTCTTCTCCACCCTTTCACCTCGCATAATATGGCGACTCTTGCCTCGGTTTTCCTGTGACTGCTGATACGCTGTCAGGAATTGATCGATAACATTTTCCGATTAAAGAAAAGCATCATAATTAATTTTCTTTGCTGTAATTAGATTTCGCATTAGAATTATTTTGCGGTGCGCATGTAATATCCATTGTTTTTGTTTATTTATTTGGTAATTTCTGGTTGTTTTGATTTGTGTGTGCTGGTTGACGTGTGTGGGTTCTGTATCACATCACAGTCCGTTGAAACTGACAGCGTTGATTCAGCGTTGAAATTATTTTGGAGGGGTTGTCTTATCGACAGTTGCACTTGTGATATAAAATTTTTTGTAGTAGGAGTAGATTAGTGCAGTTTTTGTGTCAAGTGTTATATGGGGTTTCCGCTGTTATATTTTGTTGTTGTTGATGTTCCGTCAGTGACTTCACTCGTAGCAGAGCGCAACTGTTGTCGAACGCATCTCAAATAAATAGACTGCACACGATGGAGCATAAACATGGTTGAACCAGATGAAGAAATGTTGTTTTTTCCTTTGGGACGGGAGGTGTGGAACACAGACGATAGACGCGGATCGGAGGCAGACCGAGAGCAGGATGATATGAGTGGTGAAATCAGTGTGATAGAATGGGAGGTAGAAGTGAATAGGCAAGCGGCGGCTCTTGTTTATATAAATAAGACCACAGGTGAGAACACACCGAGGACAGCTCGGCCACGACAGTATAACAGTTCTCAAGTGTCTACAGTAACATCACCAACTTTGCAAAAACAGACATAATGTCTGATGGGATAACCGCAGTCACTGGTTTTTCCAGCGTTATTTATAATCTGTCTTGACTGCAAAAAAATGTTTATTTACATGATTGGTTTCTGTTACTCTAGAATCATCTTCAGATCTGCAGTTTCGTTTACAGGAGTAACCCGTCCATACACAGCAACCTTCACTTGCATTCACCAACTGATGAAGACGGGCCTAGTCAGCCGAAGGTTTTATTGTTAGAGATTTTGGAGGTGGTAAAGGACATAAAGCAGGAATTATAAAAGAGAATGGATGGAGTAAAGAATAAGGTACTTGCGATTGTGAACGAAGTCAAAAGTGAAATAGCGGTGGTATGTAAGACGAGTGTCGAGGTGAAGAAAAGGGCCGTAAAGAGCCAAGAAGGATGCAATTTGGCAAGTGTAGAGGCAGCTAGCGCCGAAAAATTGGCAAAATTTGCAAATAACTGTGCAAGAATCGCTAGGTGAATTTTAAACGTCAATGCGGTATGAATTGCCAAGGGAAGAAAACTCTTGCGAGTAAGACGCAGAGAACGGAAGGCGTTGAAGAACGCATTTCGGGTACCACCCAAAGGTGTGAAAACGCAGAAGAACGTGTAGGACCCCTGGAACACAAAGTTCAAATTGGTACCTCGCGTCCAGACGCGTCGACTGGAGGACATGGTAGTGTGGCGCCGGACGGCGGCCAACAGTGCACCGGCTCGGCGCATGGTGGTGGACTACCAAGCACGCTTAGCAGCCCAAGAGCGAACGGACGTCAAATTACAGCCCGATCGGAGCAACAAACGCTCAGTTCCAGTATCATTATGGGGTAAAACTATGTGGTCACAGCACGCACCAGATGTCAAATGGTTCAAATGGCTCTGAGCACTATGCGACTTAACTTCTGAGGTCATCAGTGGCCTAGAACTTAGAACTAATTAAACCTAACTAACCTAAGGACATCACACACATCCATGCCCGAGGCAGGATTCGAACCTGTGACCGTAGCGGTCGCTCGGTTCCAGACTGTAGCGCCTAGAACCACACGGCCACTCATGCCGGCCCAGGAGATGTCAGCTCGCGTCGAACAGACGGGGGAGTTTGAAACTAGAGCCAATAGAAATGTGCAAGACGGACCAGAGTTTGACTACAAACACTTTCTATCGGTCCTCAAATTCCAAAATTTCCCGGAAAATGGTGGCTCACTTCACCCAAAAATTAGGCTGCCACAATTTTCTAATACGCTACCAATATCTTGGCCATTGACAGCAAAATAGGATTTATCTGCGGGCACATCGAGGGCACGGTAGCTGAGAAAATGCGCGGTGTTGCGGGTACATGCAGAACGTATCAAAAATCCACCTACGCGTTTCTCGGAACGTATTGGTTGCGCGAAATGCAAGACCGAATAAAACAGGAAATCATTTTGTGTCCCGATCTGGAGGCGTCAGGATACAAGAGCCCCACGAGGCTCTTTCAGGCCTTAATTAAAAAGAATCAGTTTCTTAAAATGCCATATAGTAAAAAAATTAAGTTCCGTTTCGCGAAAATGCCTAGCAACCACCAGCAAGCGCTTTTAGGAAAGTACGGTTCGAATATCAAAACATTCAAAAGCCTTCTGCGCTAGTTGGAGTTAATTTCTGAAAAAGAAGCAGCGCATGATCGAACGAAAGAGCTACATAACCATTACAAGGGCGACTCTCGTGAAGTACCGCGCAGTAACAGCAACAATGACAGGAGAAATGAGCGTGATGGAACAGCCGGGAGGCAGAATTATGAAGACAAGATTCAGGACGGCAGAGTAACTGGCAGAGGCAAAATGATACCCGCCAGGATGACATGAATTGGAGGCGCAGAGGTTCAGATGAACAGCGGGATGAGTCAACCGAAATACGTGGTCCTAACCCGAGTTCCAATCACCGAAACAGAAATGGAGGACGAGATTGAAGCCTGAACCGTGCGGGTTCGGGTCGCGGAAATTTCGCACAAATACTCGGACAGAGCCTTGTACATTTGTTGGAATATAAAGAGCTCGGGAACGTAGTTCTTGTATAGGGAAAAAAAAGTGTTGGGGAAATCTTTTCGCCGGCCGCGGTGGTCTAGTGGTTCTCGGCGCTCAGTCTGGAACCGCGCGACTGCTACGGTCGCAGGTTCGAATCCTGCCTCGGGCATGAATGTGTGTGATGTCCTTAGGTTAGTTAGGTTTAAGTAGTTCTAAGTTCTAGGGGACTGATGACCTCAGAAGTTAAGTCCCATAGTGCTCAGAGCCATTTTAACCATTTGAAATATTTTCGGCTTTCGAATAAGCAAAAACAGAAATGCTAAAAGTTTTTCTCAGTGTACAATAGGCCCCATAGGATTTAGAGAATCGCTCACCAGAACGCATACGAACTGCAGACACTGAAGGGCAAGAAATCCATTGGTCTTCACCACATATCCCACATCAAGCCGTTTGTGGAATAAGTCTTGTGTGTGAAGCAAAAGGGAAAAAATTGTAAAATAGACTGGATTAGAAAAGATCTTTCTCAAGTCTACATATTAGACATTAAGTGTGGTAATTTGTTTCTACTTATGTTCTTTATAATGTTCATGTGTAACTTGTAGAGGCTACGAAGAGTCACATGACCTCGCGCGATCTGGGTTAACTCTGAAAGCGAAGTGTCGGTCTAGCTCACTTTTCCGGACTTTCCGTTACGTGGTGGAGCCACCACTCTTCCGAGTCAATGGTAAAATGGTAACACAGACTCGATCTTCATAAGTGTTTTGTCTTTACACCATACCTATTGCTGTGTCTTTGTTGGGGAAGAGTTAGTGGATGCATATCGACAGTGTTCTGGGCACGCCTTACACCGATGCACCATTTGTTTGTTTTCGCGGTATTTGGCACTAGTGTTATGGGCACACAATTGGAGTGTTGTTGTACCTATTTTCGGTGAGGTTTTGGTTTTCGTTGGCTTCTTGCGCAGGCCACAGCGCGTTGCAACATACTCTTAGGGTTTGGAGGTGCATATACAAAGGTGGCCATTGTTCCCGCCCATGCTGCTGCTGGGCGTAACCTTTCTGGAGTGTGGCGAGTTTCTCGTACGATGATACGTCACGTCTCTGATCGTTCGTTGCGATTTATCGTATGAGCAGCGTAATGCAGAAGGTATGAAATTCCTCAACACGTCTTGTAATTGGTATCTTGGTGTTAGACCTAGCACACAAGATCAGTCCGAAAGAATGATATTTAGAAGAACTTGTTTACAGAGGTAGAGTCTTGGCACTGTAACTTGGGAAGTCTGCCGTGTTTTATTTTTGTGTAAATTATCAAATGGTTCAAATGGCTCTGAGCACTATGGGACTCAACTGCTGAGGTCACCAGTCCCCTAGAACCTAGAACTAGTTAAACCTAACTAACCTAAGGACATCACAAACATCCATGCCCGAGGCAGGATTCGAACCTGCGACCGTAGCGGTCTTGCGGTTCCAGACTGCAGCGCCTTTAACCGCACGGCCACTTCGGCCGGCGTGTAAATTATCCACCGACCGATTCAGCCTACCGGGCATGCCACAGACAGCAACATCCATCGAGTTGTCTCAGCGGGACAGGATGGGGGTGTACGTATGGTAAACTGGTGTAGGCGATAAGTTGCATATTGTATTTTTTTTAATTTCCATTACTACGGCAATTTCAGCTAATTTTATCTCATCTATTATGTGTTCACTTTGTATCTGTGAGCAGCTGACATGTATTGAGCAGTTTCAGGGATCCATCGACGCCTCTGGGATCAGAGACGCCGAGGGACGTGCAGTGGCACCTGTAGATGGCGTAATTAACGAATTTAAATTGTCATCAGAAGTTGTGAGCATGCTCCAGTGACAGGTATGCAATAGTTGGTATTACATATAGTAATTTAGGGTTATGGGTAGCATACTTCAGCTTTTCTTTATCTTAATAACTCAATAATTACACACACACACTGGTATTAACAATGGGCCCATAGGTAAAGTCAATATTCTTTATATTTAATCCCATTGTAAATCTGGCAGCAGAGTATATGACATTTTATATTGAATTAGTGTAACAGTTCTATTCACGTAAATATTCATTTTTATTAATTATTTTATTGAATGTACGAACTATTATCTGAGAAGATTGTAAGGAATTCTTAATGCTGTACTTGTAAAAAGTTTTGGGGAGGCACACTTTATAAAAGGATTTAAGTATTGTGCAGGTAATGGGAAGAGCGAGTGACTGTTGTACGAGAAGAGACGCTACAGAGTGGTTGGTGTGGAGTAAATGGGCCCGAGCGGCAGGGAGAAGCCTCAGGGGGGCAGCTGTCAGCCACGACACATCCCCCCTCCATCGGAGGGCTCAGAGGTGCGTTCCGCTTATCTGTTCAGCGCAGTGTAAGTTAGGCGGCGGCTCACCTGGCGAACAGCTCTGGGTCAGCTGAGGACGGGCACATACCTCGGAATTCCACCGGGACAGGCGAACCCCTTAGCGGCTAGCCGAGGAGACAACACGGCGGCGCTCGGCCGTGACTCAGAAGTGGGGATTCCACTGCAGAAGCAGGGCCGGACAACGAAGCTCTTGAGCCGCACTTACGACGCACGCCATTTACAGTTCCTGCACAAGTGCGCACAGCTCACTATAATAAGCTGGACTGCATGCCCAAAGCAGTTCAGTGGTGGGTATTGCTGGACTACAGTTCGTCGTGATTATCTCCTGTCCTACAGAGAGCAGTTCAGAGCAATCAGCTACATTGATCGATCTGCTATCCTTGTTTCAACCTCCATCAGATGACTCCACAAGTGCTGGAGTCACTCTAAGAGTAGTATCCTGTGTTAGAATTTTTTGGTCTACGTAAGGCCAAGGGTTAATGTCTTTACACAGCCAGCTACCTGTCCTATGGATCTGTCCCGAATCGTGCGGTCTTCAATGACAATCAAAGCCAGTACATACCGCACAGTACTGCAAATCAGTAATAGGCTGCCCTACCACCCTAAGAGCTTCCTGTTGACTGACAATGCCACTACAGAGAGGGAAGGATGATATTTCTGCATGCCATTTCCGCCCCTGGTTCTGAGAAACATTAGTTTGGTGGCCCACACCATAAGCCACACTCCTCCCAGCAGCCAGCAGGCACCCTTTTCTCCACTCCAGGAACCACCACCCCGCTCCACAGACGAGTGAGGTAATGCCCGTGTGTTGAGTGATTCGTTGTGTGATGTTTGCATGTGAAGGATGTTATGGTCAACTTTTTTTTTTTTTTTTTTTTTTTTTGCTCAGACAACTGCGTGAACATAGTAAAATTCGTGCCCCAGTTAAAACGATTTTTTTTGCCCCCCTCCCCCCACCCCAAACTTTATTTCAGTGACTAGAAACTGGAAATACAATGTGAACTACATGTATATTGTTTTGTCTTAGAGCTTCCAGTCTTCCTTATTTATATACATGTTCATGTCAAAGACATCCTGGTTCCCTGTCATCATGTCAGTTTGGAACATGCAAGCCGTCTGAGTGTCGCCGCAGTTTATGTGTTTACCGTTCCAGTGCGTCTGGAACGAAGACTGCTGGCGCTGACTGACTGCATTGTCCTCATGATTCTGAGAATACTTGTGGACCGTGCCCTGCTGGGCGTGACTGTCTGGCGCTGGATGGCCAGTGGTCTAGGTATGTTGTTTTCGAAGGCAGTCAAATGGCAACTTCAGTGCCCTGACCTTAATAGCAAATGCATAATTGGTCAACTTTAACTAAGGACAGTTGACGTCATAAAGCCCAGCTTGAAATTGGAGTGAATGGTCACTATTGGCATGAATGATGTTCTGAGATAGTGTTGGAGAATTTTGGAATCAGCACTGAATGCTGATTCGCAGTATTCGAGGGTAATGGAGGGTTAAGTGACGCTGGCTTCGCTCCTGCACTGCGTGGGCACAGGGCATTCGGAATATGATCTTCATCGGACTCGGATGGTCTTGAGACTTAGTCGCACTTGTTCGGCAGAACCGAATTCTAGGACATCCTACGAGGCCAGGGGTTGAAACATAGTTGCTGCACGGCAGAAGTCGGTGCCTGCATCATCACAACGCTGCCTACCGACGATGTGCTGCAGGTTTCAGGACTGGTAAAGTATTTTGCGGCTCCAGCATTCTAGGACCTATCTGTTTTATACTGAAGTCCTCAGCCACAGGCCCGTTTGCTTTGCTACAAGTCCACCTTGCTTGTTTCTCCATGTCATCCCATTTGAGCACTCGCTACTAATCACAATACTGCATTATAGTTGGGGGAGTAATATTTGATTCATTAGGGCCTCCAGTCATTATCGTCAATCTATTGCATCACAGAGAGTAGGAGCCCCTTGTACTCGAGCCAACTCTTTTTCTAACAGTAGTTCAGTAATACCTACCCTTTAGCCTTCTGTTTGTACTGACAATCAAGTACCTTTGTGTTCTGATTTATAATAAATCACTTTGTAATGTTTAATCCGCCTATCATTTCATAGATAGATGCAAAATCCTATTTTCTGTCTTTTATTATGATAAAATTCCATTTTTCTTTACTGAGTAGATAATGATTTTTATTAAATTATGTGAGTGAACACTCCTTATTTTACCAACTAGCAGGGTCCGCCATCAATTCCTTTCGTTACCGTTGTGCACAAAAACAATAAGGTGGTAGGTAAGGTGGGGGTAGAGTGCATGTCCAGTTCTCAGGCCGAATTCGCCAGAATTAAAGAGTTACAAACTCTTCTCCACTACAGCATATCGCAAGGTGACAGAGATACAACATGGAGTGACTTCTGTTATGGCCCAACCTACATTGACTGCTCCAATAGTTATCGAAAGTACATGCGGTGCATATCTACATTTTTCAATTAGTGTTACAAACTGGGAGAAGGGGCTGTTTATACCTGTTACAAATGGTTGCCTGATGCACGATCAGAACACAGATCTGAAGCTGACATAACTAGAATGTTTCCGACAGACCAGCACCCTACATAGTCCCTTGGTTCAAGTTTGTTGCAAAGAAGGATCTGATTACCTTGAGGTTCGTTAGAACTTCTTCCATATTTACATTTCCTTATTAGCTCACATCAGTAATAAGTAGCAGACTGGACTACGTGTGCTTTTGATTGATTTTATAATCACTGGAGTAAAATCACGGAACAGACCACCGCACTAAGTGATAACACGTTAGAAAACGGGAATTTCTACAGGAGGTGTTGTTTTCCACTTGTGAGACTGTGTTGATGTATACAGTTATGATCTACTCATAAATATGACGCAGTGTAAAGGCAAAGGCCAGATATCCAGCGCACTCTCATCTTTACGTTTTTAAACCGTAGTTCATCTCACATTGGCAAGTGGGTAGTGACATTTTCTAATTCAGCATTTTATATGAAGATCTTTGATGTTTCTAATCCACGGAAGTCATATTTACCCGAAAAACGTAGGTTGATGCATAGCGTAATGAAGATTTTGTTTGGCGTGTTACTAAAACAGTTTTATGAATTGTCATTTTTTACTAAATTACTCTTGCCATGACTTTCTGCATGTTCATTAATTGAAGGTAACGAGGACTATAGTTTGTTAGAAAACGGTGCGTGAAATGCTAAAAAGTCTAATATCTGCGATATTTTGTTCTCTTGGTTTAATAGACGGTTGCAGGCAACTAGGGCAGGTGCAAAAATTTATACCGTGTATGGGATAAGTTCATAGAAGAAATCCCTTCACCAAATAGTTTACTCATTTCAAGTAGAGTCGCTTCGATGTAAATTATTGGCCACATTCAGAAAGACCAAAGGGCTTTCCTGAATGACGTTTGTACGTTTTACCAATAGGGAATACCTGTTACTAGCAGCTGTGATGAACTGCTACCGTTTAACCCCCTTCGACCCTTTACACTCAGTGGACGATATTAGGCGAACATGAAAGAAACGAAGCATAAGAAGAATCTCCGTCTGGTAGGATGTCATTAGTGATAAATCCGAAGCTATGACTGGAGAGGTTGACAAAGGAAATCGACTTTACTCGTTCGCTGTAAATATCCGTTGCCTTAAACTATTTAAGGAAATGGATGAAAACCCAAATCGGATTGGTCAGATGGGGATTTGAACCTCAATCAATGAACTTTTTTAAATAATATTAATAGTTGACCATTATAGAAAGTGTCTGATATTGCTTTATCAGTGAAATCTTACTGTTTCTGATGAATGGCTATATCGACATGCCTTTCATTTCAGACGGAACCCAATGGGGTGAAGTTTCTATTGAGACTTTGCATTGGCCATGTTTGCTCTAGAATTTGTTTTTGGTTGTTTCACACTAGCGAAGCCTCCAAGGCTACCCGAAACGTCATGAGAGAGTTAACATAGTGTAATCATCAAAACAGAATCTTGTGACTGAATATGACTCAGTCGGTGACCCCCATTTTAATTTCAATTCATGGGCCGATGAAATGCGGTATGAGTCCGAATTTTTCCGAAAATAATTTTGCCTGGTTTGTGAAAGCTCAAACAGTGTTGTACATGCTGACGATCAGAAATGGTTGCAGAAATGCGCAAAAACACTTCGTTGCTGTACAGTAGTTATTTATTCGTAAACTTGTTGTTCTTTACCGTAATTCGTTGCTTGCTACAGTTATTGTGTTGATTCCCATTGCCGGTTCTAGGAAGTTTTTCGGCACAAGTCCTCCCTTTGCTCTCGTAGAATCTCGCCCGTGTCAGTTTTCGCTACTAGAGGCGATATGCACAATACGCAGACAGAGCATTTGGGCACCAGGGACACCGCGTGCGGTCGTTAATGATTGTGATACATACTGTATAGAAATCTTACTTTTGTGGAAACCCTCTCAGCTTGACGCTCCAAGTCGCAACTTGTATTTCTTTGTCCTAAAACCTGCCTTGTTTATTACATTCATACTAATTTGCAAAAAAAATGGTCACTTCACACGTTCCGTGTGTTACAATTTGCTAAATAATGAGTTCACGGCCACCCATCTCTCAAGTTTCAGAAATTTGCTGGAAGTTAAGACGTCCTGCCTGAAAGTGCCCAAGAATATACGAATAATACATTTTCCTGTATGGACTTCACTTTCGATACAGTACCTAGAATTCACAAGTTAGCTCCTCTTAGCAGAAGCTGGTTGGCTGCTCCACAATATTTTGTCGTAGTAAACATACTAAACAAAAGCCCAATGAGTACTAACTATTGGGACGGCACATTCTAAAAGTTTCTACACGGCAAGTTTCGCCTTTGAGTATTTTAATTTTAAAACAGCAAAAGGAAGTCGATTAGTTTGGAATGTGGTTTTGCAGAGGAAACGAGCAGCTTCACAGCAGAAACGAAGACGAAAGGAATTCATGGAAAATATTAATTAAAACGGGGCGGCAGAACACGTGTTAAGACAATAGGATAATACATCCACTGTATTAGAAGAAACCATAGAGGGCTAAAGCTGCACGGGGAGACAGATACTGAAATACATGCGTAACGTAAAACGTTTAGTGCAAATGGAGAGGTTGGCACAGGAGAGGAATTTGTAACGAACTGCATAAAATAATTCAGAAGACCGGAGGGAAAAGAACTTCGTTACTGCTGTTATTCTAGTTCTCATCTTTAGGCCGCAGATTGGTTTGATTAATTTCTCTGCATTAATCTAACATGTGCGTTATCTCTACTTCGCTATTACAACCTGCATCTACTTGGACTTTCACCATATTCCAATCTCAACTGTTCTAATTCCCAGCCCTCCTTCTAAAAACTCACTCTCTCTCTCTCACACACATACACACAAACACACATACACTGCCAGCCATTACCAAATCACGACTGCTTAATGGTTCAAAGTGTGTCCTATCAACCATCGCTCCTACTTTTAGTCAAGCTGTAAAATACATTTCTTTCCTTCCGTTCCTCATTATCCAATCTACCTTTCTAATCTTCATCGTTTTTCTGATGCACCACGTTTCGAAATCTTCTATTTTCTTCATGTTTGATCTGTTTGTAGCTCATATTTCTATTTGTTTCAAGGTTACATTCCAGACAAATTCCTTAGGAAAACACTTCCAAAAATTTAAATCTTATTGTATATAAACTAATTTCTCTTTTTCAGAAATGTTTTTCTTACTACTGTACTCAGCTTCTTCTCTCCTCTCTACATCGACCATCTTCACTTATTTTTTAGCCTAAATTAAACTTACCTACTAGTTCCAGTGTCCCGTTGCCTAATCTAATGCCCTCAGCAGCACCTGGCTTAATTAGACTACATTTAATTATTCTTTATCTACATTTGTTGATGTTTATCTCACCACCTCTTTTCATGATGCCATCCACTCCGTTAACTACTCCTCTAAATCTTTTACTGTTACCAACAGTATTACAAGGTCATCGGCAAAACTCAATTTTCTTTTTTCTCTCCGAACTTTAATTTACTTTCACAATTTCTCATTGGTATCCTTGACTGGTTTCTCAGTGCACATATTGGATAATGTCGGGAATACACTACAACAATCTCTCGCTGCCTTCTCAATAACTGCGACACTTTATGACCTTCAGTCTCAGTCTGGTTTTTATATAACTTGTGTTCAAGTGGTTCAAATGGCTCTGAGCACTATGGGACTTAACATCTGTGGTCACTAACCTAAGGACATCACACACATCCATGCCCGAGGCAGGATTCGAACCTGCGACCGTAGCAGTCGCGCGGTTCCGGACAGAGCGCCTAGAACCGCTAGACCACCGCGGCCGGCGTAAGTTGTGTCTCTCTGTATTTTATCTCTGCTACATTAAGAGTTTCATTGTGTTATCCAATCAATATTGTCATTGTTTCTTTTTTTCTTTTCCAAATCTACGAACGTTAGAAAAGTAAGTTTTCCTTTCTTCAACCTATTTTCTAACGTAGTGTCAGTACTGGCACATGTGTTCCCACATCTCTTTGGAATTCAAACCGATCAACTCCAAGCCCAACTTCAACAAGTTTTCTTGCCGATACTTCTGTAAGTAATTCGTGTCAGTATTTCGACGCATGACTTATTAGGACGATAGTTGGTAATAGTCCACCAATACACACCGGTCATGCTGCTGAGGGGCCTGTAAGAGAAATTACAGTGAAAGAGGTCAAGATTGCTTTGAGGAAAACGAAGCCTGGGAAAGCCACCGGCCCAGATGACCTCCCAGCAGAGTTATGGTGTTCCCATCATTCGAAGGCAGCCGAATGGTTAACTATTCAACAACATCATTGACGACGGACATACACCTACTGATTAGCAGCACAGCATCACCATGCCTATCTTTAAGAAGAAGGGAAATCCCACTGAGTGTACCAACTACCGTCCAATTCGACTGCTCTGCCACGCCATGAAAATCTTTGGGCGTGTTGTGGACCAAAGGATCCGTGACATCACACAGATTTCCAGAAACAAAGCTGGATTTGTGAAGACCTGCGACACAACTGATGCGATTCATGCGGCAAGACTCTTAGTAGAGAACCATCATGAGAAAGCCAAGCCGCTGCATCTAGCATTCCTGGATCTCGAAAACGTCTTTGATCGGGTGCCACACAGTCTTATCTGGCTATCACTTCGACAGCACGATGCGACAGAGCAGCTTATTAACTGGGTGCAGCTATTTTATGGAAAGCCATTAAGTTACGTCCGTACAACCTCAGGACTATCCAAGGAATTCCCCAACACAGTCGGCGTCCATCGAGGTTCTGTATTATCACCACTTCTGTTCATCCTCGTGATGAACACCTTGACAGCTGACCGGCACCATTATGCAGATGACGTGATGCTGGCAGCAGAAAACTAGCTTGATCTGCAGAGCCTAACTTAATAATGGAGTGACCGGTTGGCGCAACACGGCTTGCGCCTTAATTTTAAGAAAACCGAGTACATAACATCAGACAGACATAAAGTGGGGTCCATCACGATTAATGGTGAAGATCTGAGTCGTGTGAGCAAGTTTAAGTACCATGGTTGCACGATCACCGTTGACGGCCGACTCACCGAAGAGGTCAACACCATAACTCAGGCAGCCTGGGTGAAGTGGCGTACTACAACCGGAGTCCCTTGCGAGCGCAGGATGAAAGACAATCTAAAATCAAAAATCTATCGCACTCTCATTCGACCAGTTGCCCTGCATGCTTGTGAGTGCTGGCCGACTACAATTGAAGTAGAACGCCGCGTAAGTGTAATGGAAACGAAGTGCTAAGGTGGATAGTGATCCTCACTAAGTTAGATCACGTTTCTAATGAGAGCATTAGGAAACAGTTTGGTGTTGCACCGATCCAAGACAAGATGCGTGAGAGTTGTCTTCGATGGTCTGGGCATGTTTTACGGGTCGATGATGAATCTATTGCCAAGGCGGGTAACACACTTGAAGTCGTCGGCAGTAGACCCAAAGGACGACCTAAGCAACGTTTGGCTGATACGATTCATAAAGACCTTAAATGCGAGAACATCCACCCAGATGTAGCCCACGATAGAGCGAAATGGAGACAACGGACCCATGTAGCGGACCCCACAGGCACGCGGGACAAACGCTGAAGGAAAAGAAGAAGAGTCTCTGTCATCAAGTGCCACCTTTGGCACTGGAATTATTACTTTCTTCTTGAAGTCTGATGACATTTTTGATACGTCATATACTTTGCGTGACCGATACATTAGGGTGTCATGGTATTTTGTACCAAGGACCTCAATAATTCTGAGGAAAGATTGTCTACTCCAATACCTTGTTTCGACTTAAGTGATTGAATGCAATGCCCTGTCAGTTCAGTTCAGTATCTTATGTGCTACCCAAGGATTTGTTTTACTTGTCGCTAATTTTGCTGTCAGTATTAAGCCTTTCAGCAAGAACTCTTAATCACAAGGATTTATTCAGTCAAGACTTTACATTCAGATAAACGGTCAATAAACAGTGTAAATTATTAATTTACCAACCATAATGAGGCTACAGTGTAGTGTGTGGGGTTTTATGATGTTGATGCAATTAACACATAGTTGAGAAACTTTATCTCTGTCAAAGATTAAGTGTGGATTATAATCACACAGCAATCAGCTGCCGTTAAGCAGCGAATTAACTTTTCAGTTAGCAGCACGCTTAGGGCTAAAAATGTAATTACAACAGCTGTCGAATAGTCTGACCGTCCAAGTAATTCCCTCTAATCTTAATTTATGGTGTTTAGGCTGCAGCCGGTGAATCTAACAAATATTCATATCTACGATTCAGCTTCGACCCCTAGTTACAGAAAAGCAGATCGAAGTCATGTGTGTTTTGCGTCTTTCAACAGCAAATAGTAGACTTTCAATATAAAGTTAATATGTGGAAATATTTTTCTGCCACTATCTAGAGACGTGACAACATCTAAGTATAAATTTGCCCACACTGTGACCTGGACTGGCTGATACTTATCGTGCTGCATTCACTTCATATTTTCCTGTCATTTTGATTAAATATTCTGAGCGATTCTCACCTAAGAGTTAGCATAGAGGTAGAAAACTTGTATTTTCCCGTCTTATACATTACATACCTTCCATCAAGAAGGCTCCGTCCGACATTTGTCCTTTAACCTTTGTTCGGTAAGGTCACAAGTGGCGGTGCCCCGCGGGGCTAGGACTGCTATTTTTCTTTTCTTTTGACAAGTGTTCTTAAAGCGTCAATCAAAAAGCGAGGAGTTATTATCTAGGCAAAAACACATTAAAAAAAGAGTAACTGAAAATAGGGAAAGGGAATGCTGTAGTAGTTATCGATTGAAATCTCGCTGGAAACAGAATTTTAACTTCTTCTGTGACAAAGCTATCCTCAGGCAGATCCAAAATCAGTAAATAAATCTTTCAAAGACTTCTCCCTCGTAATTTTTAGTTTGGCTTTGACTCAGTTCACTGTAGATCTAGAAGTGAAAAACTTACAGATTTGCACTCTTTTTATTGCTATTTTTCTGCTTTTTCAGAGATAGTGGTTTAGTTGGGGCACTGAAGAATTTGTTAATTGGATTTTTTTATGAGTCTGCCCACACCGACACATTTCCATATTTACACGGTAGTCCTGAAACGCTGCTTCATTGTGGCCGTGGACTGCACGTTGTCACAGACGGATTTTATGCCAAACATGCATGATATCTTAATAATTCATGACGAATTGGAGGCGTTTGTATTATGGTTACTTTGTTTTGTTAAAGAAGACTGATGTTGTAATGTTACCACTGTAAGTTGTAACAAATTTTTAGTAGCACATTGCATGTATTATAGTGTTTTCTCGTTAGTTTATTGAACAAAACAGATGAAATATAAGAAATAAGTTAGTCATCAGCAATTAAGTCTCTCACATTATCTAACATCATCGAACGTGCGCTGTACTCGTTTGCTTGTTTCGTCTTCTTCTTCTTCTTCTTCTTCTTCTTCTGCTTTTACGGCCTCATTGGACCACTTCAGTCAATCATTTCCGGTCCTCTTCTTTGGTATTTTCCCCTTCCGAGTGGCCCAGTATCTCTTCATTCGTTCCGATGCTTTTCGTCGTTCCTTATCTGTAAATACCCTTTTCATTGTATGTCGTTTGTCAATTTTTGGTTTAAATCTTATTTCTGTGTCCCTCAACTTCTTTAAATTTGGCGTTTTGTTCTGCAAATCATCCAGAGTTATTTCCAGTTCTTCCATATCCTCTCTTATTTCCTTAAGCCATCCTCCTTGTTGTTTCAACTTCCAGAGTTTCTCAATAATTTTCCTTGATAATCTGGTTTCTGGTGTCCTCAGAATGTGACCACAAAAAGAGATCCTTTTCTTTCGTATAGTATCAGTGATGGGCTCCAGTTCTCTGTATACCACTTCATTTGGAACTATCCACCATTGCCCAGCTTTTTGATATTTCTTATTTATGCATGTTCTAGCAATTCTTCTCTCTACTTTTAAAATTTTGTCAATTCTGTTTTTCTGGGTGACTTTAAAAAGAGTTTCACTTCCGTATGTAACCTCTGGTTGAACCACCGTCTTGTAATGTTTTAATTTTGTTTTGATTGATAGACATTTTTTATTGTAGGTAGACCATGTTAGTCTTTGAGCTTTTATCATTTTATTAGTTCTTGCTCGCCATGCAGGTTTCTCGTCCAATTTATGTGTTATAATTTCACCCAGGTATTTAAATTGTTTCACTATTTTAATTTCCCTATTATTCACTGTGATGTGATCTATTACAAGTGGATCCGTTACCATTATTTCAGTCTTTTCAAATGATATCTGCAGTCCTAATTTTTGTGCTATATTTTGTAAGCTTGTTATTTGTTTCGTGGCTTCCTGAATATTATTAGCTAGTAATGCTAGGTCATCAGCAAATCCCAAGCAATTTAGGTTTATTTTATCTTTCTTAGTTCCAATTTTAATATTCATAGGATTTTCCTTGTACCATTCTCTCATTACATATTCAAGAGCACAATTGAATAGCAATGGTGATAAACAATCTCCCTGTCTCAACCCTGTTTTAATCGTAAATGGTTCAGATATTTCTCCTCTAAATTTTACTTTGGATTTGGTGTTTGTTAAGGTTAACTGCATCATTTTTATTAATTTAGGATGAAGTCCAAAATTCCTTAATATTTTCATCATTGAAGATCTATGGATGCAATCATACGCCTTTTTGAAATCTACAAAGGTTATGACTAGTTGTTTTTGCCTTCTTTTGTAGACATCCATTGAAAGGGTACAGTACCGCCCAACATTGAGAATAGGTACGAAATTCTTGTCAGAACAACACATTTTTTGTGTAAAAGTAACTCAATAATTTCAATTAATACAGCGAAGCCGGATACCAGTGTGGGAAAGAATGACAAGTTATTTATTTAATTGATCACATGTGCACTTCCGCAAAATAAATCCCTACATCCCGTTTGGTGAGATCTGTGTGGTGTAAATGAATGAATGTATGGTCGTCTGCTAACCACAGATAGTGAATCGATATGAGCATCTTTGAGTCGATCCTTTGGCTACCTTTGGTGAGATCAAAGAGATGGAAGTTACCAGAGCTTTGGAGCGTCTGAAATGTGGCTGACCAATAAGGTAGCAAGGTGCTTCTCCCACTTCGACAGAGGTGCGAGAGAACCGGAATACGGCCATGTTTCGACTCTGGCGCTGAACCTTCTGCTGTGAAGACCTGTTTTTTGTTGTGCTCCGTAATGAAAGCGTGGAGGCATGGTATGGATGTGGAATACTTAAGAGTAGTTAGAACTAATCATTTCTCTTTCCTAGGATCTTTTGTGGGGAAAATTACAAAGTGAGGCAGGTAATTTTAAAGGGATTATAGTAAACCAACGGTCACAAAGGGACCACGTGTAGTTATAAGTTGAGATACTAGCGTGGGTACAATAAGCTGAAATATTTAAGATTTAATATCGTGTGTACCATAAGCTGAAATATTTGAGAATTAATAGCGTGTGTACAATAAGCTGATATATTTAAGAATTGCGTGTGTATCATAAATTGAAGTATTTAAGAAATATCATTCCGTGTGACGCTGAATTTAAACTCTGAGAGAAAATCAAGGTGAGTCGGCCGTTTTTCCAGCAACGCCACTTGGCTTGCATTGCACGGGAAGACGAGCGTTTATCTCCAGAGTTCACAGTAGGAAACTGGAATTACAAATTGGGGCAGTGTCGAGTGAAACTGGGTTAAATATTGATTGAAGTGGGAAAGCGGAAAATGATGAAGTTGTAACGGTTCTTGTGTATTATTTCAGATTGTTGTATTGGGTATGTCTTGTAATTTGAATATGTGTGTTTTGCATGGGAGTAGCAAGGTAGTTTCGGAAGATTTTGTGGGTATGCCTGTTCCTTCTGCATCGCTCGATCTGGAGGAATGTATCTGGAGAATGATTGTGAGAGGCGAAGTGTGAGGTATAATAAAAGATCCACCATCCGATCCAGGGAGTGCACAGTTGTGGTAGATAGATTACGAGACCGTAGTATGGAAATTCTCTTATGATATTGTCGTAGGTTGTAGAATTTGTGTGTTAATGAATAAATCAAATAGTGAAAAGAAAGAGATTAGTGGCCTATTTCATTAAATTGTATGTTATCATAATGTCCCGAATTTGTATAAAAGCCGTTAAATCAAAGACAAAAAGTAAGTGTGGTATTGCCAGTGCGTAGTGTGCAGACAGAGTTCTATAGTCAGATGCGTGTTTCCGTTGCGTATTATTCATGCAGGAGGATAATTTATAACAAAATCGTAAGATACGAGAATTCATGTTGCTAATCCACTCGCTTGGCAAACCACCCATCTTGCAGGCCTGACTGCTTGATGCCACAGTATGAGAAAGGCAAGTGGGTGCCTCTCATAATTTCGACCCTGCCAGGATGTTTAAATTGTTAGGATAATTGTTGCCAGGATTATTTATTGGTTAGGATATTTTGTTGCCAAGATTCCGTTTTTGTCACGATAATTTTGTTGCCAGGATCATTTTTGTTAGGATATTTTGTTGTTAGGGTTTGCTGTTAAATTTTTTTTTGATGGAATATATTGTGATAGCGCTAAGAAGTAAAGTTTTTTCCGTTTGCAATTTCTTTCTGGATTGGTGAGGATCTTTTATTTTATTTTATGTAATTAATTGCAGTATAGCACAAGGCTAGAAGATCGTTTTATAATTTTTTTTGTGTAATGTCCGTAGTAACTAGGTCGCAGGCTAAAAGTATAGTCACCATGGAGAATAACGATTCTGGCGTGAATGTAGCAGTGCAGCGGGAAGTAGGTGTTGACCGTGAGTTAATGAGAGGGGACGGCAGGCACTCCGAAGAGGCTGTATTGTTCAGTGGACCGCTGCAAGGGGAGCCTTTGTGCAGGGGGCTTTGTTCACTATCGGGGGCCTTTCCGAACGACGCGGGCGAGCAGGGACTCGGTCAGGTAGAGAGTGAAAGTGCAGCTACCCTTAGCGAAGCTACGGTTTCTCAGGCGAACGAGGTGAGCGCGTCGAAAGTAGGAAATAACGATGGGCTAATGCAGTTTTTACAGAGGATGGATGAAAGATTAGAAGCGATGAATAGGGAGACTAAAGCGATAAATGAAAAATTGGAAGCAAATAACGAAAGATTAGAAGCAATCAATAGAGATAATAAGGAGAGAGATAAGGAAAATAAGGAAAGATTGGAGGTAATGGATAAGGGAAATAAAGAGGCAATGAGGAAGCTCCACACAGTTATCGATGAGCGTCTGTCCGCAGTTAATAATCGGTTAGATGAGGGGGAGAAGAATCTGGGTGCGGTAAAGCAAGTATGTGATGCTGTGAAAGAAAAAACCAATAATTTGGAGGTACGAGTAAGTGCAATAGAGAGCGATATTACGAAACGTGGGGACGTGTTGCCGGATGAGCGAATCAAAGAGATAGTGGGGGACTTACTTGCAGATAAACAAGGGGCATTAGACAGTGTAGAAGCTCAAGTCACACGGGAGGAAATGGCGCTAAATAAACACAGGGATGAAGTTGCGGTGGTAGTGGCCAGAATGAATACGATTAGCGCAGATGTAGAAAAGATCAGTATAAGAGGCGAAACAGGGTCTGACAGTACGCAGCGAGAGGTTTATGCCGACCAGGAGGAGATACAATCACTGTTACAGTTTAAAGAGGCACAATTAGAAATAAGTAGGAAACATAGTGAAAAACTAGCACAGTTGCAATTAGCGTGCAGTAGCGAAGGTGACACACCACCAGGTAGACTGCAGAGGGAGAGTGAGATAAACTCAAAAGGCGAAAATAGGCAGAAAGAGGAAGACGAATTCAGAGAGTCAGAAGAACGGTTGTGTCAGATAAAACAGGTGGCAGACTCAACTGGGTATAGTCCAAGGCTGTCTCAATTTCAGGACGCATTACCTTCATCGAGGGGACTGCTCCGCAAAACGAAGTTTGTGTATAACTATTTGAGGGACGAGGCTAGAGCGAAAATGCAGGAAGACCTTAAAGACTGTAGTAGCTATTTAAATGAATTCTGGTCGAAAAGTAAGCAGGACCAGGTTACGCAAAGCATATTGATGATGCCAAATCGTAACGAATGTGGTATAAGGGATTCAGTGTCATGCTATCAGGAGATGTTCAGACGAAACAGGTACTTGGATGTGACATACGAACCAGCGGAGTTCATTAGGATCCATATAACGAAGTTGCCAGTGAAATTGCGCAGAGGTATAGTGATGGCAGGCAGAGGCTTAGACGATTCCGCGTCATTTCAACACTTGGGTAATGAGAGCGATATCGTGAACGGAGACAGGTCAGATAGTGTCGAGGGTAGAAACTATCTGAATGACAGGAGAGCATGGAATCCGGGTATTTCTTTCATGTCGTAATAGATTGAAGAATAGGAGAAACTAATCCAACATATCAGCCCTTAATATCTTGCTCTAAAACACATGCAGCTGGCACTGAAAATTGTCTATGTAGCAGACAAACTCAACTAATATGTAGGAATGCAAATACCATACTTCTGATCAGAGAATAAAACGGCAGTAATGGAATCTGTTAGGCTGGGATCTCAGTAAAATTTGCAACTTTTTATTTCGAACAGTAAAGTAAAAGAGCGGTTTCTTCAAAGAATCCAGTTGCTAAAATGTTATGTAATAATGCCAATGAGTCCAGTTGAATTAGTGTGATTCGACTATTGTAGATACTAAACAAGTAATGTAAGAGGTAAACATTGTGATCGAAGTTTTTAAATTAGATGCCATCTGATCTATAGTATGTCATTGTCGTGGTGACAGCTATAATGAAGTGTTGTGTATGGTTGTTCGGAATCTGGTGTTAGTGAAAGAGGCCACTAGCACCAAAGTTACTAACACTTGGGCTGCCCAATTCTCCCAGCTTGTATATTCTCTGCACACATTTAATTTTCGTGTAAGCACGTATTCTTAACTAGCGAATTCTTTATTGTGTATAGTGGACCATTCAGAGTGAGGCGGATTGTACATGAAAATGCTGTACTAATTGAGACGATCAAGGGAAAACAATCTCGGGGGCTTCATCACATTTCTAACATCAAATTATGGAAAAGTTAAGGATAGATCTAAGGTAGGCAATTTATGGTAGATAGTCAGTGTATTTAATTGTGGTGTGTAACGTTGTGCAGGGTCAAATCGAACGTAAGAATTTTCAGGCGGGATGTCAGGAAGTATGACGGAATAGACTGGTCAAATGAGTCATGAACAGGAGTCGACAGAGTGGTGTATGTACGTGTTTTTTTTGTCGTATGAATAAGGATCAAGCAGAAACGACGTGATGATTAATGAGTGAATAAAGATGGTAGATAGAGAAGCGACGTGATAAATAGTAGTGGATAAAGGTGAATTTTTGAGGAGAGAATCGACGTGAAGCAGTGTGAATGATGAAGGGAGATTCGACGTGATGAAGCAGCGGTAAAATAAAGGTGAGTAGAATTGAATAATGTGGAGATGTCTTAGATGTATGTTACAGAGAGGCCTGTGTATGCTGCAATAGAGATTGATGCCAATGGCGAAGGAAGACCAGGAAATGATGGAGTAATGGACGGACGGAGAGCCGAAATACGAATGAAGAGATGAGGACAACTGCACAATGTGAAAGGACGTAAAGGGAGTATGAGACCCAGATGGTGAACGTTGTGGAATACTGACGAAAGATGTAATGTAGGTGTAGATCTAATTCTTAGCATAACAATTGCGATTTGAGAAAAATATTTTTTGTTGTTGTTGAAGCCTCGTACCAGTATAACTAATCAAAACGGTACCAAGAATGTGTACAGCTATTTTTTGCAGGATGAATAATTTGTGTATTTTTTGTTCTTAGATGAAATGTCGCAATTCTAGGTTGATATTAGCATAAAGTGAATGCAGAGGTAAGCCGATGGAGAGAGGTGCCAGAGTGAAAGGACGAATTCGGAGACTGGAAAGCTATCTCCGAAACAGCTTCATGTGTTATGTGGTTGAGTATAAGGGAGCAAAGGTATGGTATGTTGTAGTGAGTGTGGTGGTGTTAAGGTTAACTGACTTCTAAACCTATTCTGTTAGTGTGTTAATGGAATGAATGAGAGGGAAAATGTGATGTCTGGTGAGTGAGAGTCGTAGAGTAGTGTGATCAATGCGCACACTCCTGAAAAGGGGATGCTACCGATCCATAACTAAAAGATTATTGTGTTTTATTGTTTGTTGGGATGAACCTTGATGTGAGGTCAGGATCTGTCATACGTGTCCTAGAAACGTTGTTATATATAATGAAATGTAAAGTATGTGAAGAGATACGAATTTTCAGTCTGTCACAAGCACAGAGGTGCATTATATGTTGTAGATTTAAAGTCACCAGTTTCTAAAATGTTTATTGTGTTAGGATGTTAGAGTAGTTTACTATTTTGTATTGTAATTATGAGTTGTATAGATTGTTTCTTATTCATTTTGTTCTTTATTTTACACCTTCATGTTTTGTATGAGGGACGACAGGTACAAAGAATAGCACGAGTGTGGGCTATCTATAGAAAAAAGGATAGATAAATGTATGTTGTCTGTGTAGAAAACTAGGGTGTATAATTTTATGTTCTTTTTAGAACAAAGATTCTTTTGTTACCAATGTAGCTAATAGATAATACATGTAATCAATGAGTATTTAAATGCTGTATATCCTTTTGTCTGTAATGTTGCGAGATGCACGGAAGATCTGGCTAATTGGGTGTCGTAACGCCCATACCGCTAACGGGCCGAGCTGACGTCACCACGACGACAGGCGACACAGCCGCGGCACTCCCCACTCCATTGTCGGGACGAGGTACACTCCACGCGCCCGCTACAGCAGGTCAACGGCCTGGGGCGACACGCACGTATCACTGGCCATTCATGAGTTCCGCCACCCTTACGACTGGGGAAGGTATCCCGCGGAGGCAACAGCGGGTGGTTTCTTCTGCTCAACGGCGCGCGCAGCGGCGCTACTGCTGAATGGACGGGGCGCGACAGAGCCCGGCGAGCATTTTTTACCTGCAGCTATTAACTTGCACTGGACTGTGGAGCCGTGAAACAAGATGACTGCGACTTTCCATAAGGTGGAAAGTGGAGGACTGGTGTTTCCACATTGTGAGTGGTGGAAAAGATGTTGTCCTTAGCAGACGGGACGATTGTTTTGTTTTGTCTTGACCACTGAATGGTGGGATCGATAAACTTTTGACAATGACTTGTTAAGTGTGCTTTGTGAATGGCATGTGGGACACTTGGTATACTTAGAGGACAGTTGTCGTTTGGTGAACAATTAGAGTGGGACATTGACATTTGCGTCTGTAGTAGGAGACGTTTCTTGGATTGGCGCGGGAATAAGTGCTGTTTGTTGAAACTTACGACTTTTAATTACACCATGAACTGAAAGGACAGAACCGTGGGTAATAGTAGTTGTAGGGCCATTTTTTTTGGACGAACAGTTTCGTGTGGATGGTACTCTGAGAGTGACTATGACATTTGTGTATAATGAGAGATACAGTTTACTGTTCAGTGCGTGTTCAAAATGCCGAATTGAGTGACTCAAAGACTTTCGTCCGGGTAACCATGGGAGAGCTTTGACACCGAGACAGTGGTTCTAGGAAAATTATCAGCAACTTTTTGACCCCAAGAAAATCACAGAATGAAATGTTTCCGTGTGACTCGCAAGATAGGGAATAATGTATTTGTAATTGTGTAAATGTTTTTTTTTTTTATATGTTTCATTCCTGAAGGGACAGCAAGCGTAATTGTATTTTATTAATAATTGTGTTTAGAATAGTTAGTGTTTGTTTTTTGGTTTGTTCTGGGTTATCAAGTTCACGTAGCATGTGTATTAGAATATTTGGTACAATGATGCTTTAACTATTAGCCAGTGGCGTAATACTAACGTAGCGGCTCTTGTAGTATTGATCAGTAAGGTTGTCACAGGGGAGAAGAATTTGCATTGCACAACAAATATCGGAATTAACTGATGTATTTTGATGTCGTGCATGGTAATAATCTTGTTGGTGTTTTGACTGAAGCCACTTATTTCTATTATCACAGTGGTGATATTTCACATTAAAGTGTAACGAAGGCTAGTCGAAATGCAAGTTCTTGTCGTCTATATGTGTGACAACAGAGAAATGAACAGTAGAGTAAGATAAGAGAGCTACTGGTGGATTCAAGCACTTATTGATAAACTATTTATTGCGAGTATTGATCAAAGTTGATGGACTGACTAGCTCAGCAGCAGGTATTTGTACTGATGGATATAGGATAAGGTTAAACTCACTGTCGAGTAGCTGTGGCAATTGTTTAGGTGATGATAGTTAATGAGGTGTGACATGATGTCTTAGACGAACTATATTACGTAACCAGTATGTAACTTGTGGAATATTTTATTGTTTTTCTTCTCAGTTTTTACTTCTCTGTAGGTTTGAGGTATATTTTAGAGTAATGGTATGGAGCCTGACATTCTACGTGTAACTAGTGTACGAATTTTTTTTCTTTTGTTGATTTTGTTTTGTATTTAGACTTTGCTATGTAAGGGTTTTTACAGCGCAATTTATGAATGTCAGATTACTTGCTCTGTGTTTGGACGGTGAGCCATTTAAAATTTCATGAGTAACGAAGATCCCAGTAACTAAAGCAAATTTTTATCTCAATATTATTTTTTCATTTCTATGATGTGATGTTTTATTTGTCATGTGGATTGTTATATATTTGTATGTGTACGTTACTCCGGATTGTGGAGAGTACAATATAATTTGGTCGTCTATTTGAGGTCACCAGGGGCTAAGGTCTCCTCCTGGTTATTTTGATGAATTGCTACGTTTGTTTTAATACAGTTTTCTTAAAAAAAAAAAAAAAAAAAAAATGTTCGGAACTACCCTCGCATTGCAAGGATAGTACCGTGCCATTTTTTTCTGCATGGGTAGCCGGTGATGAAAGGGTACAGTACCGCCCAACATTGAGAATAGGTACGAAATTCTTGTCAGAACAACACATTTTTTGTGTAAAAGTAACTCAATAATTTCAATTAATACAGCGAAGCCGGATACCAGTGTGGGAAAGAATGACAAGTTATTTATTTAATTGATCACATGTGCACTTCCGCAAAATAAATCCCTACATCCCGTTTGGTGAGATCTGTGTGGTGTAAATGAATGAATGTATGGTCGTCTGCTAACCACAGATAGTGAATCGATATGAGCATCTTTGAGTCGATCCTTTGGCTACCTTTGGTGAGATCAAAGAGATGGAAGTTACCAGAGCTTTGGAGCGTCTGAAATGTGGCTGACCAATAAGGTAGCAAGGTGCTTCTCCCACTTCGACAGAGGTGCGAGAGAACCGGAATACGGCCATGTTTCGACTCTGGCGCTGAACCTTCTGCTGTGAAGACCTGTTTTTTGTTGTGCTCCGTAATGAAAGCGTGGAGGCATGGTATGGATGTGGAATACTTAAGAGTAGTTAGAACTAATCATTTCTCTTTCCTAGGATCTTTTGTGGGGAAAATTACAAAGTGAGGCAGGTAATTTTAAAGGGATTATAGTAAACCAACGGTCACAAAGGGACCACGTGTAGTTATAAGTTGAGATACTAGCGTGGGTACAATAAGCTGAAATATTTAAGATTTAATATCGTGTGTACCATAAGCTGAAATATTTGAGAATTAATAGCGTGTGTACAATAAGCTGATATATTTAAGAATTGCGTGTGTATCATAAATTGAAGTATTTAAGAAATATCATTCCGTGTGACGCTGAATTTAAACTCTGAGAGAAAATCAAGGTGAGTCGGCCGTTTTTCCAGCAACGCCACTTGGCTTGCATTGCACGGGAAGACGAGCGTTTATCTCCAGAGTTCACAGTAGGAAACTGGAATTACAAATTGGGGCAGTGTCGAGTGAAACTGGGTTAAATATTGATTGAAGTGGGAAAGCGGAAAATGATGAAGTTGTAACGGTTCTTGTGTATTATTTCAGATTGTTGTATTGGGTATGTCTTGTAATTTGAATATGTGTGTTTTGCATGGGAGTAGCAAGGTAGTTTCGGAAGATTTTGTGGGTATGCCTGTTCCTTCTGCATCGCTCGATCTGGAGGAATGTATCTGGAGAATGATTGTGAGAGGCGAAGTGTGAGGTATAATAAAAGATCCACCATCCGATCCAGGGAGTGCACAGTTGTGGTAGATAGATTACGAGACCGTAGTATGGAAATTCTCTTATGATATTGTCGTAGGTTGTAGAATTTGTGTGTTAATGAATAAATCAAATAGTGAAAAGAAAGAGATTAGTGGCCTATTTCATTAAATTGTATGTTATCATAATGTCCCGAATTTGTATAAAAGCCGTTAAATCAAAGACAAAAAGTAAGTGTGGTATTGCCAGTGCGTAGTGTGCAGACAGAGTTCTATAGTCAGATGCGTGTTTCCGTTGCGTATTATTCATGCAGGAGGATAATTTATAACAAAATCGTAAGATACGAGAATTCATGTTGCTAATCCACTCGCTTGGCAAACCACCCATCTTGCAGGCCTGACTGCTTGATGCCACAGTATGAGAAAGGCAAGTGGGTGCCTCTCACCATAACTAACTTCAAGGTGATTATCTGTTCTGGGCAGCTTCTCCAGGATCTAAATCCTCCTTGATATTCTCCCAGTTCCAGTTCTAGTTGATCTTTACAGCGGTTGTATAGTATTCTTGACATGATCTTATACGTGCAGTCCAAAAGGGAAATTCCTCTATAGTTGTCTGGATTTGATTTTTCTCCTTTCTTATGTAATGGATGTATTATAGCAGTAGTCCAATTTTCTGGTAATTTCTCTTCATTCCAGATTTTTACTATGCATTGGTGTAATGCTATCTTTACTGGTTCTGCTGCATATTTCCAAAGTTCAGCAAACGTTTGATCTTCTCCACTTGCTTTGTAGTTTTTGAGTTCTTTCAAAGCTCTGTAGATCTCATTAATTGTAGGTGGATTTATATTTTCTGCTGGTGTTTTAATTGGGGTTTCTGTGTTTATCTGAAGAAGTTCTGGGGGATCTTCACAATTTAGTAACTTGTTAAATGTTTCTGCTAGAATTTCTGTATTTTTACTATTGCTATGGGCTAGGTTATTATCTTTATCTTTTAACATTAATGTTGGGGGATCATATCTTTGTAATTGTCTGCCAAATATTTTGTAATAGTCTCTTGAGTTTATTTTTTCACTATTTGTTTCTATCATTAGAAGTATATCTTTTTGGTACTGACGTTTAACTCTCATTATTTTTTGTGTTGTCTTCCTTTGTTTTGTGAGTTCCAAATATGATTTTTCTGTTTTCTCATTTTGATGCCTTAACCAGGCTTGGTGTCGATCCAACACTGCTTCATCACATTCATCGTTCCACCACTGGTGTTTTTTCCTTGGATTTATAGGGGCAACTTGTTCAGCTATTTGTTTCAATTTGGGAATTATTTCTTCCAGATCATCTGTTATTTTCATATCCCTGGTTTGTGCTTCATAATCCTCATTTTGTATCAGTTTATGAGGGTCATAGGTTCTCTTCTTCTTCTGGTGGGATGTTTTCTTTGCTAATGGGGTTAATTTAATTTTAATTTTTATCATGTAATGATCTGATCCGGTATCTGTCCCTCTCAGTACTTTCACATTGTAAATTTCCTTGTGGTAATTCTTATCCATGCAGACATGGTCCAGTTGCCATTCTCCTTTTTTCCAGTCTGGATGTTTCCAAGTTTTTAGTTTACTTGGTCTTCTCTTAAAATACGTCGACTTTGAGATCATGTCATGGTTTCTGCAAAATTCCACTAGTCTTATGCCATTTTTGTTTGTTCTTCTTTGTGCTGTCCATTTCCCTATTATGTCTCTATATCTCTTTTCCCATCCTAACTGGGCATTGAAGTCTCCAATTAAAATTTTGATGTGATTTTTATTAATGTTATTCGTCGTTTGATCTAAGAGCTCCCAAAATTTTTCTACCTCTTCTCTGTGTTCTTTTTTATTATTTTTATCATTTGTCGGGGCATGGGCATTTATTATTGTGTACATTTTATTTGCAGCTTTTAGAGTTAATGTTGAGAGCCTGGGAGATTGTGCTTTAAATTCTATTATGGACTCTATTATTTCTTCATAGATATTTAGTCTCGTTTTTTGGTCACTGAAAATATTTCCTGGCTCTTGTTTGCTTTTCTGATTTGAAACTGGTTGTTACGCACAGAGTGATAAAATCTTTGTGTATTTTCGTCCTTTCTAATCAGTATTGTGGTACTTTTGCATTTTTGTTGTTATATGTCAGAGGTGGTGCCAGTGAAAGAAATCTTACGGAAAACTGTTTTACGTGAATAATATTAAAATGAATGGTATCTGGTGATAAAGGTATTTGGTGATAATGGTGTTTGGTGATAATGTTTCAGGTGCTGCTAAGAAAAGGAATCACTTCTGGTAAATGAGCTCTGTGTTTGCAGTACATAGAAGACATAGAAAGATAAACAGCTACAATAGCAACTCCAGAATAGGTCCATTGAAGTTATTTTCCTACTCATTGTTCATGAAATTCTATTTACAGCAGGTAAGTCTGAAGATTATTCTTGACTATGCTTTACACCAAATGTAATGTAAAAAATCTAAGCTACGCTTCAGATATTTCGGATGAAAGTCAAAGGTGTAGCAAGCAGCTTCACCGCATCTTCGAAAGGTAAAATTCCGAAGTGCTAGTCAACTCGCACACAAACTGAGCCCACGTATTCCTCCCGTCGCTAGTGTAGTGGAGAATTGACAACGTAGTGGAATACGTTTGGTAACTGTTTAATCGTCTACTTACTTCCTGGTGTGGTTCAGAATCGTCCTGCAACACTAGTTGCAGTTTCCTTGGTAACTTTTCGTATATTGCGATTACAATGCGTCAGGGCAAGAGCAATATAGTAAAAAACACAATTGATGAAAATATTTTAGTAACACACTAAACAAAATCTCCGCTAAGTTGTGCATTAACCTACCTTTTTCGGTTAAATTTGACCTCCGTGGACTGTAAACATTAATGTCCTTCATATAAAATGCTGAAGGAGAAAATGTCACAACCCCACTTGCCAAGGCAATTACATGAGAGAAATGCGGTTCAAAAACAGAGATGACAGTTTGCTCGCAATCTGGCCTTTGCTTTTACACTGTGTCATACTTACGAGTACACCCTAACTGTATACAGCACCAGCACCACAGATTCACAAGTGGCAAGCAATACTTCCTGTTGAGATTCCCGTGTCCTCTTGTATTGCCACTTCGTGCAGCCGGCTGTTATGTGGTTTCATTTCAGTGATTATAAAATCAAGTTAAAACATGCATTAGGTAACCTAGTCAGCTATTAACAAGGACAAACGCCCTTTGCAACGCCAGCTAAGCAATGTAGGGTGCACCGTGGTTCCAAAAGAACATTAAACACGACGTCCGTTCGCTACCTATTAGAGCTGAGTCGGTGTAGGTTGGGCCATGACCGAGCCGGAAATCACGCCATGCTGAGATTTCCCACACGAGAGGTTTCTTTATTAATTAACCATTCGTCATGTAAGGCCACAGGGCAATTATTTCTTATTGTATTGGAAACTGAACCGTTGAAATATTGATTATTAGGATGCGATCTCACACCTCCCTTTTCGGATTTTTAGACCCTTTTCAATCGATAGATTTCATCGTTCCATTGTTTACCCAAGATTTATAACTAATCAAGATCTCCACGAGCCGCCCGCTGTGGCCGTGCGGTTCTAGGCGCTTCAGTCCGGAACCGCGGGACTGCTACGATCGCAGGTTCGAGTCCTGCCTCGGGCATGGATATGTGTGATGTCCTTAGGTTAGTTAGGTTTAAGTAGTTCTAAGATCTAGGGGACTGATGACCTAAGATGTTAAGTCCCATAGTGCTCAGAGCCATTTGAACCATTCTGAACCATATTTTTTTTTTTATCTCCACGAATGGAGCATGTCTGGGTTCGAATCGTGGTCTAGCACAAAAGTCTCTATCCTGCCATTTCCATTTGTAACACTCTTATACCAATTGCGAGTACAAACTATTATGACTTTCAACCCATCTCTGCGCTTTGTCAACAATAACGGTGGGTACTGGTTTCGACTCTCAGTCAGACACAGAATTTTTCCTCATTTCATTTCAGCTCCAAACACTCGACTCCTACTTACTGGTGCAAAAGGTTTCCATAGTGAACATCTCTTCATGTGTGGCCTAAAACTATTCTATGAGTAGGCTCCTACTACCAATCAGGATAGAATTTTTTTTTCATTGTATTTCCTGTACAGAAACACAGGCGAAATAAAACTATTTGTAACGTCTTTTGTGACTGTAAGTCAACGACTATATACGTTGGGTTTGAATACCGGTAAGCCGGCCGCGGTGGTCTAGCGGTTTTAGGCGCTCAGTCCGGAACCGCGCGACCGATCGAGGTGGCGCAGTGGTTAGACACTGGACTCGCATTCCGAAGGGCGACGGTTCAATCCCGCGTCCGGCCATCCTGATTTAGGTTTTCCGTGATTTCCCTAAATCACTCCAGGCAAATACCGGGATGGTTCCTCTGAAAGGGCACGGCCGACTTCCTTCCCCATCCTTCCCTAATCCGATGAGACCGATGTCCAAGCTGTCTGGTCTTCCCCAAACCAACCAACCAACCGGAACCGCGCGACTGCTACGGTCGCAGGTTCGAATCCTGCCTCGGGCATAGATGTGTGTGATGTCCTTAGGTTAGTTAGGTTTAAGTAGTTCTAAGTTCTAGGGGACTTATGACCACAGATGTTAAGACCCATAGTGCTCAGAGCCATTTGAACCATTTTTTGAATACCGGTAAGGCAAAACTACTTCGTCTCGTCGTTTCAGTTTCGCTCGTCTCACTACTGGTGAATAATTACGGTCTCTAACATTTGACTGTGATTGGATAACAATCTGATTAGGTGCTGGGTTTGAACTCCCTTCAATACTTAAGTTCTACTTCATGTAATTTCAAAATTAAAAGTGCGCATACTTTGTTGGTTGTGATTGAAACAATTTGTAACATCTTCAGTAGTTAGTTAACACGAATAGTAGTTGCTAGATTGGATTCCCAGCTCACAATCCAGTAGGAAAGTTTCGTCCTCTAATTTCAAGTCGAACTTTGGTTTCTGAAGTGTCAATTATTGTAGTAAATTTGGGTGTACAAGCGTAATTGGTGTGTCATCTCTAATAACATGTTTTCTGATACTTCCACTATCGTGGTACTTATTTAAGTCTAGATCGATAGGTCATTCGGATACAATGAAACTGGTATAGGCATGCGTAATCAAATACAGAGATACGTAAACAGGCAGAATACGGCGCTGCTGTCGGCAAAGCCTACGTAAGACAACAAGTGTCTGGCGCAGTTGTTAGATCGGTTACCGCTGCTACAATGGCAGGTTATCAAGATTTAAAAGAGTTTGAACGTAATGTTATAGTCGACGCCCTGGCGATGGGACATAGTATCTCCGAGGTGGCGATGAAGTGGGGATTTTCCCGTATGTCCATTTCACGAGTGTACCATGAATATCAGGAATCCCGTAAAACATCAAATCTCCGACTTCGCTGCAGCCATAGAGAGATTCGGCAAAAACGGGACCAACGACGACTGAAGAGAATCGTTTAACTTGATAGAAGTGCAACCCTTCCGCAAATTGCTGCAGATTTCAGTGCTGGGCCATCAAAAAGTTTCAGCGTGCGAACCATTAAACGAAATATCATCGATATGGGCTTTCCGAGCCGAATGCCCACTGGTGTATCATTAATGACTGCACGACACAAAGCTTTACGCCTCGCCTGTGCCCGTCAGCACCAACATTGGACTGTTGATGAAGGGAAACATGTTGCCTGGTTGGACGACTCTCGTTTCAAATTGTATCGAGCGGATGGTAGCGTACGGATACGGAGATAACCTCATGAATCCATGGAGCCTGCATGTCAGCAGGGGACTGTTCAAGCTAGTGGAGCGTGATCTGTTGGAGTGATATTGGACCCCTGATAAGTCTAGATACGACTCTGTCAGGTGACACATACGTGGGCATCCTGTCTGATCACCTGCATCTATTAATGTCCATTGCGCATTCCGTCGGACTTGGGAAATTCCAGCAGGACGATGCGACACCCCACACGTCCAGAATTGTTACGGATTTATGGTGTCACTTTCCTCCAGCGCTACTTCAGACGTCAGTCGAGTCCATGACATGTCCTGTTAGGTTCTAGTGCGTGCACATGGGGACCCTACACGCCATTACGCAGGTGTACTAGTTTTTTTGGTTCTTCAGTCTAGTAAATTTAAATATTCTAGAAGGAGTGGTGAATGTCCCTTAGCAAGGCGTGTAGCGGATGATTATCTGCTTTTAAATAGAGATATTATGTGTTTAATTATGGTGGATTTCCCCCCTCCAGACGATAGAACACTTGTCTAAGAACTTCGTGTGGCTGCAACCCCAGTGAACATGATCTGATCCTTTTGCAGTATAGCGCCACCACATTTTCATCCTTTACGTGGAAAGTAGATCCACTTTGCTACAGTTATATATATGTTTTCCAGGGTTATACTAAACACCATGAAAACAACACTGGAGAGTTATTTAGGTGATATCGAGGTAGTTTTAGGAAGTCAGTTCAGTCTCCTCATGATTACTTCTACAGTAAATCAAACGACTATAGGCAACCAAATTGTAGCTCATATGTATAATTTTGCACGAGTCTCCTCTGAATTTATTTTAATAAATACAGCTGCAAGTCGGAGGCTATAAGTGATTGCGAGCTTTTGAAAATGTTTACAAATAAGATGAAGCGTGGAAAATTGAGAGATAACCTAAGAAAAAGTTATGTTATTAACTTATTTACAAGTAGCTCCACATATATTTTAGGTGTAATTGTTATGAAATTTATCGATTATAATTTTGACATAATATTGTATTTGTCAACACGGAAAACAATGTACTTCTGGTTTTTTAAATCCGCTTAGAGCGCTGTATGAGCATGCAGGTTGCTACAAACAGATTCGTCCCATATTATCGGAGCGCACCTTCTACAAGTATGAATACGGAAACTGGGGAAACTTTTCTTATGCATTAAAACTAAAAGTTTACCTTGGCATCAGCGGTGACCTATCAGTTTATGTGGTTGCTGGTATTAGCTGCTTCGCTTGGTCAGTTGTTGATTTGACTTCTACCACAATTTTTGAAAATTTATATCTCCCATAAAATGGAGCACGACCGCACTGGAACGTAAACGTGAGATCATTTCTTAACAATGAGCAGCATCATCGATAAATCGACTGTAAAACGAACACGGATCTCGCACTGCGCCAGTGGCATCAAAGGCAGCCACATATGAGGTGCTTTTCCTTTTGGGGTTGTGGGTGGATTCTTTATGACACCCTGTTACATGTGTTCACTTCAAAAATTTGCCGTGATCTGTGATGCAGCAGAGAAGCTACAGTCAATGTTGCAACGACAGACAGTCTAGCAAAAGTATAGAACGAGTTTCGCTGTAGTCGCAGTATTTGTCGTAGGTCTCATAGTAGGTAAATAAAAACATTGATTTTTACGTTATCGTTGAAAGTATCTGAAGGTTGTAGGAGCATTTATGTAAAATATATAGAAGAGGCGTTCAATAACTGACGCGACAGATTTATTTTTCGCTGAATTTCGGTTGAAAAAATGCGAGATTTGTTGTGGGACATTGTGGAATAGTCCCGCTTCAGCCTCTATAGTTTCATGATGTTCCGACGGGTGGCGGCGCTATTCGCTAACGTTCAGAATAGCATCTGTAATGGAAGTGCGTTCCAGAGAGCTGTCCGTGAGATTCTTTTTCCGAAATACCGCAGCATCGCAGACGTTCATAGGCGCTTGCGGATTGTCTACCAAGAACTGGCAGTGAATAAAACCAGCGTGAGACGTTGGGGGAGGCGTCCGTAATCATCGCAACTAGGTCGCGCACATCTTTCTGATGTCCCGCATGCCGGCCAGCCGCACACACTTGCTACTTCTGTAACTTTGGAACGTCCTGACACTCTCGTTCGAGGTGATTGACGGATCACAAACAAACACATCGCAGGTCAACTGGACGTCCCTGTCGGTAGTGCTGACACACTCTTACAGCAGTTGGGGTACTCAAAGCTGTGTGCTCTCTGTGATCCTCACCGCCTAACAGAAGACCATGAAGAGCAACGAAGGACCATCTGTGCGGAGTTGCCTGCTTGTTACGAGGCTGACGGTGACAGTTTTTGATCAAACACAGTGATTGACGATGAAACATGGGTTCATTATTTCGAACCGAAAACAAAACGGCAATGGACGGTGTATCGCCACACCACCTCTGCTCCGAAGAAAATGTTCAAAACTGCATCCTCAGTGTAATATTTCTGGCTTATTCAGCCATCATCTTAGGCTCCAGGAAGCTATTCCCAGGGCAGTGGAGATGCAAGAAGCATAGAGATGGCGCAATGTGGGATGAGGTACCTGTGACAGATGTTAGATTCGGTACCATACCAGTGAGAAAGACCGCCTGCATGATGCTGCTGCTCTGTGATTGGCTGCTGTGTTCGGCGGTAGGGCGCCAAAACGTTAAACTTTAGTTGCTATTATTAATTAAACCGGTCATCCAAATTACTTCATTTTTTTAAATAAACATCTCTCAACAGCCAGCAATCAATCAGTCATTTCAAAATTATTAAAATCGAAGTATTACTAAAACAAAAGACTGATGATATTACTGCCGATGCACTTCGGTCGCGTTCGGGTCACACCTTGCTGGCTTATCGAGCGAAGTGTCTCGGGCAGTCCGGCTCTCCAGTTCTGACCGTTCCAGTAGACAGACATGTTGTCTGTTATAGCAGTATTTGTTTCATCCAATTTTATTTACTACAGTTCCGACCGTCGCTAGGTAGAGACATGTCTGCAATAGTAGTATTTGATTCGTGTAATTTTATTCTCCAGTTCTGACGGTTCCAGTAGACAGACATGTTGTCTGTGGCGGGATGTATTTCATGTTATTTTAGCCAGATATAATGACTGTGGAAAGATATGTTCAATACGCTGTGATCACGAATAGTTTCTCGTGTCTATATCAATAAAAACGCGAGTGGCATCCCAAATGAGTTATAGTTTATTCGTAGCAGCAGTTCCTTGCGAAGTTATTTTCAGCCTCAAGAAAAAGAATCCACGACCTGCGTGCTGTTTTCTGCGCTGGGGACATCATCATCATGAAGACAGCAGGTTAGTGAAGTGTACAAGAACTTATGTATTCCACACAGGGCAGTGGAAACAACTAGGCACCTCTCGTGTACTGCATGCACAGTACAAATGTGCTCAGTGACACGTCATCTGCAGTAATGCAGAGGAGGTAAAGAAGGATGAAAGTATTAACACTATCTCACTTTTATTCCTTTCTGTGGCCGTTATCAGCCAGCAAAGTCTTGGAGACGGTCGTATGAGACTTTGACGGGGTTATTCTGTTTCATGTCCTCCCTTATGAGTGAGAACTGTGAACTCTGAAGTGTGTAGTGCTACCCTCAAAAAAGTGAAGAAGTAACTTCAGCTTATTCGTCACCCCAGAAATGCTAACGAACATCTCTGTTCCCATGACAAGACCTCACACAAGTCTGCACGCCCAAGAGGAACTCACAAAACTTCATTGGATTGTTCATCCTCATTCCCCCTACAGTAAGGATTAACACCTTCCGACTTCCATCTCCTTGAGTCCGTTAAAGGTGCACACCATGGAAAGTAGTGCGACACGTTGGCTCCGACACTGGCCACTAGAATGCTGCCATAGAGATCTACAGACCCTCCCAGTAAAGTGGCGTATGGCCAACACTTTGAAAGGATATTATTTTGAAGGATACGGTTTCGTAGCGAAAAGAATGGGTCATAAATTGGTGTACCGGAATCAATAAAAACAAGCTATTTTAGAAAAGTTGCAAGCTTCCTATTTTCGATTGCAATCAAGACTTTCATGAAAATGGCAAAGGTAGTATTAATGAGACCACTGGGAGGATTTGCGGTCTAAATAACAATAGATTTATTCATTATTCATGTGACAGCACAAAAAATGGATAAAGAAACCTCGCACAAACATTTTTATTTCGGAAACGCTTTCAAAGATCTGCGGTCTATGGTGAACAAAGTGATCAGTTGGGTATGCATACACGACACTAACCGGAACTAATACCTTTGCCCTACTTCATCCATGTGAATCTGTGGTATGGTCCAAAAACTACGCTACAATCACGCATCCATACTGAGCTACTCCATAAAGAAAAATATCATTCCAAAGAGCAAGGTGCTGAGAAGCGTACATTGGAGCTCTACACCTTAGCAGAGAATACTTTACACTCCTAGTAGCCAGGGCGACACACCACGAAGCGCTCGGAGCCTGGAGTCATCGAAGGCAGCAATCTGTTGTTAATGGCGCGCGAATGAAAAATGCAAGTAGGCAGTCTCGCGTTCGGCTAATTCGGAACTCAGGTACTTCCCTATGAGACTCTGAAGCCACAGTGGATTCCAGTGTGCTGGTGGACTCATTTTCTGGTCTCCCAAACCAATTTGACTTCGTGACACGACTATGCGTGACGGAATGGTTAGAAGACCGACTCGAAACAAAAAAACACACCCACGCATCAGCCGTTGTGTGCGTGATTCTAGAAGCAGAACCTTTGAAGGTTCAGATGCTGACTGGCACAGGCTCTAGGCGGCACACTAGCAAAGGACACAAGTCTCACGTTTTAGGTGAAGACCTTCAATTTTTTACTAGCGAAGTGCCAGTACAAGAGAGTCTTCTTCACTTTCTCTCAGCTTTCCTCGCGGCTGGCCTCTGCGACCGAGCGGTTCTAGGTACTTCAGTCCGGAACCGCGCTACAGCTACGGAAGCTGGTTCGAATCCTGCCTCGGACAAGGATGTGTGTGATGTCCTTAGGCTAGTTAGGTTTACGTAGTTCTAAGTCTAGGGGACTGATTACCTCAGGTGTTAAGTCCCATAGTGCTTGGAGCCATTTGAAGCATTTCTTTCCTCGTTAGCTCCGTAGCCTAGCACATTTACATCTTAGATAACTCCCACCTTAGCCCGACCCAGTCACGTGCTGGAGTGTGGCACTCGAAGCTGGGAGACCGCCCCTTGATCAACATACTCAGATTTGGCCTATCAGCGGTATTAAAAACTATTTGGGAGAAAAGGAAAAAAGATTCAGGTTCGCGGCCTCTTTGCCACACATTTGCGCTGTGTATTTTGATAATAGCATGCGCTGGATGGAACCACAGCCCTCCATAAAAAGATCGTTATCTCTCCTGTGGCATCCATTTCGAACTATCCAAATAACGGCCATAAACTCTCTGAAAACCTTGTGTCTTCACAAATATGTTTTGTAGCAGAGTCTTGACGTTTGGGCACCATTGACCTGTCCCACGGAAATTCGCAGAGACACGCAGTCGTCTCATCAGCTTCCTGCCTAACAAGGGCCCATCCTCTGCTCTATTGCCGGTCATCAATTCTCTGTCCTTCGCAGCGGGGACGCCTCGGCGCTAGTGAGCCTACCTGGACGCGGCCGCCGACCGACCGGCGCCATCCAACATGTCTGCACAATGAGACCGAGGAAATCGACACTCCACAATATTTTCACCTAGTTTCCGCACAAAAAACCCTCTCCTCGGCCCTCAGGCGCTGTACGCTTTTACTGTAGTCATTTAAATCGGCACCCAACTACTTTGCACGTAGGTTAAGCTTACCGCTATTCCCTGACTAAGGCACACAAGCAACAGCGTTAACTACTGCCACCGTTTCATCATATGAATGAAGTCAAAATTACTAGCGAAAGCCCACACGAATATCACTGCACAATAGTGCAGAAAGAACATGCGAAAACCACAAGCGAATAACCACAGTGAACAACAATTGCATAAGACGCGATAGCTCAACTGTGTAACCGCACGTGAGTAAAATATCCCAATCGCGGGAAACATCGCAACAAAGGCGACATCGATCGACAAAAAACTCACCACAAATACATTTACTATTGTAATGGTTATATTGTGAACGCGACGTAGGGCCTGCGACCTATCTCTCAGACTTCCCACTTGTTGTTGTTGTTGTGGTCTTCAGTCCTGAGACTGGTTTGATGCAGCTCTCCATGCTACTCTATCCTGTGCAAGCTTCTTCATCTCCCAGTACCTACTGCATCCTACATCCTTCTGAATCTGCTTGGTGTATTCATCTCTTGGTCTCCCTCTACGATTTTTACCTTCCACGCTGCCCTTGATTCCTCAGAACATGTCCTACCAACCGATCCCTTCTTCTAGTCAAGTTGTGCCACAAACTTCTCTTCTCCCCAATCCTATTCAACACCTCCTCATTAGTTATGTGATCTACCTATCTAATCTTCAGCATTCTTCTGTAGCACCACATTTCGAAAGCTTCTATTCTCTTCTTGTCTAAACTATTTATCGTCCATGTTTTACTTCCATACATGGCTACACTCCATACAAATACTTTCAGAAACGACTTCCTGACACTTAAATCTATACTCGATGTTAACAAATGTCTCTTCTTCAGAAACGCTTTCCTTGCCATTGTCAGTCTACATTTTATATCCTCTCTACTTCGACCATCATCAGTTATTTTGCTCCCTAAATAGCAAAACTCCTTTACTACTTTAAGTGTCTCATTTGCTAATCTAATACCCTCAGCATCACCCGACTTAATTCGACTACATTCCATTATCCTCGTTTTGCTTTTGTTGATGTTCATCTTATATCCTCCCTTCAAGACTCTATCCATTCCATTCAACTGCTCTTCCAAGTCCTTTGCTGTCTCTGACAGAATTATAACGTCAACTGCGAACCTCAAAGTTTTTATTTCTTCTCCATGGATTTTAATACCTACTCCGAATTTTTCTTTTGTTTCCTTCACTGCTTGCTCAATATACAGATTGAATAACACCGGGGAGAGGCTACAACCCTGTCTCACTCCCTTCCCAACCACTGCTTCCCTTTCATGCCCCTCAACTCTTATAACTGCCATTTGGTTTCTATACAAATTGTAAATAGCCGTTCGCTTCCTATATTTTACCCCTACCACATTCAGAATTTGAAAGAGAGTATTCCAGTCAACGTTGTCAAAAGCTTTCTCTAAGTCTACAAATGCTAGAAATGTAGGTTTGCCTTTCTTTAATCTAGTTTCTAAGATAAGTCGTAGGGTCAGTATTGCCTCACATGTTCCAATATTTCTACGGAATCCAAACTGATCTTCCCCTAGGTCTTTCCTCTATGTTCTCTGATATTCTCTGCTCGTAATGCATACTCAAATTACTAAGGAGCGTCACAGGAAGTACTGAGCTCCACATTACGACTATCAACTAATACTTGTTTTGCTGACGGAAGTTTGTTGTAACAGTGTCGTATGATTTCACCGGTAGAGCATGGTACGACAAGATACTGGTTCTTGTTAATCATTGCATCAAGGAACCTGACTGGGCTTTTCTACCCTAAACTCTCGAAATCTTTGCAAACAATCATCTCGTACTTTATGCGCTCTTGCGTCTCATTCGACCAATAGATATTTAGGAAGCTGTCCTTGAACTCCTGGTAACTTCAAAATGTCGCTAATATTCCGGGCATTTTCTCCACCGCTGACCCTTGTAAGTGTCCGCAGATAAAGTCTAATTTATATTTTAAATCCCAATTTGGAGGTAAAGAGAGGTCATATTGTGATAATGAAGTAAGTGGTTGACTAAAATCACCCTTATCTCGTAAAATTTCTAATTTTCGGACTTGTGAGAAGTATTGAAAATCAAGTGGCTTCGAGAACATGTGACGTTCATCTCACCATGTCCTCTGCTCGCTGCTGCCGGTATGCAGTAACCCGTCCTGTCGGCATTTGTTTCTCGTTCTGTTGCTCTCGCACTTGGCTGCACTTGAATTTGCTTCCTTAGCACCTCGTCCAATTTCCTCTCCATAAACACGTTGATAGCTTCCTGTTGAGATTTGAACGAAAGGAGAGTCCGGACCTCTTCATTCTCGTTCACTGGAGTTGCAGTTGTCAAGTCCGAACCAGTCCCTAATGTGCGCAATTCAAATTAGTCCATGGCCGCTGTCATATGAATATCCGTGGCTTCACGTATTTTCGTGTCGATGCGTTGCTCCGCGTCATTTTGCTGCTTTTCCACGGTTTTGATCTTCTTGTTCAAATAGATTACTGCCTCGCGTCCTTGCAGTTTTGTTCGCTTACTCGTTTTCAATGCGTCAGCTTCAACTCGTCTTGCGAAAGTGGCTACTGTCATGGCGCTCTCTATCGTATTCTTAGCTTGATTGCTTTGGTGTTTACGTAGGTTTTCCTGGATTTTATTCGCCCATGACTCGTGTTCCTTCGCATCTGATTTACCTGAGCACCGATATAGTTCTTGCTAACACCGTTCAACAGCAGTACCTCCCTACGTTCAAACTGTGCCTCCACCGTTTCATTGCGCTCTTCGTCCATGACGTATTCTTTCTTTTCATGATCCCAGTATACTTGTCTCCGTGCTCTACTTCTCGTTATTAATCAGATTCTCTATCCACAACAAACTTTAATCATCCGTACAACATGTGGACAACCGTATTATCTAACTCAGAAGTTACACGCAGTACAATACAATGATGTCAAAAAATAATTACCAAGGAAGTTTGCATTCTGAGAGTATGACAATAGTGCACTAGATCCAGAATCAACAAACAACCGAATACCAAAATAAATACAATAGTAAACAACACAAAAATAATACGAGAACGCCGTTAGCAAAGACGGAAAAACGGTCGACAAATGACACAGAAGTAACTTACACAAATCCACTGTAAATAATACAAATAAACACAAAACCAACAAAATCAGAGAACTAAGTATCTACAACATACTAATGAACTATGTTTTTCCTTCTTTTTTTTTATTTCCTCATAATATGGACCTGTTTGGCAAGGACGCAAAATGGCAGCATCACAGTAGTGCCAAGGACCTAGATCAGGGGCGGGCAAACGTTGCACGCGGCTCATGAGCGCACAGCGCTGCACGTGTGCTGCTCGCGTGCAGGCGTCGACCGTGGCTGTGGAGACAGCCGGCAGGTTACGGCGGTGTAGTGCCAGGCTAAGCTGCGGACGTCGATGCAAAGCGAGCACTATGTAGTGAACGTTGTATTTCAAGAAACGGAGAAGCGGAGATTTGCTATTTTTTAAAAAGTAATGGGAGAATCATTTTTTCTTTGTGCAAAAACGTGAAAATTCGAAATGTTTAATATATGGCAGTATTCTCGCTGGTCAATGGAAGTTTAGTATTGAAGGTCATTATAATAAATTTCACAAGGACGAGTACAATTTATTGTCGGATTCTGAGCGGATGGGGAATTGACTGAGCTTAAGAAGAGCGATCTGACGATACCTGATGAATCTGTCGTAGTTGGCCGGCCGGAGTAGCCGAGCGGTTCTAGGCACTACAGTCTGGAACCGCGCGACGGCTATGGTCGCAGGTTCGAATCCTGCCTCGGGCATGGATGTGTGTGATGCCCTTAGGTTAGTTAGGTTTAAGTAGTTATACGTTCTAGGGGACTGATGACCTCAGAAGTTAAGTCCCATAGTGCTCAGAGCCATTTGAACCATTTTTGAACATTCGTGACTGGGCTCGGCTATTGACAGCAGTTAAGTTGAAAAATGGCTCTGAGCACTATGGGACTCAACTGCTGAGGTCATTAGTCCCCTAGAACTTAGAACTAGTTAAACCTAACTAACCTAAGGACATCACACACATCCATGCACGAAGCAGGATTCGAACCTGCGACCGTAGCGGTCTCGCGGTTCCAGACTGCAGCGCCAGAACCGCGCGGCCACTTCGGCCGGCAGCAGTTAAGTCCCATAGGGCTCAGAGCCATTTGAATTTGTCGTAGTTGCTGTTGTCACGAGAGATCTGCGACTTTCTCTCGTCATGTCTCTCATCTAACTGATGTAACATTTTATGGAGCACTGTTTTCAGGTTTTCAGGACGCCAACAATAATAGCTCAGCGGTATGTGCAAGTTATAAGACTGCGCTTAATATAGCGAGAGCTAGAAAACCGTTTGCTGAATTAATAAGTCTCGGTTAAGAGCAAACGTAAGTGATGAAAATTTACGGAACTGTTTGTGTTTGTCTGTAGGTAGAAATTTTGTTCCAGATATTAAACGTATTGTAAACTCCACCTGTGATAATTAAATAAAACGTATCGTAGGTAATAGGTACTCTTTCAAACCATGATTTCTTTCAAGCACTCCTACTAACCTTATTCATTCACTCAATAAAGAAAGCTAGGAAACAAAACGCATTACAAAGGAAGGAGCAGACAGAAGGTATGGTGGGGATGGGAGATAAGCGGGTGGCCAGCTTGCCCCTGTGTGCACGCGGAACACCTGTTAACTGCACGCGTACAAGTGCACCGCACATGTGCAGGATTCCTGCCCGCCCCTGACCTAGATTCTGGCAGCGGTTTGCCAATTGAAAGCTTCCTACTTTCGATAGCAATCAAGACTTTAAAGAAAATTTCAAAGGTAATGTTAATCAGAACACTCGGAGGAGTTGCGGTCTGAATAACAATAGATTTCTTCATTCTCAACAAGACTAAAAAAATGGCTAAGAGAACGTCACACAACATTTTTATTTGGCAAATGCTTTCAGTGATATGCTGTCTATGGTGAACAAAGTGATCAGTTGGGAATCAGTACACGACACTAACCGGAACTAATCGCTTTACCTGACTTCATGCGTGTGAATCTGTGATATGGATCAGAAACTACGCTAAAATCAAGCATTTATACTCTACTATTCCATACAGAAAAATATGGTTCCAAAGAACACGGTGCTGAGAAGCATATACTGGAGCGTTACGCCTTAGCTGAGAATACTTTACGCTCCTGCTGGCCTGTGTGGAGCACCACGATGCGTTCGGTGACCGCGGTCATGGCCGGCAGCAATCTGTTGTTAGTGGGCGCGTCCGAGAAATGCAAGTACGCGGTCTTGCGTGCGACTAATTCGGAACTCAGGTACTTCCCTATGAGACTCTGAAACTACAGTGGATTCCAGTGTGCAGGTGGACTCATTTGCTGGTCTCCCAAACCAATCTAACTCCGTGCCACGACTATGCGTGACGGAATGTGCAAAATGGTTAGACGACCGACTCGAATCAAATAAATACACCCACGCAGCACTCGTTGTGTGCGTGATGCTAGAAGCAGAGCCTCTGACGGTTCAGATGCTGACTGGAACAGGCTCTAAGCGGCACACTAGCAAAGGACACAAGTCTCACCGTTTAGGTGAAGACCTGCAGTTCTTTACTAGCGAAGTGCCAGTATAAGAGTCTTCTTCTCTTTCTCTCAGCTTTCCTCGCCACCTTGGTAGCCTAGCACCTTAACATCTTAGACTACTCCCACTTCAGCCCACGTCAATCACTAGCTGGAGCACGGCACTCGAAGATGGGAGACCGCTCCTTGCTCTGCATACATAGATTTGACCAATCAACGACTTTAAAAATCACTTGGGAGAAAAGGAAAAAGGATTTAGCTTTGCGGCCTCTGTCCCACACATTGATGCTGTGTCTTTTGATAATAGAATGACATGGATGGAACCATAGCTCTCCATAAAAAGACCGTTATCTCTCCTTTCCAAAGAACGGCCACAAAATACCTAAAAAAATCGTGCCTTCACAAATACGATTTTTAGCAGAGTCTGGACGTGTGGACGCCACTGACCTGTCCCACGGAAATTCGCAGAGACACACAGTCGTCTCATCAGCTTCCTTCCTAACAAGGGCCCATCCTCTGCTTTATTGCCAGTCATCAATGATGCGTGCATAGCAGCGGGGATTTCTCAGCGCTAGTGAGCCTACCTGGACACGGTCGCCGACCGACTGGCGCCATCCAATGTGTCTGGACAATGAGACCGAGGAACTCGGCAGTCTGCAACGTTTTCACCTAGCTTCTGCAGAAAAAATCGCTCCCCTCAGCCACTGTACGCTTTTACTGAGGTCATTTACATTGACACCCTGTTACTTTCAACGCCGGCAAAGCTTACCGCTAATCCCTGATTAGAGCACACAAGAAAGAGCGTTAACTACTGCAAACCATTTCAGCATAAGAATGAAGTCAGATCGTATCCAGGTATAACAACCAAGTAATAAAGATCAGCTTCCCTAAGAATGTTATGCAGTATAACAGCGTATCAGAAATGAAAATGCCTTGCAATCTCTCAAATTGTTGCATTAACTTAGTGAACGCCCCTCATATTTTTTTTACAATCTGATGGTAATTACGAAAATAGGTAATTACTAGTTCATTATCGTAGATACAGAGAGGAGAAGTAATGCAGTTTTCCGTTAATTATGTGATAGTGTGATCTCTACTTTGTGTCCTTTCAGGAAAAATTTCTAACAGCTTGCTCATATCAGTTTCATTATACTGATATGGACTGCACAGCATTTATTTTTGCATGTTTTCTCATTTTTACAATATCGTTTGTCTGACTCTGGAATAGGAGATGTACAGTATTTCGCATTCGTAAATACAACATGTAGCACAATAAGCACTACAGTCCACTCAGAATCTTCGCAGGACGTACTGCCAGCCTATGCACCGCCTGAAGTTCAAAAAAAAAAAAACTTCATGTTTCAAAAAAATGGTTCAAATGGCTCTGAGCACTATGAGACCTTACATCTGAGGTCATCAGTCTCCTAGAACTTAGAACTACTTAAACGTAACTAACTGTTACGACTTCTGGCACCACTTATTAGTTCAGACACAGTGGCTACCCCAAAGGCTGAGACGTCGTGGAGTTTTACAATTATTTATTGAACTTTCTTTACAATTTCTCCCTCGTCGTCACTGCCCAGCCCTGAAGATCACTCTGCCTGGCTGCTGCTGTGTAGATTCTCCGACAATGCGCGCCGCTGATCGCATTCGGGATCCTCAGGCCCCTAGGGCTCCGCTGAAGCCAGGATGCCCTGTGGTGGAGATGAACTCGTCTCCGCTCGAGGTCCCGTCATGGACGGACCATACGCTGTGGGGCCAGGTAGCCGTGAAGTCCAGGCGTCAGTCCCCGGCGACACCTGTGACCAAGATCACGCTGCGGCCGGCCCTGCTGGATGTTCTCGCTATAGTTAGTCAGCCATGGTGCCGACCAAACTCGGACTGACCTCCAGAGCTGAAGTTGACATCTGGCGGCAAACGGATGACTCCTGGAAGCTGGAACAGACTTCTGGAATCGTCACCTATGAAGATTGAACATTTGGACACGGACCACGTCCGTCCTTAGATCCCAACTGCTTCCTAATGGCTTCTGTCTGCGCTCCACTATTTATATCCGGCAGTAGGACGTTTTTTAACCTCGGTGGTAGCTTTCTGTTATAACTCCCGCAGTATATTGCAGCGTAACTTAGCGTGCTGGCCTCACTTCCCCTTACTCAGCACTCTCCAGGCTTCGCTCTGCGCTCGGTCTGTGTGCGTCCTTGCGTCAGTCTGTTGGTGGACTGCTACTGGCAGCAAGGCTATCTGTGCCTGCCTACTTCGCAACGCCTCGTTCGCCGGCGTGCCTCTGTTTTGCCATTCTCCACTGCGTGAAGCAACGCCTACTACATGTGGCCGCAACATAACACACATCCATGGCCGAGGCAGGATTCGAACCTGCGACCGTAACAGTCTCGCAGTTCGGGACTGAAGTGCCTAGAACTGCTCGGTTACCGCGTCCGGCCTTCATGTTTCATCATTGTTCCAAAAAATTCATCACCATGTATACAAACACCTGCTCCAATAAAGACGAGTATATAATAGAGATGGGCAGCACCGGATGACGTTCAGAAACATTAATAGCGCCTTGGACCTACGTTCTGAAATTTCGGTAGTAACTATCGGTAATTTCTAAAGCGCTGATGAAAAGTGTTCTAAGCGAACCGTGATTAAACGAAAATAATGAAAGAGGGAGCAAGCACTGTGAGTAAACGATGGTGTCGAAGTCGTGAGTAATGAGATCAAATGTGGTCCTATAATCCAGTTTAATGTTTTCCTGACTTTTCCAAAATCGCCTAAGGAAAATGCGAGGATGGTTATTTTGAAAACGATACGTTCGACTTATTGTCCTGTCTTCACTATAAAGAGTTCGTGTTCTGTCTCGCATGACCTCATCGTTGACAGTATAATAAAGTCGTTTGCTCTTTAAACCCTAAGAAGCAGCGGAAGCTATTAGCTGCGTAACGTTGTAACAATTACAGATGTGGACGCGGTAAACTAAACCTATCGATGAGTGTTTGCCGAAAAATTACGGTCCATTGTTTTCTTGATTTAATGATGCACATCGCTCAAAATTCACAAAGCAGATCTCCCTCAACTTCAGGTAGCGCTCTGTTCTACAAAACGACGATATGTGCCCTCGCATGTTACTTGAGATGGATGTAATTATGATGATTGAAGGTTCGCGGGAGGAAGTTGAATTTAATTAATGTTGGCTCTTAAAAGCGGTGTCAGCATATGAACCACCGGAGCGGTTTTCATTTAATACAGCCGCACCGCAGCGCTGCGCATTGCGGGCTGCCGCCGCAGGCGGAGCACGTCGAGAAGTTGCAGTTCCGCTGGGTAACCCGCCGGCCGGTCAGAGTCGCAGGCTGGCCAACTGCTCGGGGGTTCCCCTGGGCGCGCAGCGGATAACGGCTTCGGAACGTGCCGCGTAAATGGATCAGCTCGCCCGCCGTGCTGCCACTCATCCCGCAGACCTGGAGCGGAGCTCGGTCTGCAGCTATGATCAGGAATGCCAACAGTTGGTCCGTCATGACTGTTTATTGTGTATCAATAACAGAAAGTGGGTGTTTGAGACTAAATGCCGCCTGTTTGTATTTCAAGTCAGCATCTGTGTTCCCCTCTAAACACTGAGAAGTAAGTGGTTGGAAAATACTTATTCCAGCATTGATCACTACTTGTCTAATTTTATTTACACACGGACTAGAGAAAATGACCCTATAGTTCCATTACAGCTATAATTTCCATTACTTTATTCTCATTATTACCACATGAAATGTATGGAATAGGTAAGTGTATTGACCTTCAGCCCCATATACCAGTTCATCGAATTGGCCCAACGCAATTCCACAAGAGATGATCACTTTTCTTCCAACCGATACCACTCAAAATTTCTGATCATTTGTAATATACTTTCGTCTTATCAGTCACTGTGCTAGCAGAGCGTTTATTTTTGGCTGTTTGTTTAATACGTGCTGCATGCGAGCAGGAAATCTTAATACACTGCACTAGCATCTTGAAAACAATCTCTAAGACGGATACACTTAAATTTTTAGAATACTTCGGAAATGTCTGTGTGTAGAATTTGCACCAATTTCACAAGTCTTCGCACGACTGCATGTATTCCTCTGACTTCAAGCGTTCCATAAGTTTACTCTTTACAGTGTTTCTTGTACTAACGCGTTTCTTCAGTTATTAATGCATACCGTCTTGTGTTTCGCCACATTTAAAGAAGTGTTCCTTTTCTCCAAAGTTTAGAGAGAAAATCACCTAAGATTTGCCGATCTTGGATATCTTTGGTGAAAGCGGGGACCATGTTCTGCACAATTATGTCGTAAGTACTAGTATATCTACACAAATATCCCAAGATGATACTTTCGTAAAAATGAAGGCATTTCGGCAAACACAGTACTACACAATAATGTTTCATATAGTAGGATGTTAATAGTCCTGCGGCAGTTCTTGTTGTCACATCACATTAAATTTTTAGTGAGATTTCACCAATCAACATTGTGCTCCGTTTTCCATTAATCATGAATTCTTTATCACTTGATTTCTGTAATGATAAATTTTTTGCGTAACCTTGTTATCAATCGCCAACGTCCTTGCCGCATTCGTAACAACGGTTAACGTCAAGTCACCGGGGTTAAGCACTGTCGGGGTTGGCCACCATTTGGTGGGTGACATCCATGTCTGCCAAGTGTTCTTGGCAAACGGGGTGTACTCACCCCCTTTTGAGGGCAACTGAGGAGCTATTTGACTGAAAAGAAGGGGCTTCGGTCACGAAAACTGATAACAGCCGGGAGAGCGGTGTGCTGACCGCATGCCCCTCCACATCCGCACCCAGTGACGCCTGTCGACTAATGATGATACGACGGTCGGTCGGTACCTTCGGGCCTTTCAAGGCCTTTTCGCAAGGAGCGTTTATTACAAATCGAAAGTCTGATAAACTGGCTTTACACTCTATCGAGCCAAAACATAACGACCACTACCCACCGAGAGATTGAATTTGTCTGGTTACCGACACGTTACACGGAAAGTAAACTGAGTGTACAAAACTGAAGGGCAAAAGCAACTTTCGGATCATCTGTCACTCCCAAGAAATGTAGCTGTATGAAACATGCACCATACCTAGAAAGAACCGCTACGGTATAGCACAGAAGGTAAAAGAAATAAATAGCAGTGTTACGAATAGAAATTCGAAGACAATAACTACACCGAATTCCCCACGATTCATAATGGCCTCAAGGACATTACAAAAGGCGGGTCAGCGTTCTCAGCAGGGAGTCTAATCACCTCGGATGAATATGTATGCTCTGCAGCATTCACCCGTGATCCATTCCTCCACCAGAGCGGTTAACTACTGTTGGACGTGATACAAGTCGGGGAAACGGCCAGAGCAGCCCATTCGCTGAATTTTATTTAATTTTAAGGGCTGATTCTCCTGTACAGTCCGATGCGCTCGAGTAATGTCATCGTTAAAAATGGATTCAGGGCCTGGAGGAATACTGTGCCACAGTATCGTTGACCGGTGAGAGTACCATTTTCAAAGGTTTGGAGCTCAGAGCACCAATGCAATATTAGGCCTCCCCACACCATAACACATAGACCTCCAAGGTGATGACGTCCAAGGTGATGACTTTAGACTATGCTGGATGCATCGTCATATAGCGAGAGACGATAACACGAAACTCGCCTAGGGACATGGTCTAACATAACTGTTTTGGATGGTCAATTTGTTAACGTGTGTGGAGGCATAATGTTGTATGAGCGTAGTGATTTCCAAATCTGTAAACATGGTTCATTTACCGGTCAACATTGTTGTGACACTATACTCCTTCCCCATTTGCTTCATTTTGGAGTACATTCGGCCCTGATTTCATTTTTTAGGATAACAATGCGAGAGAGCATCGTATAGAGCAGGTAGAATAGCTCCTGGCTCGAGAGGATATTCTGCGAATGGACTGGCGTGTCTCTTACACCGAGCACGTGTGAGATACGTTGCGCAGACGTACTGCAGCACACTCACATGCACTAAGGATCATTCAGTAATTGTCAAACGCGCTGTGGGAGGAATGGAACACCCTGCCCCAAGATTTCCTATCCCACATTGTGGGAACATGGGCATACGTTGCCGTGCGGGCGCTGAGGTCACATTCCCAGTTGAAGAGAATGTCTCATGTTTTGTTATGTGCAGGGAACATTTCACTGTAATTATTATCTATGTGTAAAAGTGTCCTTTCTGTTCGTCTCGCCCGCCGGAGAGACCGAGCGGTTCTAGGCGCTACAGTTTGAAAACGCGCGACCACTACGGTCGCAGGTTCGAATCCTGCCTCGGGCATTGATGTGTGTGATGTCCTTAGGTTACTTAGGTTTAAGTAGTTATACGTTCTAGGGGACTGATGACCTCAGAAGTTAAGTCCCATAGTGCTCAGAGCCATTTGAACCATTTTCTATTCGTCTCATTGCATATTTCTTTCAGTTATCTTCTGTACTGTTCTACAGCAGCCCTTTCAATGTAATGTACCAGGTTCATCGACCCAGGTTCCTGTCAGTGACACAGTGTAAGTAGCGTGAATGTAAGGACGCTATGTGCAAGAAGCATGAAGCGCCCTTTGAATGTATCCTTATAGCTAAAAGAGCCACGCGCACTTTGAATAAGTAAATGCTATTTGACACTGAAATCAATATAAAAGATAGGGTCGCCACCAACTCTAGCCACACGACAAAATGGGGTAGCACTGAGTCGGAAAATTACTTAATTTATTAATAAGAAAAACTCACAAAAGAACATTCATTGTAAAGTCATTGATAAAGAATGGGATGTAGTTATTAATATGATCCAGGCATTCTTCCCGTGAATCAAATATTGAGTAAAGTAAAGAGGGCGTGAACACCATGCGTAAGTGCAGCCTGCAGCAAGATTCGTGAAAACACAATCTCTTCCAGAGCATTTGTTTCAGATAAAAAAAGGGACACTAATCACTACACCTGTGCACATGGAAACGCTATCGGTGGGCCAACAAGGAAAACTACAAGGTAAATGGCGAAGGTAACGGCGACGTAACATCGGTACACAAGATAAGATTGAAGGCAAAATTATTTATTCCTTAAAACATTGATGTAGTGCATCTATAGCCTGCTGTTGCATGCTAACTATGTACAATTGTTTGTGAAATACGACACGTTTCATAACAGACTCGCGGGCCCACTCGGTCCGCGGAGACAATTTCTATGGACTGTGGCCAAATTTTAATCACATGAGACAAAGAAAATTCACAAATACACAAAAATTACCAAGATCCGGAAAAGATTAGAAGCATACACACACAATTGTAGGCACATAAACATTCACACTGAACCGAGGGCACTTCAACATATGCAACTCCTTTGTGCTGCGTTCCCCTCACGGATCAAAGTCAAGACTGCATTGGGAATCAAACTGAAAGTCTACAGAAGCCTTGCATTCCCTGCTGCAACCCAGCAAGTAAATCTTTATAAGACGAAATTCGAGACCAAAATCTAAAAGCTCCCCTCTCTATGTGACAACGCGCCACGCGGTCAGTCCAACTCACCCTTCTTCGACTGGAGCACAGCTGTGTACGCTTCCCGTACCGGCGGCAGACTGCCTCCCGCTTCTCCAGCCTCTTCCACGCTCCGCGTGGACCGGAAAACCCCAGGATGCCATTTCCGCCACCAACCTAACGCAGGTGGATTTCTTACAGGTAGCGGAAACCTCTTTGCCGACTTGACCACTACGAGAGTTGGCAATGAAAGGTGGCTACAGGACCCTTTCATCACCCCAAACGTCCCGGAGAAGACTGTGCCGCGAATTTTCTCGCCATGCTAGGAGATTCGCCAACAGTCTTCGAAACAAACATACCCTAACGAGTAACAATTGCAACAGTAAACAGCAGCACAAAAGAGTTGATTAATCTCTTATATCCAAGTGAGCTTTATCTGACCTTAGTCAATAATTGTGACCTCATGCGGTCCGCAAAGCAAACAGAACAAATTAAATTAAGCGTGATATCCTACGCTAACATCATGTCATCTGACCTACTACGACCACAACCATGAGATATTATTTTAAAATTGCCTTAACCAACTATCAAAAGTTAACATAGAGACATAGGTGAACAGGTACATAATATATATAAATATATAAACAAATACACTCCTGGAAATGGAAAAAAGAACACATTGACACCGGTGTGTCAGACCCACCATACTTGCTCCGGACACTGCGAGAGGGCTGTACAAGCAATGATCACACGCACGGCACAGCGGACACACCAGGAACCGCGGTGTTGGCCGTCGAATGGCGCTAGCTGCGCAGCATTTGTGCACCGCCGCCGTCAGTGTCAGCCAGTTTGCCGTGGCATACGGAGCTCCATCGCAGTCTTTAACACTGGTAGCATGCCGCGACAGCCTGGACGTGAACCGTATGTGCAGTTGATGGACTTTGAGCGAGGGCGTATAGTGGGCATGCGGGAGGCCGGGTGGACGTACCGCCGAATTGCTCAACACGTGGGGCGTGAGGTCTCCACAGTACATCGATGTTGTCGCCAGTGGTCGGCGGAAGGTGCACGTGCCCGTCGACCTGGGACCGGACCGCAGCGACGCACGGATGCACGCCAAGACCGTAGGATCCTACGCAGTGCCGTAGGGGACCGCACCGCCACTTCCCAGCAAATTAGGGACACTGTTGCTCGTGGGGTATCGGCGAGGACCATTCGCAACCGTCTCCATGAAGCTGGGCTACGGTCCCGCACACCGTTAGGCCGTCTTCCGCTCACGCCCCAACATCGTGCAGCCCGCCTCCAGTGGTGTCGCGACAGGCGTGAATGGAGGGACGAATGGAGACGTGTCGTCTTCAGCGATGAGAGTCGCTTCTGCCTTGGTGCCAATGATGGTCGTATGCGTGTTTGGCGCCGTGCAGGTGAGCGCCACAATCAGGACTGCATACGACCGAGGCACACAGGGCCAACACCCTGCATCATGGTGTGGGGAGCGATCTCCTACACTGGCCGTACACCACTGGTGATCGTCGAGGGGACACTGAATAGTGCACGGTACATCCAAACCGTCATCGAACCCATCGTTCTACCATTCCTAGACCGGCAAGGGAACTTGCTGTTCCAACAGGACAATGCACGTCCGCATGTATCCCGTGCCACCCAACGTGCTCTAGAAGGTGTAAGTCAACTACCCTGGCCAGCAAGATCTCCGGATCTGTCCCCCATTGAGCATGTTTGGGACTGGATGAAGCGTCGTCTCACGCGGTCTGCACGTCCAGCACGTACGCTGGGCCAACTGAGGCGCCAGGTGGAAATGGCATGGCAAGCCGTTCCACAGGACTACATCCAGCATCTCTACGATCATCTCCATGGGAGAATAGCAGCCTGCATTGCTGCGAAAGGTGGATATACACTGTACTAGTGCCGACATTGTGCATGCTCTGTTGCCTGTGTCTATGTGCCTGTGGTTCTGTCAGTGTGATCATGTGATGTATCTGACCCCAGGAATGTGTCAATAAAGTTTCCCCTTCCTGGGACAATGAATTCACGGTGTTCTTATTTCAATTTCCAGGAGTGTACAATGATGCAAAATCATTATCACGAACCAAAGCAGTAGCATCTGGTGCTGACATATATAAAAACATGCAAGTGAAAGTGCAAAATACAATATTCACAACAAATACAGTGATACAAAATCATTAATGAACCCAATGGTATGACAGCTGGTAAATAATCACCTATGGAAAATAAGACATGAGTACAAAAACACATCCAGAAATCAACTCGTTGACACGCTGTCATTTTTCAGTTTCGCCACATGGTTGTTTCACTGGGTATTCTCTTTAGGTGCTGGGGTGGGCGTCTCTTCTAAAGGCGACTTGGAGGATAAGCTACTAGGGGACCACAACACTGAACTGGGGAGTTCGCAGCGGCGTTGATTGTAACGTCCGTTGTAACCCAGGTTGTTCATCCTAGACAGCACCCCGCGACGTTGCCTCGTGCCCGTTTCCACCCTCTGCGTCCATACCGTGGGATGGTTCGGCGCTGCAGATTTGCAGGACATCGCCACTTGTGGGCCCTGCCTCATCATCGAGAAGGTTGTCGTCCGTGTGTTGTGGAGGAATGTGTTTTACCGACACACGCCCCCGTCTCCTGTCGTGTCAATGGGGAGACACGCGCTCTTCTGCGTCGCATCGAGGTCACCGTAAACTCGTGCGGGTGTCGGGCTTGAGACCCGCTTATCACCCCTTTGCACCGTCTCAGCTGATGCGTCAGTGGTGGGACCCGCGTCCCTCCGGGCAGTGGGCGTTACCTCACCGCAGCAGCCGTCTGGACTAGCGGCGCTCAGGAATCGGCGGCCTCGCCTGGTGTGCGTCATACTTTCCCTTTCGCTTGTCAGATGACTAGCGTATGGGGTGGAACGCCGGCCATCAGCTGGCGCTGCCGTGTTGACACGCCTGCGGGCTCCGGTGTGAGCCTGCGCCTGGGGGAAGACCAGCATCCCCTCCCCTCTGACGGGGAAACAGCTGTGACCGCTCGCCGCATCACTGCTTCGCCGTTGATACCAGGGTTCGGCAACGCCTGCCGGTGGACCAAGCCCTGTGCTTTCTGAGGCGGAGGCTCCCTAGGCGGCCTTGCACCCACTTAAGAACGGCGCTCACAGGGATCGTTACAAAATATCATGTGTACAGATTACCACAAAATCTTCGGAGTTTATCACTCCTGATCAATACATGGAATAGTGCCCAAAATTAACTTGACAAAAAGGGCCTTCTTAACATTACTAATAAGAAGAACAACGAAGAAAATTAAATAACCAATATTCAAACAAACAAAAAATCCTTTTTATAAAATATAGTTCCAGCATTACATCTGCTGTCAATCATTCAGGGTAGATCTTGTACAAGGTTTGGTCAGGATTTGGATAGGATTTGGCGCCGCTGCTAGCTACAGACACAAAACTCTACCTACTCCTAACTACGCTCTCACGCATAATCTACACAGCTCGTACTAGTCACCATCACCATATAGCCCGACTACAATTCCCACATATAAACAAAATATTCCTTTCAACACCAATACCCATATCGTTGTTCATTGACTGCTCCTCCAAGGTTTGTAGAACATGTTTGCTGATCTGTGAAAAATTTCCGAGACTTCTTTTCTATGGACATTGCATAATAAAAGTTATGATTAATGAGACACAGAAGGTTCATTCAAGTCACATCTGAAATGGTAAATGTTTCAACATCTATTCATCAGCCTAATGCAAAAGGTCAGTGGGCATAAAAATGGCAATAAAAATCATCCTATCCTATTAGCAAACACATAAACACTTCGTCCTATAAGTACATAAAAAAATACTGTCAAAAGAAATCCATTGTCCAGGGCCATGAGTACCCAACTTACTGCTATCATAAGATACTCATAATGATTACACACTTACTCACCACATGTCCCCAGGGATCCTCACCTACCGTCATGTTATTTCAGCTTGGAGGTAGTCGCACTGATTTTCTATTAAATATCAAGTTGCTTGAGTTAATAAGCTGTTTCCATTTACGTCTTGTGGGGTTTCACATTCTGGTGTCCTCAACCGTACCTAGTAGTATGTGACGGCAAGTTACACTTTCCAAATATCTTATAAGATGGCAACTCTGAAAATCAAACACTATTATTCTCCCTTCATACACAAGTCCTTCACCTACAAGTCACCAAGTTGCTTCATTAACATCGCAGTACATTTGAAAAATCTCACTGAATCATGCTCGCCTAAGGGGAATAAGAACACTAAAACTGTAATTTATCATCAAGAATTACCTTACGACCATTGACTCGCCACGCCAACACACCCGATACATTTTTAGTCATCAAAGAACGAAAGCCATCTTACTGTAATAGGAAACGCTTCATCTGAGCCTCATAATAATTCACATTCATACGTTATGAAGCTGCACAACACTACTCTTTTCTGCTCAGAAGAAGAAATAACTACGCATATATTGGGGGACCCTTTACAATTCACAGAAAATATACACTTTAATTTTAAACACACCAGAGTGAATCAGAACATTGGAAATTATGCACTGTAATTTTACGAAACAGAAGCGACTGGGTTTACCGCGGGCACACCAATACTGTGGCCCTCCCTCAACAAATCTTCCATAATAACGTCTTCCTCTATCAAATGCACATCAATATCATCAATAACACCGGTCCTCATTAAGTTTGACGCCAACCGAGTCAGCCAACAGTCATTGATCCCTTTGATTAGAGGCATTTGTCGGATTGTGCCGCGGGTTTGCGGGACGAATTTCAACGCCCACTGGCGGACTACCCGTACTGTTTACAGCACCCCTGTTGTTGCTTGTTCGATAGTTATTTTGTGGTCGGTCACGACTAGCATTCCTAGTTCCGCTATAATTGCGCCTAAATCTCTGCTCATTACCGTATCTTCTAAACTCCCGGGGGTGTCTTTGATTTCCTCTCGGCGAATGATGACGATTGGCATCGTTTGTTCTGCCCGCGTTCCGTGAGGAGTCGCGACGCTGCCAACGCTCGCGCGCCCTGTAACTCTGAGGCGACCCGTTACGTCTGGATTGCCACCTGTATCTACGGCTGCGGCTTCGCTCACTCGGCCGCTGCTCATAGGCGCTCTGACCGTAATTCTGCGTGGTGCCATTCGCATCACACTGAAGCTCCAAAAGAAGATTGCGAAAACTCTCTACGTCATCCTTACATCGTCCTGCAAGGATAACGTGCCGCAACTGCATTGGAAACTTTCCCAGGCAAATAAGAATAATTTCCGCAGGTCCATAAGGATCGTCAAGATGTTCATTCGCCTGCAGCATGTGCTCGAACATCTGCACAGGGCTGGAGAATTTTGACCTGTTTAACTCTGGTAGCATAATGAGTCCGTGTTTTACACGACTTTGCGCTGCCACTGACCAATATATCGACAGGAAGTGTTGACGAAACTCCCCAACAGTGTAGCAATTGCGTGCAATTGACCTCATCCGCGCCGCTGGCTCACCTTCGAGGTAGCCGCACATATACTCTATTTTGTGCGCACTGGGCCACGTAGGAGGGAGGGAGAACTCGAACTGCTGTAACCAGGCCCGCGGGTGAATCCCCGTAGCCGAGTTACGGAAGACTTCAAACTTCCTCACGGACAGAAAATGTTTAAAGTCAAATTCGTGAGTTTCCCTTGGCAAACGTTCCTGAGGGGATCCGCGCCGTTCCCACCTGGTACGAGATCCGAGATCATGACGATGATCAAATTCGCCATCGTTCCCGGAATCATCGTCGGAATAATGGCCCTTTCGTTCATTTCTGTCAACTTCATGGGCCTTTAACCCTTTTAGATGAAGTTCTAAACGGGCCATGCGCTCACATATTCCCTCGGTAACCCCTCTTTGTTGTATTTTTATTTCACACTGTCCACGCGGACATTTCGTTATCGACCGTATTTCGTCTGCATCCGCTGATGATGAGGTAATCGTTTCCCTATTATTGTCAGACTTACGCGCCACTGCGTCTGAGATCCTGGCTATTTCTTCTCGCATCTCTCGGTGGGCCGTGTCTTGTTGTGTTTGCTTAAGCCCTTGCTCTCGCTCGAGAGCTATTATCGCCTGGCTGAGGGTTTCTACCTGCGCGCTAATATGGACCGGGCACTTAGCCGCAGTGTCCTCTATTCGGGACACAAGAGCTGCGTGGTCACTCTGGCATTGTTCTGCTAACGCGCGGAGATCCCTGGCGGAATTTTGTCCTACTCGGGACTCAAGAGCCGCTCGTTCACTCTGGCATTGTTCTGCTAGTATACGTATATTCCCAGCGAACCTTTCTTCTTGCTCCATCACCTGCTTGCTAATGACTTGGTGCCCCTCTTCTAAGGCGGAGATGCGTTGGTCAATGATCGCCAGTTTCTCCCCAACACCCTGTACTATTTCACTAGTCAATCTTTTATTTGCTTCCTCGATATGCCTCCTATTTTCTTCTGCTTGTTTTTTATTCACTTCCTCGATATGTCTCCTATTTTCTTCTGCTTGTTTTTTATTCACTTCCTCGATATGTCTCCTATTACTGTCTAGTAATTGTCGTAGCATAGCCTGTAATGAATTTGCATCTATCGAATGATTCGAAATCACTACAGCGGGCTCAGGATGGACAACACTTGTACTTGCGTTTTCCGCGTTTCGTTCCTGGTCGGACTCGACGTTTTGACCTCGTCCTTGTTCAGGGTTATTTTCTGGCAGGTTTTTCTGATCGCGGCTCCCTGAACGGCTACGCGTCTCCATCATAAGGATAGTTACTCCGTGCTCCAAAATACAACAAGAATAATGCCAAAGTCTCCTAATGGACTCACAGTCCCCAAAAAGCACCCAAGATTTACTATATGACACCGGTACACGCCACAGGACAAGAATCAACCCAAACTTGTAACACAATTGAATACTAAATCACAATATTTATACAGCAATACATATACAAGATAAAACATGTAAGAAAATGCACACCTATATCACAAATTCACGTAAATTCAGTATCACAGAAAGACAATATACCAATTAGCACTTCCAACCGAAAATAACTAATCCTCACTGCGCATCAGAAGATCTCTGGTTTACCGAAATCCGTGAGCAGGGTAAGCCATGTGTAAGTAGCGTAAATGTAAGGACGCTATGTGCAAGAAGCATGAAGCGCCCTTTGAATGTATCCTTATAGCTAAAAGAGCCACGCGCACTTTGAATAAGTAAATGCTATTTGACACTGAAATCAATATAAAAGATAGGGTCGCCACCAACTCTAGCCACACGACAAAATGGGGTAGCACTGAGTCGGAAAATTACTTAATTTATTAATAAGAAAAACTCACAAAAGAACATTCATTGTAAAGTCATTGATAAAGAATGGGATGTAGTTATTAATATGATCCAGGCATTCTTCCCGTGAATCAAATATTGAGTAAAGTAAAGAGGGCGTGAACACCATGCGTAAGTGCAGCCTGCAGCAAGATTCGTGAAAACACAATCTCTTCCAGAGCATTTGTTTCAGATAAAAAAAGGGACACTAATCACTACACCTGTGCACATGGAAACGCTATCGGTGGGCCAACAAGGAAAACTACAAGGTAAATGGCGAAGGTAACGGCGACGTAACATCGGTACACAAGATAAGATTGAAGGCAAAATTATTTATTCCTTAAAACATTGATGTAGTGCATCTATAGCCTGCTGTTGCATGCTAACTATGTACAATTGTTTGTGAAATACGACACGTTTCATAACAGACTCGCGGGCCCACTCGGTCCGCGGAGACAATTTCTATGGACTGTGGCCAAATTTTAATCACATGAGACAAAGAAAATTCACAAATACACAAAAATTACCAAGATCCGGAAAAGATTAGAAGCATACACACACAATTGTAGGCACATAAACATTCACACTGAACCGAGGGCACTTCAACATATGCAACTCCTTTGTGCTGCGTTCCCCTCACGGATCAAAGTCAAGACTGCATTGGGAATCAAACTGAAAGTCTACAGAAGCCCTGCATTCCCTGCTGCAACCCAGCAAGTAAATCTTTATAAGACGAAATTCGAGACCAAAATCTAAAAGCTCCCCTCTCTATGTGACAACGCGCCACGCGGTCAGTCCAACTCACCCTTCTTCGACTGGAGCACAGCTGTGTACGCTTCCCGTACCGGCGGCAGACTGCCTCCCGCTTCTCCAGCCTCTTCCACGCTCCGCGTGGACCGGAAAACCCCAGGATGCCATTTCCGCCACCAACCTAACGCAGGTGGATTTCTTACAGGTAGCGGAAACCTCTTTGCCGACTTGACCACTACGAGAGTTGGCAATGAAAGGTGGCTACAGGACCCTTTCAACAGTAAGTGAAACTTACTTTAGTCGTAAGCTTTGCAGACAAACTTATATAAGCGCAGCAGAGAATGGGAATTCATTCTAGCGACGATATGGACCGCGAATCAGGAAATTCACTGAGATAATCAGCTTTGTCGAAGGACAGAACGATTATTATGATCTTGTGCCCACTGCTGACATAAACGTATATGGAAAGTTGTTGACAGGCAACAGTGAGTTGGACACCATCACATCCTCACAGAATTTAGAAGCTGATGGCTTGTTCTTCCCATAAAGTAGGATAGTCGACAACCTGTGGTAAATTTGATGACTATAATACTGGTGCACGAACGTTTCAGAGTACACCGTTCAGTGCAAACAGTTAAACACAGTGCTCCACAGCAGACGGTCAGGGTGTCCCAACGATATAGCCAAAGAGCCATCAAGGCTGCACCGTAGATCAGTGGGAACGGGTCACCTAGTTGAATGAATCTCGTCTCTTGTTACACTGTGTTGACTGCTTGTCCAGAAACGCCGTCATCCAGACGAAAGGCAGACCATATCATTCACCTAGCCACAGACGACGGCCGGTTAGGGCAATAATATGCCCTGGGGGACGTTCACCTGCCCTTACATGGAGCCTTTGGTGCTAATGGATGGTATCATGAAAGTTGTGGAGTATAGTACCTGCCTATTCGAAGGCGATGTCATCTACCAGCCGGATAACTGTCAGTGTGGAAAGATCAAAATCGTACTACAACGGTTTGAAGAGCACGCCAGTTAACTCATGTTGATGTCTTGGCCTCCAGATTCCGCTGATCTGAAACCGGCGGCACGCTATCGGGCACGAACTCGACGCTTACTGACTACCGCCCCATTATTTACGGAACGTTTGTGAACGTTGCTTAAACATCTGGTGTTCGTTACATCATGAAGCCTTGCAAGGACTTGTCGCACTATTGATGCTATGTTTCGTTCCAAATGTGGGGCAACAAGTTATTAGACAATTGTGTGTAATACATCATGAGTGGCTGCGCGTTTGCGTCAGATATTTGAAAACACAATAAATGTTTAAAATAGTGAATGTGTTTATACGAATGTTGTTTTCCAGGGCCATAGATAATAAATAATATTATAACTAGGTGTGACCAAAAATGTGCTTTCTGTATTATAATATTCAAATTTAAAAGTTTTTTTCTTTACGGATAAACATTTAACATTGTAAATTTGCTCTTTATTACAGTGTACAATATGCCTTAAAGTTTCAAATCTGTTTCAAATCAGAATGACGTCAACTTCGAACAGCATATTATTGACAGGGTGGGGGGGGGGGGGGGGGCGGCGGGAAGCCAAGGGAAAGAGAAACGAAAATTTGAGATTGCATATTACACTATCCGTACTGTTCAATGCATGGCTGGACAATTCGGGTGTCACATTGTTTGCACTAGCAGTTTGGTAAAACAATCCAACACGGCAAGGTCGTACAACATCGGATGGAAAAAATCGGTTTTTAACTGTCCTGAGGCGAAAAACCGCATAAAAAGCAAAGCGACGTTTTCACCTGTCTTGAGACTTGCGCAAGACATGTTAGATATGCTCTCCATCGTCTTCTACCACAAGTTGAAACCGAGAAACAGCGTATACAGCAAAAAATCTGAGTTTCTGGAACGTAACGTTCAGAATGCTTTGTGCAATGTGCAATGTGCAGTTCAGCTACGTTCGTAACTGGGACACTGAACACATCTTCCAGATAAATGCACAGACAGAATTTACACGGATTAACATCAGGTGATATGAACGGCCTGACTGTAGGGAAATGACAGCTGATAATTCGAACTTTCTGTGAAAAGTGCGGAGGAGCACCATCTTGCTTAAAAATTATCCAACCCACACATCCATGCTTCTGAATGGTTGGAATGACGCTAGTACCAAAATTCTCTGTAACCGCCGCGATTACCAGAGACGGTATAGGTAACAGGTCCCGCAGTACTCTTCTCCTAGAAAAAATACGGCAGTACGACAAGCGATGCCGTCAACACGCACCATACCGTCATCTTCACAGAATCAAGTAGTACCTGTTGATACGCATGAGGATTTTCCGGGATATATATTCTGCAATTCTGCGTAATGATATGCCATTGAAGATGAATATGGAATTCGTATGTCCACAGAATATACCAGTATCATTCATTACCGACTTATAAGTGAACAAGGAATTCCAGAGCGAGTGTTAGTGTTGCTGACTAGTCAGCAAGCCGCAGCATCTGAACATGGGGACTTTCTATGGATAGCAATCCCGAATGTTTCGTGGATTTTGTACATCGTGCTCGCAGGCATATCGTGTTTACTGGCAATTCCCCGTGCACTGGACGTTTGCACAGCACCGCTCGACCGTTCTTGCAGTGCTGTGGCTACATGTTCGACAGACGTCGTGTCAAGTGCCTTCCTCCCTCGGCCGCATTACATCTCAAAAGAGCCCATATTTTCGAATTTTATAATGATTTTCTCCAGAGCAAACAACGAACCAGTGCGCTTTTCGTACCACTGAATGTCCGAAACTTCTGCAGAACCACTGTCGCACAGTCACCGTCCTTGCTGTAACAGCAGCGCCAAACCTCCGTGACGTAAGTCATGTTGAGCGTCTTGGACGCAATCTGAGGAACAGCCGTGTGATGCGGCTCTGTTGGCGGGTATCATGTTTGACGCTTACAGCGCCTTATATATATATATATATATATATATATATATATATATATATATATATATATATATATATATATATACACATATATATATATAATTCCACGACATTTCCCATTGCGTCAATAACATGTTGTCCAAATTTCAAGTCGTTCTGAACAGTGGTTCCCATTCTACAAAGTTTTAAAACCTGATCTTTAATCGCGTTCGCTCTGTGTATTGAAATTTCCGACGAAAGAGCATAAATTAATATAAACTAACCCAAATTTTGCTTAAAAAGGAGTTTAATTAATTTAAAGACTTTTCTTTGAACCCCGTCTATATTATAAAATACTAAAAACACATCGGAAAGAACGTAAAAATTTTCAGCGAACAATCAGGTCTAGCTTTGATTCATACCTAGATATTACTTTTCTACTTGATTTTTGGCCTCTTATGTGTCCTTCTCGTTTCTCGTGAGTGTACACTTTGTTAGAATCCTCTGTTACTTATTTCACACACGTCTCTATGGAAAGCCCAAGTCGTGGCCACTTTACAACTTCTCCAACAAACTTTCTTATTGCTGATATTTGTGAGTTTATAAGTAAATGGAGATTCATATACTTTTACTGACCAGTCTATCAGTTCCAAAAGTGAAGTTTCATTAGGATTTACGGCATGTGTTTTCCTAGGCGGAACACGTAGGTCTTCTGGTGTATCACAATCTTCATTTTTCAATTCAGTTATCTTCAGGACCCCTGATTTCCTCTATTCTTGGTTTTCCGAGCATAAAAGTGTCTGAAGCGCCATTTCGCTAAATGCGAGTCACGACGAACGTTGGATTGTTGGAAAAACAATATCTGCTGCAGCCTTCTTCTGGGATTTTAGGAGCATTAATTGGTAGAGACTGTGGTGGAGTCCTTCCACCCAAGAGAACTTCGATTTGATTGCAAACCAGCAGGGATAGTAAACGTCAACACTGTGTTCCACAAGTAGTTGTACTGTCAGCAAATTGTTGCCTTCAAGGCCCACATGCGACAGATCTTATTTGCAGTGGTTAACCACCGAGAGCGGACTACAGGACAAATTTCTAATAATACCATGTCAGGTGGATGGGCACCAGCCCTTACAGTCATCCTACAGCCATAAGCCTCATCTGTAGAGAGATCTTTGAGAACAATGTCACTCAATATAACTGAAGGCTCTGGAAAGGATATTCTACAAACTATCAAGTGTGTTGCTAATCTTACCTCTCACTTGTTGGACTCTTAACTGTTTGATCAAGTGGCGCAAAAATAGCTCATTAGTGGGAGACCACAAAGTTTACAATTGAACTTTGTTTCAAACCAATATGTGGCTCCTCCTTTCGAGCCAGTATTAAAATCCGTAAAGTCACCACTAATAGCCTGCAAACATTTATAAATAGTTTTCCTTTGAAATAGGCCCACAAGATGATTAGCAATAACTTCTGCAGGTTTCCTTTTGGTTATGTCGTTCCCAGTAGTAATATGAAAAAGATGGCTTCCACCTACGCCACTGAAAACGTTGTAATGCTCTGCTTTCACAGTACTTGGAAACGGATGACTTATCTGCTTGAAACAGAACTTTAAGGGAAACTAGGCGTCCCTCGTAGAAGATACATGCAGTCTTTCCTATCCTGCATCTAGCATGAAATTCTCCCTCAGGTGATCTCATGACTTTTTCTTGGGACCGTTTTATTTTACTGTGATTAACCACAAGTCTATTGTCGCCTTCAGTAATTAATCCAGCGTAAAATATACAACTGTAGCAATAGTATCTGCAGCATGCAGACCGACACTATGCCTAGAACTTTGCGCCGCCACTTTCTGCAAATGTAATACATTATATTGACTTGTACTTGAAATAGACAGCACATCAGAATCTTCATATGAAATTAGCAAAGAGTCTTCAGAATTTTAAGATGTGACGTTAGTAGTCTCTTCATCTTCTTTCGACACAAGTACTTCATTTGGTTGTCATGATAGCTCTTCATTCCTTTCCTGCTTATATTCTGAAATTCTTCTCCATTCATCTTCTTGCCTCTTCTTCTTTTTGATTTGTATTCTATGGTCAAGTGCACTACTTAATCCAATTTGATGCGTTTAATAAACAATAGTTCTTTGATAGGAATCTTCACATTCTTAGAACAAGAGCAGGACACGTGAACTTCATTTCTACAGTCAGCACCATTTCAATTTAGACTCTCATATTCTGAACACAGCTTGTAACTGACGATGTCAAAGACTCGAACTCGGGACCTTTGCATTTCTCGGGCAAGTGCTCTACCAACTGAGCTACCCAAGCACGACTCACGCCCCGTCCTCACAGCCTTACTTCTGCCAGTACCTCGTCTCCTACCTTCCAAACTTTACAGAAGCTCTCCTGCGAACCTTGCAGAACTAGCACTCCTGAAAGAGAGAATACTGCGGAGACGTGGCTTAGCCACAGACTGTGGGATGTTTCCAGAATGAGATTTTTACTCTGCAGCGGAGTGTGCGCAGAGATGAAACTTCCTGGCAAATTACAATTGTGTGCCCGACCGAGACTCGAACTCAGGACCTTTGCCTTTTGCCGGCAAGTGTTCTACCAATTGAGCTACCCAAGCACGATTCACACCCCGTCCTCACAGCTTTACTTCTGCCAGTACCTCGTCTCCTATCTTCCAAACATCATTTACCAGGAAGTTTCATATCAGCATACACTGCGCAGCAGAGTGAAAATCTCATTCTGGAAACATCCCCCATGTTGTGGCTAAGCCATGTCTCCGCAATATCCTTTCTTTCAGGAGTGCTAGTTCTGCAAGGTTCACAGGGGAGCTTCTGTAAAGTTTGGAAGGTAAGGGCTGAGGTACTGGCAGAAGTAAAGCAGTGAGGATGGGGCGTCAGTCGTGCTTGGGTAGCTCAATTGGTAGAGCACTCGCCCGCGAAAGGCAAAGGTCCCGAGTTCGAGTCTTTGACATCGTCAGTTACAAGCTGTGTTCAGTTTTAATTTGCCAGGAAGTTTCATATCAGCGCACACTCCGCTGCAGAGTGAAAATCTCATTCTGGATGTCGAAGAGCTTGTCTAACGTTGCTATGAAAGCCTCTTCTAATTCCAGTTTTCTCTCAACAAGTGATATATTTTTGGCCTCTTCCCAGTTTTCTTCTTAAGACCATGTCCTTAACAAAATGATCGAAAATTCGATTTTTATTGCATTTTTTTTAAAGATATATACGTTTAGAATACCAGGACGAAAAGGTTTTTAATACGTGTTTTGCAAAAATTTCTACAGCCTATTCTCAAAGCAGTGCCACTGCCACCGTGGGACGCTCTCAGACGTAGACGCCCGGCTCAGGAATAAAACTTGTCGTACCGTCAAGCAAGTTTACAAAAGAATTGATATTGGCGCGTGCATGCAAACATATTCGCCGAAAAAGCTGACGAAACACGTGGACAGGCTGCCCAACGTAGCATATCCAACTCAGCGAGATCGGCTTTTCTCGCCAAGAAGAATGAGGGAACTGCTCTCAAGGAACGGTACGTGTTAGGGGAAGGGGTAATATACGGTCTTGGGATTGCAGACTGAACATAAGTAACGGTAACTCTTTTTTGGTCAAATTTTGGTTAAAATGGTCAAAATATTATATTTAGTCCGCCATACTGGATTAGCTATTTTGAATTTTGAAAATGTAACTTCAGATATGTGTTCAGCGCCAACAGAAGTGTATAATAACATGTAGTTTTTAAACTTATTGAACTAATAATACATACAAAACTTTTCCCTTAGCTTTAAACAGGTTTTTCTCATGAATCGATTTTTCAAAACTGCGTACCGCATAAAATAAGAACCGTTCGACCTATTAACTTCTACATTTGACCCCAGAAAAGTAAACATTGTGCAAGAAAGGAGCGAGTGTTAACTATTTTTGGTAAAGCCGGAAAGAGTGAAAGAAACTCCCAAAAATCGAACTCAGAATTGGAATTAGCACGACATCGTCAAATTTCAGGTTATTTCCTTCTGGTTAGATATAAGCTTCCATAAATTTAATGTAGTATCGAATCATTTTACCCGTTTTTGATTTCAGATAACTACACTGCACACAGTTTGCGTACTTAAAACTCTCAGACCCTAGGTCAAACCATATTTACGGACGCATTTTTGTACTTGAAATTTAAAGTACAGTTCATAGTACGATCAATCATAATTTCGTAACAGATAATTTGTATGTCTTTTCATTGTCTGAAAATTTTCAAACTTTGTCTGTTTTTTCCTGATTTGAATGAGAACCTGGCCTTGTCACTAGAAGAAAGCTGTTTACTAGCCCCCGATTTACAAGCACTTTAGGATAAATATCGTTTGAAAGAGTGGCCGGTGGACAATTTCTGCCTTTCTCTCCACTTTGCTCTCTTAGCAGAAGCCCTTATCTAAGAACATCACGCAGAGTTGGAAGTTCAGAAGTCAGCATTTTTCGACTAGTTTGAATGAAGTTATTCGTGGGAGTAATTGTCGACAGTCTTGGCTTCCTTATACTAGCCATGGTTCTGAATTTCCTGATTTAGCAAGTATAAGAAACTATTTCTATCATTTTAATAAAAAGACACTCTGCTGCAAATGAGTATTGCTAGTTTAAATACTTTTACATGTGGCATAAATAGGTTCACAGATTTTACAGCATATTCTTTTTCCTAGAGTAGAAGGACAGACAGAAATAAAGATAAGAAGGAACCTTATAAAATAAGAGAGTTTGCTGTGAATTTTACATAAAACGTCAAAAATATCACGAAATGTCAGAAGCAATCTACAAAGCAGAACGATGTAAATGCCATTTCCTGTAAACGTGACTAGGAATTGATAACCAAAACACGATTTTATGACCCTTTCATTTTTTGAAAATATAATTCAGACTATTTGACACGACGTACTTATAATTCACCTAAGACTGTTAGCTGCTTCATAAATGTCACTTTGCAAAGCAATTCAAAACACACACGCACACATGCACACACACACACACACACACACACACACACACACACACACACACACATACACACATACACACACGAATCCTCAGCGACGTGAAAAATTCTGAAGTGCATATTGCTAGAATGAACAGAAAGGTCGATAAAATATACATTTTACTATTGTACGTTTGTGCTGACACAGCAGGACAGACTTATGTAAATGCTTCCATTGACGGAAAAGTGGCTGATAAGATGCCCTTCCAAGGCTTTTTCTTATACCGCAGGTATAAGTACACTCATGCTCAAAAGGATATTTACAGAATGTGGTGCCACACATCGTGGCGCTACACAAACCTGGCGCTGATAGCATAGGGACATAGGAAACACACACAATACTGATCTGTAAGTCCACGGTATTGGTGATAAGTTGAGAAAACCGTCCTGAAACACATGTGCTACAAAACGCCACTGTTTCCTGCTCATGTACCCCGACATCAATATGGGCTGTGATCATCTTACACACGTACACAGACCGCACAACGGATTGGCATACTCTGGATCAGGTGGTCGAGCAGCCGCTGGTGTATAGCCTCCCATTCTTGTACCAGTGCCTGTCGGAGCTCCTGAAGTGTCGTAAGGGTTACAATACGCGCAGCAATACGTCGGCCGGGAGCATCCCAGACGTGCTCGATGGGGTTTAGGTCTGGAGAACAGGCAGGCTACTCCATTGGCCTGATATCTTCTGTTTCAAGGTACTCCTCCACGATGGCAGCTCGATGGGGCCTGCGTTATCATCCATCAGGTTGAAGGTGGGACCCACTACACCCCTGAAAGGGCGGACATGCTGGTGGAAAATGACGTCCCGATACACTTGACCTGTCACAGTTCCTCTGTCAAAGACATGCAGGGGTGTACGTGCAACAATCATAATCCCACCCCACACCATCAAACCACGACCTCCATACAGGTCCCTTTCAAGGACATTAAGGGGTAGATATCTGGTTCCTGTTTCACGCCAGATGAAAACCAGGCGAGAATCACGATTCAGACTATACCTGGACTCGTCCGTGAACATAATGTGGGACCACTGTTCCAATGACCATGTACTGTGTTCTTGACACCAGGCTTTACGGGCTCTCCTGTGACCAGGGGTCAGTGGAATGTACCTTGTAGGTCATTGGGCGAATAAACCATGTCTGTTCAGTCGTCTGTAGACTGTGTGTCTGGAGACAACTGTTCCAGTCGGTGAGGTAAGGTCCCGAGCAAGGCTACCTGCAGTACTCCGTCGCCGTCTGCGGGCACTGATGGTGTGATATCGATCTTCTTGTGGTGTTGTGGACTGTGGACTCCCGTACTGTAGCGCCTGGACACGTTTCCTGTCTGCTGTAATCGTTGCCATAATTGTGAGATCTCACTATGTGGCAAATGGAGGGCCCTCGCTACGACCTGCTGTGTCTGACCAGCCTCCAGTCGCCCTAATGTTCTACCCCTCATAACGTTATCAATGTGTGTTCTTTGAGCCGTTTTCATCACACAGTCACCATTAGCAGGTCTGAAAGCGAATTAAAATCTAGGACAAATATATTAGACATTGAACTGATAAAAATAAAGGCACATAACACATTTAAATGCTTGTGACTGGCGTTGTGCTATTAACAAGAAACTAGGAGATCAGCAGTATGGGGAAAGAAGTCTAGGATAATAATATATCAGAGGAACGTAGGATCTACTATATAACCCAACACCGCTTTATTCATAAAACAAATGCCAGTTGATAATACTGTAATACTGAAAAACAACTGACGACACGGAGAGACCTAACTATTCTTGCAACCGACGTTGAAATTTACTTACCAATTCCAAGTTTCGGCGAGGGATTTTTTATTACTTTTTTAAATGCTAATATATTGATAACACATCTCATTTTTTGATGATTCCAGTAGCGGAAATAGTTTACTAAACGAAAATTCTTTCTACAATATAGTGAGCTGGATTTGGTAAAATTCATAATAATCGCGTAAGGATTAAGGAAATTTCTTCAGCCGGCCGCGGTGGTCTAGCGGTTCTAGCCGCTCAGTCAGGAACCGCGCCGCTGCTACGGTCGCAGGTTCGAATCCTGCCTCGGGCATGGATGTGTGTGATGTCCTTAGGTTAGTTAGGTTTAAGTAGTTCTAAGTTCTAGGGGACTAATGACCATAGAAGTTGAGTCCCATAGTGCTCAGAGCTATTTGAACCATTTTTTTTTTGAAATTTTTTCCTTCTTTAATAATACTGTGGGTAAGTTTGTGTCCATATTTAATTCCCTGTACGTTCGAGACGATCTTGTCTTCATTTTAGCAGCGTAGCAGACTGTCCCTTTAGAAGACGAATGAAGTTATACTAACTTCATTCTGTTACCGTTCATAACAGTATGCACTTTCTCTCATGGCTAATTTCTTCAGTAGACACTATTCCGTTGCCTCTTATTCTATGTTATCAATAACCGACGATTCCATATCAGTTACGAAGTGTTTTTAGATTATGTGTTCCATTATAACAATCAACTGACCCAATGATCCATTGTATATTTACAGTCTAACATACACCAAACTAACTACACTGACGTCAGGTAATAACACTAAACAGAAAATTGTGTTCTGTTCTTTAAACATATCCTATATTGAAGCGAAAAGGAAAGGGAGATGAACTTTTGGAAAACATTAGCTAACGCGAAATGAACGGAAAACTGCCGGCCGGTGTGGCCAAGCGGTTAAAGGCGCTTCAGTCTGGAACCGCGCGATCGCTACGGTCGCAGGTTCGAATCCTGCCTCGGGCATGGATGTGTGTGATGTCCTTAGGTTAGTTAGGTTTAAGTAGTTCTAAGTTCTAGGGGACTGATGACCTCACATGTTTAGTCCCATAGTGCTCAGAGCCATTTTTGAACGGAAAACTAGTCGTGGAGAAGTCGCTTCCTATCTCGCCGTGTGGCAGTTCGCCGTGTTTTTATTTTGACTCCCGTCTGTCGACTGCACTTACTCCCAGCTGATTTGCGCACTACTCGACGTTTCCAGACGACATCTATTTCCGTTCGTTGCTCCTGCCACGTCTAGTGCTGCTACCGTGGGCTGACTGACTCTTATAATTTCAGTCTTCCTGTGAAGATCTAACAACAGAAATAGCTCGGCGGTGAATCTCTTTGCGTTAGAAACGGCTAGAGAAGCTTGTCGCAATGCAGAGCTACTTCAGAATATTACGCAGTGTCAGTATAATTTTCTTTTTGATTTTTTTCCATGTGATTTTTTTCTGCCATGTCTAGGGATCTACTATTCTCAGTTAATTCATGTGAAACTAACATACAAACCAGAAAAGAAAGCTTGTTATATTGAACAACAATGCTATAGGAAGAGTGTTGAAGACCTACATCTGTGTAATTTTATTTTTCATTAAACAACGTTTTAGTATAACTATAAATCGATTAATAGCGATGGGTCACTGAAAAGAAATGTAATAACGTCAGCTTTAACTGGATCTAGGAGACTACTAAGGGGGATTTAGACTTCGGAGAAGTTGCAAAGAACAGACAATCATTTTCAAATTGGTAACGGACTACTACACAAGAAGGCAATAACAAGGCATAACCTTTGTAGACTTTAAAAAATCTTATTGCTGCATCCACAGATCATAAATAACAATTATGGTTAAAAAAAAGCTTTGGTCTCCATCCGAAATTGAGAGGAATGATAAACTTAACTCTAACTAACTGTAAAGTTCAGAGCAGAAATATCTGATCCATTTACGATCAAAGCAGGGAAAAAACTAGGAAATGGTTTATCGCCACTACTTTTCAACAAAGCACTCGAGTACGTGATGAGAGAATGGTGCAGGAAAAAGCCGAAAAACATAAGAATGGAAACCAAGAAAGGTAAAATAAACCTAAACTGCTTCCGATTCATGGATGTCTGAACGTTGCTAGCTAACAAAATTGAAGAAGCCAGATGTCAAATAATGAGTCCACGAAACATGGAAGAAAAACTGGAATCCAGGTACCTTTCGAAATGACTGAGATAATGGTAGCAGATCCATTAGTAACCAGCCTCACATAAGTAATTTTAGGAAACAGTTACAATATGTGAGAGAAATTGTAACATAGAACATGGATGATAAACCTGCATTGCAAGAAAGAACTAACTGTGGTGTCACCGCTAGACACCACACTTGCTAGGTGGTAACTTAAATCGGCCGCGGTCCTGTAGTACATGTCGGACCCGCGTGTCGCCACTGTGGGATCGCAAACCTAGCGCCACCACAAGGCAGGTCTCGAGAGACTGAGGAGACCTCGTCCCCAGTTGTACGGACAACATAGCTAGCGATTGGACGTGCTAAGCCTTGCTCTCATTTGCCGAGAGATAGACAGTAGAATAGCCCTCTGCTAAGTTAAATGGCGACCACCTAGCAAGGCGCCATTTGTATCGGTGCCAATAGCTTACGAGTATGCAGGAGAGATGTATTCCAACAAGAGAATAAAGTTAAGTATTAAAAAAGCTACGTATTTTTCTTTAGTGCATTTATAAGTCTCATGTTCCAGACTTCACGCCCGTCTGCGTTAGCCTTGCGTGCCCTATCGGCTACAGCATTGTGTCTGGGCTGTATGGTCTAGACACAACATTATTGGCGACGAGAAAAAGAGTTTGTATTAATTCGTTTGTGTCATGGCTTCGCCACAATCTCCGGATGTACTGTCCGAATTTTTTCGCTTGCAGAATCAGCAGTCGCAGGCGTTATTGGATGCCCTGGGACAGCTCGTCCAGAGTCAACGTGTGCTGCAACACGATGCGGCAGCCGCCGCTTCATCGCTACCGCAGCCACAACACGCCATTGCACCGCCCTTCCGTCATTTTGACTCCTACTTGGAGTCCTGGCCGGAATGGTCCCGCCAGTTCAGCTTTCATCTAGCCGCCTACAGAATTCAAGGTAATGAGCGGCAGCCGTTTTTGCTTTCTTGTGTCGGTGTGTGCACCTACCGTGTGATAGTGAAGTTGTTTCCCCGGCGCGACGTAGCAACTCTGTCCTACGAAGAAATTTTGTCGGCGTTAGATGCCTATTTCAAAGAAACAGTAAATGTTGTTGCAAAACGGTATACGTTCTTTCGTACAAAACGTACGGCCGGTCAGACTAATAGGGAGTGGGTTGCGACATTGCAAGGACTTACTAGGGAGTGTGCGTTCGAATGTGAATGTGGCCTCCCTTATTCAGATACTATGGTGCGTGATGCAATTGCACAGAACGTTTCTGATGTTCGCATACGGGAACAGATTTTGAAACTAGTAAATCCCTCCCTTCAACAAGTGATAGACATATTGGATAGGCAAGACACACTTGACTCTGCTCAGGACTCATTTGAAACTTCGCCAGTAGTGTGTCACATTAACCGGCCCGCCGGGCCCGCTGCACGGGACGCTACGCGGCCCTCGCGCCCGTCACAGCAGCGGCAGCCTACCTTGCAAACACGTGCGCCGCGTAAGCAAGCAACTGTAGTGAAATCATGCCCGTGGTGTGCAGCTAGACATTCGCGTGAAAATTGCCCGTCACGCCAAGCTATTTGCTTTTACTGTCAAAAGAAAGGACATGTTCAAAGTGTTTGCCAGAAAAAGCTTAGATCAGACAATCACAATAATTCCAGGCCCTTTGCTTCGCGCCGGAATCGAACCCAGGACAATCAGGCTCGTGGACCTTCGCCCATGGACATTCATGTAGTTCATTCCCACCCGTCCAGTGACACTTTAGCTAACGGTGACTGTGTTCGTCCCACAAACAGTGTGCGTCGACGTCGCCGAAAATCCCGTGAAGTCGCAAGTGCTTCTGTACCTGTATCAGTTCAAATTGCACGTGACAGTCGCTCTTGTCGTCAGCAGGACAATAAACTTTTTGTGGACTTAGACTTTGAAGGCAAAGTGATACCCTTCCAGCTCGATACCGGAGCTGCAGTTTCATTGCTCAATCACGACACGTACAAACAACTGGGCAAACCGCCATTGCGTGCCGCAAATGTTAAGTTACATAGTTACTCTGGACAGCATATACCTGTGTTAGGACAGTGCAGCCTTCTTGCCACATACATGGGACAGACAAAACTTGTATCATTTTACGTTCTTCGTTCTACTTCTGCACTGAACTTGTTTGGTTTAGATTTATTTCAATTGTTTAATATGTCTATAGTAAATCAGGTCCTATCAGTGAATCAGACTGCGCCTTCCGCCAGTGTTTCTAGTCTTTGTGAAGAATTTGCAGACATTTTTGCACCGGGCCTTGGTTGCGCTAAGAACTATGAAGCGCATTTGGAACTGCAAGACAACGCGCAACCGTAATTTTTCAGAGCGCGCAATGTTCCCCACGCATTGCGTGATGAGGTCGCCAGAACATTAGCCGATTTAGAATCTCAAGGTGTAATTGAACGTGTGCAGGCTTCTCTCTGGGCCTCACCCTTAGTAATTTTGCCAAAACCTTCCGGTAAACTGAGACTTTGTGTGGACTTCAAGGCAACAGTGAATCCACAACTTGTGACTGCCTCTTTTCCTTTGCCCCGCCCGGAAGACCTTTTTGACAAACTGTGCCCGGGAAAATATTTTTCCAAATTGGACCTAGCAGATGCGTACTTGCAAATACCTGTGGACGAAGAATCCCAGCGCGTCTTAGTGGTTAACACGCATCTTGGCTTGTATCGCTTCAAAAGACTACCGTTCGGGTGTGCATCCGCCCCTGCTTTGTTTCAGCAATATTTACAAACTGTGTGTGCGTCTGTCCCTACTGCTGCGAACTATCTGGACGATATTGTGATCTCAGGAAAGACAGAAGCTGAACATTTTCAAAATCTCCCAACATTATTTCAGGTCTTGCGTCAGAATGGTCTTCGCTTGAGGAAGGACAAATGTGTGTTTTTTGCTCGTGACTTACCCTACCTGGGGCATGTCATAAATGCCCAAGGTATACATCCGAGTCCAGAGCACCTCCGTGCCATACAGGATTTGCCTGCACCGCGGAACTTGAAACAGCTACAGAGTGTGTTGGGTAAAATTAATTATTATGCAAAGTTTGTGCCGCGCGCTTCTTCCATTTCAGCTCCGCTTCATCGCTTACGCCGTAAAGGTGTTCCGTTCGTCTGGACGACGGAATGCGACCGCGCCTTTCGCCAGTTGAAATCGGCGTTACTTTCAAATACGTGCCTTACGCCATTCGATCCCCGAAAACCTCTTTTGTTGATGGTAGATGCCTCGGATTTCGGGATCGGTGCTGTGCTTGCGCACAAAGATGGTTCGCATGATCGCCCTATCGCCTTTGCGTCGAAATTGCTCTCATCTGCGCAAAGAAATTATTCCCAGATAGAGAAAGAAGCTTTAGCTCTCGTGTTTGGAGTTCCAAAGTTTCATGATTTCTTGTATGGTCGTCACTTTACAATCATCACGGACCACAAACCTTTGACATCGCTTTTTCATCCGAACAAGCCTGTACCTCCACGTACAGCGCAGAAATTCATTCGCTGGTCTCTTTTTCTCTCGCAGTACCGCTACGATATCTTGTATCGGTCCACTGCTAAGCACGGAAACGCTGATGCGTTGTCCCGTTTGCCTGTTGCTGAGGATAAAGCATTCGATTCTTCCGAACTTGCTTGCATGTTCATTGATTCGGAAACCGATGACGTGGTCGAATCGTTCCCGATTGATTTTCGTCGTGTAGCTACAGCCACAGCTGCTGACCCTGTCCTTGCTACTGTTTTGCGTTTTGTTGCTACGCAATGGCCCTTGTCAAAGTCACGGATCGAGGATCCTTTGGTTCGCCGTTTTTTTGCTCACAAGGAGAGACTTTTTGTACGACGTGGTGTTTTGTTGTTGCGTTCCGATAATGATCAATCCAGAGTCGTGGTCCCACGTTCGTTACAGTCCTCTGTCTTAAAGCTTCTTCACCAAGGACATTGGGGTATAGTGCGTACGAAACAACTTGCTCGTCAGCACTGTACTTGGTTCGGAATCGATGCTGCGATTACGAATATGTGCTCCTCTTGCGTGGCGTGTGCCGAACAGCAATCCGCACCGCCGCGGCAATTCTTTGCATGGCCGAAAGCCACTTCCCCTTGGCAACGCTTGCACATCGATTTTGCTGGTCCATTCTGGAATGCTCGATGGTTGGTTGTGGTCGATGCTTTCAGTAACTTTCCTTTTGTTGTCCGGATGTCTTCCACGACGTCTTCTGCCACAATCCAAGCCTTGTCTGCTATCTTTTGCATTGAAGGTCTTCCGCAGACTATTGTTTCCGACAATGGCCCACAATTCATGTCCGCAGAATTTCAGTCCTTCTGCGAGGCCAATGGTATTCAACATCTGACATCCGCGCCGTTTTCGCCTCAGTCAAACGGTGCCGCTGAACGATTGGTCCGGACTTTCAAGTCACAGATGTTGAAATTGAAAGAGTCGCATTCTCGGGAGGACGCTTTGTTGCTCTTTTTGTCTTCGTATCGCTCTCAGCCCCGCGATGGTCGATCGCCGGCTGAATTGCTCCATGGTCGTTCTCATCGCACCTTGATGTCTTTGCTGCATCCGCCACATCAGGTTCCTGTGCAGCGGCAGACTCCTGCTTTTGCTCCTGGCGACGTTGTCTATTATCGCACCTATCGCGGTTCACGGCGTTGGCTCGCAGGGCGCATTCTTCGCTGCCTCGGCCGCGCGATGTATTTGGTTTTGGGGGCCTCTGGTGAGGTGCGTCGGCATCTCAATCAGCTGCGCCTCTGTCGTCGCCTGGGTTCTGCCGCTCCCCGTCTGCTTTCAGCGACGGAGTCGTCCGGTCAGCGCCTTTGGGACCCATCTACTGGCTCGTCTTATCCCCAGGTGTTACCGACGCTGCCTTTCCTTTTGCCTCATGGCGTCGCGCCGCCGCCGCAGCCGCCGCCGGCGCCGCCCGCAGTGGACGCTTCGCTGCAACCGCCCGGCGCCTCCCAGGGTAACGCGCCGCCGCTCGCTTCGCGTGACCAGCCGTCCTCCGCCATGGACCTCTTGCCCGCTCCGGACCAGATGTCGTCATCGCGCGTCGGATTCCCCGACGCAATGGAGGTCGACCCTTCGGCCCCTCCTGTCTCATTACGTGCGCATACACCGCATGTTGACGTGCACCCTGGACTAGGTTTTCAGGCGTTTCCTAGCTCCCCTCGGACCGACTGGCCGGGTGCGGGTGGCACAGCCTCGCCTGTTGTTAGGCTCCCCACCTCATCGCATACGTCAACATGCGGTCCTCCCCACGGCGGGCGGAAGCCTTATCTCACGACCGTTCGCCGATTTGCGGGGGAGGAATGTGGTGTCACCGCTAGACACCACACTTGCTAGGTGGTAACTTAAATCGGCCGCGGTCCTGTAGTACATGTCGGACCCGCGTGTCGCCACTGTGGGATCGCAAACCTAGCGCCACCACAAGGCAGGTCTCGAGAGACTGAGGAGACCTCGTCCCCAGTTGTACAGACAACATAGCTAGCGATTGGACGTGCTAAGCCTTGCTCTCATTTGCCGAGAGATAGACAGTAGAATAGCCCTCTGCTAAGTTAAATGGCGACCACCTAGCAAGGCGCCATTTGTATCAGTGCCAATAGCTTACGAGTATGCAGGAGAGATGTATTCCAACAAGAGAATAAAGTTAAGTATTAAAAAAGCTACGTATTTTTCTTTAGTGCATTTATAAGTCTCATGTTCCAGACTTCACGCCCGTCTGCGTTAGCCTTGCGTGCCCTATCGGCTACAGCATTGTGTCTGGGCTGTATGGTCTAGACACAACACTAACAAAGTAATAAAAGGTCAAAAATTAATATGGCCTGTATGCAATAAAAACGACTATTTATGAAACCGAAATTCAAACGTTTCAAGACGGAGTCTCAACCAGAGGTGACATACGGAAGCGAAACTATTTCAAAAGGCACCCAGAAAAACAAAATTGGCAAAATACTGAAAGCAGAGTGAAGGGTTGCTAAAGCTTACATAAATAAGAAAAATACACTACTGGCCATTAAAACTGCTACAACACGAAGATGACGTGCTACCGACGCAAAATTTAACCAACAGGAAGAAGATGCTGCGATATGCTAATGGTTAGCTTTTCAGAGCATTCACACAAGGTTGGCGCCGGTGGCGACACCTACAACGTACTGACATGAGGAATGTTTCCAACCGATTTCTCATACACAAACAGCAGTTGACCGGCGTTCCGTAGTGAAACGTTGTTGTGATGCCTCGTGTAAGGAGGAGAAATGCGTACCATCACGTTTCTGACTTTGATAAAAGTCGGATTGTAGCCTATCACGATTGCGGTTTATCGTATCGCGACATTGCTGCTCGCGTTGGTCGAGATCCAATGACTGTTAGCAGAATATGGAATCGGTGGGTTCAGGAGGGTAAAACGGAACGCCGTGCTAGATCCCAACGGCCTCGTATCACTAACAGTCGAGATGACAGGCATCTTATCCACATGGCTGTAACGGATCGTGCAGCCACGTCTCGATCCCTGAGTCAACAGATGGGGATGTTTGCAAGACAACAACCATCTGCAAGAATAGTTCGACGACGTTTGCAGCAGCATGGACTATCAGCTCGGAGACCATGGCTACGGTTACCCTTGACGCAGCATCACAGACAGGAGCGCCTGCGATGGTGTACTCAACGACGAACCTGGGTGCACGAATGGCAAAACGTCATACTTTCGGATGAATCCAGGTTCTGTTTGGTATGGTATGGTGTGGTATGGTCGCATCCGTGATGGCGTCATCGCGGTGAACGAACGTTGGAAGCGTGTATTCGTCATCGCCACATTGGCGTATCACCTGGCGTGATGGTATGGGGTGCCATTGGTTACACGTGTCGGTCACCTCTTGTTCGCACTGACGGCACTTTGAACAGTGGACGTTACATTTCAGATGTGTTACGACCCGTGGCTCTACCCTTCATTCGATCCCTGCGAAACCCTACATTTCAGCATGATAATGCACGACCGCGTGTTGCAGGTCCTGTACGGGCCTTTCTGGATACAGAAAATGTTCGACTACTGCCCTGGCCAGCGCATTCCCCAGATCTCTCACCAATTGCAAACGTCTTGTCAATGGTGGGCGAGCAACTGCCTCGTCATAACACGCCAGTCACTACTATTGATGAACTGTGGTATCGTGTTGAATCTGCATGGGCAGCTGCACCTGTACACGCCATCCAAGCTCTGTTTGACCCAATGCCTAAGCGTGTAAAGGCCGTTATTACGGCCAGAGGTGGTTGTTCTGGGTACTGATTTCTCAGGATCTATGCAGCCAAATTGCGTGAAAATGTAAAAACATGTCAATTGTAGTATAATATATTTGTCCAAGGAATACCCGTTTATCTTCTGCATTTCTTATTGGTGTAGTAATTTTAATGGCCAGTAGTGTAAAAAGAAAGGACAATCGCGGATAGTGCCAAATGAAGTGGTGCACAGCGAACTTTAGCCCATTACAGATTGTCAGGAAAAAACTGATGTCTTTTATGATCACCTTCTGAAGACACCAGAAAACAGATTATCAAGAAAAATCATAGAGTAATATTGGAACACGAAGCAGTAAGTAGGATAAATAAAAGAAATAAGACAATACGAAATAGTGATAATTAACCCTAGTCGACCTACAAAACCAAACAGAAAACTGAAACGACAGGAATACATCAAAATAAAATTTAAATTAGAAACAGACAAACGACACGCATTAAGAAGGTTTTTCACAAAAGGGGAAACAAAAAAATTAGACTGAATGAAAATATACTGGCCAAGTCGGAAAAATAACCTGCAGAAGAAGATGACCAGAAAATGTTTCACTGAAGTGGTCCAATACAGCCATAAGAGCAGAAGAAGAAGGAAACCTAACTATTGTACTTCGCTAAATCTGCCTAATGTTAATTCTACAATGCTATACACACGAATTTAACCAGTATCGAAGACAACGATTTTATAGTTCACTCGTTTACGAATAATATTATTTTCCGTGAATGAAACGAGGTCTAAAATTAATGTATTATGATGTCGTAGTCAACTTTTGTGCTGCATATGTCAGCCCATTTAGTGGCATCAACTGCTAAATGATCTTAATGATGTGACGGTTATGACATAAACGAGAAGAGAGCCACTGAATTACCGAGGATGTTTTCATGCGCTGAACAAGATTTTCTCCCTTTATTAATGTGACTTCTTTAGAAAAAGGCTTTTAAGATCTAGCTCTACGGTAAGTCTGCATCTCCTCTCTCCTGATGTGTTTTGAAAGTCAGAGTATGGCTACTGGACACCATAAAATATTTTATTATTCCTACAAATTGACTTAATATGAGCGGTAATGGGTAAGAGCTTTACTCTCTTACTTCTGTTACATTAAAATAATTGTGAAAGCCGCATTGCTCTTCTCATGAAGAAATTGTTTGAACTGAAATTGAAATTCGGGCTTGTACTTGTGAAACAATTTCGAAGTTTAGACTACGAAGGAATTGCACACAAGAGACAAAATATAACATAATGGGCTGCATTTATCGTATCTGCGGGTACTAATAGTCTTCTGGCTGCGAGTAAATTACAACAGAGGGATGAAAACCAATCATTCTGGAATAAAGGAGAGGTTCACCACAGACTGGAAGCCAAAAAATAAGATTACGCAAAAATTCGTGTGTTTAAAACATGTACACTATTGAAACTAAACGCGGTCGAACACAGGATACGGATTTTTTATGAGATGGTTAAAATCCCACTCTGACCGTAAAGATTTAGTTTTTCTTCAATTTTCCTTAAGTCCTTAAGGCAAAGCCCAGGACGATTTACTTCCTAACCGTTCTTTGGGTCAGAGCCTGTATCACGATGGCGTCCGCGACCGGAGGGTCTCCTGTAGCACCCAGTCTGTGGGAAATACATCATGGGAAAGTTCGGGTGAAGTAGGGATGTCCAAATAAAACTTGTACTTTTCAGAAGGTGTATGTGGCGTGCTCGGAGAGCATATATGGTGGCACAATGCAGTGATCGAGAGATACAGGTACAAGTTTCAATACAGCACGCTTATCACGTACAATGTAGGATGACGCGCCTGTAACAGGACACTAGCAGTAGTTCAAGAATGAATAAATAAATGGTGATGAGGTAAGGCTCTACCCAAGTTGTAGCGGAAAATATGAGGGATCTTGAGGTGTAAAAAAGTAACCTTCACATTTTTAAGGTCCGAATTGCACTGTACATTCTTTCATTTATGTTTTTAAAAAGTTACCAAATAAACTCATGCTCATAAATTAAGGATATGCTGATACATGATGAAACAACGCTCTGGTGGGCGGTTTGCGGGTTTAAATCACCTCAGGGTATGACCATGGGGTGCATTTGACTTGCGTTCGTCGCACTGTGGCGCTGGCCGCAGTCCACGTATGCAGAGGCTTGTTGGTGCATGTCAGAATACGGTGCAGCGTGTACGTTTGCAGACGCTTTCAGACCTGCTAAAGCTTTGTTATGAGTGAAAGATGTCATTTTGGATAACTGGACTCAGCTCAGTGTAGAAGCACAAAACCTTTTTCTTTACATTTGGGTTGCTTTAACTTCAAGTAAAACATCAACACCAACCCATCTTTCATAAAATTCCATCTTTTCGTATTATATGCAGACTGATTTTGCACATGGCTGCGCTAGCAACTGTACCTGCAAGAGCTTTAATGCACTCTAAATAACAGCCTTGAGCACGGTTTTCACAGTTTTAAAGCTGCCTTCTTCAAAAGGTATTGTACCTATTACAAAATACACTCCTGGAAATGGAAAAAAGAACACATTGACACCGGTGTGTCAGACCCACCATACTTGCTCCGGACACTGCGAGAGGGCTGTACAAGCAATGATCACACGCACGGCACAGCGGACACACCAGGAACCGCGGTGTTGGCCGTCGAATGGCGCTAGCTGCGCAGCATTTGTGCACCGCCGCCGTCAGTGTCAGCCAGTTTGCCGTGGCATACGGAGCTCCATCGCAGTCTTTAACACTGGTAGCATGCCGCGACAGCGTGGACGTGAACCGTATGTGCAGTTGACGGACTTTGAGCGAAGGCGTATAGTGGGCATGCGGGAGGCCGGGTGGACGTACCGCCGAATTGCTCAACACGTGGGGCGTGAGGTCTCCGCAGTACATCGATGTTGTCGCCAGTGGTCGGCGGAAGGTGCACGTGCCCGTCGACCTGGGACCGGACCGCAGCGACGCACGGATGCACGCCAAGACCGTAGGATCCTACGCAGTGCCGTAGGGGACCGCACCGCCACTTCCCAGCAAATTAGGGACACTGTTGCTCCTGGGGTATCGGCGAGGACCATTCGCAACCGTCTCCATGAAGCTGGGCTACGGTCCCGCACACCGTTAGGCCGTCTTCCGCTCACGCCCCAACATCGTGCAGCCCGCCTCCAGTGGTGTCGCGACAGGCGTGAATGGAGGGACGAATGGAGACGTGTCGTCTTCAGCGATGAGAGTCGCTTCTGCCTTGGTGCCAATGATGGTCGTATGCGTGTTTGGCGCCGTGCAGGTGAGCGCCACAATCAGGACTGCATACGACCGAGGCACACAGGGCCAACACCCGGCATCATGGTGTGGGGAGCGATCTCCTACGCTGGACGTACACCACTGGTGATCGTCGAGGGGACACTGAATAGTGCACGGTACATCCAAACCGTCATCGAACCCATCGTTCTACCATTCCTAGACCGGCAAGGGAACTTGCTGTTCCAACAGGACAATGCACGTCCGCATGTATCCCGTGCCACCCAACGTGCTCTAGAAGGTGTAAGTCAACTACCCTGGCCAGCAAGATCTCCGGATCTGTCCCCCATTGAGCATGTTTGGGACTGGATGAAGCGACGTTTCACGCGGTCTGCACGTCCAGCACGAACGCTGGTCCAACTGAGGCGCCAGGTGGAAATAGCATGGCAAGCCGTTCCAAAGGACTACATCCAGCATCTCTACGATCGTCTCCATGGGAGAATAGCAGCCTGCATTGCTGCGAAAGGTGGATATACACTGAACTAGTGCCGACATTGTGCATGCTCTGTTGCCTGTGTCTATGTGCCTGTAGTTCTGTCAGTATGATCATGTGAATTATCTGACCCCAGGAATGTGTCAATAAAGTTTTCCCTTCCTGGGACAATGAATTCACGGTGTTCTCATTTCAATTTCCAGGAGTGTATATACTGGGTGATCGAAAAGTCATTATAAATTTGAAAACTGAATAAATCACGGAATAATGTAGATAGGGAGGTACAAATGACACACATGCTTGGAATGACATGGGGTTTCATTAGAACCAAGAAACTACAAACGTTCAAAAATGTCCGACAGATGGCGCTTCATCTGATCAGAATAGCAATAATTAGCATAATAAAGTAAGACAAAGCAAAGATGATGTTCTTCACAGGAAATGCTCAATATGTCCACCATCATTCCTCAACAATAGCTGTAGTGGAGGAATAATGTTGTGAACAGCACTGTAAAGCATGTCCGGCGTTACGGTGAGGCATTGGCGTCGGATGTTGTCTTTCCGCATCCCTAGTGACGTCGGTGGATCACGATACACATGCGACTTCAGGTAACCCCAAAGCCAATAATCACACGGACTGAGGTCTGGGGACCTGGGAGGCCAAGCATGACGAAAGTGGCGGCTGAGCACACTATCATCACCAAACGACGCGCGCATGATATCTTTCACGCGTCTAACAATATGAGATGGTTTTTTTTTGTTCTTAAAAAACCCCATGTCAGTCCAAGTATGTGTGTCAATTTTGACCTCTCTATTTACATTATTCGGTGGTTTGTAAAATTTTCAAATTTATACTGACTTTTTGATCACCCGGTATATTGATACTCAAACATAGAACGTGGCATCGGATCATACAGGACGTAGGTATGCCACGTACTAAGGCAGTAACATGCGCCGACTGGATGAAGAGTAGAGGCACTAGCCTAAGGTCACGTCTGGTAGATTGCGCTCCTGGGCGTCTTCTATTAGCGTAGCTGCATTGAGCAGTGTGTGTGATTTCACAAGTAAATTTTCATTACCAGAGTTAACGTATCAACTAAAAAGCTCGAAGGGGTGAAGAGAGGGAGCTAAGAAGTGTGGCATTAATATCATATTGTTTAAATGATGACTAACTGACAACCTCAGCTGCCGACAGGTGTTGTTGTTATAGCTCGATGTGGACAGGTGAAAATGTGTGCCCAGACCGGGACTCGAACCCGGGATCTCCTGCTTATATGGCAGACGCTCTATTCATCTGAGCCACCGAGGACACAGATGAATAGAGCTACTGCAGGGACTTATCCCTTGCACGCTTCCCGTGAGACTCACATTCCCAACTGTCCACAATTCTACATATGTATTTTACCTTATAGACATTTGCCCACCCACTCATTACTCGCGCACGCTTTGGCGATTCCCGTAAGAGTTTGGGCAACCTGTGCGCATTCGCACAGACAAAGGTCAATGGCTGGGTAGCCTTTAACTATATATACGAAGACAGGAACTTGTTCTCGAAGGAACAGTTACTGTTGATGACCGTGCAGCTTTTCCCTGGAATAAATTATGACTAACTGACAACCTCAGCTGCCGACAGGTGTTGTTGTTATAGCTCGATGTGGACAGGTGAAAATGTGTGCTCCGACCGGGACTCGAACCCGGGATATCCTGCTTATATGGCAGACGCTCTATCCATCTGAGCCACCGAGGACACAAATGAACAGCGCGATTGCAGGGACTTATGTCTTGCACGCTTCCCGTGCTCTTTCGAGAACAAGTTACTGTCTTCGTATATATAGTTAAAGGCTACCCAGCCATTGACCTTTGTCTGTGCGAATGCGCACAGTTTGCCCAAACTCTTACGGGAATCGCCAAAGCGTGCGCGAGTAATGAGTGGGTGGGCAAATGTCTATAAGGTACAATACATATGTAGAATTGACGACAGTTGGGAATGTCTCACGGGAAGCGTGCAAGGGATAAGTCCCTGCAGTCGCGCTATTCATCTGTGTCCTCGGTGGCTCGGATGGATAGAGCATCTGCCATGTAAGCAGGAGATCCCGTGTTCGAGTCCCGGTCGGGGCACACATTTTCACCTGTCCACATCGAGCTATAACAACAACACCTGTCGGCAGCTGAGGTTGTCAGTTAGTCATCATTTATTCCAGGGAAAAGCTGCACGGTCATCAACAGTAACTGTTCTTTCGAGAACAAGTTACTGTCTTCGTATATATCATATTGTATATAAAGAGACCACAGGCTCAAGTAAACATAGCAAACTCTTCACAATACCGAAAAACCAACTAGAAACACTTGTGCGTGAATACCAACTCCAACAAACGTAAGTGACCAAACGGAAATTCTTCAAGTAAATATTATCAACGTATAACAGGCGCAAGACTTGACGTATTAAGGTGACCCCTGCAAGAAGGCTGTAAAAGGACGCACTGTGGCGGAGACACTGGAAATATTAAAAGACAAATGCTAGTAGGGGAAAGAGAAAGAAGGGTTGCTGGAAAGAGAGTTCGATCATCAGTTGTGAAGCATCGTGCTAAAGGAGGTGGTATTATACTCGTAGACCATGCTACATAAATAAATATACCAGGAGGGAGGTTATAAAATACCCAGTGAAATAATGAAAAAAAGGCCCTCTAAACCGTGTACATACGCCTACAAATCACGATGTCATAGGCAAAAGCAAACACGCTAAAATAAAGAAGGAGAGGGATGGGTCTAAGGAGGTTCGTTACTAAAATTTTGAACAGCCACATAACAGTGGACGACATAGTGCACAATGTAAAATATCTAAATAGAAGACGTTTTCCTACCGAATATAGAATTTTGAGGAAAACAAACACCGCGTGTAACCAGTGCTGGCCACATTTAGAGGCTTAAAGCCTTCCAGAAAATCTCTATTTGCAGGTTGAAGCTGATCAATTGGAATGTAGTCATCATTTTTCTCTAAGTCTTTGAAAATTTCGAACTCTTTGCATACATGTAATCTACGCCCTTTTACTTCTTTATGTGAGGTTACGGTATCCTCTGAAGCCTTCAGTATGACCAACAGTTATAAAATTATGGAATTGCGTACATTGCTACCTTCCTTTCCCAGTAGATTAACTTTAAATGTCACCTTAACTGCCTGATCAAATTGCCAAATATAGTAACTAGGACAATTGCTGTAGATAATTTTGTTAATTCCTGATATTGGAAACAGCTCCTCCGCATTTCTGGCACTATGCGCAATACTTTCCTTCAGGTTGTTGTTAGTAGAAAAATTTACCTTGCATTGATATTTATTCACGAAGAGACCTAAAATCATATAGGCCACATTACCTTAAATTAATATGTAAATGAAGTTATTATTGTCCTCCTTACCGTATGCGGATCTGTTACCTTGTGAAGTTGAAAATTCTTTTGTAGTTTTGTTACTGACGATGCGATCTACTACATCTTTTTTATCTCCGTTTTTGGTAGGAATGGATTCTATTACGTTAGTTTATTTTGTAGATACTAATAGAAAAAGACGTTGATAGCAGAGTGAAAAAATGCTAATTTGTGTGCTCGTGAATGAGTAGAATCATCTGGGATACTATTAGCCGAACAAGTTGGCTTACGGAAAACATTAAACCTCATGCTGTTGTATGCCATAAGTATTTTAAAATTGAGGAAGTTAGGCTCTGCATTTTCGATGTCTTTCTTTTGTAAAACATATATTCTCGTGAAAACTATTGAACGTTCTGAACAACTATTTCTTGGTCACTGTCATCGACGAAAATAACGATATCGTCTACATAACGAGCATAAATACGTATTTATATATGTAATTCTGAGTCAGAATTGAAGAACCCATTTCCAATGAATTAACGAAGATGTCAACTAGGAGTCTGGCAAGAGGACTACCCATTGCTAGGTCATATTACCGTATGTAAAATATACCACTGCAAGTGAAATAATTATATTTAAGTACCACCTTTAATGGATTAATAAACTACAGAATTCTTACCTCTATTTTATTTATAGATTGCTCCTGACAGCCTTAGCCTATGCACGGAGTTATCCAATGAAAGTTGCAGACACCATACGAATATTGAAGCACAATGGATCGAAAAAGTCTGTTCCATTATAGTTCACTTTCACAAGTAGAAAAGATAAGCATTGACTACCAACCTCAAATGGTGATTTTACTGAATATAAAATAAATGTTTGCACAAAAATTACTTGATAATTTTGTCATTAGTTACGTGGGCTTGATTTATACACAGAAATATATGTACATCAAACCTTTACATCAGACATCACAAACAATAAGTAACTTTTGTACAAATGTTACTTTAGTTGAGAATATTTCACTTGCAAACTGAAAGGTAATTGTCTGCAGGAAATGACGTAACTATATGTTAAGCACCTAAAGATGATGTTCAGTGGCTTTCAACTTGTTCTAGAAAATAGATTTTTTTTCCATTATTCTTTTTTAATGATCGAGAGTTATGTACGATTACAAGAACAACCATTTTCAAAGTTGCTCTACTCATCTACTCATCATAAATCATATTTATGGGTTTGTGTATATGATGCATTTTGCCAAAGGTGAAGCCTAACAAAAATGGATAAGCATGAGAACCAACTTTTATGTCCACAATTTATGTTTTGATTTACGAAAAGTTGCAGAGGATAACAATTAGTACTTATTTCTGTGGTGTTACCGCCAGACACCACACTTGCTAGGTTGTAGCCTTTAAATCGGCCGCGGTCCGCTAGTATACGTCGGAGCCGCGTGTCGCCACTATCAGTGATTGCAGACCGAGCGCCGCCACACAGCAGGTCTAGAGATATTTCCTAGCACTCCCCAGTTGTACAGCCGACTTTGCTAGCGATGGTTCACTGACAAATTACGCTCTCATTTGCCGAGACGATAGTTAGCATAGCCTTCAGCTACGTCATTTGCTACGACCTAGCAAGGCGCCATTATCATTTGCTATTTATCTTGTGATGCATGTACCGTCAGACAGATGTTCACCCATAATGGATTAAAGACAAGTATTCCAGAAGCTACGTACTATTTTTGCTACTATAAAGACCTTGTCATTTTCCAGACCTCACGCCAGCCTGCGTGAGCTTTAACGCGTGCCTTTCGGCTTCACCTCATAGTGGCTTGGCTGTCTTGCCAAGTCACAACAGTTGGCGACGAGGCCAATTCGCGCTCGTAACTATACTTTCTGATTTACTTGTGTAATGGCTTCGCCAAAATCTCTGGATGTACTGTCCGAATTTTATCGCTCACAGAACTAGCAGACGCAGGCCTTGCTGGATGCCCTTGGACAGCACGTCCAGGGTCAACGTGCAATGCAAACCGATGCGGCGGCAGCCGCTCCACCGCTACCGCAGCCACAAAACGCTGTTGCACCACCGTTTCGTCCTTTTGATGCGGCACTGGAAAGCTGGACGGAGTGGTCACGCCAATTTGGATTCCATCTCGCCGCCTACAGAATTCAAGGTAATGAGCGGCAGCCTTTTTTGTTAGCATCCATCGGCATCCAAACGTACCTTGTGATAGTGAAATTATTTCCCCGACGCGACGTAGCAACTCTGTCCCACGACGAAATTTTGTCTGCATTAGATGCATATTTCAAAGACTCAGTCAATGTAGTTGCAAAAAGGTATACCTTATTTCGTACAAAACGTACCGCCGCTCAAACTAATCGGGAGTGGGCTGCAACTTTGCAAGGCCTTACTAGGGATTGTGCATTTGAGTGTGAATGTGGAATCCCTTATTCAGATACTATGGTACGTGATGCAATTGCACAGAACGTTTCTGATGTTCGTATAAGAGAACAGATTTAGAGATTAGTCAATCCCTCCCTTCAACAAGCGATAGACATATTGGATCGGCAGGACACACTTGACTTTGCTCAGGAATCCTTTGAAACTTCGCCAGCCGTGTGTCATGTTAACCGGCCCGCCGGGCGAGCTGCACAAGACAGTAAAATGCCCTCGGGCCCGTCCGCGCAGCTGCCGCCAAGCTCTCCGCCACGTGTGCCGCGCAAGCAAGCAAATGCAGTGCTCAAATCAAGCCCGCGGTGTGCTACTAGACATTCGCGTGAGAATTGCCCGTCACGCCAGGCTATCTGCTTTTTCTGTAATAAAAAGGGCCATGTTCAAAGTGTTTGCCAGAAAAAGCTCAGATCGGACACTCACACCCATTCCAGGCCCTTTGCTTCGCACCGGAATCGGAATCGAAGCACGAATACTCAGGCTCGTGAACCTTCGCCCATGGAAATTCATGTAGTTAATTCCACTCCGCCCAGTGCCATTTTCTCTAACAGTGACTGTGTTCGTCCCACAAAAAGTGTGCGTCGACATCGCCGGAAATCCCGTCATGTCGCAAGTGATTCTGTACCAGTGTCACTTCAAGTTGCACGAGACAGTCGCTCTTGTCGTCAGCAGGACAATAAACTTTGTGTAGACTTGGACATTAACGGCGAAGTGGTACCATTCCAGCTCGATACCGGAGCTGCAGTTTCATTGATCAATCACATGTACAAACAGCTGGGCACACCTCCGTTGCGTGCCGCAAATGTTAAGCTAACTACATATTCAGGTCACGGGCTCCCTGTGTTAGGACAGTGCAGCCTTCTTGCAACATACAAGGGACAAACAAAACTTGTGTCATTTTACGTCCTTCGTTCTTCTTCTGCTGTGAACTTGTTTGGTTTCGATTTATTTCAGTGGTTTAACTTGTCTATAGTAAATCAGGTCCTCTCAGTGAACCAGACTGTGCCTTCAGCCAGTGTTTCTCGTCTATGTGAAGAATTTTCAGACATTTTTGCACCGGGCCTCGGTTGCGCTAAGAATTATGAAGCACATTTGGAACTGAAATTACACACGCAACCAAAATTTTTCAGAGCGCGCAATGTTCCCCACGCATTGCGTGATGAGGTCGCAAGAACATTAAACGATTTGGAATCACAAGGTGTGATTGAACGTGTGCAGGCTTCTCTCTGGGCATCACCCTTAGTAATTTTGCAAAAACCTTCCAGAAAATTGAGACTTTGTGTGGACTTCAAGGCAACAGTGAATCCACAACTCGTGATTGCAACTTTTCCTTTACCCCGCCCGGAAGATCTTTTTGACAAACTGTGCCCGGGTAAATATTTTTCGAAGTTGGACCTAGCAGATGCGTACTTGCAAATACCGGTGGACGAAGAATCCCAGCGCGTTTTGGTGGTTAACACGCATCTTGGTTTGTACCGATTCAAAAGACTGCCATTCGGGTGTGCATTCGCCCCTGCATTGTTTCAGCAATATTTACAAACTGTTTGTGCGTCGGTCCCTACTGCAGCAAACTATCTGGACGATATTGTGATCTCCGGAAAGACGGAAGAAGAACATTTAGCCAATCTCAGAACATTATTTCAGGTCTTGCGACAAAATGGTCTTCGCTTGCGGAATGACAAATGTGTTTTTTTTGCTCATGACTTACCATATCTGGGACATGTACTCAATGCCCAAGGCATACATCCCAGTCCCGAGCACCTCCGTGCCATACAAGACTTGCCTTCGCCGCAGAATTTGAAGCAGCTACGTAGTGTGCTGGGAAAAATAAATTATTATCATCGCTATGTGCGCCACGCCTCTTCCATTTCAGCTCCGCTTCATCGCTTACGCCGTAAAGGTGTTTCGTTCGTCTGGACGCCGGAATGTGAACGTGCCTTTCGCCAGTTGAAATCGGCGTTGCTTTCCAATATTTGCCTTACGCCATTCGATCCCCAGAAACCCCTTTTGTTGATGGTGGATGCATCGGATTTCGGATGATTATTATTATTAGTGTTTTAGGGCGCACAACAGCGAGGTTATCAGCGCCCGCCGGATTTCGGGATCGGTGCTGTGCTTGCGCACAAAGATGAATCACATGATCGCCCTATTGCCTTTGCGTCCAAATTGCTCTCGTCTAGCAGGCCGAAGTGGCGGTGCGGTTAAAGGCGCTGCAGTCTGGAACCGCAAGACCGCTACGGTCGCAGGTTCGAATCCTGCCTTGGGCATGGATGTTTGTGATGTCCTTAGGATAGTTAGGTTTAACTAGTTCTAAGTTCTAGGGGACTAATGACCTCAGCAGTTGAGTCCCATAGTGCTCAGAGCCATTTGAACCATTTGCTCTCGTCTTGGCAAAGAAATAATTCACAGATCGAGAAAGACGCATTGACTCTCATATTTGGTGTTACTAAGTTTCATGATTTCTTGTACGGTCGTCACTTTACCATCATCACAGACCACAAACCTTTGACATCGCTTTTTCATCCGAACAAGCCTGTACCTCCACGTACAGCGCAGAAATTCATTCCCTGGTGTATTTTCCTCTCGCAGTACCGCTACGATATCTTGTATCGGTCCACTGCTAAGCACGGAAACGCCGATGCGTTGTCCCGTTTGCCTGTTGCTGAGGATAGAGTATTCGATTCTTCCGAACTTACTTGCATGTTCATTGATGCGGAAACCGATGACGTGGTCGAATCGTTTCCGATTGATTTTCGTCGTGTAGCTAGAGCCACAGCTGCTGACCCTGTCCTAGCTACCGTTCTGCGTTTTGTTGCTACGCAATGGCCCTTGTCAAAGTCACGGATCGAGGATCCGTTGGTTCGCCGATTTTTTGCTCACAAGGAGAGACTTTTTGTTCGACGTGGTATTTTGCTGTTGCGTTCGGATAATGATTAGTCCAGGGTCGTGGTTCCACGTTCATTACAGTCCTCTGTCTTACGGCTTCTCCACCAAGGACATTGGGTATAGTGAGAACGAAACAACTTGCTCGTCAGCACTGTACTTGGTTCGGAATCGATGCTGCGATTACGAATATGTGCTCTTCTTGCATAACGTGTGCCGAACAACAATCCGCACCACCGCGGAAATTCTTTGCATGGCCAAAAGCCACTTCCGCTTGGCAACGCTTACACATCGATTTTGCTGGTCCATTCTGGGATGCTCGATGGTTGGTTGTGGTAGATTCTTTCGGTAATTTTCCTTTTGTTGTCCGGATGTCTTCCACGACGTCATCTGCCACCATCCAAGCGTTATCTGCTATCTTTTGCATTGAAGGTCTTCCACAGACTATTGTTTCCGACAATGGCCCACAATTCATGTCCGCAGAATTTCAGTCATTTTGCGAGGCCAATGGTATTCAACATCTGACATCCACGCCGTTTTCGCCTCAGTCAAACGGTGCCGCTGAACGATTGGTCCGGACTTTCAAGTCACAGATGTTGAAGTTGAAAGAGTCGCATTCTCGGGAGGACGCGCTATTGCTCTTTTTGTCCTCGTATCGCTCTCAGCCCGGAGATGGTCGCTCGGCGGCTGAGTTGCTCCACGGTCGTCCTCATCGAACCTTCATGTCATTGCTACATCCGCCGCATCAGGTTCCTGTGCAGCGGCAGCCATCTGCTTTTGCTCCAGGCGACGTTGTATACTATCGCAACTATCGAGGTTCACGGCGTTGGCTCGCAGGGTGCATTCTTCGCTGCCTCGGCCGCGCTATGTATCTGGTTTTCGGGGCCACTGGTGAGGTGCGTCGGCATCTCAATCAGCTGCGCCTCTGTCGTCGCACGGGTTCTGCCGCTCCCCGTCTGCTTTCAGCGACGGTGCCGTCCGGTCAGCGCCCTGGGTACCCATCTACTGGCTCGCCTCATCCCCAAGTATTACCGACGCTGCCTTCCATTTTGCCCCATGGCGACGCGCCGCCGCCTGTTCTCCCGCCGTGGACGCGTCGCTGCAACCGCCGGGCGCCTCCCTGGGTCACGCGCCACCGATCGCTTCCCGTGACCAGTTGTCCTCCGCCATGGAACTCTTGCCCGCTCCAGACCACATGGCGTCTTCGCCCGTCGGGTGCCGCGACCCGATGGAGGTCGACCCTTCGGCCCCTCCTGTCTCTCTGCGGGCGCATACACCGCATGTTGGCGTGCACCCTGGACTAGGTTTTCAGGCGTTTCCTAGCTCCCCTCGGACCGAATGGCAGGGTGCAGGTGGCACAGCCTCGCCTGTTGTTAGGCTCCCCACCTCGTCGCATACGTCAACATGGGGTCTTCCCCACGGCGGGCGGAAGCCTTATAACACAACCGTTCGCCGATTTGCGGGGGAGGAATGTGGTGTCACCGCCAGACACCACACTTGCTAGGTGGTAGCCTATAAATCGGCCGCGGTCCGCTAGTATACGTCGGACCCGCGTGTCGCCACTATCAGTGATTGCAGACCGAGCGCCGCCACACGGCAGGTCTAGAGAGATTTCCTAGCGCTCCCCAGTTGTACAGCCGACTTTGCTAGCAATGGTTCACTGAAAACTTACGCTCTCATTTGCCGAGACGATAGTTAGCATAGCCTTCAGCTATTTCATTTGCTACGACCTAGCAAGGCGCCATTATCATTTGCTATTTATCTTGTGATGCATGTACCGTCAGACAGATGTTCACCAATTATGGATTAAAGTTAAGTATTCCAGAAGCTACGTACTATTTTTGCTACTATAAAGACCTTGTCATTTTCCAGACCTCACGCCAGCCTGCGTGAGCTTTAATGCGTGCCTTTCGGCTTCACCTCATAGTGGCTTGGTTGTCTTGCCAAGTCACAACAATTTCAATACTTTATTAATGTGTGTTTATGAAAACAGAGATCCTGCGAAACACAGCTCGCTCTCTTCCTCCATGACATCCACAGCGCAGTGGACAACGGCGCTCAGGCTGATGCCGTGTTCCTTGACTTCAGTAAGGCATTTGACACCGTCCCGTACTGCCGTTTAATGAAAAAAAAACGTGTTTACGGAGTATCGCAGTAGACCTGCGATCGGATTCAAGACTTTCTTGCCCGCATCTCGTGGTCGTGCGGTAGCGTTCTCGCTTCCCACGCCCGGGTTCCCGGGTTCGATTCCCGGCGGAGTCAGGGATTTTCTCTGACTCGTGATGGCTGGGTGTTGTGTGCTGTCCTTAGGTTAGTTAGGTTTAAGTAGTTCTAAGTTCTAGGGGACTTATGACCACAGCAGTTGAGTCCCATAGTGCTCAGAGCCCATCAAGACTTTCTTGCAGATAGAACTCAATACCTCGCTCTTAACGGAGCTAAATCGACAGAGGTAAAGGTAATATCGGGAGTACCACAGCGAAGTGTGATAGGACCGTTGCTGTTCACAATATATATAAATGACCTAGTAGAAAGCGTCGGATGCTCTTTAAGGCTATTCACAGATGATGCAGTTGATTATGCGAAATTAGCAACGCCAGAAGATAGTAAGAATTTGCAGAAGGACCTGCAGAGACTCTGGCAGTTGACCCTGAACGTAAATAAATGTGACATATTGCGGATACATAGGAAAAGAAATCCACTACTGCACAGATACAATATTGATGACAAACTGCTTCAGACAGCGTCTGCCGTAAAATATCTAGGCGTAACTATCCAGAGCGCCCTTAAGTGGAATGATCATATAAAGCAAATAGTGGGTAACGCAGACACATGACTCAGATTCGTCGGAAGAATCTTAAGGAAATGTAAATCATGCACGTAAGAAGTTGCTTATAGGGTGCTTGTTCACCAGATTCTTGAGTATTGTTCATCTATCTGGGATCTCTATCAGGTAGGGCTGATTGAGGAGATCGAGAAGATCCAACGAAGAGCGGCGCGTTTCGTCACGGGATCGTTTAGCTGGCGGGAGAGCGTTACGGAGATGCTAAACAAACTCCAGTGGCAGGCAAGAGAGGCCTTGTGCATCACGGAGAGATTTACTACTGATATTTCGGGACAGCACGTTTCAGGAGGAGTCAACCAACATATTACTTCCCCACACATACATGTCGCGTATTGACCAGAAGGAGAAAATTCGAGAAATTAGAGCCAATACAGAGGCTTACCGTCAGTCATTCTTCCCACTCACTATTCGCGAGTGGAACAGGGTTGGAGGGATGACATAGTGCTACCGAAAGTACCCTCCGCCACTCACCATTAGGGGGCTTGCAGAGAATCATGTACATGTAGATGTACACCGTCCAGTTGTATTAATGTGACTAACGCCTATGTTCGACGAAAACGTGCAATAACCACTCATATGCGGCTGGTGTAGGAACACTAGCAGTGGTTGGTATGAAAACAGTGTGGGAGTAGCGGGGTGGGGGGGGGGGGGGGGCAGGGGCATATTAGGGGAACAGTGTCGTATTGTAGTAGAGTAAAAACGGACCGATTTATCTGACGCTTAAAAAGCATTGTCGTTAATATTCGGGCCAATGATGCAAGTATTTCCGAACGGTTAAGTTTGTAAATTTTTCGCTTGCCGTCATCGTTAACGAATACCGCACACGGTAAAATGACAGCCAAGGGAACTGTGGTGGATAACACGATATATATGACAGGGGTGAAGAAGGGGTGCGGAGGTGTCTACTGGCGTATAGATGTGCAAGTGTTGACCATCTGATGGCCAAAATGAATCAAGGGGCTACAAACAATGTTTCGTCGACCACCGTACATCGAACATTGCTGTGTGCTGTTCATGGACGACGAAGCCTGGAATTTGTCCGTCACTACCACAACTGGAGGTCCACCGACAGGTGGCATTTTCGGTTTGCAGATGAGACACGTGGCCGGCCGGAGTGGCCGAGCGGTTCTAGGCCCTACAGTCTGGAACCACGCGACCGCTACGGTCGCAGGTTCGAATCCTGCCTCGGACATGGATGTGCGTGTTGTCCTTAGGTTAATTAGGTTTAAATAGTTCTAAGTTCTAGGGGACTGATGATCTCAGCAGTTAAGTCCCATAGTGCTCAGAGCCATTTGAACCATTTGAGACACGTGTTATGCTCCATCGGACATATGGCAATTGGCGTGAACAGCGTGAAACGTCTGAAAGCAAGCATCCTACAACAGTCATCAGAAAGGTCCACGCTCTGGGAGGTAGCGTTATGTTCTGGAGAATGTTTCTATGGCATTCTCTGGGTTATGTCGTCATTCTAGAAGGCACAATGGATCAACACAATTAGGAATCTATTCTTGAGGACAATGTACACTCCTACACGCAATTTGTTTTTCCAAGAACGACGACACCGACACCACGAGGACAACGCAGTATGTTACAAAGCTCGCAGTCTAAGTGCGCATTTGGAAGGGCACTAAGATGAGTTTACCTCACTCCCCAGGTCACCGTACTCCAAGGATTTATCACAACAGAGCACCTGTGTGACCTCCTCGATCGGACTATACGCCCCATGTTCTTCAAACACGGAACGCCGCTGGAGTCGGCGTGGCTCTGTATCCCAGTCTGTACCCTCCAGAACCTCAACGACTCGCTTTCCGTAAAAGCTAGTTATTCTGGCTATAGTCAGGTCGTCACGTTAAAGTCACTACACACTCTGGTCTTTACAACATTTTGTAGATTTCTTTTGGTAGATTTAAACATAAATAATTTTAAATGTAAGTATTGAGACAGGGAATTCCTCCATTAGCAACCGAATTGCGCTAAAATATATTACTGTCTCACTGAGAATACTTCTGGAATCAGCTGATGCCCGAGTGCTACTAATGAACTCCAATAAGAAAGAATCCCTGTTAATTCAGCTTTTCTTCGAGAAGAATGTATCGCTTCGAAACTTACAGTTGAAAGAGTCTGAACGAAATAATGTGATCCTGTGTTAACGTTTATTTTATTACACATACAGTTATGAATTACAGTCATAGATAATAAAATATTTACAGAAAATTTGATGTGAGATTACATTACATTTTTTCCCTCATCCTGTCAAAGTAGAGATGGTAAGCTGAGGTACATAAATAAAGAGGGAACCGAAGAGAAAGAACATCACGTCTTAAGAATGACAGAGTTTAAACGCGTACCGTAAAATGACGTGAATAGAAACGGTTTCCAAATTCGAAAAGAGAAACCTTATTATTTCAGAAAGAAAAAGAAAAACTCTAATTATATGGTATCATTGGTATTGAACCTAAATTAAATTTTTAAATTAGAGTTGGGACGTAGCTTATGATCTTATAACAAAAAAATAAAAGAGTGTCTGCTGAATAACAAATTTCATATGCATGTAATATAAATAACTGCTTACTTTTTCCGTACACTTAAATCACACCATAATCTCCTAGGTTGTGAAAAGTGGCACGTGGTTCTTCACTTCCATCACTCTCTGGTTCTTGTTCTGGGGAAACACAGATGAGTCTGGTTTCTATTCACTCCACAAATTCCGCAAACGTAAGGAATTTCAACCAGCCGAAAAGCAACTCAGATTAAAATGTAAAAACTTTGTTTTCTATTAATGAAAACTGGAATTTCATATTGGCAGCCCAACTAATTAAATTAAAACAATTTATGTTGGTACTTACAGAAATAAGTTCGAAGAAAATAAATACAGCACCATATAACATCTTTGTGAGAGCTTAAACAAAACAGAGTGGCAAACTTTGAAATTCATAACTTGCCTGTTAGACTGGTTCACAGCCAACCTAGCCACGTTGAAGTGGCGGAGACCAAGTGGAAGACTGAAAGTAGGAAGTAACCAAGAAGGAACGGGAATGGACGTTTAAACGTAATTATTGTTGGTTAACAAGGAACAAAAAGTTATTGTGAACTGGAACACTTGTTAAGGGTGATATGTTTAACATCAAATTAAGCTATTTCCACACAAGTTAAAATATGCAGTTGTTCAACCTGTTCAGAAGAAAGTTGACCAAACAGGCGTAAACAATAATCGTCTAATTTCCTCACTGACATCTTTCCCAAAATATTCGAAGATATACTATACCCAAGAGTAGTCTTACACTGTGTACTTAGTGTATAAAAGTTAGGATTCTTGGAGAGTTTCTTGACAAAGAATGCTACGTATATACTCCTCATCAAATATTACAAGCCTTAATTACTAAAATATTGCCGTTTGGTATTTTTTGTGACTTTTCCATAGCATTTGATTGTGTAGATCGTGTGAGCCTCTTACGTAACTCAAGTTTTATGCATGTGATGGCTTTATGCCAAGCTGGTATAAATCACACTTAACAAAAACAATGCAGAATGTTGTACTGAGTAACACAGTGTTCAACGGATGCAAAATTTTATTGAAAGGAGAGATATCACTAGGGGTGTCCCAAAGGGTTCAATTTTAGATCCACTCCTATGTCCTATACATGTGAATGACCTTATGTAACTTTCAGCAAGCGGAAATGGTACTTTTTGCAGATGATGCTAGAGCTATAATCAGTCCTATTAGAGATAAATCAACGTAACAGATGGTAAATGATATTTTCAAAAAGCTATAAAGTGGATCTCAGAAAAAGGACTGCCCTAAATTCTGAAAAACCCATTATTTTCAGTTTTGGACAACAAACATAACCATACCAACTGTTGATGCAGCACGTGGTCAGGAATCCAGGAGTCAGTAAATAGGATAGAATGCTCCAAATTTTGGGTGTAAGTACTGATGAAAACTGTAACTAGAAAAATCATATTACTAAGCTTCTTAAACAATTTATTTTTGCTACTTTTGCTCTTCACACAACTGCTAATCTTGGATATAAACGAATCATATGCCTGGCATGCTTTGAATATTACAACTCTATAATCAAAAATGGCCCTGAGCACTATGCGACTTAACTTCTGAGGCCATTAGTCGCCTAGAACTTAGACTAATTAAACCTAACTAATCTAACGACATCACACACATCCATGCCCGACGCAGGATTCGAACCTGCGACCATAGCGGTCGCTCGGTTCCAGACTGGAGCGCCTAGAACCGCACGGCCACTCCGGCCGGCAACTGTATAATCTCTTGTGGAATAATATCCTGAGGTATTCATGACTTAGAAAGTATTTATTGCACGAAACTAAGCAGTAGCAACACGTCGTGTCCAGCTACGGTCGTCATTTAGGTACTTAGGCATTTTAATTGCGCCTTCACAATATGTCTACTCGCTAGTAAATGTCGTCATAAAAAACCCATCACAATTTGAGAAGAACAGTAATGTACTTACCTGGAATATTAGAGGAGAAATTTGGTGTATAATCCAATATTAAACTTGTCATTGGCTCGGAAATGGGTTTAATATGCAGCAACAAAAATCTCTGCTAATTTTCCGAATAACATAAAACGTTTGAAAGGTAACAGAGCAAGTTTTAAGCAACATAACATCATTACTCTTCGACACATCTTCTAGTCCATTGATTCATTTCACATTATTTCGATATAACAACGGTTCACATGCTCTAAGGATCATGCAACTAACAAACTATCTGATTTTCAAAAATTATGTTTTGAAAAATACTGTACACATTCAAAGCCTCAACGTAATGGTTGCACATAACTATCATTGTTTTTCCGATTACCCCAGAATTCATAGCGTGAGCTGCATGTACGTAGGTAACGTGTGGTGATAATGGAAGACAATGTAATGCTGAAACATGTTGACTGTCTTTTGAAGAGTATCTTATTGTACAACATGAGCTGCTTGTAAGATATTTAATTTCCGTATCAGTATATGGACATATCGCCGGACGTCAGTGTCACATGTTGTGAACGTCCATGTCAAATATCGTGCGTGTCAATTATGAAATGTCTATGTTGTCGAAATTGATTTGGATCGCTGCAGTGCACAGGTCGTCGTGCATTCATGTTACAGCTGTCAAAAGTTAAACGCTCACAGTTTCTGGTTTCGCTACAGAACAGGAAATGTGTCCGATAAGCGTATGACAGCAGTAACATGTACGCACGACGAACTGTGGACATTATAGTAAAGATCGCGAATTGAGGTACTGTAGTTAATCGTACTAATAACGACATTAATATAGCTTACCGGCGGAGAAGACATTAACAGATGTACAGATGTATGCTGCAGTGTATTGGCATATTACACATCAAATTTAAATTCTGAAAGAGGAGATTATCAGACGGGGGAATACAATAAAAACTTTGTGTATTGATAGGAATGATGATACTTTTTTTTGGATGAATACAATTTGGCACTTGTCGATACTGGTCTTCGGGCATCTCAGACCTGACAAAATTGTTGTTCACGTGTTCCACGCTCGTCATTCGCGAGTGAAAGTGATGACGGCGGAGAAGTATGTGACAACTGAGAGATTGTTCCCTGCATCCTAGGCATCATTTTCAATGGCAGAGGGATGATAAAACTGGTCTACCACAGCAAGCGCGCTTCTGACACCAACTTAGCAGCCAAAGGAGTAATAATGGCACGTATTCATCAGCAGTTTTAGGAAGAATTACAGAGTGAAGTGAAGAGGAAAGAGTTTCTTAAGTAAATGTCATTTATTTATGTGAATGCAATATAGTCAAATTAATTTTCTAAAAGTTATTCAGATAAATCGATATCTTTGGGCATTCCATCCGGCATACTCTGAGCCTGTGGCCTTACCTGGTTTTGACTCGATGATATTTGTTTACAAGAATTAGCTTATACTTGATGACTAACTGAAACCCTCAGCTGCCGACAGGTGTTGTTGATATACCTCGATGTGGACAGTTGAAAATGTGTGACCCGACCGGGACTCGAACTCAGGATCTCCTGCTTACATGACAGACGCTCTATCCATCTGAGCCACCGAGGACACATGAATAGCGCGACTGCAGGGACTTATCCCTTGCACGCTTCCCGTGAGACTCACATTCCCAAGGTACATTACGTATGTAGAATTGTGGACAGTTGTGAATGTGAGTCTCACGGGAAGCGTGCAAGGGATAAGTCCCTGCAGTCGCGCTGTTCATCTGTGTCCTCGGTGGCTCAGGTGGATAGAGCGTCTGCCATGTAAGCAGGAGATCCCGGGTTCGTGTCCCGGTCGGGTCACACAATTTCAACTCTCCACATCGAGGTATATCAACAACACCTGTCGGCAGCTGAGGGTTTCAGTTAGTCATCATTTATTCCAGGGAAAAGCAGCACGATTATCAACAGTATTCTGTTCTTTCGAGAACAGTTACTGTCTTCACATATATAGCTTATATTTGTTGGATGTTCTTTTAGTGCTATTGTTCAGCACTAAGGTGATCTTCAGGAGTGTAGAACGTAGAAGCTAAACGGCTGGCCATCAAAACTGATACAGCAGGAAGGGCAGCGATTAGAAGAGCGTTTCTTAAATAATGCAACATATTTTTTTCCTCGGCCAATTTCGGTTGAAAAAAAAAAGTGGAATTTGTTGTCAAACGTTGTGAAATACTCACATTACTGCATCAGCCACTTTAGTTTCATGAACTTTCTGTTATTGACGGCGCTGTAAGTAGCCTTCAAAGTGACGTCTGTAACGGAGTTATATTTCAGTCATACTCGTACAACTGTCACTGAATTTCATTTGGCAGAAATCCAGAGGATCGGAGACATTCACAGGTGCTTGCAGAATGTCTGCGGAGATGTGGTCGGTGAGTTGTTTGGTGAGGCGTCTGTCAACTTCATGATAGGCAACAGGCAGATTCCATATGCCTAGGTTTCCAGAAAGTGCACAGCCCCCATTGCCATCTCTCATCCAACTTCCGACCATGCAGAATAGGTTCCCAAATATGTCAGAGACTCGAATACTTGTTAAGTAAACCACTATTTCCTCCTCCACGGTGAGTTTTCATCAGAGTCGAGGGTTTCATTAGCCTGCTATCACTAGTGCTCCTGGAAATTGTGGTAGGACCGCTATTAGTCTCTTTACACATCAGTGATCTCCGTCTGCGACTGTTTGCAGATAGCGCAGTAGTATGCGGGAAAGTATCTTTGTTGAGTGACTTTAGAGTGATACAAGATGACAGAAATTCTGTTCGGTTTGATGGATGACAGGTGGTTCTAAATTCACGAAAGTGTGTGTTCATGCTGTTGAGGCGGAAAACAATAGGGCAATTTTCTAATATACTATTATTGATGTGCTTCCTGACACAGTCACGAAAAATAAATGTGTAGGCCTAACGTTTCAGATCGATATGAAATGGGGCCAATACATAAATATGGTAGGAGGCAAGGCGAATGGTCGACTTCGGTATATTTGGATGATTTTGGGAATGTGAAGTTCATCTATAAAGAAGAACATCGCCAGAATACTAGTCCAACCCATTCTTGAGTACTGCAGGAGCATCTGAGATCCCTACCTAGTCCGATTAATGGATGACATCGAAGGAATTCAGAAGCGTGCTGCCAGATTTGTTAGTGTCAGCATCGATCAACACATGAACGTCACAGAGTCTTTGTGAACTTCAACGGTGCTTATTGCAGAACGATTCTGGTACAGTCAATGTAGGAGAGGCGTGCAGTAAGTAAGCAAAACAATTTTTTTTCTGAAAGGAGGCTGATTTTATTCACGGGGGATTTGATCGTTTCAACATGACGGAGCACATCAAACAAATTAATCCTATTAGAGCCCCTGAAGATGGCTCCGAATGGCTGTGAGCACTATGAGACTGAAAATCTGAGGTCATTGGTGCTCTAGAACTTAGAACTACTTAAACCTAACTAACCTAAGGACATCACATACATCCACGCCCGAGGCAGGATTCCAACCTGCGACCTTAGTGGTCACACGGTTCCAGACTGAAGCGCCTAGAACCACTCGGTCACACCGGCCGGCTCCCCTGAAGATCTTCGTTATGACTTTAACAGCTAAGGATAAAGGTTTGAACTTCTTTCTATCGTCAGTAAATACGTCTTTTTCTTGTTGTTAGTGGTTTATTTCTTCCAGACGCGTTTCGCGATTTACTTTAAGACATCTTCAGTTGAATCTAGAATGTTACAGTTTTGTTTGAGAGGCGTTATTTGTAATATTATACATAAAACAGTGTATGTCTTGTTTTTTACGTAAATGAGTAATTACTTACAGCTATTCATGTTTGTTGTTGGCTCCAACTTTTCCTCTCATCGGGTCACATGCTGGAGGTCGCAATTTAACTTCAGTTACGAAACGTAAGCAAGATTTCATGTTAATAACTTTCTTCTTTACAGTTTTCACATTCTTTGCCTTAAGTGGTATGAAGAACAGTCATTTTTATATCACTAGTTGTAGATATTTTACCGAAAACTGTGATTTAAAGTCGTTACTTCTGCGAGTTCACCTTATTGCTCTTCCTGACGGGAGGAAACGGAAACGCAAACCAAAAGCGTGAAGAACTGTAAGTATTCATTTATTTACTTGAAAACCAAGATGTGAACAGATTTGTGATGTACAAATGTCGCATATCTAAAGAAAACCGTAATATTCTAGATTCCACTAAAGAAGCCATAAATTAAAAGACGAAACGCCTCGGGAAGACGTAAAATGCATTGCAGCAAGAAAAGGTGGTATTAATTACAAAACGAATATTTATGTGCTTGCTGCGAATGATGGCCACACAAACAAATTTGTTTTAACTTTTTCTAGGGAGGAGAGGTTGTGTGACACCACTCTTTGCATTGCCGTTTTGATTCCTGTTCAAAGTGATGAAGCCATGTTTCACCACCTGCGGCGTAGTTCGACAACAAATTCTCACGATCAACATCGTAACGCACGAAGAATTCCGAACAAATGGTCCACCGTTGCTCTTTATGGACTTACAATAGGCGGCGGGGAACCCAGCGGGTACACACTCTTCAGTGCACAATTTGTAGACTGTTCTGTAAATCCTACTAACTGAGACGTCCTGTTATGCAAGGAGGTGTTTGAGAAACGTCAGTCACCTACAATGAGAGTGTCCGTACGATCCAACACTGCAGGAGTCACAGCTGTGTGCGGCCAGCCGGCAAGCGATGATGACAAATGCCTCGCGCAACGACTGGCATTGCTTTCGTTTGCTGCCTGGCCTCCGTAGATCTGTGAATATCTGTGATGCTCTGGTTTTCCACCAAGAGAAGCTCAGTAACAACTCTCTGCTTGGATCACACCTTCGTTGCATACATTATTTTCAGAGCTACTTATGAGCATAGCACCACCATCCATCAGAACTTCATAGAACTAAAGGGGCTGATACCGGAGTATTCCACGATGTCTTAAAACAAATTCCCAAGTTTATAATCGTAAATAGCCAAGAAAAAAATGTGTTTCACGACTTATTGGACGCCCCTCGACTATTTTGCGTTAAGGAGCGAAAAGGCAAGGTATGAGAAATTATGTCTCGTATGGAGCCATATAGACTGTCGTTTACCCCTCGCTCCACTTGCAAGTAGAACACGAAAGGAATGACTAGAAGTTGTGAAAGCTACCCTCATGCATTGGCTTGCGAAGTATGTATGTGGACGTCCTTCTTTCTGCGAGCTGAGTCTCTCGCACCCAAGTTTCCATCACCACCTTTCTTGCCGGTCCTCTTCTTGCATGGCCCTGTCAATCATCGGACGTACTCCATGGTTCCAATGCAGTTGGGGTCGTTTTGCTTCTCGTAGGGGTCTCCAGTGCCATATTTTAGAGGACCGTCCTTCATCTGGCATTCTTCTAAGATGTCCATTTCATGTCAGCCGTTTGTTTTCAGTTGTGACCACAATACCGTTCGTAACTCCCATCTGTTCTAGAAGCGCTTCATTTCTCACTTTGTCTCTTCCGGTTACTTCACATCTCAAAACCCCAATTTCCGTTGCCTTTAATTTCTTCTCACTGACCTTGAAGACTCCCCACAGTTCATCACCATACGAAACAATGCTCTCAACTATAGTTTGGTACACTGTCCTTTACAAATTTTTTGAAGTTTTTTTATTCCTGACAACTTCTTAATTGCCACCTTTCCATTTCCTAGTCTGTGCTGTATTTCCTAGATGCTTCCATCTTTGTTGAAATGATTGCCCCTAATTGTCCGCCTGCTTAGCTGGGTGGTAATGTGTTTGCCTCCCATGTAGCGGGCCCGGGCTCGATTCCCGACCGGGTTGGACGTTTTCTCCGCTCATGGACTGGGTGTTGTGTTGACCTCATCGTCATTTCATCCTCATCACCAGGGCAAAAGTCGCTCAATGTTGCGTCGACTGAAACAAGACTTGCACTTGGCCGCAGAACTTTCCCGGATGGGGCCTCCCAGCCACTGATGCCACACGCTCATTATTCATTCATCACCCCTAAATATTTACATGAACGGCAACACTTTACTATAGATCCATCTTCCATAACAAGAGCCCTTCCTATACCTTCGACAACCAAATAATCAGTGTTTGTAGAGTTAATTTTGATGCCCTGCTGCTTGAATTCTTCTTTAAACTTTCTTAACATACAGCACTATTTCTCTTCTTCGTTGGTGAAGATGACGTGATTGCCGCCGAAATTTTGGGAGAACTGAGTGTCACCAGCTGCTCTAATTCCCTTGTTTTAGCACTTCATTTTCCAGTTCTCCAATGCTCCATTCAAAAATATTTTGATGAAGGTGGGAGCTAAACAGCATTCTTGTCCCAGCCCTTTGCTAATTTTAAGTTTCTATAATACTTACTTCCCAACTTCAGGTCGGCAACTATTATCTGGAAACAGCTTTCTAACGGTTTGTGCTTAACATGTATGAATGTTCTGGTTTTTCATTACTACCCATATTCTAGGAAGTGGTACACTGTCATAAGCCTTCTGCGTTTCAGTAGAAGCCACTTGTGTCTCCCAGTTATGTGCCAGTCTCTTGTCAGTCACCTATCAGTTGCTGCACGTATTATCGATACATGATCTTCCTGTCAGAAAGCCACCCTACTCTTCCATTTCTCAATTTATCTCCCAATTATAGTTTTAAGTATCTTACCATACACTCTTCACACAGAACTGAGAACTGTGATGCCTCCATAAGCTTCGCAGTCATCCTTGCTCCAGTTTTTAAACATGTTTGTAATGAACCCTTCTTTAAACTTGACAGGAATCTTCTCTCCACTAAGACCGCGGTTAAATAACTTTGCGAGATGTTCAAATAACACGATTGGCCATGCCTTCAACAACTCCATGCATACAATTCCAGGTCCTGGTACTTTGGCATTTTTCTATTGCTGAACTGTATCTTGTACTTCCGCCGGTGTTATCTCGAAATTCTGATCGATCTTGTTGAACAGTTCTTTATAGTATGTAGCTAGACTTATCAACTGTAAGTTTATACTACTTCTTTCATTTGTTCTTAACTTGTTTATCACATTCCAGGTTTCTTTGGACATTGAGTTCCCTATGCAGATACCAGTTTCTTCACATTTTAAGTAACATGTAGCATTTATTGCTCACTGTTTTCTTTGCGTCTCTCCTCAGGCTCACATACCTGCTTCTAGCATCAACCTTACTGCTCATAAGCCATATGTCACAGGCCTCCTTTCCTCTTTCATCTTTGAGGCAGTATCATCATCCCACTTGCCAGACTTCTCAATTGTTCCGAGACTTTCAAAGGCAACTTCATGAATTGCTATCACAATTCTCTTATACGCTACTTCCACCGTTGTATCATCAGTCTGATGTAGCTCCCAGTCAGTCTAAGCTTGTATAAGAAGGTAACTTCAGGCTGCTGTAGTAAACTAATACTATAGTTAGCCCAGTTACTCTCCATTATCACTACAATTGTTTGGCACCTGCTAATATTTTGAAAGAGAACCAAAGTCCACACAGTAGCAGAAAATGCTCAGATACACACTCTGCTCTCCTGTAGACTCTGCAGTCCTCCACCTTTGTACGATTACTTTGTTTCACTGTAGCATAATCAATTTTAGATTGTAACAACCTTGTGGACTGTGTCCAGGTATGCTTATGAATCTCATTTTGCCGAAAAAAAGGCTGTACTGTCCACACATTGCTAGCAGCCTCCCTCCATTATCCTTCAGAATATCCTCCCCAAAGTTGGCTACAACCTTGCTACCATACTGCTTACGCAATCATCCATTAAAATCTCCTAAAAGATACAGCTCTTTCCTATTACTAATGCCATCTACACTCCTGGAAATTGAAATAAGAACACCGTGAATTCATTGTCCCAGGAAGGGGAAACTTTATTGACACATTCCTGGGGTCAGATACATCACATGATCACACTGACAGAACCACAGGCACATAGACACAGGCAACAGAGCATGCACAATGTCGGCACTAGTACAGTGTATATCCACCTTTCGCAGCAATGCAGGCTGCTATTCTCCAATGGAGACAATCGTAGAGATGCTGGATGTAGTCCTGTGGAACGGCTTGCCATGCCATTTCCACCTGGCGCCTCTGTTGGATCAGCGTTCGTGCTGGACGTGCAGACCGCGTGAGACGACGCTTCATCCAGTCCCAAACATGCTCAATGGGGGACAGATCCGGAGATCTTGCTGGCCAGGGTAGTTGACTTACACCTTCTAGATCACGTTGGGTGGCACGGGATACATGCGGACGTGCATTGTCCTGTTGGAACAGCAAGTTCCCTTGCCGGTCTAGGAATGTTAGAACGATGGGTTCGATGACGGTTTGGATGTACCGTGCACTATTCAGTGTCCCCTCGACGATCACCAGTGGTGTACGGCCAGTGTCGGAGATCGCTCCCCACACCATGATGCCGGGTGTTGGCCCTGTGTGCCTCGGTCGTATGCAGTCCTGATTGTGGCGCTCACCTGCACGGCGCCAAACACGCATACGACCATCATTGGCACCAAGGCAGAAGCGACTCTCATCGCTGAAGACGACACGTCTCCATTCGTCCCTCCATTCACGCCTGTCGCGACACCACTGGAGGCGGGCTGCACGATGTTGGGGCGTGAGCGGAAGACGGCCTAACGGTGTGCGGGACCGTAGCCCAGCTTCATGGAGACGGTTGCGAATGGTCCTCGCCGATACCCCAGGAGCAACAGTGTCCCTAATTTGCTGGGAAGTGGCGGTGCGGTCCCCTACGGCACTGCGTAGGATCCTACGGTCTTGGCGTGCATCCGTGCGTCGCTGCGGTCCGGTCCCAGGTCGACGGGCACGTGCACCTTCCGCCGACCACTGGCGACAACATCGATGTACTGTGGAGACCTCACGCCCCACGTGTTGAGCAAGTCGGCGGTACGTCCACCCGGCCTCCCGCATGCCCACTATACGCCCTCGCTCAAAGTCCGTCAACTGCACATACGGTTCACGTCCACGCTGTCGCGGAATGCTACCAGTGTTAAAGATTGCGATGGAGCTCCGTATGCCACGGCAAACTGGCTGACACTGACAGCGGCGGTGCACAAATGCTGCGCAGCTAGCGCCATTCGACGGCCAACACCGCGGTTCCTGGTGTGTCCGCTGTGCCGTGCGTGTGATCATTGCTTGTACAGCCCTCTCGCAGTGTACGGAGCAAGTATGGTGGGTCTGACACACCGGTGTCAATGTGTTCTTTTTTCCATTTCCAGGAGTGTAGAATGTTAGTCAAATTATGAAATAAATTATTCTTCTCCGTGTCAGGAACATTATTTGTGGGAGAATATGCTGCAACAATCGCTACGTCATATCCTTCTAGCTTCATATCCACAAGCATATACATTCGATCGCACAGTCTCACTCCTTAATGAAGCATTTCCACTTTTCGTGTCACGCAATGGATATTCAGACACAGATGTCAATGAAGCCTAAAGTCATTAATCTCTGGTTGCATACAGAAGCCGTCCTTGGTGACCGAGCGGTTCTAGGCGCTACAGTCTGGAACCGCGCGACCGCTACGGTCGCAGGTTCGAATCCCACCTCGGGCATGGGTGTGTGTGATGTCCTTCGGTTAGTTAGGATTAAGTAGTTCTAAGTTCTAGGGGACTGATGATATTTGAAGTTAAGTCCCATAGTGCTCACAGCCATTTGCATATAGAACGTAGGTTATTCCTACGCACTTAGTGCAGTTGCGCTACATCTAAATGTGTTTAGCAGCTGATACCAATTTGGAGTTTGTTAGATGCCACTTCGATGGAGCTAGAATTTTAGTGTACAGTAGTGCACAGTCACCAGCAATAAGAGCGGTAACAGTGAGTGACGTCAGATAAGGGAGTAAAATGGCTGAAATCCGAATCGGTGCGCTGTTGATTAATCCGCAGAGCAGCCGCGAGAATCGCCGGGGCGCTGACTGAGCGTGGGCAGGGCCTTAATTGCTGCGATACGGGGCTGTGCCGTTGCCTCGCCCTGCCTCGGCTTGCCCCGGCTTGCCGCGCCGCGGCTGTGCGCCCGACCGCCGACTGTTGATAGATTAGGCGAGCGGCTCGCAGCCATTAATTAAACGAGGCAGCCAAGGAGGCTGCCCTGGGCGAGGCGAGTTCACCGCAGGGGTGATTACCGGGGCCGGCGCATCCGCAGTATCCGCTGCAGCCGCTGCTTCGGGCCACCGCGGCGGTCCGTACAAATTACTGCTCGGTACTCGCAGCCTTATCGTCCCAAGTTAACCCTGACCCGTTGTTAATGCGCACTGTAGCCACCTGAAGTTCACTATTTACCTCTCTTCCCCGTGATAAATGATATGGGAATTGTCGCTTGTCTTGTTACCCTGCACACAGCTTCCTGGTTTCGTGGTATTCTCACATTAGTGACATTATTAGACTGGTTAAAAGTGGTGATGTTCCACTCACTTACTAGGGTGGTTTGATGAGGCTCTTAAAAAAGGAAGAAAAAAGTTTGTTTCATAAAAACTCACCTCATACCTCGACACAGTCTCCTTTGCAGGATAAACACTTGCTTCCGATCCTCCATATTTTTCAGACCCATCAGAAAAGCCGGTTCTCTCAAACACTGCAAAATACTTGTTAAATGCAACTATAACTGAGTCATTTAATGAAAATTTCTTCCTAGCAATCCGAAGTTTCATGGTATAGAAGAGGAAGAAGTCACATCTGACGAATAGCTCTTTTGCAATTGTTATTTTTGTGTTAGCAGAAGAGCCAATACTTAACTTTAATCCATTAATGGTTCAAATGGTTCAAATGGCTCTGAGCACTATGGGACTCAACTGCTGTGGTCATAAGTCCCCTAGAACTTAGAACTACTTAAACCTAACTAACCTAAGGACAGCACACAACACCCAGCCATCACGAGGCAGAGAAAATCTCTGACCCCGCCGGGAATCGAACCCGGGAACCCGGGCGTGGGAAGCGAGAACGCTACCGCACGACCACGAGATGCGGGCTTAATCCATTAATGATGAACGTCGCTCTTGACGGTACATGATTCACAGTATTATCTGTTCAGAATACTTTATTGAAGATAGTAATTATAGTAACTAAATATGGCGCCTTGCTAGGTCGTAGCAAATGACGTAGCTGAAGGTTATGCTAAACTGTCGTCTCTGCAAATGAGAGCGTATGTCGACAGTGAACCATCGCTAGCAAAGTCGGCTGTAAAACTGGGGCGAGTGCTAGGAAGTCTCTCTAGAACTGCCGTGTGGCGGCGCTCGGTCTGCAATCACTGATAGTGGCGACACGCGGGTCCGACGTATACTAACGGACCGCGGTCGATTTAAAGGCTACCACCTAGCAAGTGTGGTGTCTGGCGGTGACACCACAATTATCGCTAATGTGTAGGATGGTGCGTTACCCATGTGAGAGAGTTCTTTATTACCTGCCAGCCTTGGTCTCTTTTAAGCCAACACAAGTTAAAAAGATTCGGCGATTAAGCATAATTGGATCCAGTAATGATTTTAACTTTTTCCAAGTAATTTATAAGGATTATTCTTGGGAATCAGAATAGACAGTGGCCATGACCTTAGCAGATGGAGAAAAGATTTTTTACTTCGTCGGAGGACCTCTACCAGCCTTTGTCCATTGTTTTGACTGCCGTTTTGACACTGGTGAGTAATGATGTATGCTAGTTTCATTAATAGTCACAAACAGCAAACAGGCGCAAAAAGTCTTCCGCACTGCGATTAAACATCACCAGACATATTGCACCTGATTCGCTTTTGGATGACTGTGAGAAATAAGGCCCCCACCTTGCACACAGCTTCTTCATAGCCAAGTCTCCGTGCTGGATATTATGGACTAGCTCAGCTGTGATGCCTCCAATCTCAGTGATCACAACAATATTTTTTCGGCGGTCGTGTTTTACCATATCACGGACTTTGACAGCGGTTTCCTTTGTGGTGACGACAACTGGACGGCCGAAGCTTGCTTCGTCATCGGTGTTCGTACGACCACGTTTGATTTCATTTAACCAAAAGTAAATGATCGTCAACGATGGTGAAGAGTTCTTCTGATTTTTTAGTCAGCCCAAACCTTCAAATGAAAACATTTAGTAACAGTACAAAACACCGTTTTCTCCATTTTTAGTCGCAGTCGACATACTGACCAATTCAGAGGGCTATCAACAATAAACTGTACACTCTTCATTGTTGAACTTCTTTATACGCTCCTTGGAATAATGAAGCTTACCAACCATGAAGGTGCAAAAAATTTTTCATTACCTCATGGAAGTGTAAGGGATTGATCAAACCAACCCCGTACATTCTGAATTCATGTCGTGATTTACAAATCATCTTATTTCCTTCCTGGCACTCACATATATTGACGGAAATGAGATGAGAAAAGTTACGCACTGACGCTACAGTTAGATATTTAAGGGGTAATGCAGTGAGTTTGGATTTGGAAAGTAGATTTTCCTAATGCAAACATCAAAAAAAGTTTTGCATCATCCCATTTCCCAGAACTCCAGATGATAGTCTTTACCTGTGGATGTTGTATCACAGACACAGTCCCTTTGACTGTTCAGAGATGTCACTAAACCCACCCAAAGATGTAAACAACAATGCATGAGCAGCGCCTATTAGACGGAGGGGTCCGACAGCCGATCAGTTCCAGTCATTCAACCAGGAAGGACGTACACGGCTCGTGTTGTCCGTAGTTCAACCATGCCTAGACGGTCAATACTGCGGTTCGATCGAGTCCGAATTGTTACTTTGTGCCAGGAAGGGCTCTCAACTGAGGAAGTGTCCAGGGGTTTCGGAGTGAACCAAAGCGATGTTGTTTGGACACGGAGGAGATACAGGAGACAGGATGACATGCCTCGCTCAGGTCACTCAAAGGCTACTACTGCAGTGGACGACCGCTACCTACGGGTTATGGCTCGGAGGAACCTGATAGTAACGCTGCCATGTTGAATAATGCTTTTCATGCAGCCACAAGACGTCGTATTGCGACTCAATCTGTGTGTAATGGGCAGTGTGATGCGCAACTTCACTCCAAGACGTCCATGAAGAGGTCCAACTTTGCAACCACGACACCATGCAGCGTGGTACAGATGGGTCAAACAACATGCCGTATGGACCGCTCAGGATTGGCATCACGTTCTCTTCACCGATGTGTGTCGCATATTCCTTCAACCAGACAATCGTTGGATACGTTTCTGGAGGCAACCCGGTCAGGCTGAAAGCCTTAGACACACGGTCGAGCGAGTGCAGCAAGGTGGAGGTTCCCTGATGTTTTGGAGTGGCATTGGCTGGTGGTCATGGAAGGCTCCATAACGGCTACACGATACGTGAATGCCATCCTCCGACCGATAGTGCAACCATATCGGCAGCATATTGGGGAGGCATTCTTCTTCATTGAAGACAATTCGCGCCCCCATCGTGCACATCTTGTGAATAATTTTCTTCGGGACAACAACTAGAGTGGCTGGCATGTTCTCCAGACAAGAACCTTATCGAACATACCTGGGATAGATTGAAAAGGGGTGTTTGTCGACGATGTGACCCACAAACCACTCTGAGGGATCTACGCCGAATCGCCGTTGAGGAGTGGGACAATCTGGGCCAACAGTGCCTTGATGAACTTGTGGATAGTATGCCACGACCAATACAAGTATGCGTCAATGCAAGTGGACATGTTCCTGGGTTTTAGAGGTACCGGTGTGTACAGCAATCTAGACCACTACTTGTAATGATCTCGCTGTATGGTGGTACAGCATGCAACGTGTTATTTTCATTAGCCATAATAAGGGCGAAAATGATGTTTATGTAGTTCTCTATTTGAATTTTCGGTGCAGGTTCCGAAATTTTCGAAACTTTTATGGTGCAAAACATTTTTTATGTAAATGCCTTTAACATATTAAAATATTTAACTATACATTCGTAGCCACGTGTACCTTTTCGGGATGCTTGCTTCAGGGGATTTTTTATGAGGGTACAGCACCTCTTCTTCCGATATATCTGGCTGTCAACTAATTCTCTGGCTGAAATCTTTATCTTTGACTGACAACTACCGTGTATGTGATTTGTTTACATTTCGATGAAAGAAACGCATGCTGGTATACAATTAGAGAATTAGTAAATCCCGTGACTTATATGTCAATAGATACATGTAATGAGATGCAGAAAAACTATGCTTCTGAGGAAGTAGTCTCACGAAAACAGTTCAGTGGCAATAAGGCATGCTATACCGGCAAATTATTTTCACAAATTGTCCATCGACCCAACTCCAACACATAGTTTGTACCCCAAAGACGATTTGTGTAAACATAACAACAGAAATGGAACTTAATCGTGTAGGTATTTACTACCAGAACCTGTTATGAATATAATTAAGTCCATGTTCAGGTTTCTTGCTAATCCTGATTTACAGAGAATGTACGTTCATGGAAAAATAGGGAATGTGAGTGAAACCAGAAATAATGTAATTTTGATTAGATATTCAAAGAGGACATTTTGTTGACTTGTAATAAATTTAGGTGTCTGCAACGCAGTTTTATATTTCAATGTTGAATTAATGGCAAGTTAGAAATGCTGAGTAGAGATGCTGTAAATGTAGGCGTGTTTATTGAAACAGTGTTATACACCATCCATCAGAACAGAATGAACAAAGTTGACAGACACTGTCAAATCTACCAGTACGTGCCAAACAAATCAGAAAGGATGAGAAAAGACACGTGTCGGATGAGAAATACCAGTGTATTCAAATACAGAGATATGTAAACAGGCAGAATAGGCCTGTAATAAGACAAAAAGAGTCTGGAGCAGTTGTTAGATCGCTTAATGCTACTAAAATGGCAGCTTATGAAGATTTAGGTAAGTTTGAACGTGGTGTTATAGTCGGCACACGAGCGATGGGACACAACATCTGCGAGGTAGCGACGAAGTGGGATTTTCCTGTACGACCATTTCACGAGTGCACCGTGAATATAAAAAATCTGGTAAAAAATCAAATCTCCGACGTCATTCCGACCGGAAAAAGATCGTGCAAGAACAGGGCCAGGCCACTCGTGTGCCCTTGATGACTGCACGACGCAAAGCCTTACGCCCCGCCTGGGCTCGTCAACACCGACGGTGGACTGTTGATGACTGGAAACATGTTGCCTGGTCGAACGAGTCTCGTTTCAAGCTGTATTGAGCGGATGGATGTATACGGGTATGGAGACAACCTCTGCATGTCAGTAGATTCTAGTATGCTTTAAAGCTAAACTGAAGAATTTTGTTTTTCATTCAGGGGAACAATGGCTAGTTTGAAACGCAGAATAGAGGTAGTGTAAATTCAGGTGTATTTTGTGCTAAAGCGTTTTACATCACCCATCCGAGGAGAGTGAACAAAGCAGACGGAGAGTTGTCTAATCTACAAATACAGGCTAGACAGATTAGAAGGGACGAGAAAAGACATGTGTCGGATGAGGAGAATCTAGAGGATTTTAAAATCCAGGGAACTCCATCACATGTTGAAATATATCAACTAAGTCTTTAAACTGTGAATTCTCGATTTTATGTATTTTGAATTATTAGTAGTCTTTTCTCAAAAAAATTATCAGGAAATGATATAAATCTGAAGTGCTGTCAAAACCCAATCAAAAGCTTTCGCTCGGACTGCGGCTCCCTCTAGGTTGCGTCGCATTAGGACCCGTTTCATTGCATAGGGCCGATCTTGTGAAGGCGCGTCCAGAGAGCTTCCGCAGCATCGTTAAATTAAAGTCCATCATATTCCTTCTCCATATCGAGGTCTTCCGTCCATATGCGATCAGTACTCGCCCAAAGCTATCTTGAAACAATCCAACCAAACTCGTGCTGTCAAAGGATATGTCGGAAGATGTCGTTCACATACATTCCACATGTCTTCCTTACCCGTCTCCACCCCGGGTGCCAAAGGTATGCTGTATTCATCTTCCAAGCGCCCCGACTCCTCTACACCCGCTGACGTAGGAGTGATAACGAGCATATATACGCTGTATGAACCGAGAAGGCCATAGGGCACAATCCCACATCAACGACAGCATTTGAGAGACTACGTACGGCGTAAACTCGATTAATACGTCGTGTTGAGTGGTTTGTGTCCGCGACGGTCGCCATGCACACGTTATAAAGTATCCATCGAATTAATGTTCTGCACCAGAATTCGCAGCTCCTGGCATGGGATATAACGTGGATACTGGGCTTTTGGGGCAAACACACTATTATCAATACCTCACTGAATTTGAACAAGGTCTTGTAATAGGGCTACAATATTGCAGAAAACTAGCATCTGTCGGATCGTACGGCATCTGCACCAGCAATCTGAGTAGCTGCTGGCACCACAATGACGCAACGAACTGTTACCCCAAACCAATGCCACTTGCGACTTTAGTGGTGTCAAGCGAGACTTATTGGAGGGCAGGGTGGAGGTGTGTTGTGTTTTCTGATGAAATATGGTTCTTCCCCCGTGCCTATGGTGGCCGTGTGTTGGTTAGAAGGCGGCCAGTTGAGTGTTCAGAGGACAGGAGGAGCACTGTCGTGGTTTCCCCACGCACCCTGACTGCATATTTTTACGTCAGTCTGGTTCGACCTGTTGTTCTGCCATTCATGAACAGCGTCCCAGGGGGTGTTTTCCAACAGGATAACGCACGCTTTCATATTGGTATTGTAACCCAGCGTACTCTACAGTGTGTCGACACTCTGCCTTGCACTGTTCGATTATCAGATATATGTATCTCCAGTGGAGTACATAAGGGATATCATCGGAACGACAACTCCAGCGTTGTCCACAAACAGCAATCACCGTCGCTACATTGACCGAGTAAGTTCCACAGGCGTGGAACTCCATCCCATAAACTGACATTCAGCATCAGAACAACGCTAAGCATGCACGTCTCCATTCTTGCATTCAGCATTTTGGCTGCCACACCAGTTATTAATGTAACAGCATTTCACATTTCCAATGATTTATCTCGCACATACGTTAATCTGTGATCTTGCAATCATTTAAATATGTTACCTGGGGAAACGTATTCTCGAAATTTCGTTACACTACATTAATTATGGTTCTGTGCTGCGATTTTCTGTCAGTGTATATTAATAATCAGAACTGCAAGCAGTGCAGCGGTAGTCATCTTGCTGTCTTGCTGAAGGCATATACACCGCGTTCTATGCCTCTGTACCATGTCGTAAGAGTACCGTCGTTCCGTTGCCGCCGTCATACGTTCATGTAATATATGTATTACACCTATATAATGAGTGCAGAATATTGATTGAGAGTAAATCGAAGAAAGACGAAAGGAATGAGAAATAGTAGAAATGAGAACAGCGAGAAACTTAACATCAGGATTGATAGTCAGGAAATAGTTGAAGTTAAGGAATAGTGCTACCTAGCAAAATAACCAAAGACGGACGAACTTGACGAAGAAATATCTGAGAATATACGTTTGGAGCATTGCATTGTATGATAGTGAAACATGGACTCGGAGAAACTGAATAGATGGGAATTGAAGCATTTGAGATTTGGTGACACAGAAGAATTTTGGAAATTAGGTGCACTGATAAAATAAGGGAAGAGAATGTTCTGTGGAGAAAGGGAAACGAAAGGAATACGTGCATAACACTGACTAGAAGGAGACACGGGATTTTAGGACATCGGATGAGACATCGGAGAAAAACTTCCATGGTACAAGCTGAGGAGAGTAGGAACTATAGAGGAAGGCAGAATCTGGAATACATCCAGCAGATCATTGAGAGTGAAGGTTTCAAGTGCTACTCTGAGATGAAGAGGTAGCCACTAGCAGTCACAACAATGATGATTCGTTATGCCTGCCACAGCTCCGAAGTGACTGAGGCGCTCATGGACGCTCAAGTTAGACGGTGTGATGTTGTCCATCTACTGGCTATCGTCGTGATCTTCTGCATCTTTTAAGTGTCTAACATCTGTGTGCTGTCGTAGCAGTTACAGCATTCGCCGCTTCGGTCTGTGAATCAGTGTCACGATCATGGCCAGGTTCCCATCTCTCTCCATGACTCTACAGCCGAGCGTATTGGATGCAACGGTTCAGTGACGGTGGAGAAGTAACAGCCTGTCCGAAGATCTCCGTTGGATGAGTCCACATCCTGCACTTCAAACGGGTGATCCACGCCATACTGCTGTGAGGTGGAAAGAGCGCCCTCAATTGCATCACTCATCATTGTCCTTATTGTGTACATCGCTGTCTCGTGTTGAGTGCATCAGCCAGGTGTTCGACGGCACCAAGCTTTGTTTCTTGCAATGCTTCGGACATTCTTGTTGGGGACTTTTCACGACGCGGAAGAGGCCCCTGGCGTTCAGGGACGAAAGCAACTGTTGGCACGACGATGGTAGCGATTTCCGTCCGCCTTCAGATTTCACTGCTTCAGTCGGGTCCGCAGCCGTGGGCGGCGTGTTTGACGACATTCAGGGATCAGCGTCCACTGACACGGACGTCTCCTGCAGACTGACCTGTGGAAGGGGATATGGCCATTCATTGGATCAGCGTCCGTCCGGAGTTCATCAACGTGCCTTAGTGGAAGTGACGTCGGAGCTTCTCGGAAGGGCTATCCGAGCACGTCCCCAGTGCCGGCACAAACCTCCATATGTCACGCAGTCACAATCCAAATGCTCGTGCATTCTTGAAACTAAGCATAGGTTGACTATGGTTATCATTTAGTATCGTCATTTTAGCCCCGCCAGGCGTAATCACGTCATTAATAAAGAAAGTGTCTGTTTTGATGCAGTAACTGCATTTATTAAAATACAACATCTTTTAGACGACCATGCCTGTCTGAAGGACACTTTTACTGTAATAAATGAAGCTACAGCATCATAACAGACAGTGTCGCAATTAATGATACCGTCGTTTGACTTTTAGATATACTACTGTATGTGAGATATGGTAAGAGGCACCCCAGGTGTAGAGATGCAGCAGAAAGATGTCCGGATGGCGACTCGATTCAGTTTAGAGACAGTGGCCCCTTACCTCGCTTACATTTATCTTGAACCTCTTGCCCAGTGTGAAGTACCAATCTACTAGAGAAAAGAGGAGGTCACTGCCGTATGATAAAAAAACCGATCTGCAAAATTTCATACCAATATCCCTAACGGCAGATTGCTGCAGATATCTTAAAAAAAAATTGAGTTTGAATGAGGTAAGTTTTCTTGAGACGGAAAAGATTCTTTCCACAAATTAATACGGATTTAGGAACCATCACTCATGTGAAACTCAGCTTGCCCTTTTCTCACGTGAAATCCCGCGAACCGTGGATGAATGGGACTAGAATATTCCACATTCCTAGATTTCCGGAAAACGTTTAACATAGCGGCCCACTGCAGACTGTTAAAGGATTATGTAACTGAATCCAGTACATTGCTCGCATCTGTGAGTGTTAACCAGAAACCAGAGTATCATCAGGAACAGCACAGAAAAGTGTGATAAGTTTTCTAACGAGCAAGGTGAGCGGCAATCAACAGCTGTTTGCCGGCGACGCTCCGATGTCCTTAAAGGTGCTGTGACTATAGAAGGATACAAGATGACTTAGAGTAGGAAAAACAATCCCGTAATGTTTAAATACTGCACTGGTAGCGTGCTGCCTGACAAAGTCAAGTCGTTTGTTTAGGCGTAACGTTTCAAAGCGATATTGAATGGAAGGAGCACATAAGGACGGCGGAAGTGAAGGCTGACGGTTGTCTTCGTTTTATTGTCAGAATTTTTGGAAGGTGGAACCCATCTATAACGGAGACAGCGTATAGGGCATTAGTATGATCCATTCTTGAGCACTGCCCAGCGCTTGGGATTCACACCAGCTCGAATTCAAGGAAGACATTGAAGCAATACAGAAGCGAGGAGTCAAATATGTTACCGCTAGGTGCGGTTAACACGCGAATGTAGAGAGATGTTTCATAAACTGAAATAGGAATCGCTGGAGGGATTATGTTCTTTTCGAAGAACACCATTACCAAACCGATTCTCTTGTCGCCAACGTACATTTCTCGTAACCACCATGAAGATAAGAGGAATCAGGTCTATTTCCAGTCTTCTCACTGGTTTCATGCGGCTCAGCACGAATTCCTCTCCTGTGGTGAGCTTCTCATCTTAGCGTAGGATTTTCAACGATTTTCAACGATTTGGTGCATGTACTCAAATCTCTGTCTTCCTCTACAGTCTTTACCCTTTACAGCTGATGTCTGATCAGATGTCCTATTATTCTATCCCTTCTTCTTTTCAGTGTTTTCCATACAATCCCATCCTCGACGTGTCTGCGGAGAATCTCATCATTATTTATCTTATCACGCCACCAGATTTTCGGCATTCTTTGGCAGCGTCATGCCTCAAAGGCTTCTATTGTGCTTTGTTCCGGTTTTCCAGCAGTCTATGTTTCATTACCATAGAATTTCGTGCTCCAAACGTACATTCTCACAAATTTCATCCACAATTATGGCCTATGTTTGTACCCCCACTACGACAATGTCGTCAATGTGAAATGGAATGGTACGAGATGCTTGAAATTCTGAGAATAATAGGGGGCACGAGGGGAGGGAGGCGTAGGGAAAGGTGGGTAATATACAATATGTACAAGAACCAAGAGGGAACTGTATGACCGGAAGCCCAGGAATCAAGTGCTCGGATTACAAAGGGCATAAGACAGGGATTTAGTCTGTTGCGTATACTGTTCAATCTACACATTGAAAAAGCAATTATGGCTAGGAATGCCCTTTTTGCCAGTGTTAGGCTAGCTTTTACGTCCTCCATACTCCGTCAATCAGAGGTTATTTTGCTGCTTAGGTTGCGGAATTCCTTAACGTCGTCTACTTCGTGATCCGCAATTGTGGTGTTAAGTTTCTCGCTCTTGTCATTTCTACTACTTCTCCTTACTTTCACCTTGCTTGGATTTACTCTCAATCCATAACCTGTACTCATTAGACTGTTCATTCCATTGAACAGGTTATGTAATTCTCCTTTACTTCAATGTAATCAACAAATATTATCACTTATATCCTTTCACCGTGAATTTTAATCCCTCACTTGAACCTTTCTTTTAGTTCTATCATTGCTTTTCCGATGTATAGACTGAACAGTAAACGCAAGAGACTAAATCCTATCTTACACTCTCTGTAATCTGTGCACTTCATTCCTGGGCTTCCGGTCATATAGTTCCCTCTTGGTTCTAGTACATACTGTATTTACCCGGCTTTACCTACGCCCCCCCTCCAGCCCCCCTATTTTTCACAGAATGTCAAACATCTCGTACCAATCCATTTTACATTGACATCATTGTCGTCGTGGTGGTACAGATAGTAGTTTCTATTATGTATGAGGCGGAGCTATGGGCCTCATGTAAAAAGGGTGACCCGGATGTCACGCAATTTGACTCTTAGTCTGATCACGAAAAAAATGGCTCTGAGCAATACGAGACCTAACTTCTGAGGTCATCAGTCCCCTAGAACTTAGAACTACTGAAACCTAATTAACCTAAGGACATCAGACACATCCATGTCCGAGGTAGGATTCGAACCTGCGACCCTAGCGGTCGCGCGGTTCCAGACTGTAGCGCCTAGAGCCGCTCGGCCACACCGGCGGGCTCTGATCACGAGATGTGGCCATTAATGGCAGGCGCTGATCACGTAGGCTGACGTGAGGAACAATGAACTATACTTGTCTGGATGTATCTGGAACATCTTAGGTGATTAGAAAGTTAGTAGACAGGAATACAATTAAATACTTAGCTTTAATTCAGCATCAGCGATGAACGTCGATCTTGACTTTGCACAATAATATTTACAACTGCAGTTATAGACTGAACTGCGAATACTTCTTTACAATTCTGATTGCTTCTCACATTTAGATGAATTGTCAATGCATAAACTGTATGTGGCGCCTGGTTAGGTCGTAGCTACTGAATTAGTTGACAACTATGCTAACTAAGCTGTAACAAGGGAACCACTCCTATTAAAGTCAGCTGCAGAACTGGCTGGTGCCCTAGCTTGTCTCGTAAGACCAGCCTAGTGGCGGCGCTCGGTCTGCTAGCGTCGACAGTGGCGACTCGTGGGTCCGATGTGTACTGACGGACCGATTTGAAGACTACAACCTAGCAAGTGTGGTGCCTTGCGGTGACACCACAGTTTCTCCCTCACTCTATATGCAGTGGAAGACGAACAGTTCAGGGTGCAGGGTACTCTCCGCCAAGCACACAGAGTGGTTTCCTGAATATGTTTGTGGATGGAGATGTACATCGTTTCGGAATTTCAAAGGATCAAGGTTTAACTATGCAGAACGATATCTGCGGTCGCCCTTTGCGCTGACCGGAGGAGCAGACGGCCCCGTCGTTTGGAGATAGGTTTGCGGGAAGCGGGGATGGGGGGGGGGGGGCGTAGGGGGGCGCTCGACGCCGGGCTCCTGGGAGAAGTCGCCGAGTAAACTCCGTCGGCAAGTTTGTCTTAAGTGGGAACTGCGCGTGCAAGTTGCTCGCTGTGACACCAGCGCAGCGGTCCGTTCCGGAGGTAAACACAGGAGAGGGGGAGATGTGCAGGACAAAGGTGGTCGATTGAGGGAGCGCATCTGCAAATCTCGGTGGCCCTTTTTTACGTCAGCCTACAACTCTTTCTGTTATTACCGTTCAGAACTAAACACTAAATTACCTTCATTCGCCATCCCACCAAAAAGCATGGACATGTTCGTATGTTACTGTCGAAGCGACTACGCAGTCTCTTCTCTACAATGATGAAGAAGTATTCGTCTTGGAAGAGGCTTAGCGATATGTCTGTCCAATATACACCAGCGAAAAAATGCTCCTATCGGGGTGCAAGAAAGGCGAATATTCCTTCTTTATTAAAAGGCTCTGACTGAAAAGTCGGGTACGAGCTGCTTTATTTTATCTTCCTGTGCACCTTTAAGAATTTACATAAAAATATTAGGATGTAAACATATTTGATGTTCAAGAACAACAAACACACACCCATGCCCGTGGGAGGACTCGAATCTCTGGCGAAAGGGGCAGCGCAATCCGTCAGATGACGCCTCAAACCACGCGGCCACTCCGCGCGGATAAACATATTTGAGCTCTTTTTAACACGCAAGTTACCCTTCACTCCCACAAGCTGCCCTAACTGTAAATCTGTCACACCCACTAGTCCATCGCTGTAGATCTCTCTTGCCCACCTACTCTCAAGGGCCTGTTCTCACTCACTCATTCGGCTCAACTGATTTTCATTATTTATTTGTGGGTCCTCTACTGTCGCCAACTCTCGTCTCGCCGCCAGTCTCCTTTGTTCTGTCGTGCTACTACTGCCTCCTCTCGCTGTCACTGTTAGCCAGTTGCTCTCTTTTACTGCTACTGTCTCTTTCAGTACTTCTCACTGCTGATGTCTCTTCTCGCTGTCTCTCTCTTCATCACAGTCTTTTTTTATATACTCTGTCTCTCATTATCATTGGCTCTCACCCACTCCCACTTTCTCCTTCTCTTTATTCTTCTCCTACAAGTACTGTCTCTTTCATCTTCCTACTACATTCCGCTGCCACTTTGTCCCTCTCTTTCTCTCACACTGCAATTGTCTCCCGGAATCCGCGACGGGGTTTTGCTCGCTGTTAATGGTGAAAAAATGATGAAATACGTTTATTGGTGGTTCACCATTAATTTGTCATTAATCTAGGGAAATGCATAATTCATTCATTCATTCATTTATGCATGCATTCATTTACCCACATACAATTTAAATTAGAGCATATCATGGATATGACAGTCGTCATCAGTCAATATATTAATAATTTTTACGTGCAAATTTTACTTATACAAGTAGTATAACTTTGAATCTCTGTATCTTGGATAAAGATGTTAAGAAAATTTTCAAGCTAGTCCGAGAACGGGATCTGAAGTATATGTTGCAAGGTTCAGCGATTTACTGTACATAGCCATCTTGGAATAATCGGTTGGGTTTTGGTCCGCTGATAACGGTGAAAATATTTTTAAAAAATGTGTTTATAGAGTCTTCTGAACAACAACCCATGAACTAACAGTGCTTCCATAAGTGTCATCAAGCCCATCGTAGTGCACATAGACTGAAAAAGAACCCTCCGATTTGCTCCACTTGCTTAAGCTTGTTGAGGTGTGAATATCCATATTGTAGGACAGTGACACTTAGACGATTCGTCTGTTGAGTATACATATGGTCCCCACCCCTAGGGCTTACGAAAAACCTTACCTTAGTTTTTATCATCAACAGGACCCGAGGTATGAGTGCTGGGAACTCCAGTTTTCATGCTTCGCCTTTTGGAACATATTGGTAAGCATGTTGTCACATGCTACCGATACTGATTGCCGTTTTTTTTTTAATTAAAATGAAAACTTCTGCCATTTTCATTTCTAACGTTCTAATTTCGTCACAAACTAGTGAACGTGTGAATGTTGTTTAAGATCAGTGACGAGGACCGTCAGCTTATGAAATTTCAGGTCCTCCTGCACTGTAAGAGACCGTATGTTGTCACTGGACTGTACATTTTATTTTCCGTGGGAAGAGCTGAAAAAGATTCCTTGCTCTGTAGTTTTTATAATCAAGTAAACATACGCTTACGCTAAATCAGATTGTAAGATATATGTCAGCTCCATTTTTGTAAACACCATAGCGCAAACACAGTACTAATCAAGACAACTGATTACCCGAATCACACTTACGGCAACAAAAGTGAAGTCTCAGTACAAGGAGCAAAACATGGTATCGTAAAGAGATCACGTTATCACTCCGAAGCTGACAACGCGAACTGGTACCACAGTCATTAGCGACAGCTCGCTGCAACAACGTATTCGAGGTGCTCTTGAAGACCATACCTCCCCTCTCAGCCGGCCGGAGTGGCCGTGCGGTTCTAGGCGCTATAGTCTGGAGCCGCGTGACCGCTACGGTCGCCGGTTCGAATCGTGCCTTGGGCATGGATGTGTGTGATGTCCTTAGGTTAGTTAGGTTTAAGTACTTCTAAGTTCTAGGGGACTGATGGCCACAGCAGTTAAGTCCCATAGTGCTCAGTGCCATTTTTTGCCTCCCCTCTCAGCACAGCAGCGCACTCACCCTAAGGTTAATATTGTGTAGAGCTAACAAGAGGTCTGTCCTAGTTCGAGACCTTAGCTACAATTCTCGACATCATCGTCTAGAACCAACGAGTAGTTAAAGATTCATATGATTCTGTAATGTTGTTAATGTTAGACTTTGTACCTCAAGGGAACGGCTTGTTAATGAGTGCATCAAGCGATGCTTTGCTAGTCCATCACAACTGTGAATTATCCAATACTCCTACGACATAGAAATGTGTCAAAGTAAATCTTTTATTTATTTACGTAATAAAGTGAACTAATGTTTCGTGTATTCTTGTATGGTGAGCCTTCTCCAAAACCATTCAAAGAACCCACAGATGTGCCTGGACGTAACTAGTTTCACAGGTTGAAAGAGTACGTGATACTGTTTCACTGATTACAATAGCGACTCAAATTTATAACGAACCTGGCAGTATAGCTGGACCCTATCTGGCCTGAAAGCATGTACTGATTCGGTTGGTTCAAAATGGCTCTGAGCACTATGGGACTTAACATCTATGGTCATCAGTCCCCTAGAACTTAGATCTACTTAAACCTAACTAACCTAAGGATATCACACAACACCTAGTCATCACGAGGCAGACAATATCCCTGACCCCGCCGAGAATCGAACCCGGGAACCCGGGCGCGGGAAGCGAGAACGCTACCGCACGACCACGAGCTGCGGACGAGTAATCCTTGATATCTCGGATACTGGCATTAGGTCAAGGATGGCGTCCGGGCTGTTTCCAAATATCTATTGGGCACAGATGTGTAGACCTTACTGGCCACAGGAGTACCTCAACATCACACAGGCAATTCAAAGAGACACGCACCATGTGTTGAAAACTGGCGCTGGGGTATCAGTGCATGAGAGCACATGAGGATGTAGGATGTCCGTGACGTGCCGTTGTGCTATCAGGGTTCCCATTACTACTACCAGCTGTGAGACACATGGCCTCCTACGCCATGATGCCAAGAGCAGCACCGCTTTTGTTCTCCTAAGCAGTGGGAGAATGGGCGGTTCTTTTCAGACATGGAACCTCTCCTAACGCAGCCATTTGTGTTCTACTACAAACGGAAGCCAACACATGGAACGGTTATTTCATAATCCAGCTGCTTTTGATCACCACCCAAAGGTTTAGGATGATGAAAATGTTGCAGCGATTGAATTTCTTGTTCTCGCGTGGTAGCCGCAGATGTGAAAGAATTATCATATTATTGGCGGATAATGCGACGTTCCTTCCTCTCGAAGAAGATTATGCCTGCCCTCACATTCAGCTGCAGGTCAACATCGGGGCACAGTCGCATCAGGAAGCCCAACAAATCCATATATATATATATAGCACGATTTGACGTATATAGCACGATTTGCCAGCTACCCTAGTGGAGACCCGGCAACGGCCTTGCTGCAATGGATACACCAGGTCCCATCAGATCCCCCAAGTTAAGCGTTGTCGGGCGTGGCCCGCACTTGGATGGGTTCATTCAGCCTCGTGATGCCAACTGAGGAGCTATTAGACGGAACAGTAGCGGCTCCGGTCAAAGAAAACCATCATAACGACCTGGAGAGCGGTGTGCTGACAACACGCCCCTCCTTTCCGCGTCCTCAGTGAGGATGACACGGCGGTCGGTATCCATGGGCCACTTGTGGCCTGAAGGAGGAGTGATGAGTGCTCTTTCAGGTGCTGATAACGCTGTCTCACGTGACACATATGTGCCCTTCGCAGTCATCACCCAACATCTGATAATATTCGTGCGCGTTACACACCCTGCCAGGGCAGTCGAACACCACTGATGCACTCTACTGACCGTTCCACCTTACACAGAAAAATCAACTCCTTTCATAAACATACCAGCCGCGCGGGATTAGCCGAGCGGTTGAGGGCGCTGCAGAAATGGACTGTGCGGCTAATCCCGGCGGAAGCTCGAGGCCTCCCTCGGGCATAGGTGTGTATGTTTGTCCTTAGGATAATTTAGGTTAAGTAGTGTGTAAGCTTAGGGACTGATGACCTTGTGTCCCATAAGATTTCACACACATTTGAACGTAATGGTGTGTACCTGCACATGTACATTGACGTTGAACCATGTCTTCTGAGTGCCTCCCTTTTTTGTCAGACGGTGTTTGTCACAGACAACTGTGAGGCCGGCCACGCTGTCAACATACGACACCTAATAAAAGGATATGATGCCGTCAGTATTGACACATTATTCCGAAAAATGATACAGCAAAAATTTTGATGTAGGAGTCTAGAATAGTGTGAAAGCTACTTAAAAACGTGGTAGCAGCGTGTTATCAGTGGAAATGGGCCGTCATCCTGGAAGCATTTCCTGTGAGAAGTGCCACAGTGCTCATTTTAATTCCAACGATCTCCAGCTTTATTGGAGTGCCAGAGATGAAGATATCAGAAGCGCTGTAGTCCAAATAAATATCGACAGGTCTCCAGTTGTCAAGATACGCTCAAATTCTTGCACTTAAGCCAAATTCGAAGAAGTGTGAAGTTATTTTAGTGTCCCATGAGAAATTAGTTAGTTCATAATTTGCAAACGCATTCTGCGGCTGAGGGCACCAACCTCGAGTGAAAGTTAACCGCAGTTAAATCGGCATTTAACCCTATTCAAATTCTGGTGCGCTGGCCTGGATCAAAGTTGAACGAAGCAGTTGACCGTAGTTAAGTTTTACCGTGCTTCACGCCTGGTTTTCTCGAGAGGATCAGGGTTTTACAAGTGTACAGTGCTAAGATTGGAGGCGCGCTTTCGTGTTATGGATGGCACAGACAAAGAATTGCTGTCCCTTGAGCATTTAACTCTTGGCCGAAACCATACTGGAGAGACCGTCGGAAGACGAAACTCATTTGAAGATTATGGTGAGAGGAAGAATGAAGAAATATTTCGTGTGTCAAATTAAATTATATGGTGGTTGTTAAACCAAATTAATGAGAGCTTAGAAATTCCTACTGCTCGGAATAACACAATATTGTGGAGGAACAGACGTTTTATTACTTTATGTTAAGTGTCTGTCGTATCTACCGGAATAATATCCACTGCTTGACTTATAAGAAGGATAATCTTTACGTACAGGAAACACGAAAGTCACTTCGTGGGTCTATATTGTAAATAGGCCGAGACGACCAAAGCCATCGTATAGCGATATACACATATACATATGGCGGTATTATCACGTGCACAAGTTATAAAAGGACACTGCATTGCTGGAGCTGTCACTGGTACTCTGGTGATTCAAGTGAAAAGTTTCCGACGTCATTGTGGCTGCACGATGGGAATAAACAGATTTTCAACGCGGAATGTTAGCTGGAGGTAGATGCATGGGCATTTCATTTTAGGGTATTTAATATTCTGAGATACACAGTGTCAAGAGTGTGATGAGAATACCAAATTTCAGGCTGTACGTCTCACCATGAACACCTTAGTGGCCGAGGGCCTTCGACTAACGATCGAGAGCAGAGGGATTTGCGTAGTATTATCAGTGCTAAAAGACAAGCAACACTGCGTGAAATAACCGCAGAAATCAGTGTGAGACGTATGATGAACATATCCGTAAGGACAGTGCGGCGAAAGTTGGTGTTCATGGGCCATGGCAGCAGCCTACCGACGTGAGTGCCTTTGGTAACACCACGACTTCCCCTGCTGCGCCTGGGCTCATGACCATATCTGTTAACCCCTAGACATTTTGAAACCCGTGACCTGGTCAGGCGAGTCCCGATTTCCGTTCTTAAAAGCTGATAGTAAGGTTCGAGTGTGGCACTTATCCCACGAAGCCATGGACTGAAGTTGTCAATAAGGCACTGTGCAAGCTGGTGGTGGCTCCCTAACGTCGTGGGCTGTGTTTAAATGGAATGGAATGGGTCCTATCGTCCAGATGAACCGATAATTGACCATCTGCATCCATTCATGGATTTCATCTTCCCGAATAACGATGACATTTTTATCTGTGCTAATGTGACAAGCGACGGGGCCACAATTGTTCGCAGTTCGTTTGAAGAACGTTCCGGACAAATCGAGCGCATGATTTAGCCACCCCGACTGAGGAGATGAATCCCATCAAACTTTATGGAACATAATCGAGAGGTGAGTTAGTGCAAAAAATTCTGTAGTGGCAACATTTTCGCTGTTGTGGACAGTTGTAAAGGTAGCATGGCTAGTACTTCTGCTGGGAACTTCCAGCGACTTGTAGGGGTCTATGCTATGTCGAGTTACTGCATTACGCCAATGTGCTTTTTGCCGAAAGTGAGAGCATATGAAAATGACGTCACACACCAGAGACGGTCTATAAAAGTTACGTATATAGGCGGCCGTGTGCAAATTCATGTTGAAACGCACCGCTAAACCCGCAGGACACGACAGGTGGTTGGAACTGTGGAAAGGGGCCAAAATGAGCGGCTGTCCGGAAAAATAGAAAACATTATTTGACCAAATATTACAGCACAAATTCTTAAACTTATTTACCGGCTAAATAGGCCACCCTATCTTCTGTCTTAAGAGCACAACCACTTTAATTAAAAAAAAAAAAAAACTAAAAGCCATTAACTCAAAATACAGACGTCAAAGACAATATTTAGAGGGCAGAAGTCCTCACTTAAGTAAGTTCTACAATTTGGCTAAAGGCCCAAAATCTAACACTTGAAAAGCAACAACCTTAATATAAAGACGGCTGATGGCCCATGATTTAAGACTCAAGGTAAAATTAAATAAAAAACACAAGGCGAAAGGCCTTATCTTCAATTAGGCTGGGCCTTGCTCGAAAGACAAAGATCATTAATTAAAAAACGGCTGAAGGACCCATGACTTAAAACTCACGATAAAATGAATTTAAACAACAAAGCATTATCTTAAATTAGGCTGAAGGCCCTAAACAATCTAATACTTGAAAGCTAGGAATTTTAATTTCAAAACGGCTGAAGGCCAATGACTCAAAACGCAACTAATAACAATTCAACTTTAATTCAAAACCATCGACTATGATCCATACAAATACACAAAACCGAAAATAAGAAAAGGCAGTGCAGCTAACGGCCTTCAGAAGTTTCGGGGGTCGCCCAGCACTTGAAGTACTAACGATCACTTAGGTGACACAGGCAGGCGGCCCAACCATTCCCGATCCGATGAAAACCCAACCAACAGACAGTCAATGGACCCACCAACAAGGTAACTTGCGCTCGACCAGCACACAACCGGGAGTTCAATGCACAAACGTAAAAGGCATGGACGGCCACAACCAAGCTTACATTAAGGTCTCAAATTACACACCGTGCTGGACAGCGACAACATGGTGAGGAAAGGACACTACCTCAATTTACGTGGCCACGGCAGGTAACCGGAACGTTAACGGCCACAAGGCAGAAAATTCCGTGGGGCACTTCAGTTGCAAATAACCAAATACTGTTAGACTCCACCGTACGGTGGCTAAACCTTCGCCAACTTGACCGCACACGTTGTTGCTCGCGTGAATGTCCGAACGGCCAAAATCGAGAACCAAACGCCACGATGTGAGCAGTCTTGACTTGCTGATAAATTAAATCCAGACACAACTTTCTGGTCCAGGGTCGCTGAGCAAGGAACTCATAGCAATGAGAACAGTCACACACACTCCGACACTGCGTAGAGACCGCCAGCGGGCCCGGTCTAACCATGCTCCATGGAGATTTCCTCGCTGCTCCACGCCAACCGACCGTCTGCCACACATCATTACGGAGACAACACTAAAATAACTGAGCAGTCGACATCAGAAACTACACATATTTTCACTAACACTTGCATGAAGGACTAGACAATACTAACGGCAGCGCCTGTCAATAACAAGGACAAATCACGAGTCGGCACATGCAGACAACCCATAAGCGATCGCCGGCCAATATACATGTCGTCCGACAAGATGACCAGCCGACGACCAACGAAGGTGGTCCGCACTCAAATGATATGTATCGGCAACCGTTGGGCGAGTCATGGCTGTCCGGACCTCACTGTAGTTTCGCCCTGACTGAACTTCTGCCACGTCCTAAGTCAAATACTACAAGATGCGAACTGCACTGCTAGCGCCTCTCAATTCACTGGCAGATCCGAACTAACTCCGAACACACGACAACCGGGATGCAATAGCAGTCAGCAAAGATAATACTACAGGGCTTATATTGATAAGCGCCGCTGCTGCCGCTCACGGGCAGGCAAGGTAGCAACTCAATGACACCAGTAACAGAAGTTGATATAATGAGGTGGTAGTACACTAAAAACATTATGTCAAATTAGATATGACTCGAAGACGAGCCACGCCAGACTCATATGTTTCTGTATAGCCTTTGAACCTCCCTGGCGCGTTCCACACGGTGAGACGCACGGTTTGCTTACAATTATTTCTCTTGGCTCACTGCAAAGACGTTTTAAACGCGGTTTACTTTTAAGTGTGATAACTGTATCTTGGTTATCTTGCATTTTGACCGAGATTGCTGCACTCAATCACTATACTTCTCAACCGTACCTCGATACCGTGTCAGAAGATAGTGAGAAACTTGTAGCCTTGAAAGAGTACCTCTGCTAAGCTGGAAGCACTTTTGCTACATCATGTGGACCATACATTTTTTAAATCACTCCTTCTACCGAACGTTGACTTTTGTGATGTAATCCAACGTGGCACGAGTAGTGAAAACTCTAGACGATTAGCACTAACTAGGAATGCTTACGAGAGTTAAATCGAAATATAGGTCTCTTTGACTATGCGAGTGGTTCCACGCCATGTTAGGATGGCTGGGGCAGGACAAGTTAGGATGTGACACGTACTAACTGCCACACGCTGCGTCTACGTTGTCGGCACTACGGTGCGGATTCACCCAGTACTTCACATCGGACGTCAAGTACAGGGTGTCCAAAATTAAAGTTCCAGTTTCAAAGCGCTGTAGGAACAGAACCACTACTCGTAATGACTTCAAACTAGAACAGAAAACTGTTTTCGATTTCAGTTTGTGGCAGAAAACGACAGACAGCACACTGAACACGTCTGGTGCCAGTCTCACGACTATAAGAAACCTATGTAGATTTATTTTTGATGTAGTTGTGGCCCCAGGAACAGCTTACTGATGTCAGTTTGCTTTTTATGCGGTTTTCGTCGCCAGGGCAGTTAAAAATGGACTTTCCCATCTGATGTGGCCCGAACGTTGGGTGGTCGATGGGTTTACGTAACCAACTGTTGATTGCTGAACTTCGACAGTCGTGTACATTGAACAGAATGGAGGGTGCAATGTGGGACTCAGATCATAGTCATAGTATTGCGATTCATCTGTCGTTTACATTAAGACAGTTACAGCGCCATCCTTTGCTCAAATTTGCGTATTTTTTTTCGTGACGCTTCCCACGCATCAATAATATTCTGTTGAAATTCGACGTCAGTCTGAGACATGTTTGGAAACTGGAACTTTAATTATGGACATCCCGTACTTGTCACCTCATCATCTGTCCGGCCCCGGTAGCTGAGTGGTCAGCGTGGCGGAATGTCAATCCTACGGTCCCAGGTTCGATTCACAGGTTGGGTCGGAGATTTTCTCCGCTCAGGGACTGGGTGTTGTGTTGTCCTGATCATCATTTCATCCGCATCGACGCGCAGGTCGCCGAAGTGGCGTCAACTTGAAAGACCTGCACCAGGCGAACGGTTTACCCGACGGAAGGCCCTAGCCACACGACATTTCATTTACCTCATCATCGCATTTACAATTTGACTGTGCCTACTTACAAAACAAAAGCACTTCCAAATTTTTTCTTTGTCCTCGCTGCCCTTCCCTGGAAAACTTTACTCTTCATTCTGCGAAGAGTTCAATTCCTTGGAAGTCAACATATGTCGGTAGTTTCTCCCTCTTAAACAAAAAAAGCATATGCTCTCATGTTCGATCATCACTACCTTGAAACCGTATTTTAAAGAGAAAAATGCACGCATGCAAGAGAGTAGGCCAAGTAATTTATCGCGCGCTAAAATTTGGTACCTAATTTCGACAGTACACAGTTATGACATTCTGAAACTTGCTGCTTTTCAGCTTTCGCCGTCACTGATTGTCACTAGCTCCACCCCACTGCAGCCGTCAATTGTCCGAGCGCTAAGTGCTATGCAGCGTAGTGGCATTCGGGAGATGGACACACCGGCCAATCATGTTCTGAAATCTCGTTTGGAAACACATAATTCTATGGGAAAAATAGTAGTATGGATACTTAATATTTGAACCTCACACACAAATACATTTCATATTATTTTAACAATATTCTCGTGCCGTGAAAATGTATTTACACCTAAAAATCTTAACAGATCACCCTAAGGAACTGAACTACTACTGTACAAGAAGCTAAAGATTCTCGGTTTACAATTTTGTCATGCTGATCACGGTAAAGAACAAAGCATCTCCTCTTAACAGTGTCACTTTCACAATCCAAAGTAAATAACGCGCAACAGCGATGTTAACAATTATATAGCGCTACACTACTTCCTTAACCACATAATGATACGTTTCATTCATTTATACTGAAAATGCAAATTGCAAAGTAAAAAACGGTTCAAAGAAGAAATTTCTTTCGCCGCTATAGGTACTTTGACACAATGAGGGTAACATGTTACCAATGCTATAACAATAATTGACAAACCTCTTATTCACTCCACTGTACAGTACTTTTCGTGCGGGCGTTCGACGGCTGCAGTAGGGAGGAGCGAGTGACAGACAACCTGTGACTTCGAAAGCTTAAAAGCTTTAATTTGAGAAGGTCATAACTGCATACTCTCATGATTATGATCAAATTTTCGGGTGGGGTAGATTTGTGGGCCTACTATCTTGCAAGTCTGCTTTTTAGTCCTCAAAATATTTGTTCCATAATCAGTTAAGCTTCGATTGCTTTACTTTTTCATTAATTTCTATCTATTTCTCTATACCGTCTCTTCAGTACTTGTATTCTATCACGTCCCCTGTCTCTTCTCTTACACCCATTGCTGTCGCTTGCCCTTAACTTAAATCTTCTTGTCAGTAATTCGTCTTTGTTGTTTAACATTTAATGATCTAAGATAAACTATTTTTGTTTTACCAGCATAGCTGCTAATGTATACACTATTTATGTAATCGTTATTTTGTTATTTCTAACTGCATGTTAAATGCATTTCCCGCAGTGTGGTGAAAGCTCAGGAATAATGTCAATACAGAAGCAGTAATAGCAGGATGGCTCGGTTGTGTCAGTTCAGTGACTTCGAACATGGACTAGTTATTGGATGATACCTGTATTATGGGACAGAACAGTAGGGTGTAGAAATCAGAAACATTGCCACAGCAAAAGATATGCAAGAAACAAAGGCAGAAGCAGGATGTGACCAGTGCATCGGAATGCACAAACCAGCAAAAAGGCCTCTACGAGTCTGCATTCCCGTTCAACACTCAGGCACTTCCAGGTGCTGATACGTACCAGCGGTAGGGAGGAGATCAATTGACCATGCGACCAATGACTTGAGATACATCATGGACGGGTCATCATAGAATTCAGAGAGGGACCGACGACACTCCAGCAGTTGGTAAGAGACCATTCTGTGATGGACAGTGGCAGCACTTGCTCGCCAGCAACTTGCCATAGCACCAGGGCCACTGACACCATCACATCATCTTCTTGGCGTACAACCACTGACTTGACGTGACGAATGTCACCTAAAGCCCAACATGCAGCAGAATAAGCAACAACCAAGGCTGGTGCGAAAAAAACGACGACTTGTAAACATTGAGAATAAAAGAGAAGAAAGCAACAATTGTGGGGCGATAGTTCGTGGACAATAATACACCTGTTATGGTCTGGTCTGCCCAGAATCCCGACCTGAAGCCGAATAAAATTCTTCTGAATAACTTTGAACGTCGACTCCAGATCCCAGCATCGAAAATGACGACCCTCTCCAGGTTCCGCTATTGAGGAAAATTGCCTGCCATTGCTCCACAGAATTGTCCGGCACTTCATTGTTTAAGCGTTCCTTATAAGACAAAGGGTGGGTACACTCTAAATTAGTGCTCAGTGATAGTTGTCTGGGTACATTTCCTCAGGTACTGTACATGATTAGAAGAAGGAGAGAAATCAATGGTTTTAAAATTGGCAGTATAAATAAGCAACTACATTAATCAATCAATAAACATACAATTCGCTTTTTGATAATGAAATAATTCGAATGTGAGAATACTCCCCTTATTGAGACAGCTAGTTCCTTGCCCAATGTCCTCTTTTTGTCGCTCTACGGATCGTTCTGACGTTTAGCGAATGAATGGATAACGATAAACCGACCAACAACTTTCCTTATGAGTGATACATGGATATTTATCTCGCACTGGGAATATGCAGCTAAATATAAATGGACTATTGTTGAAATTAACCTCTTACGGGTTCATCCACAGTCTTCAGGCCACAAGTGGCCCATCGGGACCATCCGACCGCCGTGTCATCCTCAGTAGAGGATGCGGATAGAAGGGGTGTGTGGTCAGCACACCGCTCTCCCGGTCGTTATGATGGGTTTCTTTGACCGGAGCCGCTACTATTCGGTCGAGTAGGTCCTCAATTGGCATCACGAGGCTGAGTGCACCCCGAAACATGGCAACAGCGCATGGCGGCTGGATGGTCACCCATCCAAGTGCCGGCCACGCCCGACAGCGCTTAACTTCGGTGATCTCACGGGAACCGGTGTATCCACTGCGGCAAGGCCGTTGCCCACAGTGATACGTAATCTACTGTAAATGTAGCTGTTTAATGACTGTGTCATGAATGTTTGGCTATAATGTTCTTCTTATGACCATAAAACCTTTCTTTGTATCTATACAAGTATTCTTCATTATTTACTCTTATGTCCCTTACGAGTCATGGCGTCAAACATTTAGTAGCTACAATAAAAAATGCAATCTGCATCGTTTTGTTTGGTATAAAGTAGAATAACAGAGACACTCATGAGCGATATCTAGCAATTTATGTGTCAGTTAGCACTCTCAGTGCAATTGATGGTGCTATGATGAGCGTTCCTCGGAATGTTAATTTACTGTGATAGTTAGCCATCAAAGTCCCACAGCCAGTGCGTCCAAGTATAGAATCTGTACCTTAACGTTTGCATATGTGCCTCAGGGCCAAATACGTTGCCACTCCCGAAGCTCCTTTGCTATGGGTTATCCATCTTCTGGATTGTTTCATGCGCCGTGCAACTCTCTCTCCCATGCCAACGTCTTCATCCCAAGACAGCACTTACATTCAACGTCCTGAATTATTTGTTGGTTTGTTGGAGGATCTCAGTTCCATTTTTCCTCTACGCTTCCGGCCTTCTACATTTCCCTCTAGTACAATAGAAGATATTCTATGTCATCTTATTACGTGTTGTATCATCATATCCCTTCGTCTTGTTTGTGTTTTCCACATATTGTCTCTCTCGCCGATGTGTGGAGGACCTCCAGTTTTCTTATCACACCAGTTCGTCTAATTTTCAACAGTTGTCTACTGATTCAACTTCAAAGAAGATAACTTCTCAACCTAAGTTTGCATTTGTAAAATCTTTGTTTGTAATAACCAGTTTCTGAAAAACGGAAGAACATCATCTTAACGATAAATATTGTACATAATGTGTAAAGCAAGTTAAAATATGAAAAATAGCCTACAGTGTCCTATTTTATCTAAATCTTTCAGACTCTCAGTGGATTTCCTTTGTGACCAATGTCACATTATTATCTTGGTTCTGAGACTTACTTTTTTTATAACTGTATACCATTATCATATCTTTATTAAAATTACGTCTTTATACCTTCAGTTGACAGTGACATTAATACACATGCGTCCTCTAGCGGTACAAATTGTGAATATGTTCACTATGAACTTTTGCCATATGTCAGTTCAGCGGCGCTCTTGTATCAGTGTTGTACTCTGCGACTTCAATGTGGGATGTAACTGCACTTGGCGAAACATATTGAAAATACGGGTTTTAACTTTAACATTCATTTTAACTTTGACATGACAATAAAATGGTTCAAATGGCTCTGAGCACTATGGGACTCAACATCTTAGGTCATAAGTCCCCTAGAACTTAGAACTACTTAAACCTAACTAACCTAAGGACATCACACACACCCATGCCCGAGGCAGGATTCGAACCTGCGACCGTAACAGTCCCGCGGTTCCGGACTGCAGCGCCAGAACCGCTAGACCACCGCGGCCGGCGACATGACAATACATCGTACGTCAACTGTCCAGCTAATTAAGATATGAACTACTTTTGTAGCTCTAACTGGACACATGTATAAACCATTAGCGATTTGTATGTAATAATAATTCATTTCACTCCATGTACAACATTTATGACATTGTACGCTACTTTCGTAATTAAATATATCTTACACTTTATGTCCACTGTTCACAAATCAAATGGTGCTAACTTCGTTTAATCGAAACCGGTTATCATGAATAAAGGTTTTACGAATGCGATCTTGGTTGAGAAGTGGTCTTCCTACAAGTGAATATTTACAGATCGCCCTTTATTACTCAGTATGAGCAACTTAACTAATTGTCAACATCAGCATTTATCAAATGGTTTCTTTTCTTTTAGTCTTCTTTTCTCTTAGTCCATGATTCACTTCCGAACAGTGGTGTGCTCTATGTGTAAATTATCGGAAATTAGACCCTCAATCTGAGGTTCATGTTGGATACTAGTAGATTTCTTTTGCAGCGTAATGCCCTCTTTGCCTTTTTTTCTGCTCTTTATGATCTCATTGCCTTTTCCGACTTTGAATCCATACTAGCTTAGCTTACTATGTCATCGCAAAGTTTTATGTTTATTGTTAACCTCAATTTTCTCTTTATTAGTCTCAACTTCCTGTAGTTTACATTCGATCTCGCATATACTGTGGTCATTGAAATAGGAAAAAATATGGATCTGTGTACACTGAAAACCACATTCTAGTCGTATACAACGTATTGCGAAGAGACCTCAGTATGAAAGACAAGCGTCTTCTTTCAGACGTGTAATTTTTAGATAAACTTTGGGTTTGCGTAAATGAAGAATTTAGAATGAACTATTTTGGCCGCTTACAATGAAATCAAAGAAACCCCAATACAAATATTGGAAAAAGTAATTAAAATAGGTATAGCTGGGCCATATTTGGCTCAAACACACTAAAATTACAGAAACTCTACTTACAAAACCTTACTTTAGTTTGCATTGTAGTATAATAGCCATCTTCAGGTTCTTAGATCGAACAGTCCTATGGTCCTTCTCAATTGATCACGGATCATCTACAGCCCTTCGTGGACTTCATGTTCCCAAAAAACGTTGGAATTTTTGTGGATGATGACGCGCGATGTCGTCGGTCCACAATTGAACGTAATTGGTTTGCAGAACTTTCTTGACAATTCAAGTGAACGATGTGGCCACCCAGATCTCCCGACATGAATGTCATCAAACATTTATGTGACATAACCGAGAGAACACTTCTTGCTCAAAATCCCGGAGCGGCAGTGCTTCGGCCGACCGGAGTGGCCGAGCGGTTCTAGGCGCTAAAGTCTGGAAACGCGCGACCGCTAAGGTCGCAGGTTCGAATCCTGCCTCGGGCATGGATGTGTGTGATGTCCTTAGGTTAGTTAGGTTTAAGTAGTTCTAAGTTCTAGGGGACTGATGACCTTAGTAGTTAAGTCCCATAGTGCTCAGAGCCATTTGAACCATTAGGCAGTGCTTCCGCAACTATCGACGGCTATAGAGGCAGCATGGCTCAATGTTTCTGTAGGGGAGTTCAAACGAGTTATTAAGTCCGTACTTCTACCAGCTGTTGCACTAAGCCGGGCAAAAGTATATCCCACGCGATATTAGGGCGTATCCTGCGACTTGTCACCCCAGTGCATATAAAACTATACTAGAGTGATAAATTTTATTTATTTTCCAAATATATTTGTGAAGTTTAACACAAGTACCACATTACGTCTATCGTGCCACAGCTACGTCTTAATCTATCTAACCTCATCATATCTGGCCCCAGTCCGTCTACGATTAGTGCGAGCCTTTAGTAGTTCCTTAATAGGCTGACTTGGCTCTGGATGGGCTTACAGTTTGACTTAAGTTCATAAAGGTTTACATAAGGGTATTCTGAAGTAGCACAGAGCATACAAATATTATATGTCAGCTTACATAGTAACAATATAACCTACTTTCAACACAATATATGGCATCCACCCAAGTACAGTGGCAGCTAACGATGGCGTATAACCAGAAAACGTAATTCCAAAGACGAAATGCCTGTCTCACTTGGTCACTTGCTTGTCACGAACGCAACACTTCTGTTTGTTCGTGGCGTACGACGCTCAACAGAGTACAATACAGTCTTAAGCCAGGATTCATTTCCTGGTTAATTCATTATTTTTGTGTAGAGTAACAACACATTTTTACTTTTTAATGTAGTTCCTCAAATCATAGGTTACAATGGTGTGTGTTCACTTAGTTTCCTTTACATCGTGACCGGAAATGACTTTCCCACCGAAATGGTGTATCGAAAGAAATATTTGCGCGAATTTTGACTATAAAAATGCTTGTTGTCAATTTGCTGTCGTCCTTTTCTTTCACGAAAATTAAATTCAAATTATTTTTAGAATTGTTTAAGATACCGCTCTTATATTTTATAGCTGCAAGAACGTCCTTTTACAAAAATATCCGATTTTATTTTTCAAATAGATGTATAGTAATTATGTGTACTGTATCGTAATTTAGAACAAAAGAAATGAACGGTATTTCGCTGGCTAAAATCAAATTATTGGCATCCGAGAAGTAACACTCCTGTGATTGTAGTCTTGAGAGTAAGCTCATACTAACGTACCCAACGGAGAAAATGCGTCACATTGGATAAGAGGGAAAATGTATATCGGTGTCATACTGGTGTAAGAACGGACGAGTGGAAATTTAACCGCTGTGGAGCGTTCCTTTCACAACGTTTCTATATTTACGTTCTTTGGTTTGATATCACCAACATTAGCTTAAATTAGTAATCAGTTTGCTGTAGAAAACAAAATAAAAATTCTTATCTTCTAAATATCGTTATTTATCCGAAACCACATACCAGATTTGGAATGTTGAAGTTGTTGTTCTCGTCCTATTTACGACTACGATGCAACAGAAATTAGTATACTTCCATTCTAAAACAGAATTTCGCAGCAATTTCTCAGTATGTATCATTCCCATGTCTTGAAACTAACTGTTGCTTAGTGAGACCTTGGTTACTATTTATTTAAGTAAAAGACTTCTGCTCTACGGCGGAGATTTGCCATCCAAAGCATGTGAGCATCAGATAGGATCCTGAAGCTCGTCACCATCGGAGAAGCACGCGAGGAACCAAATTAGCTAAGTCCGCCGCTGAATGTGACCCCAGATACGCCACGCCATTCATCATCCACCGTGCTCGCACTGGCAGTTCATTTATTAAGTAAACTGCCAGCCCCGTTCCGCTACTCCGCAAGACGAATTAACCACTGGCAAACTCACGGGACGGAGGCTCCTCATGCCTTGACTTCACCTCAGAGAAAAGTTTCTTAGCGTCCTTTGATTGCCGTTGTCTTTACGCTGAGAAGAGGATAGGGTATCATAATTCTGCAAGTGTGAGTGGACCGATGAACTTTTCCATTCGGAAAGTTAACTAGATTGTAAGCAAAAGATATCACTTCAAGAATATTAGAGACGTTTCACCATCATGAAGAAGCTAGTCAACTTTCTAGCTGGATAGCATTTCCAGCTTTACCAGTTTAAACGACGTTCCCTGATATTCCTGCAGTTAGTTGATCATTTGATGTCCCCATCTTCTTCCATGTTTATCACTCCCATATCCACTTCCGTATTATGTGCGTCATTAAGAAGCTACACAAATGTGGTGTGACACTACATAAAAATAATGAATTAACCAGGAAATGAATCCTGGCTTAAGACTGCATTGAACTCTGTTGAGCGTCGTACGCCACGAACAAACATAAGTGTTGCGCTCGTGGCAAGCAAGTGAACAAGTGAGACAGGCATTTCGTCTTTGGAATTACGTTTTCTGGTTATACGCCATCGTTAGCAGCCACTGTACTTGGGTGGATGCCATATATTGTGATGAAAGTAGGTTGTATTGTTACTATGTAAGCTGTCATATAATATTTGTATGCTCTGTGCTACTTCAGAATAATTATGCAAGTGTATCCTGCCGAAAGCAATTTCTTGTGATAAACAGACATTATTTATTTTTAATAGGGTGTGGCGTGAAATTCTCATGAGATCAATCATTTTTAAGTGCTTCGAACATTCAATAAAAGTTTTAAAGCAAATCCTGGATTGTTGTTCAAACAAATGTTCAAAAATGGTTCAAATGGCTCTGAGCACAATAGGCCTTAACTACTGAGGTCATCAGTCACGTAGAACTTAGAACTACTTAAACCTAATTAACCTAAGGACATCACACACATCCATGCCCGAGGCAGGATTCGAACTTGTGACCGTAGCGGTCGCGCGGATTCAGACTGTAGCGTCTAGAACCGCTCGGCCACCCTGGCCGGCCAAACAAAGGTACTTGGATTTTTTATACTGTAATGCCGTGTTGGTCAAGATCGACGTTGACTGTGCAGAGGACTGTAACTCCTCTTCTGTCTTTAGCATCGTTTGACCATTATAGCGCTACGTTTACTTAATTGCCGATTATGAATTCGGGTTTTAGACCGACCAAGTTTTGTAACCCACATAAAAAATCATCTTTCTCGGCCACGTCGTTAAAAAACTCAGTTGTGTATATAAACTCTCTGTTTGAGTCAAGATGTTGGTCAGCACAGTCTAACAATACAGTCATGTCACTCTGACCTATGTACGAGGGCAGTTCAATAAGTAATGCAACACATTTTTTTCCTCGGCCAATTTTGGTTGAAAAAACCGGAAATTTCTTGTGGAATATTTTCAAACATTCCCGCTTCGTCTCGTATAGTTTCATTGACTTCCGACAGGTGGCAGCGCTGTACGGAGCTGTTAAAATGGCGTCTGTAACGGATGTGCGTTGCAAACAACGGGCAGTGATCGAGTTTCTTTTGGCGGAAAACCAGGGCATCTCAGATATTCATAGGCGCTTGCAGAATGTCTACGGTGATCTGGCAGTGGACAAAAGCACGGTGAGTTGTTGGGCAAAGCGTGTGTCATCATCGCCGCAAGGTCAAGCAAGACTGATCTCCCGCGTGCGGGCCGGCTGTGCACAGCTGTGACTCCTGCAATGACGGAGCGCGCGAACACACTCGTTCGAGATGATCGACGGATCACCATCAAACAACTCAGTGCTCAACTCGACATCTCTGTTGGTAGTGCTGTCACAATTGTTCACCGGTTGGGATATTCAAAGGATTGTTCCCGCTGGGTCCCTCGTTGTCTAACCGAACACCATAAAGAGCAAAGGAGAACCATCTGTGCGGAATTGCTTGCTCGTCATGTGGCTGAGGGTGACAATTTCTTGTCAAAGATTGTTACAGGCGATGAAACATGGGTTCAACACTTCGAACCTGAAACAAAACGGCAATCAATGGAGTGGCGCCACACCCACTCCCCTACCAAGAAAAAGTTTAAAGCCATACCCTCAGCCGGTAAAGTCATGGTTACAGTCTTCTGGGACGCTGAAGGGGCTATTCTGTTCGATGTCCTTCCCCATGGTCAAACGATCAACTCTGAAGTGTATTGTGCTACTCTTCAGAAATTGAAGAAACGACTTCAGCGTGTTCGTAGGCACAAAAATCTGAACGAACTTCTCCTTCTTCATGACAACGCAAGACCTCACACAAGTCTTCGCACCCGAGAGGAGCTCACAAAACTTCAGTGCACTGTTCTTCCTCATGCACCCTACAGCCCCGATCTCGCACCGTCGGATTTCCATATGTTTGGCCCAATGAAGGATGATTTGTAGCACAGCTTTTGTGTGCCTAGAAAGTAATGGATCCTAGCGTGCACCGCAGCTGTTGAGTATTTGAAATCAAATCGCTCTAAACACTATGGGGTTTAACATCTGAGGTCATCAGTCCCATAGACTTAAAACTACTTAAACCTAAAAACTACTAACTGCTCCATTAATTAAGCAGAGGAAAATGAAAAACTAACGTTAATCTTACGAATGGCTTTCTGGGCGCTAGTGTCGTTCCAACTGGCAGATGGTAACAACATCACAGCATAGAGTGTCGCAATAGGTCACTGCATCATATTGTTGTTGTTGTTTGTTGTTGTGGTCTTCAGTCTGAATTGTAGGAGAAGGAGATATTCACACATTTCTATAAGCGATTAATATGACCAACTGTCAGAGTTGAGTGTAGAGGAGTCTCTTCATATCTTTAGGTGTAGGAAACATGCAGCCGTCCTCAGCAGTTAGGAAGCCTCAGTCGGTCGCAAATTCTAACAGAAATAAGAAGATTCTGCTGCTGTGTAATTCGCACGGTAGAGATGTGGGCTAGCAGTTGCAGGAAGTGTTGGGGAGTGAGTACCAAGTCACCAGCTTGGGAAGCCTAGCGCAGAATTGGCTCAGATGACTGACAGCATGGGGGAGCTATGTAGGAATTTTACGAAAGAGGATAAGGTCGGGTAATATGATGTACGTGGTGACTTGGTGAAGATAACAACTGTAACTGTGGGCACTAATGAGCACTTCATGCCACTGTTGTCATCGACCTCATCTTAATGCTGCTGTTAGGCATGCTAGGTATGGGGCATGTTAGGTATGAGCTGGAGAAGGCTCTCATTGCAGTGGTGCCACCTGCGCCTCAGTAGGTACCTGAAATTGGTTACACGTGGTGACTTCAATATTATATTTGTATGTGATTGTGCAATAAAAAGGATGTTGGTTGATCTCCTAAACTCATATGATCCGATGCGGACTGTTTTTTCGAATCAGGGTCCAGTGGAATAGTAGCACAGCTATAGACAATATTTTTATTCATTGTTCATTAATAGATGGGTATTCTGCTAGTAGACGTGTCAATAGCCTTTCAGGCCATGATGAACAAATTTTAACACTGAAAGGATTTTTTACTCAAACAGATCTTATATATCATTACAAAATACGTAGAGGAGCTAAACAAATGGCAATAGAGAGTTTTTAAAACCTCGTTAAGGAACAAGAGCGGCACGATGTTTATAATGCCGATAACATAGATGACATATAAAATGTTTTCCTTCGCACGTTTCTCATGCTCTTTGAGTGTTGATTTCCCTTAGAACATTATAAATAGGGTACTAGCAGTAGAAGGCAGCCTGGGTGGCTGTCTAGTGGGATAAGGATACCATGCAGAACAACGTGGGAATTATATCAAAATGTTAGCAGTACTCACAACAAGCTGCAGTAACCCATTACAAACATTATTGTAAGATGCTTAAAAATTTTATTCGGTAGGTAAAGAGAATATGGTACGCAAATAGAATATCTAACTCACAGGATAAAATTAAAACCATATGCTCAGTTGTGAAGGAAGTGTCTGGTCAGCAGCACAAGATCCACAATACAACGTCAGTTCGTACTAAAAATATTTCTGTTACTGACAAGTCAGATACATGTACAGTATTTAACATTCATTTTCTGAGCATTACTGGTGAATCAAATAAAAAATTTTGTTTCCAGAATGAGATTTTCACTCTGGAGCGGAGTGTGCGCTGATATGAAACTTCCTGGCAGACTAAATCTGTGTGCAGGACCGAGACTCGAACTCGGGACCTTTGCCTTTCGCGGGCAAGTGCTCTACTAACTGAGCTACCCAAGCACGACTCAGGCCCCGTCCTCACAGCGTCATATCAGCGCACCTCCGCTGCAGAGTGAAAATCTCATTCTGGAAACATCCCCCAGGCTGTGGCTAAGCCATGTCTCCGCAATATCCTTTCTTTGAGGAGCACTAGTTCTGCAAGTTTCGCAGGAGAGCTTCTGTAAAGTTTGGATGGTAGGAGACGAGGTACTGGCAGAAGTAAGGCTGTGAAGACGGAGCGTGAGTCGTGCTTGGGTAGCTCAGTTGGTAGAGCACTTGCCCGCGAAAGGCAAAGTTCCCGAGTTCGAGTCTCGGTCTGGCACACAGTTTTCATCTGCCAGGAAGTTTCAAAAACTTAGTTTCTGCAGGGAATCATACAACTCTCTTGGAAAATATCTTTCCGAGACTGAGGTCTGAAATACTGCTCTGCGATACTGACAAGGGGGAGATGGAGCCAATAATTAAACCACTGAAGACTAAAACCTCAAACTGATATGATGGGGCACCTAGCAGAATATTAAAGCTCTGTGCTGCACATGTTAGCCCTGTACATCGACATATTTGTAATTTTTCCTTTAAGAATGGCCAGTTTCCTGAACGATTAAAGTATTCAGTAGGAAAGCCGCTTTGTAAAAAGGCAGAAAGGGATAATGCAGACAAGTTTTACCCATTTCTATGCCATCAGTATTGGCTAAAGTTATTGAAAAGGCTGTGTATGTAAGGATTGTTGATCATTTTCTATCACAAAATTTGCAGTCAAATGTACAGCTCGGCTTTAGAAGTGGTTTAGCAACTGGAAGTGCTATATTCTCTTTCCTCTGTGAGATACTGGATGGATAAAACGAAACGTTTCGAACGCTAGGCACATTTCTTTTTATTTAACCAAGGTGTTTGATTGTGTTGATCACAAAATATTGCTGCAGATGCTGGACCATTATGGAATACATTCAGTAGCTCACAAGTGGTTCACCTCTTACTTTAACAACTGTAAGCCAAATTATATTACCGTGTTGAGAATGGCTGTGATGTGGGGTTTGAGTGGGGTACAGTCAAATCGGGGGTGTCCTAGGGATCAGTGTTGGGGCAACTCCTGTTCCTTATTTATATAAATGATATGCCCTCGAGTATTACGGCTGATTCTAAAATATTTCTCTTTGCTGATGACACTAGCTTGGTAGTATAGGATTTTGTGTGCAACATTGGCTCGGTTTCAAATAGAGCAGTTCATGAGATAAGTTCATGACTTGTAGAAAATAAACCAATGCTAAATCACAGTAAGACTCAGATTTTACAGTGTCTAACACACAATTCAACAAAATCTGGCGTTATAATTTCACAGAATGGGAATACATTATTGAAACTGAACAGTTCAAATTTCTAGGTGTTCAGATAGATAGTAAACTGTCGTGGAAAGCCTACGTCCAGGATCTTGTTCAAAGACTTAATGCTGCCAGTTTTGCTGTTCGATTTGTATCTGAAGTAAGTGATCGTTCGACACGAAAATTTATCTATTTTGCTTATTTTCATTCGCTTATATCGTGTGGTATTATGGATACTTTGGCCCCAGTAACGCGCAGTTCGGGCAGTAAGTGGTGTAAGTTCGCGAACCTTTTGTCGACGCCTGTTCATTAGTCTGTGTATTCTGACATTGGCCTCTCAATATGTATATTCTTTACTGGGTTTTCGTGTTAATGATATCAGCTTATTCCCATGAATTAGCAACTTTCATTGTGTTAATACTCGGCAGAAATCCAGTCTGCATTTGGATCGCACTACCTTACATCTTGTGCAACCATTTTCAGTAAGTTACCACAAGGATTCAACAATCTCAGCAGTAATCGAAGCGCTTTCCAATCTAAACTGAAGAGTTTCCTCATGGGTCGCGCCTTATACCCTGTCTAGAAGTTCCTTGAAAAATTTAGCTGTTTCCTATGTTGCATTGTTGTTTGTGTTTACTTAAATTTATGACTTGTGATTTTTTGGTTTCATAAATATAATAACTAGAGGTGTAAAATAAATTAATAAAAAATGCAGCTCTCTGTCTACACTTTCCTGTGCATGCCCCCATGCTTCTTCATCTCCGAGTAACTACTGCAACCTGGTTAAGGTCTTCATCTACTGGTCTCCCTATACGATTTTTACTTTTTACTCCGCTCCCCCCCCCCTCCCCCCCCCCCCACCCCCCCGCCACCGCTTACCTCCACACCTCCAATACTAAATGTGTGAAACGTGTGATCCCTTGATGTCTCAGAATGTGTCCTACCGACCGACCCCTTCTTCTAATCAGGCTGCACCACAAATTTTTTTTCTCTCCATTTCCATTCAGTGTCTTCTCATCACTTATGTGATTTGCCCATGGATTCTTCAGTAGCACCACATTTCAAAAGCTACTATTCTCGTCTTGTCTAATCTGTTTATGGTCGACGTTTCACTTCCATTCATGGCTAGACTCCTTACAAATACCTTCAGGAAAGAGTTCCTGACATTTAAATCAATACTCTTTGTTCACAAATTTTTCTTCTTCAGAAATGCTTTCCCTGCCATTGCCAGTCTATATTGTATATCCTCTACACTTCGACCATCCTGGTTTATTTTGCTACTTATCTACATTTTAAAGTGTCTCGTTTCCTAATGTAATTGCCTTAGGATGGTCTGATGTAATTCAAATACATTCCATTATCCTTGTATTGCTTTTGTTGAAGTTCATCTATTTTCTCCTTTCAAGACACTGTCCGCAGCGCTCAACTACTGTTTCATGTCCTTTGCTCTCCCTGACAGAATTACAACGCCATCAGGAAACCTCAAAGTTTTTATTTCTGTTCTTTTTACTTTCATTTCTACTCCGAATTTTTCTTTTGTTTCTTTAATGTTTGCTCAGTATACAAAATAACGTCGGGGAAAGGCTACAATCCTGCTTTGCTCCCGTCTCAACCACTGCTTCCCTTTCATGCCTGTCGACTCTTATGTCATCTGGTTTCTGTACAAAGTGTAAATAGCCTTTCGCTCCCTGTATTTTACCACTGCCATCTTTAAGGTTTAGGACAGGGTATTCCAGTCAACATAGTCAAAATTATTCTCGAAGTCTACAAATGCCTTGAATTTAGGTTTGCGTTTCCTTAACCTATCTTCTATGAGAAGTCGTAGATTTAGTACTGCTCGAGTGTTTCTATATTTCGTCGGAATCCAAATTAATCTTCCCCGAGGTCGGCCTCCACCATTTTTTCCATTCCTCTGCAAAGAATGTGTGTTAATATTTTGATACCCTAACTTATTAAACTGATAGTTCGGTAATCTTCATACCTGTCAGCACCTGCTTCCTTTTTAATTGGGTTTAATACATTCTTCTTGAAGTCTGAGAATATTTCCACTGTCTCAAACATCTTGCAAACCAGATGGTGGAGTTTTGTCATGGCTGGCTCTCATAAGGCTGTCAATAGTTCTAACGGAATGTTGTTTATTCTAGGGCCTTTATTTGGACTTAGGTCTTTCAGCACTCTGTCATATTCTTCACTCGGTATCATATCTCCCATCTCATCGTCATGTACATCCTCTTCCATTTTCATAATATTGCCCTCAAGTACATCCTCCTTGTACAGACCCTCTATATACTCCTTCCACCTTTTTGCATTCCCTTCTTTGCTTAGGATTGGTTTTCCATCTGAGCTCTTGATTTTAATACAGGTCGTTCTCTTTTCTTCAAAGGTTCCTTAGTTTTCCTGTAGCCGGCATCTGTCTTTCCCCTTGCGATATATGCTTCTAAATCCTTACATCTGTTCTCAAGCCATTCCTGCTTAGCCATTATGCACTTCCTGTCAATCTCATCTTTTAGACGTTTATATTTCCCTTCACCTGCTTCATTTGCTGCATTTTCATATTTTCTCATCAATTAAATTCAATATTGCTTGTGGTACCTAGGATGTCTATTAGCTCTCATCTTTTTAACTACCTCATCCACTGCCAGATGCATTATTTCATCTGTCGAAGTTACCCACTTGCCTTCTATAGTATTCCTTTCCACTGTTCTTGTCAATCGTTCCCTAATGTTCCCCCTGGAACTCTGAATACTCTCTGGTTCTTTAAGTTTATCTATGTCTCATCTCCTTAAATTGCTACCTTTTTGCAGTTTCTTCAGTTTCAATCTACAGTCCATAATTGTGGTTAGAGTCCGCATCTGCTCCTAGAAATGTCTTACAATTGAAAATCTGGTTCCGAAAAAATGTCTGTCTTACCATTATATAATCAGTCTGAAACTTTCCGTTGGTTCCAGGTGTATTCCACGTATACAACCTTTTTTCGTGATTCTTAAACCAAATGTTAGCTATTACTCTTTTGTGCACTGTGCAATATTGTACCAAGCGGCTTACTCTTCCATTTATTTTCCCAAGTCCATATTCACCTACTGCTTTTCCTTCTATTCCTTTGCCTATTATTGAATTCCTGTCTCAGTGACTATTAAATTTTCGTCTCCCTTAACCATCTGGATAATTTACCTCCTCATACATTTCTTCAACCTCTTCATCTTCTGCGGAGCTAGTTGCTATACAAACTTGTACTTCTTTGGTGACAGTGGGCTTCGTGTCTATCGTAACTACAATAATGCGTTCGTTATGTTGTTTATAGTAGCTTACCCGCATTCCTATTTTGTCATTAATTATTAAACCTGCTCCTGTGTTACCCCTATTTGATCCTGTGTTTCTAATCCTATACTCTACTGACCAGAAGTCCTGTTCCTCCTGCCACCGAACTTCACTAACTCTCACTATATGTAACTTTTAACCTATCAATTTTCCTTTTAACTTACCTGCCAGATTAAGGGATCTGACTGTCCACGCTCCGATCCGTAGGGTGCCAGTTTTCTTTCTCCTGATAACGACATTCTCCTGAACAGTCCCAGCCCGGAGATACGAATGGGGGACTATTTTACCTCCGTAACATTTTACCTAAGGGGATGCCATCATCATTTGACCCTGTAGTAGAGCTGCATGCCCTCGGGAAAAATTACGGCAGTAGTTTCCCCTTGCTTTCAGCTGTTCGCAGTACCAGCACAGCAAGGCCGTTATGGTTGAAGTTACAAAGCCAGATCAGTCATTCATCCAGACTTTTGCCCCTACAATTACTGAAAAGGCTGCTGCTCCTTTTCAGGAACCACAAGTCTGGTCTCTCAACAGATACCACACAATTTTTGTTGCAGCTGTGATACGGCTGTCTGTATCGTTGAGGCACGCAAGCCTCCCATCAACGGCAATGTTCATGGTTCATGGAGGTAGAGCATCAGCGATTATATTCCAAAAATATTAATAACAGAATGAGGATCAGCATTGGTCGTTAAAAATCAATCTTTACTTCTGTTCCAAATAGATTTCAATCAATGTGTAACCATCAGCAGTTCTGTAGATAAAACAACAATAAAATAATCAGCCTACACTATAAAATTCTACATCCGTCCACCTATACAAGGAAAAACATACAGAAGAGATCGTTCCCATCAATATACCCAGTATTAAAGCCTGTGGACTCATAAATACAAGGAGTTAAATAACAAATCTGCACATACCACATTCATTGCCAAACCCGGACCCAACAGCGCCATCTTTAACGATCGTTATTACAAATTGTTTTATTTATGAAAGTAGAAGACGTAACGAAATATAGTATCTAACACGTGCACACATCAACAAACGTAAACGTAGGAAACTGTAGGAATAATAGTAAAATCATAAGACTAACCGTGCTCACGCCTTCTGGCGTGCATTTCAGGAACGACGCAGGTTCTGCGAGCATGTGACAATGGACAGGAGGGATATAGCACACAAATCTAATTTTGGGGCGCATTTGATGGCTACTGCCTTGCCCTCCCCCTCATCTGACATCACAATTAAAATTGTTGCACACGAGCGAAAAAGAAAGGTACACTTATCAGCCAGAGCATTATGACCACCTGCCTAATAGCAGGTATGCCCAAATTTGACATGGGTAGCAGCGGGGACGCATCGTGGTATAGAAGCAATGAGGCCTTCATAGGTAGCTGCAGGCAGTTGGTTTCACATATGCACATACGGGTCACCTAATTCCCGTAAATTCCGGGGAGAAGACCGATGATCTCTGACGCCATGTTCAGTCACATACCAGATGTGCTCAATCGGGCTCATATCTGTCCAGTTGGGGGACTATCACATCAATTGCAATTAGCCACTGTGTTCCTCAAACCACTCCATTACATTCCTGGCCTTGTAACAATGCGCATTATCGTGCTGAAAATGACCAATGCCGTTGGGAAACATGATCGTCACGAAGGAGTGTACGTTGTCTGTAACCAGTGTATGAAATGCCTTGGCCGTCATGATGCCTTTCATGATCCTCGTGGGAACCACGTGAATGTTCCCCAGAATGTGACGGAACAGCCGCCTGCTTGTCACTATCCCGTAGTACTTATCATGGAGCCATTCCACTGGAAGACGGATTCGTGTCCTCCCATAGGCATGATGAAGATGGTACCGGGATTCATCAGACAATGGAACGCTTTGCCACTGCGCCGACGTCTAGTACCGATGGTTATGTGCCCATTTCAGTCGTAGCACTGTCTTGGGCCATCGGCTGCGGAAGCCCATCGTTAGGAGTGTACAATGAACTGTGTTTTCAGACGCGGCTGTACTCTGCCCACACCTGTAATGAGTGCTGGCCGCCCTTGAAGACACTCACAACAGCACTCCTCGAACATCCAACAAGTCTTGTAGTTTCTGACATGCTCGTGCCGGGTCTTAAGGCACAATCTGCCCTCGGTCAAACTCAGTCATTCACCGTCAGGTAACGTTGCTATCGCCCGGAGGGGTTTATATCGGTAACAGGTCAGTGCTCACAATATTCTGTCTGATCAGCGTATGTCGGTCTCCTTGAGAGGATGAGAGATAATTTGTAGTAAAAAGGCGGAAAGATCTACGGTTCTCAAATCGCAGATGTCAGTGGTAAGCACTCACTTTTGGAAATTCTTCCATTCACTTCTAGTGGATACTACGGCAAACGTGGCCCATCTGTCCACAGAAAGAGCAGCAGGTTTTTTCTCTGTTCTTAGAGGGTGACCTGTAAAGTTCTCAGAATCACCACGAGAGGTCAGCGCTAGCGTACCGAGTTGTTCACGTGACATTCATTCGACTCTTGCCTGTAAACACGTGACACGTCAGTGCTCTTGGAACAGAGTTTTGTCGGTGACGTGGCTCTGTTGTTTTTCCCGCGTAGTGATTTGCGAAGATGGAAAAAAAATCTTCATTCAAGCGGTGATTAATCTGCCAGGAAGTTTCATATCAGCGCACACTCCGCTGCAGAGTGAAAATGTCATTCTGGAAACATCCCCCAGGCTGTGGCTAAGCCATGTCTCCGCAATATCCTTTCTTTAAGGAGTGCTAGTTTTCAAGGTTCGCAGGAGAGCTTCTGTAAAGTTTGGAAGGTAGGAGACGAGGTACTGGCAGAAGTAAAGCTGTGAGTACCGGGCGTGAGTCGTGCTTCGGTAGCTCAGATGGTAGAGCACTTGCCCGCGAAAGGCAAAGGTCCCGAGTTCGAGTCTCGGTCGGGCACACAGTTTTAATCTGCCAGGAACTTTCATATCGGTGATTAATTACTTTGTAAAGAAAGGTATGAAAGCAAAGGGCATTCAGGCTGATTTCCAGAATACACTGGGAGACTCTGTTCCTTCATATTCTGTTGCCAAGTGTAGAAATGAATTTACTTTTGGTCAGGAGAGCAATGAGCCGCGGAGTGGTCGGCCAAGATGTGTCACTACTCCAGAAATCATTGCGAAAGTGCACAAAATAGTCATGGAGGATCGCCGATTGAAAGTGCGTGGAATTGCTCAAGCTTGCCAGATGTCATCTGAATGGGTATATCACGTTTTAACTGAAGAATTACAAATGAATAAATTATCTGCAAGATGAGTGCCGTGACTCTTGACTCGCGCCCGCACACATGTGCCGTCGCCATGGCAAAACTACACGAACTAAGATATGAATAGTGGCCACACACGCCTTATTCACCTGATATGGCTTCCATCTCTTCCCAAAAGAGAAAATTTTTCTTGGTGCGTTAAGATTCACTTCAAACGAAGAATTGATAGCCGGAGTTGACCACTATTTTGCAGGCTTGGAGGAAACTCATTTTCGAGATGGGACCAGGGCACTCGAACATCGCTGGACCAAGTGTATTAATCTACAAGAAGACTACATTGAAAATAAAAAAAGTTTCGGTGATATAAGTACCTTTTTGCTATTCCGTTCCACTATCTTTTCAAACCACCCTCGAATTTCATTCCCCCATCCCATTTGGGTAGCGGATGGGATTTCAGTGGGGACAATTTGCCGTTCTTCAGTGACATGACACGAAAATTAAAAATAAAACATAATACAAAATTTCAACGTTGAGGTTGAAGAAAGGAACGTTTTGTATAATAAAAACAGACATCGTTGCATAAGTTAAAATATGGTGAGTAGTTAAAATGTAGACACAGGTGACTGGAAAATGAGTGTCACACAGAAAGATACAAAAACAGATAGACAGTTGCATAAAGTAAAACAGCCGGCCGCGGTGGCCGTGCGGTTCTGGGCGGTACAGTCCGGACCCGCGGGACTGTTACGGTCGCAGGTTCGAATCCTGCCTCGGGCATGGATGTGTGTGATGTCTTTAGGTTAGTTAGGTTTAAGTAGTTCTAAGTTCTAGGGGACTGATGACCTAAGATGTTAAGTCCCATAGTGCTCAGAGCCATAACGTAAAACAGAAAGGCCGATGTGTGAATGATTGAAAAAGACACATAGATGATTGGGGAGATCAGTGGATGTAGACAGCCAGGGAGAACGGTATCGTGGGAATATAGCATTTAAAGGTAGTGTGTAGGACGGGGTTTGATTGGGTGGATGTTTGGAGTACGGATGAGGGAAGAGTAGGGAGGTATGTGGTTCCGAACCAAGATTTAAGATCTGGGAAGTGAGGATTGTAGGGGAAGGGATCCCTGACAAGTAGTGGGTGGTAGGGATCGCCTGGATCTGGTATGCATCAGGGTGGATTTCATGATCGGGTAAGGCAAGATGATAGATGTTTCGTTGGGAAATGTGGAGGGTGTAGAGGTGTAGTGTTCGGAGAACGTGTGGTGTAGGTGCGGCAGAGTACCACGATCAGTGAACAGGATGGGAATTAGGGATGGGCAGTGTCTTGTTCTGGAGTAATTCAGGATATTCAGAGGTGTTCAAGATGGGTTAATCCAGGGTATAAGGTATCTCCATGACAAATTTCATCCAAATCCGTTCAGGAGTTTTAGCGTGACGCAGTAAAATACACACACATAAACTCTCTCATTTAAAATATGTATGTGATCTGTAAGTTGCTTATCGTATGTTAAACTATTTATTTTTATATTTTTTTCATATGTTTATTCGTTCATTTGCACGTACTGTATCCTACGCACGTTTATTTCCTATTGGCTAAGGCTAACGTAATGCGATATAATCGCGCCTTTTCCACTCAGTTCAGCCCATGGCAGATCATCTATCAGCAGCAGTAAACGATTATCATTTCACAAGACTTTTCCGTGCACCGTCGGCTGCTGCCATATGGGTAAACACTATGTTATTTCAGCTACTGATGGTCTGTCTGTCCTCGCACAGTATATTACTTTCTGACTTCACTATACTATTTTGCACTTCTTATGTCTTTACAGTGCCTTTGATCAGAAAATGTAAAGCATAGAGGCCGAAAATGGTTATCACAACTAAATAAATGATTGTTGCCATCTTTACTGTTCTATTAATCGGTAACTGTAGAGGTACGTACTTCAAACTGCAATACCGAGCCCTCAATGACCTCAGATTTTTCAAGAGTACCTCATTTGAAGTGATAGAGAAAATTAACAAGGGCAGTGTTATCGCTGGGATCCTGCACGGAGAATGAGTCATATTTACAGAGTGTACAAACAGTTCATAAGACATTCGCCCCATTTCACTAGTATATATCTTCCGCAAGGATGAAAATAGAAATCTGGAATGGGTTTTGCCTAACGGGGGGGGGGGGGGGGGAACTAGAATTTGCTGGCAGTTACAAGTTTGAGTTCATGACGATGCCTGTAGAGAAGCGATTCCAAACATGCTGACAGCGGCCGACGGAAACTACAGATGACAGACGGCAACGCTGTCTCCTGCCGTGGATGGCTTGCGAAACAACGCTGGGGCAGACAAGTCGTGTAGTCGCTTGTAAGAACTGCGAGAGACTGGATAACAGGTAAATCGATCTCAGTTATTGCTCTGTCGTTGTAAGAGGAAGATGATGTTTTAGTGTTACGTCCGGAAAATACGAAAACTGCCAATGCCTTTGTAAATATAGAACAGTTGAGGGAAGTTACACAGCGTTGATTTAAAACAAAAATTATTTAGTGATGGAAACATATTTCGGAGTTATTCTCGTTTAAATTAAAGAGAGTTTATCTTCGCGGTCAGTTTTATCGCGTTCACCAGAATCTCTCCAAGGATTGTGCGAAGTGGAGAAAAATCAAAAACCAAGAACTAAAATCTATACCAATTAGCCCTGGTCTCCCCTATGCTCGCAAAGATTTGTTTCATTAGAGTCTGTATAATTGTCGTGTCCCATTTGGAGCGCATACTGAACATTTATGAAAGATAAATGAAAAAGTTCCTGTTTGTACAACAAAAAGAGAGAGAGAGAAGGACGCTGTAGTTAAAGCATTTACATTTTACCATGACATGAGGATGTGCAACGTAATTTACTCCCAGATGCCCGCTATTCGCAGAAGGGAATGGAGGAAGATACCAAACAATATTTCATCTTGGGGCTATTAATACTGCAATAGCGCGAGCTCCCTCTGATAACGGAAGAGACATTTATTAATGGCAAGGCAGGTGCACTCGTCTAACGGGTCCCGCATTAGACTGGAAATTGGATGAGGTAAACAATATATCTTTGCTACTTCTGAAGGGCTTCAGACATGAATCTGTGAGAAGGCTGCGAGTGTTACTGGTAAACCAGCTGTGGTTCCACTAGACGAGTTCTCGTTTCGTGGGTAATATCTTTCTTATACGTAATATTAATGTTTCCTTAAGCTAATAACAGTATTGTAGTGTTGCAGTGTCCAACAGATTCACAAGGGGTTGCTCCAGTCCAACATATCGAATTCTACCCTGAAATTTTTCAAGCAGGAAGAACACAGCGCCGGCCGGAGTGGCCGAGGGGTTGTAAGCGCTACTGCCTGGAACCGCATGACTGCTACGGTCGCAGATTTGAATCCTGCCTCGGGTGTGGATGTCTGTGATGTCCTTAGGTTAGTTAGGTTTAAGTAGTTCTAAGTTCTAGGGGACTAATGGCCATAGTAGTTAAGTCCCATAGTGCCCAGAGCCATTTTTTTTAATAACACAGCGAGAGAAATTTATCTGTTAAGGCGCACTGCAAGTATTTTTTCTTTAAATATTGAATGTTATTCATTCTAACAGTACGAAAAACCGCTTGTAACAGTTAATACAGTTGTTTGTACAGCCCTTCCGGACTAGCTCGCTAATTGGCTAATAAGCAGACGCAACCGTGACAAGAGGACGTAGCGCTGCGTTGTGCGATGTCCAAAGTGCACACACGAAATTTTAGCATTTAAATCATACCCTAAAAGTCTCGGATCATTAATTTTTTTGAATAACTTGCAGTTAATATCGGCAGCTAAACTGTGGGAGATGTAATTGCTACACAAGCTAGTAGCACAGGAATGAAATTCAAGGCAGTGAATGATATTACTCAACAGACGACTTCCATTAATCGGGACCTTAATTTGTTGCCGTTAAATATTTTATAATAACTGTTGTAGCACAGTCCTTAAGATAAGTTTTTAATAAGATATATTCTGCTAATAATGAAACAGTTCCTCGTTTATTCCACGTAGTCGTCACACCTATTAAAAGAAAGAAATAATTGATTCAGTCACTTCACAGTAATTCTAGTTTAATAAAGACAGAACTGGAATGGAGTAAGAAATTATCTTGCCTGTTGTTCTGCATATTGTGCAGCGTACAAGACGTACTTCGAATTCGTAAAATGTGGTTTTGCAGACTGGCAATGTAGAAATGACTGAAGTATAATAATACTGTTCCACTAGTAAACCTGAAATAACAAAGGCCTATAAGAAATTATAGTGTCTGCCAATTTTCTGAAAAATGTTTTACATCTTGGAAAAATCTTTTTCATCGAGAGGCGGAGTCACAATTACTTCCAGGTGACATCCGAATTATATTAACAGTCTTCTCGTAGTTCTCCTAGAGACAGAGGGTCGTCGTTCCGAGAGGCGGAGTCACAATTACTTCCAGGTGACATTCGAATTATATTAACAGTCTTCTCGTAGTTCTCCTAGAGACAGAGGGTCGTCGTTCTGATCAACAGTTCAACAAATAGTCAGAAGACGTTCCGGATCTAACTTTGAAAATTATTCCCTCCGTTTTTTCAGGAGCTGTTACGTCGAACACAAGACTTTTGCAAGTAAACAGCCCTATTATTGAATTTTTGGTCCTGATATGCCTTGATGTCCATGAAGACCGAGGTAAAGCTGTGGAAACAATAATCCACCGATATCGATGACTGGCACTTTTGTCTTCCAACTGCACAAGTGGCTCTGTCATATTTCTTCCTTCTTTTCACTCGAAATGGTACGGTGAATTCGAATGAAACCTGACACTGGCTTTTTACACAGCTTTTAGAGGATAACAAGAAGCATCGTCTTCACATCTCTACGAATTTCTGAAGTAATATTTATTAATAATAATACTTCTAAACATTTACCTAAAATAAGTATTGTGAATCGTACAGAAAAAGACGATGTACGAAAGCTTGTACAATTTAAAGTCTGCACCAACCGTAAGTGAAGTGTGTCCGAATGCTGCATAAAGATCTATCTGTAAGAATTGCTGTGTAGATTTCTGCATTTTGAATCCGACTTTGAGCAAACATACACTTTTGTGACTGCGTTAAAAATAATTTCCTAACATTGCAAAATAAAAAAATAATAAAAAATACAAAAGTAAAGAGTGGAAATTGAGGGCAGTAAACAACGAAAGCATGTAGTCGTAAACGTCGTTTCCGGTACTAACAATAGTTTTACAACAAAAACCCTGAAATACTTAGCACTGCATGCAGGTTGCCATTCAATTCCTAATCTTTAACATACCGATACAAAATAACGATGGTTACTAACGAATTCCGTAAGATATAGTCCCTAAGCTGTGAATTACTTAGGTGAGCAATTTTCTGTTGGATTATATCGACGTTTATCTCTCCACAGAATTTAATTGAGCTGCCAAAAGACCCATTGGGACAGGACACAGCGAATGCCTATATTTACAGTTATTTATGTCTTTAATATGAACTCATTTTCTCATATCCTTCTTTATTAAATTTACAGTGAACCCAAGTAACACCGTAAATTAAAATTTAATCCCAGAGGGCTGGCCTGAAATATAAAGGCCATAATTAAGACTCTTTTCATGAGCTATGTTGCTAACATTTATAACTCCTTTCGTCGAAGTTATTCTATGGAAATTTCAGCTCTAACAAGAAACTTTAGCACTCGACAAGCTGCTTTCGTAGCAGTTGATTACACTCCTGTCCAACGCATATAATTTTTAATTGCTAACGCATCATGTGTTACAGCTGAACTACTCTATACACATCGAAAGTTTGCTGTCACTCAGGAGATGTTTTCTACTAACTTTTGTATCATCTCCGTTATGCTATCACGTGACTGTCATCGTGACTTGGAAGTGCGAGTACATGGTGCAGAGTTATACTGTCAACGTGCGACTTATCGAATTTCTGTTCATTTATTAGTTGTCTGATGGGTATGTAATGAGTGAAAAGAAGGCGGGAAACGCTTATTTCAGTTATTCAATTGCATCTCCATTTTCGGGACATCTGCAGTTTTTCTTGACACTGCTCTGTGGGCAATTCTAGGCTACATTTTCTAACCTTCAGGGGTCATTCTAATGGTGTGAGTCTTCGGACCGATTCAATAAATTACTCAAATATGTGATACTAATGGTTTTATGAATATTCTACCAGCATGCATCCATATTTTTCATTATCAGACCAAACAAGGAAGTATTTTACTGTATTATCCACATTGTGACACGAAATTCGTGATATCGATGGGAGCCCCAACGAACTGCTCCATCAGTTGTATATAAATTGACACGCCACATCAACTTGTTCTCTCAAACGTTGTTGAAATATTCTTCTCCTTGATGATTTTCAATAAACTCACATCGGTTTATTTCTCTGAAGATCGTTAATTTTAATGTTTCTTTCAAAAACATCTTTATATGGTCCCGATTCTCAGTTTTTCCCTTAAGATCTTTTGGTGGTCGACGACATCACCCGGCAGCAAACTCGTAAGTTGTTTGAACATTCAATTCGCCGGGAAAAGTTAAGGTCTCAGAAATTCTTTACAAATGTATTGGCAGGAGACATAAATATCTAGCAACTGTTTGTAGCTATTATTTACAAAGAAAGTGTGTGTTTCGACCAGAATAAATTACTTTTTCCTATGACCTTTCTTCTTTCTTGTTTTCTGTTCAGTATTTTCCTGAACTAATCTGAACATATTAGCTGAGCTTAATAGCCACTGGTTCCAGTCCTTCCTCTTATGATCCCTTCAGTAATGAATGGTCCATTTATCGTCTGGAAGGTGATTAGAAGGACACATGTCCATTCCTTTTTTCTCTACCTAACTCATTTTTCTCGTATAATACATCCTTTCCTCAGTTGACGACCATAGACAGCTAAGACAGTCATTTTTATTGACAGTCACAGAAGTCGTCAGTTTCCTCTTTTTATACATTCCATGATGCAAATCTGGAGCCATTTCAACTGAATCTGGAGTGTACTTAAATCATTTCGCTGAATAAGATTGTTGCCTTAGGGTGGTGGGGTTTCGGGATCCGCTAAATAGGTCAGGTGTTCACTACCCACAAAGTGGCGGCAACACGAGTAGCAGGGGCTGTGTGGCGTGGGCTGGGCGGTTTTTTATGTTGGACAGTCTTGGGAAAGATCAAAAAGAGCTCCAGTCTCAAAGCTTACAGGGCAAAGAAACGAGGAGAATCGACCAAGCAACAGTCGGTATTGTAGTTGCAAATTGTCGTAGCTGTGTTGGAAAAGTACCAGAGCTTCAAGCGCTGATAAAAAGCACTGAAGTTAAAATCGTTATAGAAACAGGAAGCTGGCTAAAGCCGGAGATAAATTCTGCCAAAAACTTTACAGAGGAGCAAACCGTGTTCAGAAAGGATAGATTAAATAAAGTACATGGTGGTGTGTTTGTGTCTGTTGGTAGTAGTTTATCTTGTAGTGAAGTTGAAATAGATAGTTCCTGCGGATTACTATGGGTAGAGGTTATACTCACAAGCCGTACTAAAATAATAATTGGCTCCTTCTACCGACCCCCCGACTCAGATAATATAATAGCTGAACGCTTCAAAGAAAACTTGAATCTCATTACAAATAAGCACCCCACTCATACAGTTATAATTGGTGGAGATTTCAATCTACCCTCGATCTGTTGGCGAAAATACACTCCTGGAAATTGAAATAAGAACACCGTGAATTCATTGTCCCAGGAAGGGGAAACTTTATTGACACATTCCTGGGGTCAGATACATCACATGATCACACTGACAGAACCACAGGCACATAGACACAGGCAACAGAGCATGCACAATGTCGGCACTAGTACATTGTATATCCACCTTTCGCAGCAATGCAGGCTGCTATTCTCCCATGGAGACGATCGTAGAGATGCTGGATGTAGTCCAGTGGAACGGCTTGCCATGCCATTTCCACCTGGCGCCTCAGTTGGACCAGCGTTCGTGCTGGACGTGCAGACCGCGTGAGACGACGCTTCATCCAGTCCCAAACATGCTCATTGGGGGACAGATCCGGAGATCTTGCTGGCCAGGGTAGTTGACTTACACCTTCTAGAGCACGTTGGGTGGCACGGGATACATGCGGACGTGCATTGTCCTGTTGGAACAGCAAGTTCCCTTGCCGGTCTAGGAATGGTAGCCGGCCGCGGTGGTCTCGTGGTTCTAGGCGCGCAGTCCGGAACCGCGCGACCGCTACGGTCGCAGGTTCGAATCCTGCCTCGGGCATGGATGTGTGTGATGTCCTTAGGTTAGTTGGGTTTAAGTAGTTCTAAGTTCTAGGGGACTTATGACCACAGCAGTTGAGTCCCATAGTGCTCAGAGCCATTTGAACCATTTAGGAATGGTAGAACGATGGGTTCGATGACGGTTTGGATGTACCGTGCACTATTCAGTGTCCCCTCGACGATCACCAGTGGTGTACGGCCAGTGTAGGAGATCGCTCCCCACACCATGATGCCGGGTGTTGGCCCTGTGTGCCTCGGTCGTATGCAGTCCTGATTGTGGCGCTCACCTGCACGGCGCCAAACACGCATACGACCATCATTGGCACCAAGGCAGAAGCGACTCTCATCGCTGAAGACGACACGTCTCCATTCGTCCCTCCATTCACGCCTGTCGCGACACCACTGGAGGCGGGCTGCACGATGTTGGGGCGTGAGCGGAAGACGGCCTAACGGTGTGCGGGACCGTAGCCCAGCTTCATGGAGACGGTTGCGAATGGTCCTCGCCGATACCCCAGGAGCAACAGTGTCCCTAATTTGCTGGGAAGTGGCGGTGCGGTCCCCTACGGCACTGCGTAGGATCCTACGGTCCTGGCGTGCATCCGTGCGTCGCTGCGGTCCGGTCCCAGGTCGACGGGCACGTGCACCTTCCGCCGACCACTGGCGACAACATCGATGTACTGTGGAGACCTCACGCCCCACGTGTTGAGCAATTCGGCGGTACGTTCACCCGGCCTCCCGCATGCCCACTATACGCCCTCGCTCAAAGTCCGTCAACTGCACATACGGTTCACGTCCACGCTGTCGCGGCATGCTACCAGTGTTAAAGACTGCGATGGAGCTCCGTATGCCACGGCAAACTGGCTGACACTGACGGCGGCGGTGCACAAATGCTGCGCAGCTAGCGCCATTCGACGGCCAACACCGCGGTTCCTGGTGTGTCCGCTGTGCCGTGCGTGTGATCATTGCTTGTACAGCCCTCTCGCAGTGTCCGGAGCAAGTATGGTGGGTCTGACACACCGGTGTCAATGTGTTCTTTTTTCCATTTCCAGGAGTGTACATGTTCAAAGCCGGTGGTAGACAGACAACATCTTCCGAAATTGTACTAAATGCTTTCTCTGAGAATTACTTGAACAATTAGTTAATGAGCCCACACGAATTGTAAATGGTTGCGAAAACACACTTGACCTCTTAGCCACAAATGACCCAGATCTAATAGAGAGCGTCATGGCGCTTACAGGGATTAGTGAACACAAGGTCATTGTAGCGAGGCTCAAAACCATATCAACCAAAACCACTAAAAGTGAACGCAAAATATATCTATTTAAAACAGCAGTTAACAATTCGCTTGATGCCTTCCTAAGAGAGAGTCTCCATTCCTTCCAACCCAATTATGTAAGTGTAGACCAGATATGGCTCAAATTCAAAGATACAATATCAACATCAATAGATAGATTCATACCGCACAATTCAATAAGAGACGGGACTGATCCACCATGGTACACAAAACACGTCAGAAAACTGTTGCAGAAGCAACGAAAAAAGAATGCCAAATTCAGAGTAAGGCAAAATCCCCAAGACTGGCTAAGTTTCACGGAAGCTCGAAATTTAGTGCGGACGTCAATGCGAGATGCTTTTAATAGTTTCCACGATGAAATGTTGTCTCAAAATATGGTAGAAAACCCAAAGAGATTCTGGTCGTATGTAAAGTACACCAGTGGCAAATAACAATCAATACCGTCACTGCGCGACAGCGATGGAAATGTTACCGGTGATGGTGCCACTAAAGCGGAGTAACTAAATACAGTTTTCCGTAATTCCTTCACGAAAGAAGACGAAGTAAATATGCCAGAATTCAAAACCAGAACAGCTGTTAGCATGAATGACATAAAAGTAGATATCTTAGGTGTTGCGAAACAACTCAAATCACTTAAGAAAGGCAAGTCTTCCGGTCCAGATCGTATACCAGTCAGGTTCCTCTCAGAGTATGCAGACGCAATAGACTGTTGCCCCTGCAACTACTGAAAAGGCTGCTGCCCCTCTTCAGGAACCACATGTTTGTCTGGCCTCTCAACAGATACCCCTCCGTTGTGGTTGCACCTACGGTACGGCCATCTGTATCGCTGAGGCACGCAAGCCTCCCCACCAACGGCAAGGTATTTGTATGGAGTGTAGCCATGTATGGAAGTGAGACATGGACGATAACTAGTTTGGACAAGATGAGAATAGAAGCTTTCGAAATGTGGTGCTACAGAAAAATGCTGAAGATAAGGTGGGTAGATCACGTAACTAATGAGGAGGTATTGAATAGGATTGGGGAGAAGAGAAGTTTGTGGCACAACTTGACTAGAAGAAGGGATCGGTTGGTAGGACATGTTTTGAGGCATCAAGGCATCACAAATTTAGCATTGGAGGGCAGCGTGGAGGGTAAAAATCGTAGAGGGAGACCAAGAGATGAATACACTAAGCAGATTCAGAAGGATGTAGGTTGCAGTAGGTACTGGGAGATGAAGAAGCTTGCACACGATAGAGTAGCATGGAGAGCTGCATCAAACCAGTCTCAGGACTGAAGACCATAACAATAACAACAACTGTATTGGAACATTATGAATCACATTGAAGAAAATGACTTATTGATACATAACCAACACGGATTCAGAAAATATCGTTCTTGTGCAACACAGCTAGCTCTTTATTCCCATGAAGTAACAAGTGCTGTTTACAAGGGCTCTCAGATCGATTCCATATTCCTAGAATTCAAGAAGGCTTTTGATACCGTTCCTTACAAGCGACTATTAATCAAAGTGCGTGCATATGGAGTATAGTCTCAGTTGTGTGACTGAATTCATGATTTCCTCTCAGAGAGGTCACAGTTCATAGTGATAGACGGTAATTCATCGAGTAGAACAGATGTGATATCTGGCGTTCCGCAAGGCAGTGTCATAGGCCCTCTACTGTTCCGGATTTGTGTAAATGATCTAGGTGATAAGCTCAGCACCCCCCTTAGATAGTTTGTGGATGACTCTGTAATTTACTGTCTAGTAAAATGATCAGACGATCATTTCCAATTACAAAATTATCTAGAGAGAATTTCTGTATGGTGCGAAAAGTGGCAATTAGCACTAAACAAAGAAAAGTGCGAGGTCATCCATAAGGGTATTAAAAGAAGTCCGATAAATTTTGGGCATACGATAAATCGCACAAATCTAAGGACTATCAATTCGACTAAACACCTAGGAATTACAATTACGAGCAACATAAATTGGAAAGACCACATAGATAATATAGTGGGGAAGGCTAAACAAAGACTGCGCTTTGCTGGCAGAACACTTAGAAGACGCGACAAGCCCACTTAAGAGACAGCCTACATTACACTTGTCCGTCATCTGCTGGAATATTGTTGCACGGTATGGGATCCTTACCAGGTAGGATTGACGGAGGACATCGAAAAAGTGCAAAGAAGGGCAGCTCGTTTCGTATTATCGCGCAGTAGGTGTGAGAGTGTCACTGATATGATACGTGAGTTGGGGTGGCAGTCACTGAAACGAGATCTATTTACGAAATTTCAATCACCAACTTTTTCTTCCATATGCGTAAATATTTTGTTGACACCTACCTACGTAGGGAGAAATGATCGTCATAATAAAATAAGATAAATCGGAGCTGGAACGGAAAGATTTAGATGTTCCTTTTTCCCACGCGCCATTCGAGAGTGGAATGGTAGAGAAGTAGTATGAAAATGGTTCTATGAACCCTCTGCCAGGCACTTAAGTGTGAATTGAGGACTAACCATGTAGATGTGCTCATCATAATATCAAACGCTTACTTTATATGAAATGAATATTAATTTTTTAAATTCAGTTCATCAAATGCACTGGCTTTTACACTCTATTAATTATTATACTTGTTAGTACTAACGCAAAATAACCACTTAATTAGTTTCGATGCTCTCTTTTTGAGAGAGTAGTTTAGCTTCATTTTGTTCAATGAGATAAACTTTAAAACTGTGGCACTGTTATATTGGTACCCATAGTGCCATGAATTTTCGAAGTGGTACAATTTCCCACATGGGCTGCCGTAAAGTTAAATTAACAGAACGACAGCCTCTAACAACCCTTCCACAACAAAGGTAAAAATTTTAATAATGATTGTGGTGTGGCTCACGCTGCTAAATACTGCATTTTCGGGCAACATCAGTCATATTATGTGGCAGGTGTCATTAGAGCAATAGCGATTTCATGTAATAATGAAAAAACTAGGCACTCATCTTTTTGTGTTTCTCACGCTGGTCTCGTCGTAAAACCATGGCTCAATCGTTGAAAATCTAGGTGACTATGATTCCAAGCTCGGATGCAAAGAGGCCAAGGTTTTATAATGCTATATTCAAAAGTTTTGTAGATGCCCTTCACAAACCACACTTGGAGATTACACTTTTACTGGACAATGGTGAAGTAAAAAAATAATCAGCACTCCGAATTTAAGTTACACTTCCTTTTAATTGCAATATCACGTGACACCCAAACATTATTTCACAATACAAAACATACTTGAAAACATCTTCATCACAATCACTGTTAAAAGTTCACATTTTATAAGCTGACTGCGTTATGCGTCTTTCCAACATGATGTCCAACACTTGACCGTCTCAAGGTCCGACTCTCTAACAAGTTAACAGCTAACTATTTAACAACTCAACAACTATCGCTTACGCGCCCAAAAATCAGAGTTACAAGTACGTCAAAGATCATAGTGACAAAATAAAGAATACACATAAGAATAATATCATTGCAATATAAATATATCGATGTATCAAAAGTGAAATCAAATCTGAATGTTGTCTCAGAAATATGCTAAGTAGTTAACAGAAATACAGTAGAATATTACTGGTATCGAGAGGTTCAGGTGAGGTACCGTATTGGTTACGTAATTCAAGTACCATTACAAGCCCTAACAACATAAATCTTTAAAAGGCTAAAAAAGTCGGTTCATTCGTGATCATTATGCTGTTAAAGTAAAGAGCGTTTCAAGTCCTTTGGGTCCATTAAATTATCAGTAAGTTCCCCCTACTGAAGCGCATTTATGCGTTTCGCCATATGTTAGGTTCACTTACATTAGTAACAGTATTTACTACAATGTATGTACAAATTACATCAACTTTTTGCAAGTGAATCGGGTTATGGAGTTGCCCAGTTACCATATTGCGCGTATTTTTGATCTTACACCCCCTGATTATCTATTTTCCATTAATTGTAACATACCACTTCTATAGAATTCCATTATATTTCCAGTGGCGTGTTCCATTTAACACATCCGAATATCTTTACGCCGTTTCGATTTACTTTCCATTATTTCCGTGGGATGTTCTTGTTAGCTCCATTGCTAGGGTTTGCTATGACGTTGGTAGCATTGTTACTCCGTGCAGAAGCAAAAAAGCATACTTTCGTAAATGCTGATGTCATATTATACTTGAATTTTCGTATTTTACCTAGGACAACCACGCAGCAATGAGCGTATAGCAGTTATTTGTTGTTCTTTTTTATCTGTAGCGTTCTTAGCTTGTACTTCCGAGTGTAAACGTTGCCAAGCTTATGGTCTGAAGGAGCTTAAAGGAATCATAGATATTCATAGTCCAGATAAAACGTCTAACGAAGATCGTGATATCTATAATTCGAGGTCTCATGACGATGAAAACGATAATTCTGAAATTATTGAAGACTTTCATGGTGTCACAGAAATGAGTAAAGTGCATCAAACGACAGAGCCATCTGGGTCAGAAAATTTATCAGGACACGTAATCGACGATGAAGATGAAACTCTTTCAGGTATATTCAAATCTAAATGCCGTCTAGCATGGCATTATACACACTTGCACCAATGAAGAAGGGTAGCTCAAAATATACTTCGACAAAAACCTGATCTAATAAATGGCAATAAAAATATAGATCCAATTGTGAATATGTTTGCCCTGCTTTTTCCTGAAATCTTCCTCGATATTATATGTTGACACACTAATGGAACAAATCAAGAAGTTTTTGATAAATACTATGAACCTTACCCAAACAACCTCAAGAATGACAAAACATAACACAGTAGGAGCTGCTGGCATTTTTTTCCGCACTAAACTCATGGAAGTCGCACTAGTATTTTACGGACTACCCACCCTGCTTTTAGAGAGCCAGTTTTCACTGCTGTTACCCCAAGTATCGGATTTTAACCATCAGTTGTTTAGAGGGCTGATGCAACATCAGAATAGTGGTTTTGAGAGAGGTTTTTGATACATTTGTGATTGACTGCATAACAAATTACGGCCTTAATGACTGGGAACTTTCCATGTCACCTGCTGATTTCGAGAATACAACAAATTGAAACTAGGGAAGAACGGAATATAGGTAAGCGTACGTGCAGATGAAAAACTGGATAAGAACGTAATCTACAAGTGAAGATCAACAAGAGAGAAGTAAATAAGGGCAATGCTTGTGTGAGATATGTTCAAAAAATTGTTTGGTCTGGAAGACTAGTAACTACTGATAATATTTTTACTTGCTTATCGCTAGCTGAAAAATTATTGGATCACCTAAACAACAACTGGAACTCTAAAAGCAAACGAAAGAGATAACCACAAGAGCTTTTGCCTAATGTAACAAAAGAGAAAATTCATCATTATTTGCATTGATAAGAAAGATGACTATTGTCTCACATTCCACAGAAAAAGAGGTGAATTCTTCTGATTTCAGACCAACACCATGATGACTCTGGAGGAAATAAAGAATACACCTACAAAATGTTTCGTTATAATTAGATTAATGTAGAAGTAACATGAATTATACAAGGACAAGAAAATACAGCTGTGTACGTACAAAAAATCGATGGCCATACCGGATATTCACGGAAACGATGAACATTGCTACTTTCAATGCATGTATCCTGTCGTCATAAAAATATCCATTCTGACAGACAGATTTCGCAGGAGGGAACAGGCGTTTCCTTCAGGAACTTTTCCTGAAGCTAGCGAAACCGCACTTGTAAGTACGAGGAAGAGGTAAAACTGGGCTACATAAAGAAACTGTATGAGTCATAGAAGCTATTGGGACTGAAGTAAAGAAGACAATTCTACTGAAGGTACGATATAAGTCTTCCAGTTTACCAAAGGGAAAAAAATATGGAATGTTTCCGAGGAATGAAACCTGAAAAAAGATTCATGTGAAAAAAGTGCAAAAAATAAGGTGGCAATTTCACTAACTATACCTATTGTGGAAAAATGTTTCCAATATTACCAGAAATCATCTAAAAAGACTAAATTTTTTATTTAATTTTTTTATTTTCCATCCTGTATGCAGCGTTGTAGCATACCTTGGATCCTAAATTCTGCATGTTTCAACAGTAAACCATCAGTGATTGCTTCAACTCTTGAACTAACGCGGAATTTACGTTAATAATTGTCATTGTAAATTAAAAAATGGCTCTGAGCACTATGGGACTCAACATCTTAGCTCATAAGTCCCCTAGAACTTAGAACTACTTAAACCTAACTAACCTAAGGACATCACACACACCCATGCCCGAGGCAGGATTCCAACCTGCGACCGTAGCAGCCCCGCGGTTCCGGACTGCAGCGCCAGAACCGCACGGCCACCGCGGCCGGCCATTGTAAATTATTTTGTGAGTGTGTGACCTACAGTGAAATCTTAGAATGATGACCCGGGGTAATCATTTTACCACGTTGGTAACCTGAAAGAGTTGAATAACCTTGGCAGCGGATGCGTTAAGGCAAACAGAAAGTACTAAGAGGTTGAACATACTTATGTTACTCCGAACACAGCTCACATTTTTCACGAGTACAGCACATAACCACCATGGCCTCATTTGTACTCGTTTTACTAAGTCAATGATTGATATAGGTAACTGTTAAAAAATACCTTATATTTTTGTAATATATACCATTATTCTGCAGTTGTATGTCTGTAACATTTTATAAAATCAAGTGGTAAGACACGCATTGTAAGTGTATTAATTCTGAATAGGCTTACCAGAGACTGTACTTCCATACATCATACTGTTTCAAAAGTCCAATAAAGATTACAGTTTAACTTTTCATCCATAAACTTTGATGACGTTTCAAAGCTACAAGACTTACTGTCGGTTTCAGAGATGATATGACAATCTGTTATTGCAGGGTTTCTCGGTCTATTCCAATGACGGAAGCTTCTCGGGCGATCAAACAAGTAGCGGCGTCGCCTTGTCGCAACATCTCGATGACTTTCGTACCCATCATCTTCAAACGAAGTGTCGGGATGCTGTAGCTGTCGCTCAATTGGCGAACTTTAATAGCTTGGCATGTTAAGCATTGTAAGCATAAAATGCTGTTCCTACTGTTCCTGTGAGGAAGAAATAAAAAGTACCTTGCACTTACGAATTGTCCTTGGGTGATGTGGAGATGGTATCCTGTAACTGCTACGAGATAATTACTCTCGCAGCAGGTCAGGCCAACGTTTTGCTGCCCTGTGGCGTAATACAGGGTGTTTCAAAAATGACCGGTATATTTGAAACGGCAATAAAAACTAAACGAGCAGCGATAGAAATACACCGTTTGTTGCAATATGCTTGGGACAACAGTACATTTTCAGGCAGACAAACTTTCGAAATTACAGTAGTTACAATTTTCAACAACAGATGGCGCTGCGGTCTGGGAAACTCTATAGTACATTTTCCACACATCCACCATGCGTAGCAATAATATGGCGTAGTCTCTGAATGAAATTTCCCGAAACCTTTGACAACGTGTCTGGCGGAATGGCTTCACATGCAGATGAGATGTGCTGCTTCAGCTGTTCAATTGTTTCTGGATTCTGGCGGTACACCTGGTCTTTCAAGTGTCCCCACAGAAAGAAGTCACAGGGGTTCATGTCTGGCGAATAGGGAGGCCAATCCACGCCGCCTCCTGTATGTTTCGGATAGCCCAAAGCAATCACACGATCATCGAAATATTCATTCAGGAAATTAAAGACGTCGGCCGTGCGATGTGGCCAGGCACCATCTTGCATAAACCACGAGGTGTTCGCAGTGTCGTGTAAGGCAGTTTGTACCGCCACAAATTCACGAAGAATGTCCAGACAGCGTGATGCAGTAATCGTTTCGGATCCGAAAAATGGGCCAATGATTCCTTTGGAAGAAATGGCGGCCCAGACCAGTACTTTTTGAGGATGCAGGGACGATGGGACTGCAACATGGGGCTTTTCGTTTCCCCATATGCGCCAGTTCTGTTTATTGACGAAGCCGTCCAGGTAAAAATAAGCTTCGTCAGAACCAAATGCTGCCCACATACATATCGCCGTCATCAATCCTGTGCACTATATCGTTAGCGAATGTCTCTCGTGCAGCAATGGTAGCGGCGCTGAGGGGTTGCCGCGTTTGAATTTTGTATGGATAGAGGTGTAAACTCTGGCGCATGAGACGATACGTGGACGTTGGCGTCATTTGGACCGCAGCTGCAACACGGCGAACGGAAACCCGAGGCCGCTGTTGGATCACCTGCTGCACTAGCTGCGCGTTGCCCTCTGTGGTTGCCGTACGCGGTCGCCCTACCTTTCCAGCACGTTCATCCGTCACGTTCCCAGTCCGTTGAAATTTTTCAAACAGATCCTTTATTGTATCGCTTTTCGGTCCTTTGGTTACATTAAACCTCCGTTGAAAACTTCGTCTTGTTGCAACAACACTGTGTTCTAGGCGGTGGAATTCCAACACCAGAAAAATCCTCTATTCTAAGGAATAAACCATGTTGTCTACAGCACACTTGCACGTTGTGAACAGCACAAGCTCACAGCAGAAAGACGACGTACAGAATGGCGCACCCACAGACTGCGTTGTCTTCTATATCTTTCACATCACTTGCAACGCCATCTGTTATTGAAAATTGTAACTACTGTAATTTCGAAAGTTTGTCCGCCTGAAAATGTACTGTTGTCCCAAGCATATTGCAACAAACGGTGTATTTCTATCGCTGCTCGTTTAGTTTTTATTCCCGTTTCGAATATACTGGTCATTTTTGAAACACCCTGTAGGTGGCCCAGGTCACCGATGAACCGGTTGCGGGACAGTGTCGCCATCTCGTAGAAGGGTCCCGCGATGATACTGAATCTGCACTTCAGAGTCGGGTTGCCTATGTCCTCGTGCGGCAGGCGAACGGAATATTCCCTCGGAAGACGAAGAGCGATATTCAGAGATCGATTCTGCATCCTTTGCAGCGTTGCGATGAGCGAATCTGCGGCCACACACAACTGCTGCGAATTCTAACACTGGTCGAACCAGCGTGATGCCGAGATGCGGCGACAGTGTCGACTGCGTGTTCATCAGAGGGGAAAGAACACGAAGGAGACCTATGACTGCTTCTGACGTTTCGGATATGAGACGCACAGGAGAGTCTTTCATCTAGGGTAGGGGTTCCCAATAAAACTTTCTCGAGGGCCCCATCATCGAGCACGATCGGTACCTTGTCATATCACAGTATCAAGTACCTAAAAAACCCAATAAAGAGTCTTTTTATACGATTTTTATTTTTGGTACGTAGAAAAAACATTGATATATTCATCCTTGAAAAAATATTGAGCTTAAAACTTTTTCAATTCATCCATAATTGTTATTGTTAAATTTTTTATTATATGTCAGAATCTTTGTCTTCTAATGTGGGTGCTTACTATAACAAACTCCTTAAAAAAATAAAAATTTAGTATGAACTGAAAAGACAGGAAAAAATTAAAACTGAGTGTATTGGTCTTTCAAGTGCACTACACTGAGATTTCATTGAGTAGACATGTGTGAAAAATTAGTAAAACACTAATTTCATACAAGGTATTATTTATTTGAAAAAATACAGTTACACCAGAGTACTCCATCACTATACGGTTAGTTTTAATTTTCAGTTCTTAATTAGATTAGTTCAATGTGACCTTTGAGTCCATTATTTCTGAAATATAGAGTGTACTAGTGTCAGTTGGCTACAGGAAGACGCTAGACGCAGAATTTAGCGTTCACTAAAGCTCTGCTTATGCAGGAAGCGGCCAAAACAAAAAATCTGTTAGCATACAGAATATACTTAATATATTTTTTATTCTAATAGCATCTCGCGGACCCCTCTGGCATAGCTCGCGCACCCCTGGGGGTCCGCGGACCACCTGTTGAGAACCACTGATCTAGGTTAACACCTACATACTTCGCCGCCTGGCTCCATGGGATAGGTGCTCCCAGGATTTCGACGGTCGGGAGGTCTGGCGGCAATATTATTCGGGTGAAGATCACTCCATGGCCCTTCGCTGCATTTAATTTCGGACGCCAATTCGTTCACCATGAACCCAGGGCGCCGGACCCGAGTTGGGACAACGTTGCATCGTGTACGAGTTCATGCTGCAGGTGTACAGCGCTATGTGATCGGCGTAGAGAGCCAATTCGACGCGCGCCACTAGCGGTATGTCGGCTGTGTACAGTGAGTACAGCAAGCGGCCGAGCACCAACCCCGTCGAACCCCAGCAAGTATCTGTCGGACTGCCTTGAGGTGGAACGTTCGCTCCACTAGGACGACAGTGTGTGATGTTGGATTTCCGGAGTATAAGGAGTTTGTACGCGAGACCGTCGTGCCAGACACAACCAAACGCTCTGGACATGTCGAGGAACACTGCCCCAACCTGTTCTCTTGTTTCCAGTGGTCTCATCGCCAGCTCTACCATTCTCAGAACCTGATTAAAGGCAGAATGACCACTACGAAAACCAAACTGCTCCCTGGGATAACACCCTCCTGTGTGACGTTTTCCATTAGCCTTTCCGCGTACAGCCTCGAGAGGGACTGGAGCAGACTGATGGGTTGGTAGCTGGTGACCTGGCTTGGGTCTTTGCTGATCCCCGGACGGCCACAACTTCTGCGTGTTTAAGCGCTGCAGAGTAGCTGCCTGCGCGGAGCATCTCGTTGAACACGTCAGGTAAATGTTGATGTGTTCCTGGTGGGAGATTCGGCAGCGGTTGTTTGGATATACTGTCGCTGCCTCCTGGTTTCCTGGTGTCCAGGGCACTAAGTTGTACCGCAGTTTCTTCCTCTGTAATAGGCTCGTTTACGTCTTCTTCATTCCTAGCTGCTAGGAAGATCGGGAGTTGCTCGTCGGTCCGAAGGCTGTGTGCATCGTCCACGACGTCGGCCACTGGTGTGAAGTTTACGGCGAATGCGTCGGCCAGCACGCTGGCCTTTGTGTCGAGATGCTGGCCTCTCTCAACTTTTACTTTCCCCTCCTTGGGGAAGTGTGTGGAGGATTTTATAGCCTGCTGGCTTTTACTCCACAATGTATGTTGTGTGTGAGTTTCTTGGATAGTTTTGACTGTTGTGTATTATGGTGATGTTCTGGTGGTGTCTTGTACTTGCCTAAGGTTGACGATGCTGTGTTCCACATGTGCTATATCGCCATTCCACCGGTGTCCACTTCTGTATGCTGGCCAATCATACGCCTCTAGAAGAGAGGACCAAGTCTGTGGTGGGGGAACGCGACAAGACTAGGCGTGAGTGATGGCGGCACGGTCCTTGCACGGGCGTCGAGTCCCGGTTGCTGTCCAATCTGTCTCCGGACGCTGCCGCATTCAGAACTGAGCGTACCTGGCGTATTTTCTCAATTGCGGAATACCACGCAGAAATCCACTAAAACGGTTTACTAGATTGCGTGCAGACGTATATCCACTGTCTCTCTGACAACCAAGTCCAAGTCCCAGAGACCGTTCACACTTAGCTTCCTTTTTTTTTTTTTTTTTTTTTTTGTTTCAAAATTCGAACGAGTGTCCCTCTTTGATGCTATGCTACCGCGGACTTGTTTGTCTGTTATAGTCGTACGTTGCTGATGTGCTCTATACTGAATGCATTCATATAACTGATTCGCCTAGATGGGTGATTGATCTACTTTCTTCAGTACGGATGCACAAATACGTTCCACATCCTGTGACGATCTCAGAGTAGCGAGCATGGAGCAATGGACAAGGAATGCGGATTTGTGTCGTTCGGTGGGAATATCAGTCGGCTGTAAGGCGTGCCGAAATAGTCCGCGCAGATGCAATAAGACTGTGTCCCAGTTGGCACAGCAGTTAACGCACCTGGCTAGGAAGCAGAAGATTCCGGGTTCGAATACCCGGTCCGCTAAAGACTCACTAGTCGCCGCTGATTCCGCGTAATGCCACAATGCAGCTGACATCAGTAATTCTTTCCCCTTCCTTTTCTTTCTCCCCAGCTCCCTTCAATTTAGATATGCTGTGACATACATCGCCGTGTCTGTCCAATGCACTACGTCCCACATTCCCACTCGCCAGATGCCTGGCGTCTGCAAGCTTAGTTGATTTATGGTCGAGCCAAATATGTCTTTTAACTTTGAACATTGCATGGAAGATTGTCGTTATTTCGTGCTTTTTTAAATATTCTTGATGATAATCGTTTCCGAACGTCAAGTAACGAACGATTTCTGTCACTTGTCAGAAAACGTTGTGACAGTCGCAAAACACGTCAGTATTAAGCAAATCACCCGTTGCTTCTGAAATGGGTAAATCTGCATCAACGCTTTGAAGAAAGTAAAGCTTATTATTCCACCTTATTTGCAATGGAGTGAATGGAGGATGCTTCTAAAGTTGAAAAGCTAGCACCTCTTACATCATGACACAAATAACATAAGCACATTTTTGAAAAACACATTGTATTCTGTAAAGAAGGAAGCTAGTACCGCCAAAACCACGAATCAGAACAGCAAAAAATTGCTCAGATCTAGAAGAGTATTTGGAATTTTATTACTAAAAAATTAATGAAGTGAAAGTGCTGAGTGAAACGCTTGGAGAATTTCCATAGGATTAGGCGGGAAAAGACCGAGTCAAGAAACATTTAATAAAATTAAAATTTTTCGGATGTTTGTAACCGCTGGAGATTGGAATAATTCCAAAGAACCTCGGGTGTATATTGTAAGAGGACTATAAGGAATATTTATTTTAATGTGTTAATGAGTTATGCAATTCTAACCACAGAAAGTGCCGTCGGAAAATGACGTACGAACATGTTGGCGTCGTCTTGTTGAGATGGAACTGCTTTTCCGGGCTAAAAATGTCTTTCTTTCTGTAATGTATGTGTGTGTGCGTGTGTGTGTGTGTGTGTGTGTGTGTGTGTGTGTGTGTGAGTAGAAGGGAAAGATGGGTGTGGGCATAAGCTCTGTTGTCAGTAATGCAGACAATGGCTAACTGCACTCAAATGCTGGTGAGCCACTTAGTTTCCATACCTTGGAACATTTTTTTCTGATCAGGAAATATTGTAAAATAATGTTTTTGTAAGTACAGATTTTCTGTTATCAGAATATTAGTTACAAATTCTACAAATCACCAGTTGGTTTCATCAGTCTTAGTCGTTTCGCTCTCCCAAACTACGATCGCATCGCGAGTGCGTGAAAAGTTTATACTAATGTGGGAGATTTTTAATCCACGTACATGTGCGTAGAAAGTGGTGATAATTTTTTTTTGTTTTAAAGACCGCTTCCTTTTCTGGTTCTCTGCTCCCTACTAATTTTGCCCCGGATTTCATTCGATGAGCTAGAGACTTGAATCTTCCATCATAGCTCAGAACTGGATGACAATGCAATTTCAGCTCGCTTTCGTGTCTAGTGTGTGGCGTAGGGAACTCTGGGTACCACATGTGGCCCCTCCTCATTTTTGTAGTCTTTCGTGGGTATTAAATTTTAGTTTATTAAGTTGGCTGGTGCGGTCTCCTCAATCTCCAGGGTCGTGTTCAGTTTATTTTTATTTAAAGCTGAGAAGACGAGTCACAAACCATATTAAAATCTCTTGAAGCAGTAATAGCGGACGTAACGTAACTAGCCATCGTCGTAAATTCTTTATCCACAAGCCCCGTTATTAAGCAAGCACAGTCTCATTGGGTGAACATACACTATTTGTCTTAATTAGAATTAATTTCGGATTCTCAGAACTGAAAATAAATGTCTTGACACCTTATAGTCGTCGTAATTAAGCTTTCATGTCAGATTACACGCTGAAACTCAGCAGTCAGCCGATCACTCTGTGCTACGATAGGAAGTTAACTTTGTCATGAAACTTGCTTAACTGCTGTTGAATTGAGACTAGCTTCAAAATTACAGTAAGTGCAGTCTAGTATTTTTAAACCAATAAGCCTCAGATGTAAAATCGTAACACTTCAGTAATTGCACATATTAAAATCCATAAATAAGGAAGCTGAACCAGAGATTACATTTCACAAACAACACTATTCAGCAACAAACGTAAATGTAACCGAAATTCTAACTGAGAGGGAGCTAAGAGAACAGAAGAAGAAGATATCGCTACGGTCTAAAACATATACTTCTACCATTAAAGCAAAACCTCGACCAACGTAGAACGTGCTTGTTATTCTGAAGCCTTTAGCTTCCTTGAAAAATCAAAATAATTTTATTATATTAATAAGCTTACAAATTTCAAACAAAAATGAACGTAATAACTCACCTAAACAATTCATATAAAATAAAAATAAATATTTCAATTGCTATACTACGAAATAGTGGCTTCTAACTGCTATTTACCCCTTTTCCTGTTCAAGTCGTGAATATCTCGTACTAAGAACGATTGCTGGTAACCCTCATGTGAGACTGAGTCTCTGTAGTATGTAACTTCACTGCCCTTTCACGAAATACACGCAGAAGAAACCTATATATTGGTTGACTCAGGCTAAGAGAAACTGAAATAAATTGAAATTTACAACACGTCTGTGGAGTCTCATCAAAATGTTTAAAACCGATTGAAAAATTTCGCGCACAAGGCTAAGAAGCAAAAAATAATTATTTAAATAAAAATCTTTTTAATAAAACACGTTCTTAAAACTAAATAGAAAGCATGATATAATTTCTCCCAGACCTATACGCTAGTGCTGAAATTTTGTGCTTCTGAATTTTTAGTAGCTATGAAAATACCTGTAAATTGAAAAGGAAAAACGTGGGATGCATGTAATAAACAATAGTAACAAGTACCAAAAGTAGTTGGCGTTGAGATATGTAACAGAAAACTTCACGTCATTTGCAGTACAATAAAGTTACTAGTAGTTCCTGTGAACTATTCGTGCATCTACTGCATGTGGCCCAATTTTTCGTTTTAAATTTCGGAATTTAGCTATTAAAATCCAAAAAGCACAAATTTTCAGGACTATCGGTGTGGGTTTAGGAACATGTGTGGGACTAGAAGATATTATTTTACACTTTTTAGTCCTTTTTAATGACATGGTACATTAAAATGGTTTTTACATATAATTATTATTTTTCGAAGTGTGTTTGGTCTGTTGGCGTTCATCAGGATCCAGTTGTTTGTCCCATTCACTGTTTACTAAAACAAAAATGTTCGTGAATGTGAATAAATGAGATGAAATACCATATTACGTATTATGTAAAAGACGTCTGTTCCACTTTCACGCGTAAAATTTGAACTAATGTCGACAACTTTTTGCACATTTCTTACCCAGGGAGAATTACAGACCTCGGAATTGAGATGAAACTTCGGGAAGAAATTCGTTGCAAATAGAAAATGGTTCAAATGGCTCTGAGCACTATGGGACTTAACATCTGAGGTCATCAGTCCCCTAGAACTTAGAACTACTTAAACCTAACTAACCTAAGGACATCACACACATCCATGCCCGAGGCAGGATTCGAACCTGCGACCGTAGCAGTCTCGCGGTTCCCGACTGAAGCGCCTAGAACCGCACGGCCACCGCGGCCGGCTCGTTGCAAATAGAGATGAATATGGTCAACTATGCGGACAAAGTAGATGAAGAGTACAATGATGACGACACATGCTTAACAAGTGAAAGTGATACTGAAACAAATGTCGAGCCATGTACTTAATCATCATTGTCGGACAGGGAGCCAAAAATCCCAACTGCAGTGAAACTTAATAAAGGACAATCATTGTTCAAGGAGCAGGTACTAAACATAATTACGTAAGTGGAAGATCATCCGCAGCATTGTAAGAAAACAATTGTGAACATGTTTCGAATAAATCCGCGTCAATATGACAGTGTAGTGCATAAGAAAAACTACGGATATTCAAGGTAGGACAAGACGCACATGTCTGACATCGATGTTTTCGCGTTTCATGGATGCTCGATACGATTTACAGGATGTGCATGATTGTGACCTACTACACTATGCACATCAAATTGCGTGCGACATGGATTATAGTGGTTTCAAGGGAAGCAATATATGGCTGTATAACTTCAAACACTAGTACAAAATTGGAAGACGTAAGATTGCGAAATTTCAGACAAAGCTTCAACTTGACGATGCACAGCAAACTGTGAAATCGGTCCTTATGTTTATAGATGACATGAAGAAACTTACCCCAAGCTCTTCTTTACATGCTTCATGAGGTAACGTTTTCGAGTTCTGTCAGTGTATATTTCTGTACCTCTGTTACATATTTTGCTGCTATGAATTCACTCTAAATATTTGTGAAAGTGAGGCCGATACACCCGCTATTTGGGTGGAACTTTTCGTTGTATGTGGTTGCCTCCTGTCACTGATACCAAAATACATGTAATCGTCCGGCTATGTTCTAGAAAGGCAAGTATTCATCACGACACCCTCGTCACTGCATACAGTTCTAACAAAATTGCTGATTGTTGCGGACTGTGGTTTTGGTGGGAAATTTCTCCTTCTCTTGAATTCCGACCAAGACCGAAGACGCTAACAGTGAAACGACGCGGCTGCTTAAGAAGAGGCAGAGCTTCGTGGATGACATCATTAAGAAAACCGCCCACCAAATGGAATTGCAAATTGGATTATCCGGGAGACGGGCGGCCTCAGCTTCGCGCGGTGTTGTAATATCCGCGATTATTATACAAACATTTTGTGGAGAGCCGGATGAACCGCCTCATTGCAGGCGCTGTGGGGGCCGCTCAGAAGCTCTCCCCCCGCCGTGACGTGACGTGCTGCGCGGCTGTCTGCAGCGGTTATTACAGTTTCTTAAATCTCTGTCTCGTCTTTCCACGGAATGGCCCCTTAACCAATACGGTTCATTTTGAAGGGCATAACGAAGGTAATGTGATCCCTCGATGCTCTCGTCTCCTTATACAATTTCTTTCTTCTCCCCTTATTTTATACTGATACCTTTTTCCCTCCGAACCAGTTATCCGAAATAAATTCCACTTGTTCTCTCAGTATTTGTTCCCGTCTGCAACTTACCAAATCTACTTTTCGAGCATTGCTACTGTAACTGTTACGTAGCGTTGTAGTATATACAGCGTGGTCTGCTGATCGTGACCGGGCCAAATATCTCACGAACTTAACGTCAAACGAAAAAACTACAAAGAACGAAACTTGTCCAGCTTGAAGGGGGAAACCAGATGGCGCTATGGTTGGCCCGCTAGATGGCGCTGCCATGGGTCAAAAGGATATCAAATGCGTTCTTTTAAATAGGAATCCCCATTTTTATTACATATTCGTGTAGTATGTAAAGAAATGTAAATGTTTTAGTTGGACCACTTTTTTCGCTTTGTGATAGATGGAGCTGTAATAGTCACAAACATATGGCTCACAATTTTAGACGAACAGTTCGTAACAAGTACGTTTTTTTAAATTAAAATACAGAACGTAGGTACGTTTGAACATTTTATTTCCGTTGTTCCAATGTGAAACATGTACCTTTGTGAACTTATCATTTCTGAGGACGCATGCTGTTACAGCGTGATTATCTGTAAATACCACATTAATGCAACAAATGCTCAAAATGATGTCCGTCAGCCTCAATGCATTTGGTACTACGTGTAACGACATTCCTCTTAACAGCGAGTGGTTCGTCTTCCGTAATGTTCGTACATGCATTGACAATTCGCTGACGCATGTTGTCAGGCGTTGTCAGTGGATCACAATAGAAAATATCCTTCAACTTTCCACACAGAAAGAAATCCTGGGACGTCAGATCAACAGAACGTGCGGGCCGTGGTATGGTGCTTCGACGACCAACCCACCTGTCATGAAATATGTTATTCAATACCGCTTCAACCCCCCGCGAGCTATATGCCGGAAATCCAATATGTAGGAAGTACATCGCCATTCTGTCATGCAGTAAAACATCTTGTGGTAACATCAGTAGAACATTACGTAGGAAATCAGCATACATTGCACCATTTAGATTGCCATCGATAAAATGCGGGCCAATTATCCTTCTTCCCATAATGCCGCACCATACATTTACCCGCCAAGGTCGCTGATATTCCGCTTGTCGCAGCCATTGTGGAATTTTCCTTGCCCAATAGTGCATATTACGCCGGTTTACGTTACCGCTGTTGCTGAACGACGCTTCGTCGCAAATAGAACGCGTGCAAAAAATTTCTCATCGTCCCGTAATTTCTCTTGTGCCCAGTGGCAGAACTGCACACGACGTTCAAAGTCGTCGCCCTGCAATTCCTGGTGCATAGAAATATGGTACGGGTGCAATCGATTTTGATGTAGCATTTTCAACACCGACGTTTTTGAGAATCACGATTCTCGCGCAATTTGTCTGCTACAGATGTGAGAATTAGCCGCGACAGCAGCTAAAACACCTACTTTGGCATCATCATTTGTTGCAGGTCGTTGCTGACGTTTCGCATGTGGCTGAAAACTTCCTGTTTCCTTAAATAACGTAACTATGCGGCGAATGGTCTGGACACTTGGATGATGTCGTCCAGGATATCTAGCAGCATACATAGCACACACCCGTTGGGCATTTTCATCACAATAGCCATACATCAACACGATATCTACCTTTTCCGCAATTGGTAAAAGGTCCATTTTAACATGGGTAATGTATCACGAAGCAAATACCGTCCGTACTGCCGGAATGTTACGTGATACCACGTACTTATACGTTTGTGACTATTACAACGCCATCCATCACAAAGCGAATAAAGTGGTCCAATTAAAACATTCATATTTCTTTACGTACTACACGAATATGTAATAAAAATGGGGTTCGTATTTTTTAAAAAATGCAGTTGATATCCGTTTGACCAATGGCAGCGCTATCTACCGAACCAACCGTAGCGCCATCCGGTTTCCCCCTTCAAACTAGATGAGTTTCGTTCATTGCAGTTTTTTCGTTTGATGCTTATTTCGTGAGATATTTGGCCCGGTCACTATCAGTGGACCACCCTGTATTAAAAATCTCCAAACCGCTTTTGCCCATATTAGAAAGGGTTATTACTATCAAGTGTAGTTGAGCAGAGAAATATTACGTCTTGAAGGGTCTGACTTTATGCAATAGCGCTTGCGGGGCACTATAATAAAATTTCTACTACGATTGGAGCAGCGAAAACTGTGCTTTGTTTCCGAGTGCTAGCATTAAACAAGGGAATTTCATCCGTCTTGTCTGGTGGCAGTTGGCATTGGAAGGGATTTCTAATTGGTGTGGACTTTAATCTGAATAAATGAACGGTTATATTTGTCACGTGTAGCAGATTCATAAATCAGTAAAACGTCAACTACTCTATTGAGCGATTATGAACTGCTAATATTCCTAATATTCCAGGTATGTCCACGAAACTTGAACATCTAATTTAAGTTAGTAAACTTTCTTAGGCTATAACCTATTTTTCTTTCTTAATTAGTTCAGAGGTGAGGATAAGAAAATAATTCACATGCATATAGTTAATAGTTAGGTATGTCTATGTCCCTTGTAAACTTACTTTACTTCAGAATGTATTCCGCGCAGCTACATCACAATGATAAATGAAATTTTTGCGTCAAATGATTCTCAATATTCATGCTTCATCTTTGCAGCTAAATGAAAGGCATTTTTTGCCATATGTATTTTCCTTCTTTCATTTAGGAAGCATCTTCAGTGGCGAGTAAAATGTGTTTGTTAATATTATACACATTATGTAGTAGCTTCAAGTATGTTAATATGTTACCTTTTCTCATACCATTGTCCTGTTTTTCAGATTATAATCTTTTCCAGCACAAGTTTCGTGAGGTTAATTTCTCCTTTGGGGTTACTAACGATTTCCAGTGTTGCTACCTTAAGTGTGTCATCCTGAATATCTGTTCCCTTGGTCTCAGTACACAGTTTCCGGCTTTATCTCCCCCACATTTATTACTACACTTCACCTGCACTTTTCGCTGTGTTAAACTTGTGTGTGTGTGTGTGTGTGTGTGTGTGTGTGTGTGTGTAGATATGTGGGTGGGAGAGAGAAAGAGGGACGAAGATGGAGACGGAGATTTTCTTATCCTCACCTCTGAATTAATTAAGAAAGGAAAAAAAAGGTTATAATCTGAGAAAGCTGACTAATTTAAATTAGATGTTTAAGTTTCGTGAACTTATCTGGAATATTAGCAATGTCAAAATTAACTAGACTAAATAATTAATTAATCTTCCTCCATCCCCCCCCCCTTTCTCTCTCTCTCCAACGCAGCATACACACACACACACACACACACACACACACACACACACACACACACACACACGCTAAACACAGATGTAAACGTGCAAGTGACGTGTTGTAGTAAATGTGGGTGAGATCTGAAGTTTAGAATCGGAATAAACACATCTCCAGAACGACACATGAACGAACAACGTTTGAAATAGCTAGGAACACCAAAAGAAAAAAAAGGACAGAAAACAGCCTTTAATTTAGTCACCTCCATGAATTTTGAAGCAGCTGAGGAACGATGGAAACCTAAAAAAGTGATAAAATCTCCAAATCTATGGACGTTGCTGTCAAATTAATGTGAGAACCACCTACGTTCAGCCCGAACGTGGACTAACCACTCACTAACGGCGAGTGGCAGCTCTAGCAGTGGAAGATACGCCACTGGCCATTAAAATTGTTACACCACGAAGATGACGGGCTACAGACGCGAAATTTAACCGGCGGGAAGAAGGTACTGTGATATGCAAATGATTAGCTTTTCAGAGCATTCACACAAGCTTGGCGCCGGTGGCGACAACTACAACGTGATGACATGAAGAAAGTTTAAACCGATTTCTCATACACAAACAGCAGTTGACCGGGGTTGCCTGCTGAAACGTTGTTGTGATGTCTCGTCTAAGAAGGAGAAATGCGTACCATCACGTTTCCGACTTTGATATAGGTCGGATTGTAGCCTATCACGATTGTGGTTTATCGTATCGCGACATTGCTGCTCGCGTTGGTCGAGATCCAATGACTGTTAGCAGAATATGGAATCGGTGGGTGCAGGAGGGTAATTTGGAACGCCGTACTGGATCCCAACCGCCTCGTATCACTAGCAGTCGAGATGACAAGCATGTCATCCGCATGGCTGTAGCGGATCGAGCAGCCACGTCTCGATCCCTGAGTCAACATATTGGGACGTTTGCAAGACAGCAGCCATCAGCACGAACAGTTCGCCGACGGTTGCAGCAGCATGGGCTATCAGCTCGGAAGCCATGGCGGCGGTTACCCTTGACGCTGCATCTCAGACAGAAATGCCTGCGATGGCGTACTCAACGAAGAACCTGGGTGCACGAATGGCAAAACGTCATACTTTCGGATGAATCCAGGTTCAGCTTACAGCATCATGACGCTCGCATCCGTGTTTCGCGACAGCGCGGTGAACGCACGTTGGAAGCATGTATCCGTCATCGCCATACTGGCGTATCACCCGCCGTGATGGTATGGGGTGCCATTGGTTACACGACTCGGGCACCTCTTGTCCGCATTGTCAGCACTTTGAACAGTGGACGTTACATTTCAGATGTGTTACGACCCGTGGCTCTACCGTTCATTCGATCCCTGCGAAACCATAAATTTCAGCAGAATCATGCACGACCGCATGTTGCAGGTCCTGTATGGGCCTTTCTGAATACAGAAGATGTTCGACTGCTGCCCTGGCCAGGACATTCTCCAGATCTCTCACCAATTAAAAACATGTGGTCAATGGTGGCCGAGCAACTGGCTCGTCACAATACGGCAGTCACTACTCTTGATGAATTATGGTATCGTGTTAAAGCTGCATGGGCAGCTGTACTTGTACACGCCATCCAAGCTCTCTTTGACTCAATGCCCAGGCGTAACAAGGCCGTTATTACGGCCAGGGGTGGTTGTTCTGAGTACTGATTTCTCAGGATCTATGCACCCAAATTGCGTGAAAATGTAATCACATGTCAGTTCTAGTATAATATATTTGTCTAATGAATACCCGTTTCTCATCTGTAGTTCTTCTTGGTGTAGCAGTTTTAATGGCCAGTAGTGTATATAAAGCGTTTCGGGGGAAGAGATGCGGAGGACAGTGCAGTCATTGTCAGAATGCGAAAACAGATCCAAACGGGCATCATTAGCTTTCTCGCTAGGGGTAGAAGCTTTTTCGGAACAGCTAAGTTTCTGAACAGTTCGCTTGCTGCCATGGTTGAAGTATACCGTGCAGTTGTGAGTCGCTATCCAAGACTGGAGCCGACGCAGCTGTAATGCACTACGGGCCATAGACGACAGAGGTGAACGATGGCTGCAGAGATGTGTTCAGGCGAATAGGCGTACAACTGCTGAGCAGCCTACCATACAGATGAATAGTGGGGCTACTAACAGTGGTCTAGGGGTAGCGTCTTTGATTCATAATCAAAACGTCTTCGGTCCCGGGTTCGATCCATGCCACTGCCTAAATTTTGATAAATAATCAGCATTGGCAGCCGAAGACTTCCGGCATAAGAAGCCAACGGCCTTGTCAAAGAGGGCGGAGGAGCGGATAGAGGTTAGGGGCACTCTCTTGTCCTAGGGGTGGGAAATTGCCCCTAAAGGCGGAAGAATCAGCAATGATCAACGACATGAGGATGCAGAAGGCAATGGAAACCACTGCATTAAAGACACGTAAGGTGTATCCACAGGACATGTGGCCTGTAATTGAAGAAGTGTCATGATGATCTCTCCATTGGCAAAAGATTCCGGAATAGTCCCCCATTCGAATGTCAGAAGCTTGAACGTGGTAGGGAAACTAGAAAATCTGAAAAGGGAAATGCAAAGGCTCAATCTAGATATAGTAGGGGTCAGTGAAGTGAAGTGGAAGGAAGACAAGGATTTCTGGCCAGATGAGTATCGGGTAATATCAACAGCAGCAGAAAATGGTATAACAGGTGTTGGATTCGTTATGAATAGGAAGGTAGGGCAGAGGGTGTGTTACTGTGAACAGCTCAGTGACCGGGTTGTTCCAATCAGAATCGAGAGCAGACCAACACCGACAACGATAGTTCAGGTATACATACCGACGTCGCAAGCTGAAGATGAACAGATAGAGAAAGTGTATGAGGATATTGAAAGGGTAATGCAGTATGTAAAGGGGGACGAAAATCTAATAGTCATGGGCGACTGGAATGCAGTTGTAGGGGAAGGACAAGAAGAAAAGGTTACAGGAGAATATGGGCTTGGGAAGAGGAATGAAAGAGGAGAAAGACTAATTGAGTTCTGTAACAAGTTTCAGCTAGTAATAACGAATACCCTGTTCAAGAATCACAAGAGGAGGAGGTATACTTGGAAAAGGCCGGGAGGTACGGTAGATTTCAATTAGATTACGTCATGGTCAGACAGAGATTCCGAAATCAGATACTGGATTGTAAGGCATACCCAGGAGCAGATATAGACTCAGATCACAATATAGTAGTGATGAAGAGTAGGCTGAAGTTCAAGACATTAGTCAGGAAGAATCAATACGCAAAGAAGTGGGATACGGAAGTACTAAGGAATGACGAGATACTTTTGAAGTTCTCTAACGCTATAGATACAGCAATAAGGAATAGTGCAGTAGGCAATACAGTTGCAGAGGAATGGACATCTCTAAAAAGGGCCATCACAGAAGTTGGGAAGGAAAACATAGATACAAAGAAGGTAGCTGCGAAGAAACCATGGGTAACAGAAGTAATACTTCAGTTGACTGATGAAAGGAGGAAGTGCAACCATGTTCCAGGAAAATCAGGAATACTGAAATACAAGTCGCTGAGGAATGAAATAAATAGGAAGTGCAGGGAAGATAATACGAAATGGCAGCAGGAAAAATGTGAAGACATCGAAAAAGATATGATTGTCGGAAGGACAGACTCAGCTTACAGGAAAGTCAAAACAACCTTTGGTGACATTAAAAGCAACGGTGGTAACATTATGAGTGCAACAGGAATTCCACTGTTAAATGCAAAGGAGGGAGCAGATAGGTGGAAAGAATACATTGAAAGCCTCTATGAGGGTGAAGATTTGTCTGATGTGATAGAAGAAGATACAGGAGTCGATTTAGAAGAGTTAGGGGATCCAGTATTACAATCGGAATTTAAAAGAACTTTGGAGGACTTACGGTTAAATAAGGCAGAAGGGATAGATAACATTCCATCAGAATTTCTAAAATCATTGGGGGAAATGGCCACAAAACGACTATTCACGTTGGTGTGTACAATATATGAGTCTGGCGACATACCATCTGACTTTCGGAAAAGCATCATCCACACAATTCCGAAGACGGCAAGAGCTGACAAGTGCGAGAATTATCGCACAATCAGCTTAACAGCTCATGCATAGAAGCTGCTTACAAGAATAATATACAGAAGAATGGAAAAGAAAATTGAGAATGCGCTAGGTGACGATCAGTTTGGCTTTAGGAAAAGTAATGGGACGAGAAAGGCAATTCTGACATTACGGCTAATAATGGAAGCAAGGCTAAAGAAAAATCAAGACACTTTCATACGATTTGTCGACCTGGAAAAAGCGTTCGACAATATAAAATGGTGCAAGCTGTTGGAGATTCTGAAAATGTAGGGGTAAGCTATAGGGAGAGACGGGTCATATACAATATGTGCAACAACCAAGAGGGAATAATAAGAGTGGACGATCAAGAACGAAGTGCTCGTATTAAGAAGGGTGTAAGAGAAGGCTGTAGCCTTTCGCCCCTACTCTTCAATCTGTACAGCGAGGAAGCAATGATGGAAATAAAAGAAAGGTTCAGGAGTGGAATTAAAATACAAGGTGAAAGGATATCAATGATACGATTCGCTGATGACATTGCTATCCTGAGTGAAAGTGAAGAAGAATTAAATGATCTGCTGAACGGAATGAACAGTCTAATGAGTACACAGTATGGTTTGAGAGTAAATCGGAGAAAGACGAAGGTAATGAGAAGTAGTAGAAATGAGAACAGCGAGAAACTTAACATCAGGATTGATGGTCACGAAGTCAATGAAGTTAAGGAATACTCCTACCTAGGCAGTAAAATAACCAATGACGGACGGAGCAAGGAGGACATCAAAAGCAGACTCGCTATGGCAAAAAAGGCATTTCTGGCCAAGAGAAGTCTACTAATATCAAATACCGGTCTCAATTTGAGGAAGAAATTTCTGAGGATGTACGTCTGGAGTACAGCATTGAATGGTAGTGAAAGATGGACTGTGGGAAAACCGGAACAGAAGAGAATCGAAGCATTTGAGATGTGGTGCTATAGACGAATGTTGAAAATTAGGTGGACTGATAAGGTAAGGAATGAGGAGGTTCTACGCAGAATCGGAGAGGAAAGGAATATGTGGAAAACACTGATAGGAGAAGGGACATGATGATAGGACATCTGCTAAGACATGAGGGAATGACTTCCACGGTACTAGAGGGAGCTGTAGAGGGCAATAACTGTAGAGGAAGACAGAGATTGGAATTCGTCAACAAGCAAATAATTGAGGACGTAGGTTGCAAGTGCTACTCTGAGATGAAAAGGTTGGCACAGGAGAGGAATTCGTGGCGGGCCGCATCAAACCAGTCAGCAGACTGATGACCAAAAAAAAAAAAAAAAAAAAAAAAAAAAACTAACATTGGCTCCTCATAAGCTATGCTGAGAATGTTCCTGTGTACGGGCCTCCAAAGTAGGCGCCTGTTCATGGTGCTCTTTATCGGCGATGAAGGCTCGATTCTGCACACCCGTACCCGCAGCTGCACGTCCACTGAGTAGCAACAGGTGGCGTTTTTATGTTTTATGCTCCATAGGACAGATGGCCGTTGTCTTGTGCTGCATGAAACGTCTGAAAGCGAACATCCTGCAATAGTTGTCGCTAGGGTCCACGTAGGAGGAAGGAATGTTATGGCCTGGGTAATGTTTTCGTGACACTCCCCGGTTGACCTCAACATTCTGGAAGACACAATGAATCGACACAGGTACGCATCATTCCTAGACAACTAAGACCACTGCTACATGTAGTTCGTTTTTCCTCGATACAGAGGCGTCTACGAGTAGGACAGTTCAACATGTCACACAGATGGCAGTGTAGCTGCGTGGCTCGAAGAGCAGCAGTATGACCTTACTGCAGTCCTGTTCCCACTCATCTCCCTGGACTTAATCCCAGCCGAGAATCTGTGGGACCATTTTGATCGAGCTTTTCGCCCCACGGATCCTCTACCGAGAAACCTAGCTCACCTTCTCCCTGCACTGGAGTCGGCGTGGCTCCACGTCCCTATTGGTACCTTCCAGAACTCTTGACACGCTTCCTGCACGTCTCGAAGCGTTTCGTTCTGCAACAGGTGGCTATTCAGGCTTTTTACAGGTGGTCACGCTAATGTGAATGGAGTGGATTTTCTCATAGATTCAGTAAGCTCTAATGCTGGAGAAAGCATTAATCAGAATCTACTCCAGGAGTGGGATATTCCCGGAACCATTTCTTCCGTTCCTTCCCCAGCTACTGCATTCCAGTCCTCCACGACTATTAGATTTTCAGCCCTCTTTATGTAGCGAATTATTCGTTCAGTGTCCTCATATACTTTCTCTCTCTCTCTCTTCATCCTATACTTGCGATGTCGGCATAAATACGTGAATTATCACTTTCGGTGTTTATCTGCTGTCAGTTATGATGGGAAATGGCTTTCCAGTGAATTGCTCACAGTAAGTCGCTCGCTGCCCTACCTGTCTATTCATAATGAATCCTACATCCTTTGTAACATTTTTAGCTGTGGTTAGTATTAACCTACACTCATCTGCCCAGAAATCATTGTCTGCCTTTCCTTTCACTTTACTGACCCCCACTCTATGTAGACTGAGCCGTAGTACTTCCCTTTCCAGGTTCTATAGCTTCCGTACCACGTTCAGACTTCCGACGTTCCAGGCCCAAACTCGCGGATTGTTACCCTTCCGTTGGTCATTCAAACATTTCTCGTGCCATCTCCCTGCTGGTAGACCCTACCGGCATAACAGAATGGCCTGTAGTCTGGAATCTTTTGCAAATGGAAAGCTCATCATGACTCCTTCATTTACATGCCACATGTCCTGTGGATACATATCATGTGTCTTTAATGCAGTAGTTCCCACTGACTTCTGCATCCCAATGCTATTCATCATTTCTGATTCTTCCGTCTTTTAGGGGCTTTTTGCCACTTGAAAGTCAAGCGAGTGTCCTGAACCTCAGTCCGCTCCTACGTCCTCTCTGATGAGGTCGTTGGCTGAAAGGGGGTGACTTGTTACGCTGGAAGTCTTCGGCTGCCTTCGTCGAGAATTTTTATCCCAAATGTAAGCAGATTCGAATCCACGACTCAGGAAGTTCTAATGAATAGTCAAAGACGCTATCACTTGCATTTTCCCTTTGCTTGGACTATGAAACCTTGGTTCTTGCCAAATTTCATGATTCTATGTCCATAGGAAGCACTATATGGATTTTGATGCGTGAGTTTGCGAGAAGAAAAATTTGTGATTGAAATGGCAGTATCTTCTAACAGCATTAACTTAGAAGCTTATTGTTTTAATACCACCAAGGGACCTTTAATCGAAGTATGTGACACAAATTTTGACGTGATACGTCACTCAATTCCGGGGAAAAGGAGTCTTAACAGACGTACAGTCATTCGAATAACAAATGGGAATTTGTTTTTTCTTGTGACTAAAACAAAAATTAACAGTTCACATATTTTTCCCTTACTTCTATTATGAACCTTGCTTCTTGACCAAGTTCATTATTCTAGGTAACGAAAAATATTATGTGGTTTTGAGTGAGTAGGAGAGTATCAATACATGTGACACAGATGGCAATACCATTTGATTGCAATGACATAAAACCGTAAATTTTTTGCGCCCATAGGGTATATACAGGGTGATCCATTGATAACGACTGGGCCAAATATCTCAAGAAATAAGCATCAAACGAAAACACTAAGAAGAACGAAACTCGTCTAACTTGAAGGGGGAAACCAGGTGGCGCAATGGTTGGTCCGCTAGATGGCGCTGCCATAGGTCAAACGGATATCAACTGCGTATTTTAAAATAGGATCCCCCATTTTTATTACATATTCGTGTAGTACGTAAAGAAATATGCATGTTTTAGTTCGATAACTCTTTTCGCTTTGTGATAGATGGCGCTGTAATAGTCACAAACGTATAAATACGTGGTATCACGTAACATTCCGCTGTACTGGTCAGCCTTCCACCGCCTTACTGGTAGCCATCCCACCCCGCATTACCCCATTCTCCATGACGACAACCTCAGTAAGGCTAACCATTTTGCTTCCCACCTGTCCGAGATCTTCTCCATTCCTGACGATCCCCATTTTGATTACTCCCTCTTCCCCACCGTCCTTGACCGCACTGACACCTCTGTCCCCCCTCTCGCCCCTAGCTTCCAGTACTTGGATCGGTTACCCCCCTCAGACATCAACACTCCCATCACCATACAAGACATCACACTTGTCCTGCGCTCCAAACCCAACACCGCCCCGGGTCATGATGGCGTCACCAACCGTCACCTCAAGGAATCCCCTCCATCCTTCCTGTCTGTCCTTGCTACCCTGTACAATGTCCTCCTCTCCATTGGATTTTACCCCGACCTGTGGAAGACTTCCCGTGTCCTGCCGTTCCCTAAACCTAACAAACCCCCCTCTGATACCTCTTCCTATCGTCCAATCTGCCTCACCTCCATGCTCAGTAAGGTCTTCGAGGCCATCCTCTCTCGCCGTATTCACCGCCACCTTAACCAGCACCGCCTCCTTCCTCTTACCCAATGTGGCTTCCGGCTGCCGATGACCAGCTCCTTAACCTCACCAATCTTCTTTTCCTCCAAGTTAACTCCCATCGCTCTCCTATCTTTGTTTCCCTTGATCTCCAGAACGCCTATGACCGTGTCTGGCCTCCTGGGCTCCTCTTCAAACTCCAGACCTATGCTCTCCCAATCAACGTCGTCTGTCTCGTTGCTTCCTCCCTCTCCCACCGTCGCTGCTATGTGACTATCCACAATTCCTACTCCTGTACTTTCTATCCCTCTGTCGGCGTGCCACAAGGTTCTATCCTTCCTCCTCTCCTCTATCTCCTGTACACTGCTGATATGCCCAAACCTCCTCCTCCTGTTCATCTTCTCCAGTTTGCTGATGTCACCGCCTTCCTAGCCCTTTATCCTACCCTTCAACGGTCCCAATGTACCCTCCAAACCTACCTTGACCAATTCACCACTTGGTGCAACCAATGGTTCCTCCGTCTTAATCCCTCCAAAACCCAGGCGATCATCATAGGCCACACCACACGCTCCTTCCGCCTCCATGATTTCTACCTCACCATTTATGGCCGTCCTATCCACCTCACTCCTACCCTCAAATACCTTGGCCTCACACTCGACTGCCACCTCACCTGGACTCCCCATCTCCTTACCATCCTAAACAAATCTCACAACCGCCTCCACCTCCTGAAACTCCTGTCCGGCCGGAAGTGGGATCTGCATCCTTCCACCATCCTTCACACCTACAAATCCTTGATCCGCCCAATCCTCTATAAAGCCATACAAATCCTCGAACACCATGCACTCCACCTCGCCCTCCGCATCCACCTTCCGCCCCCCACGCGCATCCTCTACGACCTCGTCCCCTTCCCCCACCTTCTCCTTTTCATGGAATATTTTCACACACTATATATTGTCCGCCGCCTTGATCCCCCTCACCCCCTGGTGTCCCCCTTCCTCTCCACCCCCAACCAGTTGCCACGCCTTTACCGTTGTGAGCCACCCTCTCTCCATCTCCACACCCTCCATCTCCTTTCCCAACACAACTTCCACCATCTACCCCTCCCAGATGATGAGCTTCGCCTTGACATCCACCCTTCCTACCAACTCTAACCCCATCTTCCAGCCTCCTCCTCAGGGCACCCTCACCTCCCCCTCCCTCCTCCTGAGCTGCTCCCCTTCCTACTCCCCCTCCATCTCTTGTGCCTCCTTTCAGTGTCTCTGCACTCCCTCCTGTCCTGTCTTTCCTCTTCCTCTCCAGCCCCACGTGTCTCCTGCCTCTTTGTGAACCCACTGATGCCCCTCCTCTCTTCATCCTGCCACTTCCCCTGCTGCCCCATGCTCTCCCCTCCTTTTCCATCCTCTCTGCCCTTTCCCTCGGCAGGTCCCGCCTGGCAGTTTTATTCTTCGTCGTGTGTGTTCCAAGTGGGTTTTAAGTGTGTTGTTCCGGAGTGTTTTTACTACTGTGGCCAACTTTTAACGTGTGCATGTCCATTCAGTGTCTTCTCTGAGTTTTGAAGACCGCCAACTGTGTTTTTTTTAACTTTCCGGTGACTTTTAACTGTCCTCCATGAACGTCTCCGTGTTAGTCTTTTTTTACCTCCATTTTCTCCCATTATTCTGTTTTAAGTTCCCCTTTCTCGCCTTATGTATGTAACATTTTATTCTTATTTCAAGTTGTTATGTCACTCGGCTGTAGAGCGGCGGATTGTGCCGCTGACAGCCCTCCCCTGCCAATATAGGGCAGGGTAATGAAATCACAATAAAGAAAATAAAATTAACATTCCGCCAGTGCGGACGGTATTGCCTTCATAATACGTTACCCGTGTTAAAATGGACCATTTACCAATTGCGGAAAAGGTCGATATCGTGTTGATGTATGGCTATTGTGATCAAAATGGCCAATGGGCGTGTGATATGTATGCTGCTCGGTATCCTGGACGACATCATCCAAGTGTCCGGACTGTTCGCCGGATAGTTACGTTATTTAAGGAAACAGGAAGTGTTCAGTCACATGTGAAACGTCAACCACGACCTGCAAAAATGATGATGGCCAAGTAGGTGTTCTAGCTGCTGTCGCGGCTAATCCGCACATCAGTAGCAGACAAATTGCGCAAGAATCGGGAAGCTCGAAAACATCGGTGTTGAGAATTCTACATCAACATCGATTGCACCCCTACCATATTTCTATGCACGAGGAATTGCGTGGCGACGACTTTGAACGTCGTGTGCAGTTTTGCCACTGGGCACAAGAGACATTACGGGACACTGACAAATTTCTTGCACGTGTTCTATTTAGCGACGAAGTGTCATTCACCAACAGCGGTAACGTAAACCGGCATAATATGAACTACTGAGCAACGGAAAATCCACAATGGCTGCAACAATTGGAACATCAGCGACCTTCGCGGGTTAATGTGTGGTGTGGCATTATGGGAGGAAGGATAATTAGCCCCCATTTTATCGATGGCCATCTAAATGGTGCAATGTATGTTGATTTCCTACGTAATGTTTTACCGATGGATGTCCGGCACATAGCTCGCATGCAGCTGAAGCGGTATTGAGCAGCATATTTCATGACAGATGGATTGGTCGTCGAAGCACCATACCATGGCCCGCACGTTCAGCGGATCCGACGTCCCCGGATTTCTTTCTGTGGGGAAAGGTAAAGGATATTTACTATCGTGATCCACCGACAACGCCTGAAATAAGCGTCAGCGCAGTTTCAGTTCACGTGCGAACATGACGGAAGGCGAACTACTCGCTTTTGCGGGGAATGTCTAATAGGTATTGCCAAGTGCATTGAGGTTGACGGACATCATTTTGAGCATTTATTGCATTACTGTGGTATTTACAGGTAATCAAGCTGTAACAGCATGAGTTCTCAGAAATGATAAGTTCACGAAGGTATATCAATCACATTGGAACAACCGAAACAAAATGTTCAAACGTACCTACGTTCTGTATTTTAATTTAAAAAACTTACCTGTTACCAACTGTTTGTCTAAAATTGTGAGCCATATGTTTGTGACTATCACAGCGCCATCTATCACAAAGCGAAAAAAGTGGTCCAACTAAAATATTCATATTTCTTTACGTACTAGACGAATATGTAATAAAAAATGGGGTTCTTATTTAAAAGAACGTAACTGATATCCGTTTGACCTATGGCAGCTCCATCTAGCCGGCCAACCATAGCGCCATCTGGTTTCCCCCTTGAAGCTAGATAAGTTTCGTTCTTTGTATATTTTTCGTTTGACGCTTATTTCGTGAGATATTTGGCCAGGTCACGATCAATGGACCACCCTGTAGACATTACTATGCGACATAAATTTTAGCCTGACACGTCTACGCGTTCATGAACAAAACAGGTCTGAACTTACGGACGGATGGGCAGACATCAGACAGACTGACGGACAATAAAGAGATCCTGTAAGCGTTCCGTTTTTATCGACTGACGTACGGAATCCCCGAAACAATGAACATTCACACATCTCCACAATCCGGTAACCCTTTCGCTGCTTCTTGTGTGTGACAGACCAATCTGACGTAATGGATGAGGAAGACGGGGTGGAATATGAAGAGGAGAACAGTGTAATTACACAACCCGTTTCACTGGAGCAATGCCTCCTCTCCAGGGAAGGGTACTACACCTTACCCGGATTATATTCAATACCGAAGACAGTAAAGCTCTTACTAATTTAATTAAAATACAGAAATGCTGAAGCAGTTCTGTGATATGTTATTATTTTGCTCATTGGCACGTTTGCATTATCTCATGCTTCTTTGCACAATACAGATATAATATGTGGCAATATGGCTCAGTCTTAAGGAAACGCTTCATTCTTCTTTAGCGCTAAACATGTGTCGGTGAATTTCCGCCATCGTCCGTTGGTTCATAAATTTTCTGTCAAATGAGATTAAATATTATTTAAATGAAATGCAAAATTCAGTAGAGACTGTTAACTTAAGATTAATACTACATTCATTAAAATGCCTATATACTAAAAGTGGGTAGTAAAATACAAAGCCACATAAGGAAAACTGTGTTGTTGTTGTGGTCCTCAGTCCAGAGACCGGTTTGATGCAGCTGTCCATGCTACTCTATCCTCTGCTAGCTTCTTCTTCTCCGAGTAACTACTGCAAACTAAATCCTTCTGATCATACAATGTAAACGTCACACTTCCGGAAGATAATCAGAAGCTGGCTGGGCGCGGCAGGAAGTGGCGCCCTGATAAACCGCAATGGCGGCACCGGAAACGAAGCAATTCTGCGGATCGCGCTTAGTTAGAACTATAGCGCGATCCGCCTGGCGCCTCGTGCTGCGGCTAAGTGAACACAGCCACGCATGAATACCCACCCACCTCCCCAGGGGTCGGAACCCCTACAACCCATCGATAGATTATAATCAATAAACTATTAATTAATAGATCTAAAAGATAAGACTTTTAAATGAAAGTAGATCTACACTTAAAAAAAAAAAATCTCACGAGATAGATAAGGATGGTTCGCAACTTTAAAATGAACAATAAACAATGACACAGAGAGCATCCCAGAGTGCCCCAGAGGGCATCGCCGAGTGCCCCAGAGAGCATCCCAGAGCGCCCCAGTGAGCTAAAACACCAAGAACAATCGCTTCTCGGCTTTTGGCAAGATCAATGTGAAGCACTCTGTATGAGATATCAAATAAGTATGAGATATGAATCTGTTCAGAGTATTCACACCTTGGTCTCTCTCTATGACTTTTACAATCAGCGCCTCCCTCCAATACTAAATTGGTGAAAAAAATGGTTCAAATGGCTCTGAGCACTATGGGACTTAACATCTATGGTCATCAGTCCCCTAGAACTTAGAACTACTTAAACCTAACTAACCTAAGGACAGCACACAACACCCAGCCATCACGAGGCAGAGAAAATCCGCGACCCCGCCGGGAATCGAACCCGGGAACCCGGGCGTGGGAAGCGAGAACGCTACCGCACGACCACGAGATGCGGGCACTAAATTGGTGATCCCTTGATGCCTCAGAATGTGTCGTACCAACCAATCCCTTCTTCTAGTCAAGTTGTGCCACAAATTCCTCTTATCCCAAATTCTGTTCAGTACCTCCTCATTAGTTACGTGATCCACCTACCTAATTTTCAGCATCCTTTTGTAGCACCATATTTCGAAAGATACTATTCTCCTCTTGTCTAAACTATTTATTTTCATGTCTTCAAATGTGTGTCAATTCTTAAGGGACCAAACGGCTGAGGTCATCGGTCCCTAGACTTACATACTACTTAAACTAACTTATGCTACGAACAATACACACAACCTAGCCCAAGGGAGGACTCTAACCTCCGGCGGGAGGGCCGCCCAATCCCTGACATGGTGCCGCAAACCGCGCGGTCACGCCGCTCTGCAAAATCTATTTATCGTCGATATTTCACTTCCATACAGGGCTACTCTCCATAAAATTACTTTCAGAAAGGACTTCCTGACACTAAAATCGACTGCCGTAGCCAGTCTACATTATATATCTTCTCCACTTCGACCTTCATCGGTTATTTTGTTCCGCAAACAGCAAAACCTGATCTACTACTGTAAGTGTCTCATTTCCTAATCTAATTCCCTCAGCATCACCTAGTTAATTCGACTAAATTCTATTATCCTCGTTTTGATTTTGTTGATGTTCACCTTTTATCTTCGTCCTAAGACATTGTCTATTCCGTTAAACTGCTTTCCCCGGTCCTTTGCAGTCTCTGGCAGAATTAAAATGTCTTCGGCAAACCTCAAAAGGAAAACTAGCAAGCATCATATAGAAGAGCACGCCAAAAAATTTACAGAGAGAAATTTAGACAGCTCCTGGAAGACAATGTAAGCCACCCACGCCAGTCTGTACAGTCTGTATTCTGACGAGTATACAACAAACTTATTGCACGTTCGTCACAATTTGCAGAAACGTGTAATGTGTGAAGAACATACACGAGCGCCTTCTGATCAACATGAGACCGCAGTGCTGTTGTTTGGCCTTCAGTCCGAAGACTGGTTTGACGCAGCTCTCTATGCTACTCTGGAAGGCTCTTCATCTGCAACCTACTTCCTTCGGAATCCGCTTACTGTATTCATCTCCTTGTCTCCTACGACTTTTACTCCCCACGCTTTCCCTCCAGTAGTAAATTGGTGAATCCTTGATGCCTCAGAATGTGTCCTATCAACCGTTCCCTTCTTCTAGTCAGGTTTTACCACAAATTTATCTTCTCCTCAATTCTATTCAGTAACTCTTCATTAGTTACATGATTTACGCACATAATTTTGAGTATTCTTCTGTAGCACCGCAGTTCTAAAGCTTCTATACCCTTCTTGTCTTCACTGTTTATCGTTATGTTTCACTTACACACATGGCTACACTTGATACATTCAGAAAGGACTTCCTCACACTTAAATCTATGCTTGATGTTAGTAAATTTCTCTTCTTTTGAACCGCTTTTCTTCTTCCCATGGCCAGTCTACATTTTACATCCTCTTACTTCGACTATCATCTGTTCTACAGGGTGTAAACGGTATAAGGCACCATAATTATACAGATGGTACATCTCGGTGTGCATGACAAAAAAGTCTAATGACATTTTCTTGTAGCATGTTTTTTTTTTTTTTTTTTTTTGTATTAGTAAAACCTAATGTTCGCAGGATAGATAGTATATGCATTTCTGTTTACGCAGTCAACCGACAGTACACGGCGTACCGAGCTTTTTGCCTACAATGACGGGGCGGCCAGAGAAAGGCAACGAGCCGACCAGAGGATTGAAAGAATTAGTCATTAGATGTGTACAACGACGTGGTGTGATAATCAGCTGGTACCGAAAAAAGGAATGTAAATGGTTTTTGGGTTGTCAAGAATGTGTAATTCGCTTTGCGTGAATTGAATACAACCAGTCTGATTCGCAACAAGTAGATAACGAAGGTCTTAGTAGTAATGACAAGCTAATATCAAACGCAATGTATTTCTATTAGCACAAATTAAATCAATCACCAAGTAGATAGTTGTGCATTAATTACAATCAACTGTTTCACCTTTTTACGGCAATACCATAACGAATACTAAATTCACATTATTTTCCTTGTGTACAACAACACCTTAACAAGAAGACAACCCATTACCTCGTTTCCTCTTACACCAATACTACAATAAATGACCACCATTCGCTTCAACACATGCTTCATTACGGCGAACCCAATTTCGTCGCACTCGTTCACACACATGCACATTGGCCTTTATGGTATTGGCAGCATCTAAAATCTTCTGCGTCAATTCGTCCACATTATTTACTCGCTCAGCATAAACAAGTTCCTTTATATGGCCCCAAAAGTAAAAATCCAGTGGATTTAAATCAGGGCTGCATGCTGGCCATCGACGTGGACCCGAACGCCCGATCCATCGTCCTGGAAATCGACTATCCAAAATTCTATGTATTCTGTGACCAATGTGTGGTGGAGCACCATAGAGGAGGAACCACATGTTCTGACGTATGCCTAACGGAATGTCTTCTAACAACGTTGGTAACAATGTTTCCTCTACAAACGTTCGATAATAGTTACCAGTCAAACGTGCAGGTAAAACATAGGGCCCAATAATGTAATTATCGAGCATACCCGCCCATACATTTACGGAAAATCGTCGCTGAAAATGTGTTGCCATTACGTGGCGAGGATTGTGTATACTCCACGTGTGCATGTTGTGGAGGTTAGTTGTTCCGTTGCGAGTGAAACACGCTTCATCTGTGACGAGTATTTTGTTGACAAAATCATGCTGCGCACTGTGTAACAAAAACCACTCTGAGAATTCACGTCGTGGAGGGAAATCTTGTCCTTCCAATGCTTGTACGCGTTGAATGACGTAAGGCCGCAGACGCTCCTTTTGCAGAGTGTGATGAACGACAGTGTGCGATACACCCACGTGGCGGACGATGCTTCTAGTACTCTGAGAAGGATCCTCCTGGATGCGGTCAAGAATTCTTTCCTCAGCTTCCAATGTACCATCGGCGCGTTGTGGGCCTCTGCCTTCTGCGCGGGGCAGTACAGTGACAGTATCTCTCAATCTAAGGAAATTAAATACGTACTCGTTAGTTGTATTCTATCATGATGTAACAAAAACGGAAAGCATATCAGAACAGAAGATACGTTGTGCATGCGGACGAAAATTTACAAAGGTGCAGATAACTACTGTACTTTATGAAGATGTAAATGCATAATAATCTCTTACAAGTAGAGAATTAGAATGACACAAACCTTTGGTGCACAGCAGCAAATGTCTTTCGTGCAGGAAGTCGTCGTTGTGGGAAGCGTTCTCGATAAATTCGTACAGCTGCCCTCGCAACACCTTTTGCCTCGCCATAAATTAAATGCATATCGCATAGTTCAGATAGTAAATCTCCTTTCCATCCTAACAGTTAACAGAGCTGCAATAACATCTGCACAGGTTACTCGCCTACTATTGTCGTTCGGTGTATTACAATTACTCAGGCCGCAGTTGCCTATGTGTATACGATTTACGCGCGCCATGTCAATACGAGCAGCGGGCAATAACAGGAACCGATTGCTTACCTACGTGCACGGCCAAGTATCTACTTTTCCAAAACCATTATCCTGAGACGAACTGTTTTTTTCTGTGACAACCGTAAGAAATACGCAAACATGTTACTAGACTTTTTTGTCAAGCATTGTAAGATGTGCCATGTGTATAATTTTGGCGCTGTACACCGTTTATAACCTGTATTGCTTCCCAAATATGAAAACTCATTTACTACTTCAAGTGTTTCATTTTCTAATCTAATCCTCGCCACCTCACCTGATTTAATTCGACTTGTAACGCAGGAAATGCATATCCTCCTATTTCCATCTATTGTACTATAAATTCTTTTCCTTATTTTGTTACCTGAAGATATGACGTTTCTGTGTCTTTGTATATTGCAATTGTTTTACTATTTGTATATACATGCATTTATGTCGATGTATAATTGGTTTGTTTTGTAAATATTATTTGTATTTTTACGCTGGGTCTGGCCTAGGGAAAACTATGCTATCGATCGAATACATCGATAGGTCGTGTGGAGAACCCAAGTGTTTAGGATCTTTGGTAGTGTTAACTCTGCCGCATGGAGCGTGGGCAGGGAGAGTCTGGCTGGAGTAGGGCGGTGGAGCAGGTGTGTTGTGTGACGCTCCCGCGAGTTGCCACGCTTTCGAGATTTGGCAGCATGTAATTGCGCTCGACTTGCTATAATAGTTTCTGACACGGTGTCGCGGACGGGAAGCGTTAGCTGGCACACATCAAGAGCCCGTTTCGGCTGGAGACCATGTCGAGAAGAAGGCGCGCCAACATACAGCTTCTGCAACAGCGACGGCCGACAATGAGTGACTGTCGCCACCTCCTCGATCTACGACTGCAAACCTTCAATCAACCAACAAGGAAGACTAAAAAGCACGTAAAGTTTTAGAACCATACGACAGACCTCAGCTTTTCAAACTGTTGCATCACAAAAATACAGCAACTTAGCATGAACCTTTGTTGCTCATTGTCCCAATTGCATTACCAAGTAGGGTCCCTTCCTTTTCTGGAATGAACCCGAGTGTCATTGAAATTCGTACGACAGCATTAAAGTAATATCATTCCATTTCACTGCTTTAATTTCGAAGTTCAGTTAAGGTATTCATAGCTGGCTACAATATTTAGATTACACAAGCACAAATTAAGAGTGCGAGTTTTGTTAGCATATTTTAGCTTACCTGTGACTGCAGCTCAGCTTGGTACGTACTAAATGTTACTACTGGTAATTGTCCAGAATCATTTAATTCAAGTTCAAAGTTAAATCTCTTATTTCTAAATTACGTAGATTCAAGTAGCTTATGAAATGATTGTTGAGGTAGTCCAAGACTAACCTTATTTTACTGAATTTCGTAGTGGTTCAGAAACAAATCTCCCTATATATTTCAGTCACTAAATTAACTTTCAATTTTCCGGTTTTATTAATTCTTTTGCTAAATTAAGTCAGAGTGTAGCGAAATTTATTACTTCAGACAAACATTCAGTTTTCACACAGCACGTGTCAACCTTCAGTTGCCACGCTTTTAGTGCTAATTATATGTGCATTATTCTTTCATTTTCAGTTATTATAGTAGTTGTCCATAGGACTGGCGACCGTAATTTTCCCCAAATCTCAAATATCTAATTAACGCCAGTTAATTGTTAATGTAACGGCCGCACATTTACTTTCTTTATTAACTTTACCCTTTTTCATAATTAATTTTCACCAATGTCATTTTCATTTTTCCTTTCATTTAGATGTAACTCTTTCCTCCCTCCTTACTGACAGATTAACTTCGGTGACGATTGCTTTTCGCAAATTTCCATTAGGTACACGCGGTTTAATTTTTCACTGTCATTAAGGACGATAAGTGAGGGGGAGGTTACAGACTGCATTCTATTATCCTTGTTCTGCTTTTGGTGATGTTCATCTTATATCCTCGTTCCAAGACAATGTGCACTTGGTTCAACTTCTCTTCCAAGTCCTTTGCTGTCTCTGACAGAATTGCAGTGTCGTCAGAAAACCTCGAAGTTTTTATTTCTTCTCCATGGACTATAATTCCTACTCCAAGTTTTTCTTTTGTTTCCTTTACTGTTGTTTGTTATACAGATTGAATAACGCCGGAGGTTTGCTACAACCCTGTATCACTCTGTCATGGCCCCGACTGCCGTCTCGCTTCTGCACAAATTGTAAATAGCCTTTCGCTCCCTGTATTTTATCTCTGTCACCTTCAGAATTTGAAAGATAATATTCCATTCAACTTTGTCAATAGCTTTCTATAAGTCTACTAATGCTGTAAGATCAGGTTTCCCTTTCTTTACCCTTTCTTCTATGAGAGTTCGTAGGGTCAGTATTGCCTCCTGTGTTCCTACGTTTCTCCGGAATCGAAACTTATCTTCCCCGAGGTCGGCTTCTACCAATTTTTCCATTCTTCTGGAAAGAATATGTGTTAGTAATTTGCAACCGTGACTTATTAAACATATAGTTAGATAATTTTCACGCCTGTTAGCTCCTGCTTTCGTTGAAATTGGAATTATTATGTTATTCATGAAGCCTTGGGGTATTTCGCATGTCTCATACATCTTGATCACCAAATGGAAGAGCTGAGCCACGCCTGGATCTTCGAAAGCTATCAGTAGTACTAATGGAATGTTGTCTACTCCCTAGGCCTTGTTTCGACATAAGTCTTTCACTGTTTTGTCAAATTCTTCACGCAGTGCCGTATCTCCCTTCTCATCTTCATCTACATCCTTTTCAGCTTCCAGAATATTGCTCTTAAGTACATGTCCCGTTTATAGACCGTGTATATACATCTTCCACCTTTCTACTTTTCCTTCTTTGCTTAGGACTAGTTTTCCATCTGAGCTCCTGATATTCATACAGGTGGTTCTCTTTTCTCCAATAGTCTCTTTAATTTTCCTGTAGGCAATATGTAGTTGCCTCTAGTGACTCATGCTTCTACATCCTTACATTTGTCCTCTGGCCATTTCTGCTCAGCCATTTTGCACTTCCTGTAAATCTCATTTATTAGACATGTGTATTCCCTTTTGCCCGCTTCATTTAATGCATTTTCGTATTTTCTCCTTTCATCGATTAGATTCAATATCTGTTACGTTACACAAGTATTTCTACCGGCCCTCGTCTCTTTACCTGCTTGATTCTCTGCTGCCTTCACTACTTCATCTGTCAGAGCTACCCATTATTCTTCTACTGTATTCCTTTCCCCTGTCTTTATCAGTTGTTCCCTAATGCTCCCTCTGAAACTCTCCACAACCTCGGATTCTTTGTTTATCCAGGCCCCATATCTATAAGTAAAGACGCAAATACCCAGTAGGTGCGAAACGTACTATGTAGAAATCACTTATTAAGCACAAAATTCGTTCCTCTTGTTAAATGTTCTCAACATGGCTCATAGTTTCAGAAGAATGTGAATATGTTGACAGCCCCCCTGGCTATCCTCCCAGTCTTTTGTGAATAGTTATCACCTTGTTAAGACCTGGTCGTAGGTGTATAAGGAGTAGAGCTTATGTTCATGTCAAAACTACAATTATTTTAAGCCCGACAACGTGGCTAAAATTTATAGTTGGTTTACTGAATATACGTCGTCTGCAATCGGTAAGGGCTGAAAGGTGTAGCCAGTTGGTAGACTTCCTCTCTCCTCATTCCCTTGGAGGAGATCAAGATGCCAAATTTGGAGGTATCTCCTCCAAGACAAAGTCACTGTCAGACTCTGGTTATGAGTCGAATGGGTGCAACGGTTGACAACCAGCCGGCAAAACTGAGAATGAATTTACAGGACACATTAACCATGCCCATAAACCTACCAGCATGATTGTTATCCGTGGGCCCTTAGGCTTTTAAGTCGCCCAGCACGTAATCTAATAAGCATATGGTTTCTCTGGTAGCAAACCGAAACGAAAATTTGATTGGTCTGGAAGAGGCACCTGGTGGTAGGTCTTATTCAGGTGAAGAACAAGCACACGAAAAACAAGTGAAGCATTTATGAAGGTCAGGCAATGGTACAGATTATCGAATCACCTTTCGATTCAGTGCCATATAATGCACCACTGGGAAATACTACTGCACACTGGGCTTGGAAATCAACAGGATTGGTGATGAATATGCCAAGACGAATGTACCGAGCTGATCAACTGTCTTCCTTAATTCCCTTCTCTTTGGGAGTGGCCACCGGTAGGGCGACAGCCTAAATGGTACCTCTTTTTATGCAAGATTGTAGATGAACAACAGTCAGTTGCTAAGTTCTTCTGGGTACCTCAAACAAGGCAAGTCCTTGCTCTTTACTAAATGGGATACATCAAATAGCCCATTCTGCCTCTGCAGAACAGACCCTAATCTCGTGCTGGAGCATGCACTACTAATACTTCTCCACTGGCCTAAATTTAAACGTAATGGCCTGTTGTACATAAGCTAATAAGCACCCAATGTGCTCAAGGAAATTACATCCTCAGAGCGTAATAGTGCTCAGACCTTCAGTAAAGGCAAATTTAATTAGCCCAGAGAAACCCTGAATTCCAAGATGTATTCGCACTTTGCCAACCACCAATACTGGCCTCCCACTCGCAGAGCAGCACGCCATACTTGAATTTTGTACAACAGGCAACTTATAAATATAGCATAGCTTGCTGCGTGATTCACAATTTACCTGTGACACATTACTAGGAGAATCTAACACGGCACAAACCAGTTCGTGATTGATAGTAGTGCTCACAAATGGTAGGTTAACTCGTGCAGTATTCGACCTTACTACAGTGTCTCGCGTCCGTCGACCGTCGTAATTTAATCTATTATTTACCACAAAAATGTATTGATGATGGTGAATGTTGCCGACTTACGTGGTGGGCCTTAATAAAAATGATATTTCATTTTATATTGATTTTCAATGATATGCTTTTTGAAGTTCTATTTTTTAACAATATTAATCTTCTGTATAAATTATTTGTTACGTTAATGAACATTAGACTCGCTGAATCTTAAAACATGAGCATATAAGTTGAACAATGGAATAAACTTTTCATATTAATTTCCTCGGCTAGTCAGTTCACTTTAAAGCAAAAAATCTTTAGTTATTAATTACAATTGCGGCCAACACACGTGCGAGAGTATTTTTTCTTACCTCTGCTAACCATTTCATTGTAGTCGGAGTCCTGGCTCTGGCTCTCGGCTGTTGTACTGAAAATAAGAATCTTAAAGCTACGTATTTTCTGCAACGTCGCTCGGCTGTGGAGGAAAATGTATATTATGTAAATAGCGGGCGAGTTTTCCGCTATCGCTAATTTTTATTAGTTAATATCGCCACGTAATGGCGTCGTTGGCTTCATCGGTCGCTGCGATTGTTGCACTGTAAATTACTCGAACGCAGGCTAATTCAAGGAAGGCGGACATGAAATCGGGATCACCTCTTACAAAGTAAAAGTGAACAATAATATTAAATCAATATATTATCTGCTTAATTAGTACAAATATGCTTACATTTGCCAGCACTCGCAAGATGTCCGTCTACACGCAACCAAGACAAGAGAAGAAGTGAAGACGACTAAAAAATTAACAAAAGAGCCTATCTTGTCGTCTCTTTAGATCATTTTGTTATATTTCTTTGGCCTCGAAACTTGAACAGAGAAATTATTATAATACCGATACATGAGAAAACTGTATATTATTCTATTTTTAAATGTCTCATCTTTATAAATACTGTTTTTAAGTCTTTTCGTATTACTTCATTGGGAACGCTATAAGTGTTTCATTAATCTGCACAAACTCACACAACAGCTCATGCGTGATACGGAAAACAAGCGCTAGATGACGTTTCCTCACGGGTTCAAAAAATAGAGGGTACTGGAACACACTACTCATCACTGCAGCGGACATTTTCAATTCTGCAAACCAACATTTGTAACTTAGAAAACAACTGAGATTTGCTAGAAATCAAAGTCTTCGACCTGTCCTCTGGGCACATCCCTTCGAAAAAGTTGTTAACAACAGCTGATTCGAAACATAAAGGCACAAAGCCCCTACACAATATGAAGATCTTAGATATGCCACACCAAAATTTCATCATGTCCTTGCACTCATTGTGACACTGACTAGACAGATTGTCTTCTAACGACCACCGTTGGAAGTAAGTTCATGTTTCACCCATGCCAAAGGGTTCTGAAATAGTTGTACTCAATTTACCAGGTATCAAAGGGTGGATTACTGGACTGGTAACTTTCATTATGGTGGCTTAAAGTTGCAGGTGCACAATTAGACGTAATAAGTCTACTACTTAGCAAAGTTTGTTAGATCCAAGTCGGCGAGCTTCACTCATTGTGCGCGTTATCAAGAGCTTAACTCAGGATCACATTTTTATTTACTACATGTCCTATGGCGGTAGTACTGTTAGAACAGTTTTGAGCTTGGTTTAATGCAGTTTCACGTAGGTTTGCACTTGCAGATTGACGCATACCGTCGTCCAGTAATGATAACTTCCAGTAGCAGATTTCGGTCACTATTTTCAGCGTAGGGCATGTTAGACGCTATCAGCTACGTCGCCGGCAGAGTGTTGATGCAGCCGCACGCAATCAGCCGACTCCACCGCCACGCCGACCACGCATTCTTCTTTCGCTTTCATCAATTTCTTTTCAATGTGTTAGATGCTCATAAAGACGCAAGGCACAGTATTCACCGTTTGCCTGTTAAGAGAGTCATGTGTTCAGCTGTTTTTCCTTTTTATTCCTTCCTTATTTATTACACCAGGTCAACCCGTCTCGTGTAATTTATTTATATGTTAAATTAGAATGAAGTCATACAATGTTCATGTTAAAAGACAATTGCCAGGGCAGGCACCGTATATAATTCAGTTGTTGTGAGCTCTTGGTGCCAATTCAATTCTATTTGTTGTTTCCTTTTTTTTATGCTTTCTACAGTATCTGGCGATCCAAATCTTTTTTTTTTATTTTTGTTTATCATTATTTGAATAATTTGTGAGTGAATGTTTAATGAATTTGATAATATTTCAATAATTATTGCATATGCAGTTTCACTGAATAAACCACTTACATGTTGAATAGCACTCCTTGCATTTCATTTATAGAGTTTAAATAAAAATTCACATTTCTTTCTCCCTCCCATAACTTCTCCACTAATTCAATAGATAAGCTAGCAACTCCTTGCACCATAGACAAGTGTCTTCTGACCAAAGATCCAGTACCAAGAATCACGGTGTGGGCAACAGTATGTTACGTCCACGTGTTGCAACTGAGGATCAATCTGAAAAGATTAGAAAACTAGTTTACATGAAGAAACGAATGTTTCCAAAAGTGACTGGATATAGTTTTCTGGATTCGTGGAAATTATACTTGCACCATAGACAAGTGTCTTCTGACCAAAGATCCAGTACCAAGAATCACGGTGTGGGCAACAGTATGTTACGTCCACGTGTTGCAACTGAGGATCAATCTGAAAAGATTAGAAAACTAGTTTACATGAAGAAACGAATGTTTCCAAAAGTGACTGGATATAGTTTTCTGGATTCGTGGAAATTATACAGTCTCGCGCTCTACAATATCTTAATTCATAAACTTCATCTTTACCTGAAGCCACCTTAACATTAGCGCGTGTGGATAATGTTTGAGTGTTTCTAGTGCCGCTACCCGAACATTTAAGCTGGAACAGTAAACTTTCCCTTACTGGCCAGAAGCTGTATGTCATCCCCGTAGGCAGGTCTCACACAGTAGCAAGTGGCAGGTGGCATTTTCTGCAGGCCCAGACCCGAGGCTCGCGCGGTTGTACTCGAATTGCGTCGTGCGGCAGGCGGGCAGTTTAAGTCGCGAGGCGAGCACAGGCGCGACATGCTATTACTATGCAAATGAGCCGAGATTTGGGAATCTCTGCCGAGGGCCAAGGCGCCGCACCCCACCACTTCCGCCTCTGCATCGGGCGGGATTAGCCACTTCCATCTGAGGTGGGATGTTCTTCTGTAGTCGAAACGTTTCACATGAAAGCAGGTCATTCCAAAATGACACTTTCACTTAAATTTCAGTTGCACAGCGAATGAAAGAATTTTAAAGACCGTCAGTGCAGTTAAATACTACCGGAATACAATTACGAACAACTTACGTTAAACTCCGGCCGGAGAGGCCGCGGAATGACCAACGGTGTTTCCCTTCCGCCGTGTCATCCCCAGCCGATAGGCATGTAATCATCATACCATTCTCCCGGCCGTTGTCACGTTTAGTGACCATAGCTGCTACTGCACTCTCAAGCAGCCTCACAAGGACAGAGCGCATTCTACTTGCTATGATACGACTTTTTTTTTTCAATTTCCAAACGATGTTCTACATCTACATCTACATCCATACTCCGCAAGCCACCTGACGGTGTATGGCGGAGGGTACTTTGAGTACCTCTATCGGTTCTCCATTCTATTCCAGTCTCGTATTGTTCGTAGAAAGAAAGATTGTCGGTATGCCTCTGTGTGGGCTCTAATCTCCCTAATTTTATTCTCGTGGTCTCTTCGCGAGATATGTAATCCGAAAACAAAGGAAGTAGGCTACAGTACACTTGTTCGCCGACTGCTTGAATACTGATCACCAGTGTGGGATCCGTACGAGATAGGGTTGTTAGAAGAGATAGAGAAGCACGCTTCGTTACATGATCGTTTAATGATCGCAAAAGCGTTACGGAGATGATAGATAAACTCCAGTGGATGACTCAGCAGGAGAGACGCTCAGTTGCACGGTACGGGCTTTTGTTGAAGTTTCGAGAACATACCTTCACCGAGGAGTCAAGCAGTATATTGCTCCCTCCTACGTACAATTTTCCATTGTTACAACCTCTCGATATACTACAACATCATCCGCAAAAAGCCTCAGTGAACTTCTGATATTATCCACAAGGTCATTTATGTATATCGTGAATAGCAACGGTCCTACGATACTCCCCTGCGGCATACATGAAATCACTCTTACTTCGGAAGACTTCTCTCCATTTAGAATGACAGGCTGCGTTCTGTTGTCTGGGAACTCTTCAATCCAAACACACAATTGGTCTAATAGTCCATATGCTGTTAGTTAGTTCATTGAACGACTGTGGCGAACTGTATAGAACGCCTTGCGGAAGTCAAGAAACACGGCATCTACCTGGAAACCCGTGTCTATGGCCCTCTGAGTCTCGTGGACGAATAGCGCGAGCTGGGTTTCACACGATCGTCTTTTTCGAAACCCATGCTGATTCCTACAGAGTAGATTTCTAGTCTCCAGAAAAGTCGTTATACTCGAACATAATACGTGTTCCAATGTTGAAATGAAAACCACAGTAAAAATAAAAAATTCTTCTCTACATAGTTGCCGCTCCGACTTCGAGATTTTTTGTGACATTGCACCAAATTTCAGTTGCCTCGCCAGTTACCTATGCTGGTCTTCAGCTCGTTGCTGGACGAAAATGCTGTCCACATGGCTAGCAGTCCACTTGATCGAAGAGATGGGAATTAGAAGGAAGCAAGTCCATGCTGCTTAGTAGGTGATCAAATACTTCTCATCAAAACCGCTGCTGGAGCATCTTCATTGTACCTGCACCATGTGGGCATTATCTGTCGTGATGAAGAAAATGCATGACAGTTATGTTTTGCGGGCTGCATCAATCTAGGTGAAACCCCTCAACTGACAATTCACGCCAGGTGGCAAACGCTATTTTTACAGGCATCTTTACGTAATCACTGTGCGATCGGAACTGAAAAGTGCAAAATGACGCCATAAACGGGCATGCTGGAGACACTGCGGAACACATCCGGTCTTAATTTTTGCGATTCAACAGAGGTGGAAAACATAAAGTAGCTCTAGGAGAACTATCACATTGTAAATTTTGTGCAGAAGGCAAACCTAAGACTGTGATTTGTTGGAGTAAAACTTCGGAGATGCAACAAATCTTGTAAATAAACTCTCTATGCTACCCATGTCCGTTCACATTTTGTTGCGCCGTTGGGATAGAAAGTATGGGGGACGGCGACAGAGGTCAAAGATGGACAGCTCGTTTCGTTTTATCACGAAATCGGGGAGAGAGAGTATCACGGATATGATGAGAGATTTGGAGAGGAAATAATTAAACAAAGGCGTTGTTCGCTGCAGCGAGACCTCTTCACGAAATTTCAATCAACACTTTCCTCCCACCTCCGTAAGGAGAAATGACCATTGTGATAAAGTAACAGAAATCAGAGATCGTACGGATGGACTCAGGCATTCATTTTTCACACGTGATAACCGAGAGTGAAAAGTTCCAAAATTAATCTGACAGTTGTTCTACGATTCATCTACCAAACACCATCCCAAGTGAGCTTCACTGGTCTCATATAGATGCAGGTGTAAACGTAAACTACAAAGTAGATATCAAAATATACTACGATTAACAGATGTCATTGAAAACACATTGTGTAGTCTGGAAGTAAAACGTAGAAGAAATTAGGAAACGGAAGTAAATTCATGGAGAAGAAAGCTGAGATTGGCCGACGACACTGTAATCCTGTCAGAGAGTTCGAGGTATTAGGAAGAGCCGTTCAGCGAAATGGATAGTGTCCTGAAAAGAGATTATGAAATAAAAATCAACGAGGATGAAACACTGGTAATGGAATGTAGTCACAGTACAGTAAATTTACATGGTAAATTTCATTTCTTTGGGAAACTAAATAAATGACCATCACCGAAGTACAGATTGGCAATAGATCAAGGGACACTTATGCGTTTTTGTTTCTTTCGAACTTCATATGTTAAAAACTTTGGTGCGGAAATGGGATCCGAAATCGAGTCTCTCTTCTAAGGGGACTTGGCCCTCTCGAGACGATATGCTTTCATATTTTCGTTGTTTCCTGCAAGACTTGTAATTTGTCAAGGTACGCAGAAAACGTGCATCTATGGTCGATTCCTATTCCGACACAAAAAGGTTTATCATGTTTTATGGATCTCTAGCGTGTATACAAATAACTACTTGCGAAAAAATTACTTTTACAGTTATCGTCGCTTCATCAGTAACAACAGAGGAATATTTTGTTACATAATTTCAAGTTCAAAACTACGACTCCTAGCTACTGGTCAACAACGGCGATATATTCCCTGTTCGAATCAGAATAAATACTCGTGATTCTACTAATAACTCAGACATGCAAACATTACGCTACTGGTGAAAAAAGACTATTAGAGGTCACAAAACAACGGCGCAGGTGCTGGGTTCGTGTCCCTTGAAGGAAAAAAATATTGCTGTCTCGTCATATGAAGTTTCAACATCTCACTACAGGTGAAAGACTTCACGTCTATCATCTAATTGTGCTTAGTTACCAAACAAAGTAGGTGCTGGATTCGAAGCCCCACCTGTCACTAAACGTCACGTCATTTCAAGGTAAAACATTCACATACTTTTCTACTTGTGGATGGAACCATATTTCACATGTTTCATGGTTTGTTAACATTGACAATAGTCGATGGATAAAATCCCTGTCCATTACAAATATTTTCGCCGCGTAATTTCAAACTTCAGAACCTTTTTTCACTATTGCAGTATCTTTGTGACACTTTCTGCAACAGGCATTGGGATACTAAATGCTGATGATACATGAAAATTCCTGCCGGACCGGTACTCGAGCTCTCAAACAGGGTATTCGGGTTCGAGTCCCGTTATGGCAAAATTATTATGTTTCACCGTAATATCTTCATGCCTAAAGCAGCTAATTTCAAAAAGATTCAGCAATTGAGAATAAATTTCAAAAATGTAGTACAGCTGCAAGGTTGAAAATAATGTCTGTGTCTCCAGAGAGGGTTAAAAATCAAAGCTCAGAACTGCTAACTTCTAACTAGCTATACTGCCGACATACAGACAGACAACATTTTAATAGGTCCATCACGATTTATTACTTTTTTTTTAATATCGGCTTAGCAAATTTATCAAAATATATACTGTAATTATTTTAACGGTGTTTCACAACATTTTTCTTTTACTTCAAATTTTTTTTTAGTAGAAGTGTTTGAAATTCTTTCAGAGAAGCTACGGTTAACAAATGGGACGTATAATCCCTCCCTAGTAAGAAAAATAATTTCTACTATTTTGGAACTTGGAGCCCCTGTGCCTTGAAAGAGCGGCGAAGGTTGGTAGAAAACTCAGTCATTTCAGTTCCTGAGTTCGCAGTGCCGTGCGCTAAAGTGTGTAAGAAGGGAGGAGAATATTGATACGGATAAAATGTGTAGGTTTTCTCCTCTAATTTACAACCTGCCGGTTTCGCTTTATACTTTTTAATACCTACAGTAATTGGGGTAATAACTGCACGTAATGTTGCATGCCATGAAGAAGAATAAGCAAATAGTACACGGCTAGACATTAGGGCTATTACGCATCATATTGAGGACTTTCTGATTGGGTATAAAAGACACCATCGTTGAAAACCACACGAAATATAGGCTCCTCCCATATGCTTAAATTTGTCACAGGATGAAGGCTAATATTTCTCTACATTTTGTGCGATATAAAGGAAGACATAAATACAGTCTATTTTAGTGGCTACTGACTACCATGTCATTCAAATTTTTTGTGTAATTTTGTGTGCGTTAACACAGTACATTGAAGTAGCAGGCATGGAAACTAAGTAAAATGCGATGTACATCTCCAGTGTACACCTAGGAGAAAGTAATAATTCTAAAAAAGACAGTACGTTGGATTTTAGTTTTACTAACGACTCCTAACACGGTTAAAATAACAGTGCTGCTTCACAGTTACGAGTGAATTATTAAAGTGGCTACCTTTTATTGTTCTGTTTGGATTGACTTAAATATTAGGGATCTTTAGCCACGATTTCTGCTAACCTTTTTGCCTGGACTGAAGGCATTAGGAAAAATTAATTCCACTACAATCGCGATCTACTTTGAATGCTGGTGGAGTACTTTTCATCTTTAAAGATCAGTTATAAAACAGTAATATAGCTATAGTTTTCCATCTTTGCAAGTAAAGGAAAAATGTTGCTTTTCTCTGAAAGTTCATTGAGATAGACATTTTTAAGGCTTACAAAACTTGCCTTCGCTATTAAATGAAGTGGTTCTGCTTTCTCAAGTTTACTGTCAAAAAATATCGAGTGGGTTCTGACGGATTCATTTTTCCGATCCAAACTTAGCATGAAATTTAGCAAAATAAAAAACTTTTACGTGACTTCTCTAATGTAAGTAATAGTTTCCGTCTTATCCGGTGCTTATTGCACTACCAAAAATTGTTATGATATTAAAGGAGTCTAAGCAGATGAGAAGTAATACAGTTAATTAATGGCCGTAAATCAGGAGATCACTTTGCCCCCGAATATCGATTTGGTTAATGTGAAACGTCCCCTTAGAAAAATTTGTGAATTACTGTACTGGTAAATCCCTTACGTTATTTGATTTTCAAACAGCTGAGCAGAACTGAACGTACTCAGACATTTCGCTCTTTACCTATTCTGATCAAAACTAAACTGACACACAATATTTTTAGCGCAACGCAATCTGACTTTCAGTAATCCCTACAAAAGAATGGCCCTGACTAACATTAACCTATACCTTTCATGAATCACTTACCTCACAAAAATCTTCGTTACTCGAACTACTGCAATACAGCGAGCGCCACTACTGCCAGCTAAATAAAAGATAATGTGGTATAGCAAAGACAGATTACTTCTTTTCATAGCAAAAATGGTTTCATTACTACCATCCTGTTAAGAGACCGTTTGAACAGTTAATTTAAGGCATTTAGTTATTTAAAATAATTGCACATTACTATAGGCAAAAATAGTTCTGAATAGTTTCCCACATCACGTTTCGAGAACATTAAGCAGCCGTTGCAAACTGATGCTGTTGGGAACATCGATAATTCACCTTCTTTTACGCCTACTCAGCTATGAGAAACTCACGCCGAAGCTATGCATTGCACAATACTAACACCTCTTCCTCTTTCTGAGCTGAACATCTGACACATTACAGAGGGATGCTGACACAGTTTTTCAGGATAGCAAATGGGAAGTTGTGGTACAGAAAATGGCCCAGAGATCACCAGTGTGTGTGTTTGTGAGTGTGTGTGTGTGTTTGTGAGAGAGAGAGAGAGAGAGTGTGTGTGTGTGTGTAGTGAGTGAAGTGTTATGGAACAATGTGAGTACAGTAAGTGCATTGACTGATAGTGAGATATGAGTGAACAGTGTGGCATTACATTATTTATATGTTATTTATAAAAAACAAAGTATTGTATACCAGGCGTAAATCTAATGATTATCTCTAACTAGAAGTCTTTAAATGTATGTGTATACGAATTTGCTTATTTTAAATTGGTGTAAACTTGTAAGTACTTTGACATGTCCTACATGCCTGTAAAAAGAGATATACGGATGAATAAAGCTACTGTTACTACTACTAAGTACTACTACTACTGTTTCAAACGAACGTTTTATTTAGTTAACAATGATTGTAGGTACTGAGTTTGAATACAGATTCAGAACAACAAAATTCGCCTTATCATTTAAAGTCTAAACGTTTGTACGACTAGTTGCTCATGAATACCTTAGATGGTAAATGTAACTTTGTGCTAGATAACAAGAGTGATGGATGACTGCAGAACTTATTCACCAACCCAATATTATGTTTCTGAAGAATGATAGAAGCTAAGTGGAAAACAGTGTGGATGGTTGAATGGCATAGGCTTCTAACGACCAACATTTCCTTCACGTGTTATTACTGCAGTACAGATTGAAAACAAAGGAAATGTACAGCCATTATACCCCTAAGGACATGCATCACTGTCACATTTAAGTATTACATTAACCTACCTCATGAAGTATTCTAGTGGTGGTACAGCCGCCATTTGGATCACTGCTCTGTAACTAATCATTCTCAAGTATTGTCGTGACTGAGTTAAGAAGCAATTATGCAATAAAAGATTTTCCCTTACATCGACACCAAGTGGCCACAAGATGTCGGTTGGTACATATAAAAATTAAATTTCATGTAGCTTCCGTGTATATCATCTGTCTGTAACAGTGGTCACTAGTTTAACAATTGACTAACTGACCAAGAAAATAAATTTTTTTTATGTAAATGCAAAATGTTAGAATACAAATAGTAGATGAGGTTCTCCGTAAAAAATTAACGACAAAATACAGATATTATGAATAAAAAAGCATTCAGTATTGTAGCTCAGTTACAGGAGAGTATTATTTTATTTGAAAGTGTATTGCTGTTGAACCAAAGACAATGTTATTCATGACCTTTCTGTGCTGCATACTCAACTGCAGGCGGTCAGTAACGATGAAGGATAGTAGCAATATAAGAACATTAATCTTAACACACCTTCAAATAAAATTAATTTAACAAAAAAATTAGTCGCGTTAGCCTCTACACGATGAAATTATACTTCCCAGAGTTGGCAAAAGATAAGAGGTCTATTTTATCAAGGTGCGGAGATGGAGGCTCCTGCAAAGCGATCACGTGTTCACCAAACCACCTCAAAAGTTCTTCTGTATAACAGAATATCACCTACCAGATGATCACAGTCACCGAGCAAAGTCAATAGAAATCGAGGTCCGGTAACCTGCGGCAGATACGTGCTGCAACCAAACGATGAGCGTGCTGGCTTTGTTGATTTTCCGTCGGCGGTGCTCTGGTGTTCCACAAGGTAAAAAATAAGAGGTTGTAACCTCCCCACACGAAATAAATAAATAAATTTAAATATGAAAAATGAATGTGATTCTAATTTTAGTGTAACCTCACAACAAAACTGGTTCCCATTTAATGTACCCACAAAATTCTTTTCTCATTTAATGTAAGCACGAAACAGAAAAAATCCTAAACCTCGTAATAAAAAATAAATTCAGTAACCTGGTAAAATTTGGACGACAGCAGTGCTGCGTCATGGCCCTGTAAGATCATTCTGAATAAAAAGCAAAAATCCTTACCTCAATAAAAACGTCGAATATATCTGCTCTTACCTAAAATTTTTCCGGCACAGCTTTGTGCAATGCTGGCCAATACATTTGTTATTTATGAAAGGAAGCAAATGATTTTTCTTTTGCAACAATGGGAATGATCATGCATTGAAAAAAATATTAAATTCTTTACAGTGAAATGAATGGTTGTTATTATTAGGACATTTTTAAAAGATATACATGGGAGCTTACATAATATTACTAGGTATGTGCGAGGCTGCTTTTTTTTTAACTTATACAATAATACTCAGGCTCCGGCATCGCTGCACCGCGACCGGCCCAGCCAACATGATACACCAGACCAGACCAGAGCAGACACACACACACACACTGCCAACAACTTACTGCTACAGCTACACAGTTCGTACTCAGTCAACACTGCTCTCTGGTCAGCGATTCTCTTATACCTTGCATATCGCAGGCAGCGCATACCTCTTACAAGGTCTACTTTATCAAGGTGGAGAGATGCAGGCTCCCGCAAAGCGATCACGTGTACACCAAACCACCTCAAAAGTTCTTCTATATAACCGAATATCACCTGCCAAATGATCACAGTCACCGAGCAAAGTCTATAGAAATCGAGGTCTGGTAACCTGAGGCCGATACGTGCTGCAACCAAACGATGAGCGTGCTGGCTTTGTTATCTCTGATTTTCCGTCAGCGGTGCTCTGGTGTTGCACAAGGTACGTTCGGGGGTCGTGTCGGCTGTAGACACTGCTGCTAAGCGCTAGTGCCACAATCGACACAGAGACACGGAGAGTAGATAGATTTGCATCTCCTTTTCTTCGTCTGGGAAAAAACCACAACAATGAATTCCTAAATTCACATCCATTTGAGCGTATGATGTTTTTAAAACCTGAATCGTCTACGGTTATATAATGAAGCGCCAGAGAAACTGATGTAGGCATGCGTATTCAAGCAGAATAGGGCACTGCGGTCGGCAACGCCTCTATAAGACAACAAGTGTCTGGCGCAGTTGTTTAATCGATTACTGCTGCTACAATCGCAGGTTATAAAGAATGAAGTGAGTTTGAACATGGTATTATTGTCGGCGCACGAGCAATGGGTCACAGCATCTTCGAGATAGCTGATAGAAGTGGGGATTTTCCCGTACGACCACTTCATGAGTGTACCGTGAATATCAGGAATCCGGTAAAACATCGAATCTCCGACATCACTGCGGCCGGAAAAAGATCATGGAGGAACGCGACCAATGACGATTGAAGAGAATTGTTCAACGTGACAGAAGTGCAACCCTTGCGCATATTGCCTCAGATTTCAGTGCTGGACCATCAAAAAGTGTCAGCGTGCGAAACATTCAACGAAACTTCATCGATAGGGGCCTTCGTAGCCGAAGGCCCACTCGTGTATCCTTGATGACTGCGCGAAACAAAGCTTTACCCCTCGCCTGGGCCCGTCAACACCGATCATTGCACTGTTGATGAATTGAAGCAAGGTGGACGAGTCTTGTTTCGAATTGTATCGAGCGAATGGGCGTGTACGCGTATGGAGGTAAGCTCATAAATCCATTGACCCTGCATGTCAGCAGGGGACTGTTCAAGCTGGTGGAGGCTATGTAATGGTGTGGGGCGTGTGCAGTTGCAGTGGTATGAGGCCCCTGTCTAATCATCTGCATCCATTCGTGTCCACTGTGCATTCCGAAGGACTTGGGCAATTCCTGCAGGACACTGCGACACCCAACACGTCAAAAATTGTTATAGAGTGGTTCAGGAACATTCTTCTGAGTTTAAACACTTCAGATGACCACCAAACTCCACAAACACGAACATTATTCAGCATATCTTCAATGTCTTCTAACGTACTGTTCAGAAGAGATCTCCACTCCCCGCCTCCGCACTCTCACAGTTTTAGAGACAACCCTGCAGGATTCATGGTATCAATTCCATCTAGCACTACTTCAGACATTAGTCGAGTCCATACCACGTGGTGTTGTGGCACTTCTGCGTGCTCTCCGGACACCTACACGATATTAGGCAGGTGTACCAGTTTCTTTTGGCTCTTCAGTGTATATCACCACAGCAGTATGTGTTTTCTGCAGAGTAACGCATCTCAGTATTATTTGAGTGTGTCTCCAACAACTTTTTTTTTGTGTGTGTGAATTATCGAACGGTACCTCTACCGAACAGTGATTCAAATCTCTTGATTATTACTATAGACTTTCTGGAATCTTTAACTTTACGCTATCCATTAGTATTCAAATGGTTCAAATGGCTCTAAGAACTATGGAACTTAACATTTGAGGTCATCGGTCCCCTAGACTTAGAACTACTTAAACCTAACTAACCTAAGGACATCACAAACATCAATGCCAGATGTAGGATTCGAACTTGCGACCGTAACAGCAGCGCGGTTCCGGACAGAACCGCCTACAGCCGCTCGGCCACAACAGCCGGTTATCCATTAGTAACTAAATAGGTTGGTGACAGCATTTTCTTTGTAATTATCTCTTGGGAATAGAAAACTTTCTGCATAGTAGATATTACTTTCATTATTAACCTATGATTGCAGAGGGGTCTAAGGGGCTGCAATCACGGACTGTGCGGCTGATACCGGCGGAGGTTCGAGTCCTTATGATAATTTAGCTTGAGTATTGTGTAAGCTTAAAAGACTGATGACCTTAACAGTTAAGTCCAATAAAATTTCACACACATATTAACCGGTGAATCTGTCTACTTCCGCCAACTTTCCTCGTGCGAAGCAGGATGTGTAGTTTCCAAACGTCTCCCTGCTGAGGTGAAAGTTTCTAATGTTTCCTCTCACAATCAAGGTTTCAACACTAAAGTCTTTTATTGCAAGCAGTTTTTTCAGTTATTTAACAACTTGTGTTCTTAGGAAGCATACTGGCGTATAACATTTGTAATGAAGACAATGGAAGTGTATGTTTTCACATCCAGCCGAGTTCAAGATAGCGTGATACAAAAGGGGGTTGGACTAGTCAAGGACAGGAATGCGTAGCGAATGGTGATAATAACAAGACACACGAAAATTTTAAGGGGAGTTTTACATATTCTCCATACTTTATAGTCAAACGCTAGCTATTATAAATGAAGCTGTTTGGTGTACCTTTACTCTTATCTTAGGAGGGTAGCATTATGCACTTCATGAATAATCCTTTTTGAAACAAAATAACAAATATAACGAAGACCTTTCAGGGCCAGTCAAAGTAACTACACAACTGGCCATTAAAATTACTACACCACGAAGATGACGTGCTACAGAAACGAAATTTAACTTACAGGAAGAAGATGCTGTAATATGCAAATGATTAAAGCATTCACATAAGATGGTCCCGGTGGCGACACCTATAACGTGCTGACATGAGGAAAGCTTCCAACCGATTTCTCATACACAAACAGCAGTTTACCGGAGTTGCCTGGTGAAACGTTGTTGTGATGCCTCGTGTAAGGAGGGGAAATGCGTACCATCATGTTTCCGACTTTGATAAAGGTCGGTATGACCATGCGGTGCATCTGACATGCGGTCTGCGCGCTGTGGCACTGGCAGCATTCCACATACGCAGAGGTGTGTTGGTGAATGTCACAGTACGGTGAAGTGAGTAAGTGTGCAACGTTTTCAGACGTGCTAATGCTGACTGTGTGTTGAAAATGGCTCAAAGAACACATATTGATGACGTTATGAGGGGTAGAATACTAGGGCAACTGGAGGATGGTCAAAGACAGCAGGTCGTAGCACGGGCCCTCCGTGTGCCACGAAGTGTGATCTCAAGATTACAAGATTATGGCAACGATTCCAGCAGACAGGAAACGTGTTCAGGCGCTACAGCACGGGACGTCCACGGTGTACAACAACACAAAAAGACCGATATCTCACGGTCAGTCCCCGCAGACGGTTACGGAGTACTGCAGGTAGCCTTGCTCGGGACCTTACCGCAGCCACTGGAACAGTTATCTCCAGACACACAGTCTACAGCCAACTGAACAAACATGGTTCATTCGCTCAGAGACCTGCAAGGTGCATTCCACTGACCCCTGGTCACAGAAGAGCACGTAAAGCCCGGTGTCAAGAACACAGTTCATGGTCATTGGAACAGTGGTCCCAGGTTATGTTCACGGACGAGTCCACGTATAGTCTGAACAGTGATTCTCGCCGGGTTGCCAGCTGGCGTGAACCAGGGACCAGATACCAACCCCTTAATGTCCTTGAAAGGGACCAGTATGGAGGTCGTGGTTTGATGGTGTGGGGTGGGATTATGATTGGTGCCCGTACACCCCTGCATGTCTTTGACAGAGGAACTGTAATAGGTCAGGTGTATAAGGACATCATTGTGCACCAGTATGTCCGCCTTTTCTGGAGTGCAGTATGTCCCACCTTCCTCCTGATGGATGAAAACGCACGGCCCCACCGAGCTGCCATCGTGGAGGAGTACCTTGAAAGAGAAGATATCAGGCGAATGGAGTGGGCTGCCTGTTCTCCAGACCTAAACCCCATCGAACACGTCTGGGATGCTCTCAGTCGACGTACTGCTGCACCTCTTCAAACCCCTACGACCCTTCAGAAGCTCGGAAAGGCTCTGGTGAAAGAATGGGAGGCTATACCCCAGCATATGCTTGACCAAATGATCCAGAGTATGCCAACCCGTTGTGCGTCCTGTGTGCGTGTGCATGATGATCATATCCCATATAGATATCGGGGTACACGCGCAGGAAACAGTGGCGTATTGTAGCACATGTGTTTCGTGACAGTTTTCTCAACTTATCACCAATACCGTGGACTTATATCATGTGTGTTCCCTATGTGCCTATGCTATTATCGCCAGTTTCGTGTAGCGCCACGTTGTGTGGTACCACATTCTGCAATTATCTTTAATTTATGAGCATGAGTGTACTTTACGTAGAATAGAATAGAAACTTCACGTTGTTCAGTTCTTCAGCGCATATCTTGTGCAGTATTCAGACTCAAACCTACATCATTTCGTAAAAAATTGTAAAATAAGGTTTGTGATTGTTTTAAGTCATTAAGTGCTGAGAGACTTCGGATTTCTACGGATGGGGAGTCAAAGTTATGCAGGGCGGCGGCCATCTTGCCTGTTTCGCACTATTCTCGACCGAGTTGTAGAGACATGACTTACATCAGTTGGGGTGTTGACAGCAGCCTATGCTGTTGGGACTATGTTCATTCCTGGCGATTGTCTCGTTACTATAGATATACCATTACAGTCTATTGGGATTTAGAAAAACGCGCAGCGGTCAGGCTTATCATTTTATTTTTGGAGTTGTTCAGTGGTCTTCGTATTTATCGCGTGTTATCCCAGATCGGACTTGGAATTATTTGCGCTGAGTCTAGGTTTCAACGCAGATCACGTGTTTATCTGTGCTGTATTTTGTTGTGTCTGTGTTGATTTGACTTTGTAAAAATGTACAGTGTTTTTGCTAACCACTATAATGGGAACTGAAGCTAATTCATTTAATTAAATAGTGGGGATTCAATCACCAGTCTTCATTCGGTATGTGTCATAAAGAACAGTAAATATTCTTTCGAACGTTAACAATTTGAAGATGGGAAAGTTTATTTAGATTTCAGCACCTGCCATCACTTGCATCTGATTAATACCGGGCGGTTATTATTAAAAACTCCATTTTTAACACGTTATAACACGGAAACTATTTACCGTACGATTACCAAACTTGGTAGAAATAATGTACAGAGTATGGTGTGCAAATTTCCCAAGCGTCACAGCGCCACCGTCAGATACCAACTATGGCCACCAGGTGCCATGATCAGTCATCGTGATTCGTAGCCTCACACACCTGGATAGTCGCAGTGCACTTGTTGAAGTGTCAACATGAGCTTCGACGAAAGCAGCAGGGCATTATTGCTGAACCTCTATTATCAAAATAAATGTAATGCTACAGCTGCACTTCGAGAATATCGCAGGCTGAAAGGATTACGGAGGGTTTCTCTTTCTACACTTGCTGTGCAGAGCATGATGAAGTCGTTCGAATCAACTGAGAACTGGACGTCGCTCTGGGAAGATGCCGACGCCCATTGGCAGCACAGGAGGTTGATGAAATCACTGTTGCTGTGGCAGAACACCCCGCGCACAATTCCAGATCGTAAGGCAGCGCGCGTGGTGTGTCACGACAGTTGAACATCCCGTAGTCCACTGTATGCAAAGTGCTTCGAACCATTCTGAAATGATATCCATACACGACCCGTATCTTACAGCAGCTTGCGCCACCGTACGCACAACGACGTGTTGTCTTCGCTATCCACCTTACCGTAAGGATTGACCAAGACTGGCCCTGGATGATCCTATGGACAGACGAAGGTCATTATTCTCTGACGGGTGAAGTAAACAATCAGAATTACTCAGTGTTGCAATCTTCGACTCCAGTTACTGTGCATTAAGTTCCTCTGTGTGGTTAATCTGTCGCCGTATTCTGTAGTTACACGGCTACGTTCATCATTGGTCTATTCTGTTTTGAACAGGTTGGTGATCAAGGACAAAAGACGTGCAGTGTGACTGTCCTGCGTTACTGCGATCTGCTTCGCCAGCATGTCATAACCTCCCTACAGGATAGAGACGCACTGAATTCAACAGTCTTCGCGCAAGACGGAGCCCCCCGCACATCGCTCGTGAAGTTCACCTGCTTCTCCGAAACACATTTGGAAACGATTCAATTATCAGCCTATCGTTTCCAAATGCTTTCCCGGCACGATCTTCTTTTCTCTCTCCCTCTGTTTTCGGACTGTGGGGCCAGCTGAAGGACAGGGTTTACACGGGGAACAATGTGCTGATCTGAAGCGCAGCATATCAAGAGAGGTAGCCAGCAAACCTACGGAGATTCTTCGTTCTTTTGTGCAGAATGCATTCCTGTGCTTCCAGACTCTTCTGGACACTGATGGGCGCCATATTGAGCCCCTTTTGTAGCAGTAATGATATCGGTATGCAAAGGTGTGCTGCACCGTAGCAGCATCCCAAAAGTGTTTCAATTGAATTGATTCTGCTTTATTTCTTTCCCCATGTCCCACATTAGTGCTACCAAGTATGGTAGTCGTGCGGTAATTAGCTTCCATGTTATAACGTGTTAAATAGGAAAAGTTTAATTATAACCACTCGCTACATTACGAACAATTTCCTTATCTCTATAAATTAAAGTGAAATCATTCTAAGACTATTAGCATGCCCTAGCCAACGAGATCACACCTGTGTCACAGTTGTGAAGGGCTCTACGTCGCAACATGTGGACTTACCGCAACAGACTTTCACCTGATAGTGTCTCTCTCTCTCCTTTGGTTTTCGATGTTCCTTCCTCCACCGAAAACCATCCACTGTGCAGGGAGGCAGGGGATTGTCAATGTACAAAATATAACGCGGCCTTCAATATGTGTACCCGTAACAGAACACCGTATTATGTCTGTTTCGTCCATCCTATATAACTACAAGAAGTATAACTTCTAGGAGTACCAGTTCCTGCATTTATCAGTTGCTGTAGCGCCCCGAGTTTCTCTCCTCTTTTCTCCTTCATATCCTCGACACAACTGGTAGGCCTGAACCTCCTCCTCCCATTGGTTAGCGTCAACAAACCGGCGATTAAGAGACTTTCTATCCTGCAGAAATCCCGATCTGTTCAACTCCCATGTGCTGACTCAGGGATCGAGACGTGGCTGCACGATCCGTTACAGCCATGTGGATAAGATGCCTGTCATCTCGACTGCTAGTGGTACGAGCCGTTTTGATCCAGCACGGCGTTCCGTATTACCCTCCTGAACCCACCGATTCCATATTCTGCTAACAGCCATTGGATCTCGACCAACGCGAGCAGCAATGTCGCGATACGATAAACAGCAATCGCGATAGGCTACAATCCGATCTTTATGAAAGTCGAAAACGTGGTGTTACGCATTTCTCCTCCTTACACGAGGCATCACAATAACGTTTCAGCAGGCAAAGTCGGTCAACTGCTGTTTGTGTATGAGAAATTGGTTGGAAACTTTCCTCATGTCAGCACGTTCTAGGAGTCGGCACCAGTGTCAACCGTGTGTGAATGCTCTGAAAAGCTAATAATTTGCATATCACAGCATCTTCTTCCTGTCGGTCAGATTTCGCGTCTGTAGCACGTCATCTTCGTGGTGTAGCAATTTTAATGGCCAGTAGTGTAATACCGATTTTTCTCTCCAAGTCAGAAAACTCTTGTTCTGATGCCTGTCCTTTCTTTCTCACTAAAATTTCCAACATACTCCTTTCCCAAGCATACTCTCACATACAACCCAAATCATTAGTCTCTTTTATCAAATCCACACCTACTGATTACACAGTATTGTAAGGAGTTAGTACCCAACAGATGTTTACAATGAGTTCGGAAACTCTCGTTACAAACTATTAGGACTTGTAGAGGGTAGGAACATGTTTGCTAGGTAGGTACGTAACAGTGTAGTCAAGGTGACGGGTTGTTAAATCGGATAGGGTGATGTCATTTTTACGTCTATGCTACCTCTGTAACGTGGTTCGGCCCTCATTCACGTGTCTGTGAATGTTGGAGCAACATGTATGGTGCACTTTTACAGAATACACTGAAGTGCTTAAACTCACGATAATGGAAGGGTTGCTCGTCGCTTTTATCAAGATAGCTCTCCACAACGTCCGACTCAATCGCATAAGCTTTTGCCATAATTATGAAACGGCTTCTAGAAACATATCTTCACCGTCACTCGGCGTGATTGCGCTGCTCCAACGAGACGCCGTAAACGGGCTGTTTCTTTGGCTGTTAATGACAGCAACTGAAAAAGTGATGTTCTGGGTCACGCCTTATCAGTTGCTTGTAAAAGCGACCAAATTACCAACGGATTTTCAAATGGCTGTTGCACGGAGAAGGTGCGTTTTTGGACATGGCTTCCAGTTCACTGCAGTTCACTGCAGAAGCCTTAGAAGTTTGTAACTCTATATATTTCAAAACTGTCTTACTACTATCATGAGCTGCAGGTAAAATACTTTACTCTTACAAACAATTTCAGTCATCTGACCATCATTAGGCTCCCAAAAAGTATTCATAGCATCATTTTCGTCTACTGATTACTTCAACCATAAAATTGACAAACCCAACTTATCACTCATCCCCACTCTCCTATGGCAACAAACTTCCCATCACAAGCATCGTCAGTCGACCTGGGTGGCCGAACGGTTCTAAGCGCTACAGTCTAGAACTGCGTGACCGCTACTGTCGCAGGTTGGAATCCTGCCTCGGGCGTGGGTGTGTGTGATGTCCTTAGGTTAGTTAGGTTTATGTAGTTCTACGTTCTATGGGACTGCTGACCTCAGATGCTAAGTCCCATAGTTCTCAGAGCCATTTGAACCAGTTGAATAAGCATCGTCATCAACGCCAAAATATTAATAGAAGACATTTTTAGTTAGTTTTCCTAATTCTCTTTTCTGCAAGTTCAGATATTTATCCTCCTAACGCCAATAACATCAGCTATTTATTAACGCAGTCCCTTAGAATTTGTGTCATCTAATATTTAAATGATACGAAGAAGGTTGTTTGTTCTTTTTTATTTATTTATTTATTTATTTATTTATTGTTCCGTGGGACCAAATTAAGGAGAAGTCTCCATGGTCATGGAACGAGTCAATACATGAAATTATAACACGATATTAGAAACAGATAAAATGAAATATATAAAAACATATTCAGGTGACAAGTCGTAAGTTTAAATCAAGAAAATCAACAATGTAACACTGGAATTTGCTTAATTTTTTAGCTCTTCCAGGAGCTCCTCGACAGAATAGAAGGAGTGAGCCATGAGGAAACTCTTCAGTTTAGACTTAGAAGAGTTTGGGCTACTGCTAAGATTTTTGAGTTCTTGTGGTAGCTTATTGAAAACGGATGCAGCAGAATACTGCACTCCTTTCTGCACAAGAGTCAAGGAAGTGCATTCCACATGCAGATTTGTTTACTGCCTAGTATTAACTGAGTGAAAGCTGCTAACTCTTGGGAATAGGCTAATATTGCTAACAACAAACGACATTAAAGAAAATATGTACTGTGAGGGCAATGTCAGAATTCCCAGACTATTGAATAGGGGTCGACAAGAGGTTCTCGAACTTAAACCACATATAGCTCGAACAGCCCGTTCTTTGAGCCAAAAATACCCTCTTTGAATCAGAAGAATTACCCCAAAAAATAATACCATACGACATAAGCGTATGAAAATATGCGAAGTAGACTACTTCTCGTGTTTAAGTGTCACTTATTTCAGATACTGTTCTAATGGTAAATATAGCAGCATTTAGTTTCTGAACAAGATCCAGGACATGGGCTTTCCACAACAGCTTACTATCTATCCGAACGCCTAGGAACTTGAACTGTTCTGTCTCGCTTATAATATGCCCATTCTGTCTGATCAAAATATCGGTTCTTGTTGAATTGTGAGTTACAAAGTATAAAAACTGAGTCTTACTGTGATTTAGCATCAAATTATTTTCCATAAGCCACAAACTTATTTCATGAACTACATTATTTGTTACTGTTTCAATAGTACACACAAGATCCTTCACTATCAAGCTGGTGTCATCAACAAACAGAAATTTTTTGAATCACCTGTAATACTAGAAGGCATATCATTTACATAAATAAGAAACAGCAGTGGCCCCAGCACCGACCCTTGGGGAAAGCCCCACTTAACAGTGCGCCATTGGGACTGAACATCACTACCACTCTCAATATTGCGGAGAATTACCTTCTGCTTTCTGTTCTTAAAGTAAGAGGCGAACAAATTGTAAGCTACTCCCCTTACTCTATAATGGTCCAACTTCTGCAGTAATATTTTGTGGTCAACACAGTCAAAAGCCTTCGTTAAATCAAAGAAAACACCTATCGTTCGCATCCTTTTATTTAATCCGTCCAAAACCTCACAGAGAAAAGATAATATAGCATTTTCAGTTGTTAAACCATTTCTAAAACCAAACTGAACATTTGACAGCAAATTATGTGAATTTAAATGCTCCAGTAACCTTGTATATACAACCTTCTCGATAACTTTAGCAAACACCGATGGCATAGAAATAGGTCGAAAATGGTCAACATTATCAATGTCTCCCTTTTTATAAAGTGGCTTCACTACCGAGTACTTTAATCGGTCAGGAAACCGACCACTCCTAAAGGAAAAGTTACAGATATGGCTAAGTACTGGGCTAACATACATAGAACAATACTTCAGTATTCTGCTAGATACCCCGTCATATCCATGAGAGTTCTTGGTCTTTAGTGATTTAATTATTAACTCAATCTCCCTGTTGTCAGTATCATGGAGGAGCATTTCAGGTAACAGTCTCGGAACACTTTTTTCTAAGAGCGCTATATGATTCCCTGTTGGGACTAGGTTTCTATTTAGTTCACCTGCTATATTCAGAAAGTGATTATTAAATAGTGTACATATATGCGACTTATCAGTAACACAGACATTCCCACTACGCACTGATTCTATATCCTCGACCTGTCTCTGCAGACCAGCCAATTCCTTTACGACTGACCATATGGCTTTAATTTTATCCTGAGACTTAGCTATTCTATCTGCATACCACATACTATTTGCCTTCCTAATAACATTTATAAGCACCTTACAATACTGTTTGTAATGAGCTGCTGCATTTAGATTTTGAATGTTTCTAACGTTTTGATATAATTGCCACTTTGTTCTACAAGATATTTTTATCCCTCTAGTCAGCCACCCAGGCTGCCTGTTTGTGCTAGTACCCTGTTTTGAACGTTCTACCGGAAAGCAACTTTCAAAGAGCATGAGAAAATTCTTGAGAAAATCATTATATTTATCGTCTACTGTATCAGCGCTATAAGAATCTATCCACTCTTGTTCCTTGATAAGGTTTAAAAAGGTCTCAGCTTTCCTAAACAGCTGATGACTATATTTAACACGTGTTGTCTATGGTTGTTCTACTGTTCCCTTGCACTCTCGTTGGAAAGAATACGGTTTGCATAAGATTATATGAATTAAAAAGGTCTACCAGCATCCTCTTCCTTGCACAATAACTTATACAATTAATATTGAAGTCACCACATATAACTAACTTTTTGTATTTCCTATAAAGTGAACCAAGAACCTCCTCTAGCTTTAGCAAAGATGTTGTGAAATCGGAGTCTGGGGATCTGTAAATAACAACAGTTAGAAGTTTAGCTCCGTTAAATTTAATCATACCTGCACATCATTCAAACACCTTTTCAGTGCAATACTTTGAAACATCAATTGACTCAAATGGGATGCCGTTTTTCACATACATGGCTACTCCCCCACACCGCAAAGAGCTCCTCGAAAAGCTGCCAGCCAACCTGTATCCTGGTAAAGGAAGCCTCTGAATTGTCCCCTTATTTAAGAAGTGTTCAGATATACCAATAATTTCAGAGTCAACATCTATAAGCAGTTCACTAACTTTATCTCTAATACCTTGTATATTTTGATGAAATATACTAATTCCCTCATTACTCGGATACCTAAGCTTTGTCAAAAGTGGTTCCTTTGTTAGAGACTCTTCCCTTAAGCAGGAATACCTATCAGCTGACTTCAGTCTAAAAAAGGTGCAGCTCTAACACTCACTACTGCAGGAATTTTCCCATGAGTGATCCCACCAACCCCACCTATGCTGTCACCTATAAGCTTTGCCAACCTCCCCTTCCCATACCTGTTGAGGTGCAGGCCATGTCTAGTGAAACCCGTTCTGCTGATAGACTGCACCGACACCACTGAAATGTGACCCATGCTTTCTGTCATCAGCGCACCCCCAAGTCTCATGTTATTACGCCTGACGGCCGTATTAAGATGAGGTCGATCGTGACGCTGAAACAGTTCCACGAAATGCACATTCGTGTTGCCAGTCTGAGTGGCTGTCTTTTCTAGGTCACCATCTATGTTATACTCCCCATCCCTATCAATACTATTACTAGCCCCACCCACAATCACTACCTGATCCTCTTTAGTAAAATCCCTACATAACCCCCCTATGTTAACAGTCACCTGAGCCAATCCTGCATTAGGCTTCACAATGCTGGTGACCTGGTACTCACTCCCCAGCACTTCCTGCAACTGCTGGCCTACACCTCTGCCATAAGAACTACCTAACAGCAGAACCTTCTTCTTCCTCTTCGACTTTGCAACTGTTCTAGCACTGAGGTCTGCTGCATACTTCCTACATCTACAGCTACTAGAGATTCCTCTCCGCTAGACTCTGACAGTTGGTCATATCTATTGTAAACACCAATAGTAAAACTATCTGAAAATCTTCTTCTCCTAGCAGATCTCTTGTTAACAGCCAGCTCCCATTCCCCAACCCCCTTCTCCCTCCTCATCCTATCTAGCTCCTCCTGTGCGTTTTTCAACTGCACCTGAAGGGCATAGATCTTACGCTCCTGCTCCTCTATCAACTTACTCTTGCTACATAACCTGCAGTTCCAGGAGAGGATCTTACCAGAATGCCCACTGGCTTCCCCACTGCATTTTGAGAACAAAGCTTAATGTAAGTCATTAATTAATGATTTAAACCAGTTTCTTATACTTTATACTCTTTGGCTCTATAACATACTATCATTGACAGCCACCTTCTCTCTTCCATATACAGCAAGAGAGGTGAAGTAACTATTTCTAAAACACCCAGCCGACTTCGGCATAATTTCTCCCAAGTACATTTTCCAGTCACAGTAAGGTGACTACCGTCTACGTTGGACGTCATTTTGCAACAACCTCTCAGAGAAGGCAGGTGACAACACAGGCGTTGGAGGACGTATAAAGCATATCGGGATGGACTCGAGTAAACAGTGCAGTCGTTGTCCAAATGCTGAAACGGATCAATTTATGTGATACCCGAAAGGGCTTAATCATTCGCCTTTGGGCCAAGAGCGGGTAGCGCTTCCTACATGGCTACGTATGTAAACTGTTCGCGTGCCGATGTGTTTAAAGTACACCGTGCATGGCAAAGTGACCCTACCAGAAACCGACGCCAAGGCAGCTGTGGTTCACGATGCAACTGGGCCCCCAGATAAAGCAAAGGGACAACAACGGTGTCTCCATAACGACCGCACGGCGAAAGTTGCTCCGTTTTAGCCTCCGCATCAGGTGCCTATTTCATGCAACCCACCAGCACAGCAAGTGAGTTTATGGCAATGTCACCAGTAGCAGGAAATGGTATAACTGGAGTAGGATTCATTGTGGATAGGAAGATAGGCACAGAGTCTGTTACTGTCAACAGTTCAGTGATAGGATGGTTTTCATCAGAACAGAGAGCAAACAAACACCGACAACGGTATTAAGAGTATACATGCCGAAATCGCAAGCAGAAGAAGAAGAGACAGAATATATGTGAATATATTGAACGCTAACTCAGTACGTAACGGGAGATTGAAATGTAATAGGTCACAGGGGACTGGAAAGCGGTTTTACGAGAACGTGCTGAAGGAATCATTACAGGAGAATATGGGCTCAGTACAAGGAATGAGAGAGGAGAAAGACTAACTCAATTCTGCAATAAATTTCCAACTCACCAGAGTAGGAGATATACTTGGAAAATTCTGGGACATAGAAGAAGATTTCAGTTACATTACATCATGGTCAGGTAGAAATCAGCTACTGGATTCTAAAATCAGGAAGAATCGATGTGCAAAGAAGTTGGATACGGAAGTACTAAAAAATGAAATACGCTTGAAGATTGCTAAGGCTATAATGACTGCGCTAATGAGTAGCTCAGTTCGCAGTTCACTTGAAGACGACATTTCTAAAAAGGACAATCTCAGAAGTTGGAAACAAAAACTTAGATACAAAGAAGGTTACTACGGAGAAACATCCGATAAGAAGAGAAATACAAAATTGTTAAGGCTTTCGTGGCCACTTGTTGACAAACTGCCTATTGGCTTCTGTCTCGGGTTCTTCGGCCGACGTTCATCTAATGATTTTTCTGGCGTTTCGCCAGCACGAGTGGCTGGCATTGTCAAAGCTTCACCCTCCATTGCCGGTGGTGAACTGGAGGCGAGCTCGCGGCCGCAGACAATATGTACCTGGCGCGCCAAAGTCCGAGGGCTTCTCCGCGGTCATTTCCGGTGCGGTTCTCCTCTTGCTACCTGCGAAGGTCGTTCGCTGCAGTACGGGAAGCCAGGATCCGTTTACCTTAAGGCTTTCCTCTTTCTTGTTGAAACTGTTCGCGTGTTTTTGGATTTCTACAGCTTCTCTGAACAAGCGCGTGTGATAGTGCTTCTCTACAGCCAGAACTTCCGTGCCGGCGAAGCACTGTAGAGAAGCACTATCACACGCGCTTGTTCAGAGAAGCTGTAGAAATCCAAAAACACGCGAACAGTTTCAACAAGAAAGAGGAAAGCCTTAAGGTAAACGGATCCTGGCTTCCCGTACTGCAGCGAACGACCGTCGCAGGTAGCAAGAGGAGAACCGCACCGGAAATGACCGCGGAGAAGCCCTCGGACGTTGGCACGCCAGGTACATATTGTCTGCGGCCGCGAGCTCGCCTCCAGTTCACCACCGGCAATGGAGGGTGAAGCTTTGACAATGCCAGCCACTCGTGCTGGCGAAACGTCAGAAAAATCATTAGATGAACGTCGGCCGAAGAACCCGAGACAGAAGCCAATAGGCAGTTTGTCAAGAAGAGAAATGTTTAAGTTGATCGATGGAAATAGAGTCCGCAGCTCGTGGTTGTGCGGTAGCGTTCTCGCTTCCGACGCCCGGGTTCCCGGGTTCGTTTCCCGACGGGGTCAGGGATTTTCTCTGCCTCGTGATGACTGGGTGTTGTGTGCTGTCCTTAGGTTAGTTAGAATTAAGTAGTTCTAAGTTCTAGGGGACTAATGACCATAGATGTTAAGTCCAATAGTGCTCAGAGCCATTTGAACCATTTTTGATGAAAGTAGAAAGTACGAGAATGGCCGGGGTTTCAAAAATACAGAAATACAAGTCACTTAGGAATGAAATAAATCGGAAGTGCATGGAAGCTAAGACTAAATGGAAGCTAAGTCAAAATGGTTGAATAGAAAATATAAGAAATGCAACAACAAATGACTGTCGGAAGGACTGACTCAGCATACGGGAAAGTGGAAACAACCGTCGGTGAAATTAAATGCAGTGGTGGTAATTTCAAGAGTGCAATGGGGATTCCAAGGATAAATGCAAACGAGAGAGCGAAGAGATGGCGAATACATGGGAAGAATAAGCTGAAAGCTTCTATCAAGGTGAAGACTTGTCTGCATAAAGTGATAGAAGAAACAGGACTAGATATAGAAAAAATAGGTTATCCAGTATTAGAATCAGTATCTGAAAGAGCTTTTGAAGATCTAAATTCAAATAAGGCACAATTTCTAGATAACATTCCATCAGAATTTCTAAGATCTTTAGGGAAGTGCAACAAAACGCTGATTGACTTTGGTGTGTAGACTAGCCGGCCGCAGTGGCCGTACGGTTCTAGGCGCTGCAGTCCGGAACCGCGCGGGACTGCTACGGTCGCAGGTTAGAATCCGGCCTCGGGCATGGATGTGTGTGATGTCCTTAGGTTAGTTAGGTTTAAGTAGTTCTAGGGACTGATAACCTAAGATGTTACGTCACATAGCGCTCAGAGCCATTTGAAACTTTTTTTTTTTTTTTTTTTTTTTTTTAGATTGTATGAGTCTGGCGACACACCATCTGACTTTGGAAAAAGCGTCTTCCCCTTAAACACAAAGATTACAACAGAATTTCTCACACAATCAGCTTGACAGTTCAAGCATTCAAGTTGCTAACAAGAATAATAAACAGGAGAACGAAAAAGAAAACTGAGGGTGTGATAGATGACGATCAGTTTGGTTTTAGGAGAAGTAAAGGCAGCAGAGAGGCAGTACTGACATTAACATTCATAACGGAAGCAAGACTAAAGAAAAATCAACACATCATAGATTTACTATCAAAAACAGTCTTTATCCGAAATTATTTATTCCGGTCACCGGTTTCGACCACAACTGTGCTTATGTTCAGACCAATGAGTAAGAACCTCCTTCTGGTGATAATTCTCCAGTGATTTACCACCAGAAGGAGGTTCTTACTCATTGGTCTGAAGATGACCACAGTTGTGGTCGAAACCGGTCATCAGAATAATTAATTTGGAATACAGACTGTTTTTGATAGTAAATATTTGTAACAACATTGATCACTGTTCACTACCACAATGTATTCAAAAGTAACACCTCATAGAATTTGTAGACCTTGGAAAAGCGTTAGACAGTGTCATAGGGTGCAAGATGTTCCAAATTCTAAGAAAAATTTGGGTAAGCTATAGGGAAAGACGGGTAATATACAATATCTGAAAGAGTCAGGAGGGAACAATAGGAATGGAAGACCAAGAACGAAGTGCTCGAATTAAGAACGTTGTTCGCCAGGGAGGTAGTCTTAGTCTCTACACCTCAATGTATACATCAGACAAGCAATGACGGATATAGAAGAAGGAATCAAGGTGAATGGATATCAATGATTCGCTGAAGACATTGCTATTCTCAGCGAAATTGAAGAAGAATTACAGGGTTTGTTGAAAGGAATGGTCTAATGAGTACGGAATATGGATTGAGAGTAAATCGAAGAAAGACGGAAGTAACGAGAAGTAATATAAATGAGAACAGGGAACAAATTAATGTCAAGGTTAGTGATCACGAAGTATATGAAGTTAAGGAATTCTCCTTCCTGGGCAGCAAAATAACCGTAGACATACGGAAGAATGAGGACATAAAAAGCTGACTAGCACTGCAAAAACGACATTCCTGGCCAAGGCATGTCTACTAGTATCAAATATAGGTCTTACGTTGAGAAAAAAAATGTACGTTCAGAGCACAGCATAGCATGGTACTTTGGATAAAGCGGAACAGAAGGGAATCGAAGCATTTGAAAAGTGATGCTACAGGAATTTGAAAATTAGATGGAATGATAAGGTAAGGATGAATCGCAGAGGAAAGTTGTAAGGGATTCACCACCCTGATGGAGCAAATGTAATCTCGATGTATTACTCACTTGCTGGAACGACAATTCACAGGCGCTGTCTGAGACATAAAATATCTTTGCCCCTGTTAAGAGAGAGCTGCAATTGAGTCGCAGGTCAGAGCAGTCTCTGCGGCAGTAGCAGTCGCTCGCTGCTACAGTGTAGTTGTAGTCTGTCGCTGGTACAGCACAGTTTACAGTTGTTAGTTTTTAAAGTCAAACTGCAGAACAAATTATTATATGTATATGGCAGTGAACAATAATTGTGATCATCCACAGAGCTATATGGTACCATGGAATGAGATGATGATGAACAAAGGAATAATTGTTAATACACTCCTGGAAATGGAAAAAAGAACACATTGACACCGGTGTGTCAGACCCACCATACTTGCTCCGGACACTGCGAGAGGGCTGTACAAGCAATGATCACACGCACGGCACAGCGGACACACCAGGAACCGCGGTGTTGGCCGTCGAATGGCGCTAGCTGCGCAGCATTTGTGCACCGCCGCCGTCAGTGTCAGCCAGTTTGCCGTGGCATACGGAGCTCCATCGCAGTCTTTAACACTGGTAGCATGCCGCGACAGCGTGGACGTGAACCGTATGTGCAGTTGACGGACTTTGAGCGAGGGCGTATAGTGGGCATGCGGGAGGCCGGGTGGACGTATCGCCGAATTGCTCAACACGTGGGGCGTGAGGTCTCCACAGTACATCGATATTGTCGCCAGTGGTCGGCGGAAGGTGCACGTGCCCGTCGACCTGGGACCGGACCGCAGCGACGCACGGATGCACGCCAAGACCGTAGGATCCTACGCAGTGCCGTAGGGGACCGCACCGCCACTTCCCAGCAAATTAGGGACACTGTTGCTCCTGGGGTATCGGCGAGGACCATTCGCAACCGTCTCCATGAAGCTGGGCTACGGTCCCACACACCGTTAGGCCGTCTTCCGCTCACGCCCCAACACCGTGCAGCCCGCCTCCAGTGGTGTCGCGACAGGCGTGAATGGAGGGACGAATGGAGACGTGTCGTCTTCAGCGATGAGAGTCGCTTCTGCCTTGGTGCCATTGATGGTCGTATGCGTGTTTGGCGCCGTGCAGGTGAGCGCCACAATCAGGACTGCATACGACCGAGGCACACAGGGCCAACACCCGGCATCATGGTGTGGGGAGCGATCTCCTACACTGGCCGTACACCACTGGTGATCGTCGAGGGGACACTGAATAGTGCACGGTACATCCAAACCGTCATCGAACCCATCGTTCTACCATTCCTAGACCGGCAAGGGAACTTGCTGTTCCAACAGGACAATGCACGTCCGCATGTATCCCGTGCCACCCAACGTGCTCTAGAAGGTGTAAGTCAACTACCCTGGCCAGCAAGATCTCCGGATCTGTCCCCCATTGAGCATGTTTGGGACTGGATGAAGCGTCGTCTCACGCGGTATGCACGTCCGGCACGAACGCTGGTCCAACTGAGGCGCCAGGTGGAAATGGCATGGCAAGCCGTTCCACAGGACTACATCCAGCATCTCTACGATCGTCTCCATGGGAGAATAGCAGCCTGCATTGCTGCGAAAGGTGGATATACACTGTACTAGTGCCGACATTGTGCATGCTCTGTTGCCTGTGTCTATGTGCCTGTGGTTCTGTCAGTGTGATCATGTGATGTATCTGACCCCAGGAATGTGTCAATAAAGTTTCCCCTTCCTGGGACAATGAATTCACGGTGTTCTTATTTCAATTTCCAGGAGTGTATAATGAAAAATCAACAGTGTAATTAAGTCAACCATATATTTTATTATTTTGATTGGCATGCGCGTACTTACGTCACTTGTCTGAGATGTTGATATGAATTTGTTTCAATCTTTTGTTTTGTGATTCATCAGCACCAGTTGACCCAGATGTGTAATATAATCAATTTTCCCGTGTAATGGATTGTAGAATTTTATCAATAACGTAAAAAAATTTCCGAATATAGTTGTTTTTACCAGTAAACTATAAAAGTATATTTTCCCCTTAAATCATTGCCAGTCCCGATCCAGTCATTTATCTAAATTAAAATATTCCAGAATTTTTGTCAGATCATAGTCACGTGTTCTTTAGTAATCAGAAGACCCCCTGTGCAGTTGTGTCAATAAGTAATGCCAGTTTTTCTAGTAATTCAGATTTCACACAAATGTTATCCAGTACCGTATTAGTAGACAGGCCAGTATTGCACTAAGCTGTGCCGTTTACGAGCAGATATATAGACAGCGTTATCCGGCGAAACCATCACGAGGTAACAATTTTTCAGTTTATTCCTCAGGGACAGATTCAGAATGATTTCATAGGGCCATGGCGTAGCGCTGCGTACGTGAAAATTTGTCAGTTTTTCATGAGTTAAGATTTATCAGTTTTCATACGTCAGAATTTAATTATCCAAATTTAACTTTTTTGTTTTTATTTTCTTTTCCGGAAGGATACACATTATTATTTTATTTATTTTTTTTATTATTTATACGGGATGGTTACAAAGTAATATATGAAAATTTGTGGTAAGGACTATGGGGCCAAACTGCTGAGGTCATCGGCCCTAGGCTTACACACTACTTAATCTAACCTAAACTAACTTACGCTAAGGACAACACACACACCCCTGCCAGAGGGAGGATTCGAAACTTCGACGGGGCGGACCGCGCAAGCCGTGATAAGACGCCCTCAGACCGCACGGCTACCCCGCGCGGCTAATATGCGGAAAATACTGACAAGAAGGAGGGACCGGTCTACAGGACATTTGTTAAGACATCAGGGAATGGTACTAGAGGGAGCTGTGGAGGATAACAACTGTAGAGGAAGGCAGAGCTTGGATTTCATCCAGCAAATAATTGAGAACGGAGGCTGCAAATGCTACTCTGAGATGAAGAGGTTGGCACAGGAGAGGAATTCGTGGCTGGCTGCATCAAACCGGTCAGAAGACTGATGACTCAAAGAAAGGAATGGAAAAAAAAATCCCCAAGTTGAGGTCCACTGAGTAGCGACAATTGGTCTTTACAGATGAATCACGTTTTATGCTCCATCACACAGATAATGTCTACGGCGTGAGGCGTCTAAAAGCAAACATACTGCAACAATAGTCAGAAGAGTTCAGGCCGGAGAAGGCAGTGTTATGGTCTGGGGAATGTTTTCGTGGTATTCCCTGGGTGATGTGGAAGCCACGCTGGAGCAACACAAGTATGCATCTCTTCTAGGGGACCACGCCCACTCTACAGGCAGTTTGGTCCTTCTCGATAAGATGGCATTTACTATCAGGATGGAGCACTGCATCAGCTTCGAGTGTACGTGCTTGATCGGAAGAGCAGCAGGATGAGTTCACCGTAATCTCCTGGCCACAGTCTTTCCGGAATCGGGAATCTGTGGGACCACCTCGATCGGGCTCTTCGTGTCTTGGAGTACGAACCGAGAATCGTAGCGCAGCCGCAGCACTGGAGTCAGCATAGCTCCAAATCTCGATCGGTACCTTTCATAGCTTCTGTGACTCTCTTCCCTCACGTCTCACAGCGGTCTGCGCTCCAAAAGGAGATTGTTATGGCTTTTGACAGGTGGTGACATTAGAGTAAGTAAACAGTGTAATGAATCACTGAATCAACCATGAGGCCCCTCCGTAATGAACTAGAACCACGAGAATGACCCTATTAGAATGACTAATACTTCTCTTATTTGATTTTTAACTACGGAATACTGATTGACACTAACCGGAGTTTATGTCTAAAAAATGATTTGCTGCATGATTTTTGATCGAGGGAACGGCCTTGCCGCAGAGGATACACTGGTTTCCGTGAGATCACCGAAGTTAAGTGCTGTTGGGCGTGACCCAGCACTTGGATAGGTGACCATCTGGCCCCCATGCTCTGTTGCCATTTTTCGGGGTGCACTCAGCCTCGTGAGGCCAATTGAGGAGCTAGTAGGAGCTTCGGTCAAGAATACCATCATAACGACCGGAAGAGCGGTGTGCTGACCCCACGCCCCTCCAATCCGCATTCTCCACTGAGGATGACACGGCGGTCGGATGGTCCCGGTAGGTCACTCGTGGCCTGAAGACGGAGTGCTTTTTTATGATTTTTGATCGAAGCACAGAAAGGAAGATATGGTTTTCGTGAAATGGACGCCATACATAAGAGATGCGACTTACCACTTTCATAGCACCTAATTTTACAGTGGAGTCTGTTATTTCATCCCTGCAGCATTCCATACTAACCGAACTCAGGCTGCGCGGAGTATGTTTTTGCAGTACAGGCAGGCAATATCGCAAATGCAACGGCGGGCGCGACAGTAACACTCTTTTGCCTGCAACGCGAGAGCTACTCTCCGCGTACGAAGGGGATCTCGTGCCGAGTGGCATAAAAGCTAATGTGCCGGATTGTTACTTCGAGCCCCTCGACATGCTGCTCACTTTGGGCGCCGCCCGCCGACGCATTCATAAGGTAACGTGAGCGCCGCTCTCGTAATGAGAAAACTGCATTACAGTCGGTACAACTGTTTAGCAAAACAATCTACCGGCGCATTACCTTAATGTGCCGCTGCCTGCCGGATAATACGGTTACCGTCGCCGGCGCGGTGAGGGCACACTGGCTGACGTAAATTGCGTTTTCTTCTCCTCTGACGTGGCTGCGAGCAACCCTGTTAGCGATGCGGTTCGGCTCTCTCCGCCCACAACGGATACGCAGTGGATACTGTGTACTCAGGGGCCCAAGTACTTAATGATTCGCAGGAAACATTTTATAACAACCCGACTAACAAATACTATTTGAAGATAGTAATTGTTTCAAAGAACAGATACCAATGATGACCAAGCAGCTTCTCTAGAAAGAAATGACAATTAATCGAAACCCCCAGTTGACAACAAGTGTTGTTGATATACCTCAATGGGGACAGCTGAAAATGTGTGCCCCGACCGGGACTCGAACCCGGGATCTCCTACTTAAGTGGAAGACGCTCTATCCATCTGCGCCACCGAGGGCACAGAGAATAATGCGACTCCAGGGACTTATACCTTGCATGCTTTCCGTGAGACCTACATTCCCATTGTAAGTAGGCTGTTTAGGTTCTTATATTGGTAACGCCACCGCCACGTAGCGCTCTGTATGAAAATCACTGGCTGTGCTGTGTGCAGTCTGTGGCTAGTTTGCATTGTTGTCTGCCATTGTAGTGTTGGGCAGCGGCAGTTGGCTGTTAACAGCGCGTAGCTTTGCGCAGTTGGAGGTGAGCCGCCACCAGTGGTGGATGTGGGGGGAGAGATGGCGGAGTTTTGAAATTTGTAAGACTGTATGTTATGAACTGCTATGTATATTATGATTTTTCAACACTATTAAGATCCAGCCAATAAGAAATTTATGATCTACTTCCAAGAAAACGAGGGCACATAAATAGACATTTCCCTTCACAGGAATTGCATAAGTAATTTTTTTTACGATTTGGTAACTTATCTGTTAGTGTAAGTTCTCGTGATGCATCACTCTAGTGTTAAGATGTGACATAGGTATTAAACATGGCTATTTTTACTGTAATATTTTTTCTGCTTGAGCTTTGTCATGTTTAGATATAAGTTATTGCATTTGATGCTGCTTGCTTTGCCAATTTCCATTTTTTTTCTGTCATTGCTGTTTGTGTTAATTGTTCTGTGCTGCTGCATTGCCTCGTCCCTTAGTTTAGCATCTGAGCTCAGTAGATTTAAGTTAGCTTAAGAGGGGGTAGACTATATAAGAGAATGAGTTGCGATGTATTGGAAGAAATGCATTGAGAAGTCACACGAAAAAAAGTACAGAAAGCAGGTATAGATAGGACTTTTTGGAAATAATGAAGAACGAAGGGAGATCTCCGAGAAGTAAAGAAAGTTTTGTTTGCAAAATACTGCAGTAAAAGGAACCCTGTCCTTTCCTTGTGTTATCCCACTATGTGTTTGTGTTCCCTTGTGTATTTGTGTTTTTCCTGTCTTTATGTGTTTAGCTGATGTTGTTATGTTGTAGAATTTTTCTAATACTATGTTATTTACTTTGTAAAGATGTTTAAACATTATTTGTTCTGTTTTGTTTTAATGCTCATGTGTGAAGTTGATGTTTCGAAAGTTATTCTGATCTTTTATGTACGTACTCATGTCATAATTCCTGTAACACTGATGTATATGTTATTTCGATTCTTTTGTAAAGCCTGTACCATAAATGTTATCTGTATTATTATGTTTTAATGCTGTATTTTGTACCTTTGTTATAGTATTCTTATGTTTAAAATTGTAATTGATACCAGTTCATCAAATTAAGTAACTTGTAAGTTACATTTCACTGCACACGTTTTTGTTGGTCATAGTATATGGGCAATATGTGAGAAGTAGGGACTGATAGTGTTTGCACGTGTGTTAATAATTCAGCAAGGGACTAGATAACAGCATTGCTGGTTCTAAGGACATTTCAAAAAAAAAATTTTGTGAGTGCACAAGTGGTGGTTCATGGACTTGCTATATTGTCCACAAGACTCTTCCATGGTGATTGTGCACCTGCACAGTCGCAACGGATGGCTGCTAGCCATCTCTACAAGGACTGAAGTGGGTCTGCATCTTTGACGGACCACCAATACCGTAATCTCTACAAGGACTACAGTGGGTCTGCTCTGTGATGACCTACCTACCAATATTCTTCAAAACTTCGACTGACTCCTCTGTGGGTTTACTCTGTTGTGGACCATTACCTGTCTGCATGTCAACAGTCAGCACTGTCTTTCGGTTGGAAGGACAACACTGCTTCTTCAAGACTGCATGTAACTCCAGTACTTCCATGTGCATTTTCTTTTACTACTCAGACTATGAGAAAAACACTGCCATTTTACTATGATGAATGATCAGGACTGTCTCTATGGACTGTGAGAAAATTTTAGCTTTTGACCAACATTGTATCGATAAGTGTGTACAATTGATTTTTTTGTTATAGTAATTATGAAAAATTTTTTTCAAATCTGTATTGGCCACTGCCCAAAATAGTTTGTAAAATTTTTTGTGGGGACCATGGGGGCTATGTAAGTAGGCTGTTTAGGTTCTTGTATTGGTAACGCCACCGCCACGTAGCGCTCTGTATAAAAATCACTGGCTGTGCTGTGTGCAGTCTGTGGCTAATTAGCATTGTTGTCTGCCATTGTAGTGTTGGGCAGCAGGCAGTTGGCTGTTAACAGCGCGTAGCTTTGCGCAGTTGGAGGTGAGCCGCCGGCAGTGGTGGATGTGGGGAGAGAAATGGCGGAGTTTTGAAATTTGTAAGACTGGATGTCATGAACTGCTATGTATATTATGACTTTTCACCACTATTAAGGTAAATACATTGTTTGTCCTCTATCTAAATCTTTCATTTGCTAACTGTGCCTATCAGTAGTTAGTGCCTTCAGTAGTTTGAATCTTTTATTTAGCTGGCAGTAGTGGCGCTCGCTGTGTTGCAGTAGTTCAAGTGACGAGGATTTTTGGTGAGGTAAGTGATTTGTGAAAGGTATAGGTTAATGTTAGTCAGGGCAATTCTTTTGTGGGGTTTTTTGAAAGTCGGATTGCGTTGCGCTAAAAAATATTGTGTGTCAGTTTAAGCACAGACATGTATAATTTTTCTAAGGGGACGTTCCACCATGAGTGAATGGCCAAATACAGTACGAATGAACCCAGAATGAGATTTTCACTCTGCAGCGGAGTATGCGCTGATATGAAACTTCCTGGCAGTTTAAAACTGTGTGCCGGACCCAGACTCGAACTCGGGACCTTTGCCTTTCGCGGGCAAGTGCTCTACCAAATGAGCTACCCAAGCACGACTCACGCGAAGGTTCACAGGAGAGCTTCTGTAGAGTTCGCAAGGTAGGAGACTAGGTACTGGCAGAAGTAAAGTTGTGAGGACAGGGCGTGGGTCATGCTTGGGTAGCTCAGTTGGTAGAGCACTTGCCAGCGAAACACAAAGGTCCCGATTTCGAGTGTAGGTCCGGCACACAGTTTTCATCTGCCCGGAAGTTTCAGTACGAATGTAGGTTGTGGACAGTTGGGAATGTGCGTCTCAAGGGAAGCGTGCAAGGGATAAGTCCCTGCAGTCGCGCTATCCTCTGTGCTCTCGGTGGCTCAGATGGATAGAGCGTCTGCCATGTAAGCAGGAAGTCCGAGGTTCGAGTCCCGGTCTGGGCACACATTTTCAGCAATCCTCATTGAGGTATATCAACAACTCCTGTTGGCAGTTGAGGGTTTCGATTAGTTATCATTTCGAATAATATCTGTTGCTTGTTTCTATGTTAGTGAGTTGGGGAAGATAAATGTACTACCTGGTCTCCCACACACACATAGAGGTGGTCGACCAGGCAGTCTGACAATGAAATAGCTCGATATACCCGGTAGTTATAATTAAAGTGCAGGAAGTCACAGATGCTCAGTGCGGACTGTAATTATCGTCTGGCAGCAAAACTTGTTAGATATACTAATGCATTAATGCGGAACAGATTTACGCTGAAAAAAAAAATGGCCAGTTTTGGCTATCAGCTGCAAATATGGCCATGTACACTGTTAGTGTGGCGATATCAGATCCATTCTGTCATATAACATGCGGTAAGGTGAGTGAACAGTGTGGCTATGGAGAAGAAAGACGATGTGCTATTAGGGAAATGTTTTATGTGAACGACAGCAATTACAGTTTTGCATTGAGCGAGAATACTAGTGAGCTGGGTGTGGCGCGTGGAAGAGGCAGGCATCCTATCCCGGTGGGAGTTATTGACAAGGTTCCTGTTGCTGCAATTGACCACGCAGCACATTCCCCGGGTAGCGCTACTGCTCGTGTTGTGTCAAGAGGATTGTTCATCTCATAGTCAACAATAACGAATGTTTTGCGGTCTGTTTCACATTGACACCCGAACAAGATCCGCATAGTGCAGCAACTGAAACCTCTTGATCTGCAGCAACGTTCTGAATTTGTTCTTCGATTTCTAGCACGGACTGAAGTTGTTAATGTGTCGCCAGGCAATACTCTATGGAGTGACTAGGCACATTATGCGCTAAAGAGCGCAGTGAATACACAGAACTGCGGAATTTGCTACACTGTTAAACCGCTTGTTCTGCACAAAGAGTTGTGATTCTGTGGTGTGGATTCAATTGCAGCTTTATTCTCGGTCCGTTTTTCTTTGAAGAGAATACACCCTGAAGGTCTGTCAGATGTATCGTGAAGTCTGCACAATATGGAGACCTCGTACTATAGCAAGTGATTCCTGCTTTGGAAGAGCGCAAAAACCACTGTTTTTCTGACACATCATTTCGCTCGTCCAGCAAAATATCTGTTTATTGCAGCTTCCAACAAAATTCTTATCTCCAGAGGTATGTCAAATGCTGCTGCTAAATTAAAGTTTATTTAAACGCTGCGTCATAATATCTTGTGAATGGAAATACGAAATTTGTTGTTTTGTTAAAGAGAACTATAACATCAATAATTATTTATTCAAAGGTGAGCAATTTCATCATTCCAACAACTTTCGAAATTTGTGCTTCAAATTTACACACAGTGTAACCTCCCCACAAGAAATTTTAATGACAATACTTATTAGAAATGGAGCCAAGTGTAACCTCCCGCAAAATATTAATGACAAAGACAATTAAATAAAAGCTCGCTATCTGACTCAAGTGCAAGTTCCCATAAAATAATGAACGAGAATCCCATGACAATGAAACTACAGTAATACTCAAAAATCAATTTAACCGAAATGTCGGTCTTTGCCCTGTGCGAATTCAGAATAAATTTCTTACCTTATTAAAACTGCATGTCAAAATTCTGCTCTTATTGTTGGCTGCGGCTTGGAGGAAAAACATTGCAATTGCCTTTTTTTTTTTTTTAAAAAAATTTTGTTAAAGGGAAATGGAGGGAATTTGAATGATTGTTTGTAAATTTGTTTTTAAATCCAAATTATTATTGGGGGCGATTTTTGAAAGTTAAATTACAATGAGTGGACCTTACATTATCTGATAAGCGCAAAGCTGCATAAACATTTATTTAATAAAATTATACCTTGTCCTGAATCTTGACCATCGCTGTGCCGACGCCCGCCGACGCAACTGCTACAGACATACTACTCTCCGCGACAGCTACCAACAGACTACTTTACGCGACTGCTCGCGACACACTACATTACGCGACTGCTCGCGACACACTACATTACGCGACAGCTCGCGACACACTACATTACGCGACTGCTACCGAGATACAACTGTACTGCACTGCGCTTCGAGCGCAACTGCTCTGGTCAGAGATTCTACAATGCCTCAGCATCGCTGCCGCACAACATACGTGTTTCATAACCCTCCACTGGGGGGCAAAAAATTTGGCAGCGATGGTGAGTCATTTGGACTTGCCATCGTAACAAATTTTTCCTTTAATTAATTAACATTTACAAAATATTTGGATGTAATACATGAATTAAATGTTGTGCGCATGCACCAATTATAAAACATTACAGACAAGACAAAATATAAGTACAAAACAAATCAGGAAAAATGTATATACAAATTATTTGACAGATAATAAAATGCACACACACTGTAAAATTCTTTAGCAGTTTCATAACAGGCAAAAAAAAATCATGTTGACAAGTGTCATGAGTGCACATGCACTGCAGTGGAGAACATATCAGTAAAAAAAAAACGAAATGTATATACAATGAGTAACAAGTGACATAAATCATAAAAGGTATACAGAATGAACACAAATCATATCGTAAATTGGGAAGAGTGCAGAGGCACTGGAGTTCAGTTGAAAACATATTCACATAAGTGCACATGCACTGAAAAGCTTTTGAACATTTTCATAAGAAATAAACGCAAGTGTACAAAAAATCATCAAATCACAAAAAGTATATACAATATAAATGACAAGAGTGCACACATACTGCACTTCAGAACAAATCAAAAATGTCTTTAGTATTTTCACAGTAAATAAACATAATAGCAAAAAAATCATGTCGACAGGTGACATAAGTGTACTCGCACTGGAGTTCAACAAATCGAGAAAAAATGTATAGGCCATGAACATAAATGGTGTTAGTTAAAAATGATTTTCACTATTAGGATAGGAAATGAAAGGATTGCATCATGGTTGTAGCACCTTAGTTTGCACACAGCTGCACTGAAAGTCCATATCTTTCCACAGAATCACAATACTAAGTGATACAATCTGCATGTCCGTTCCCAGAAGTATTTATCAGCGTATCAAGACACTGAAACGTCGTAGTAATATTCCATGCTATCATTTGGCAGTATACCAGGTACACCAAACAGTGGGACCATAATAACGTCTTCATCGCTTACGGTGGTGGACAGCATGTCGTGTCAACACCACGTTCTTAAGAGGCACACCAACGTAGAATTAGTGCAAAAACCAAATATAGTGCTCCATGATAATGAGGATGGACAAGACAAATGGACGTTACAATAATTCAGGGTAGTTAGCTCAGAAAGGTGAAGGACATTGACTAACACACAAGTCTTGATTAGTGATTACATAAATAGTTTGCGGTATCCATACTCTAGTCATTGAACATTTCTGTACCATGTATTTTAATATTACAGAACATGTTCATAAAAAGTCTTAATTATAGGCACTCAGTGGCCAGCAAGTATTGAATAGTATAAAACATTATTCATCATTCAGTATTCTTCATATCATTAAGAAATCATTATTAGAAAAATCAGTTAATTACAATCATAGCATTAATAAGCATGGGCATTATAAGTAATTACATTAATTATGGGCACTCAGTGGCCAGCAAGTATTGAATAGTATAAAACATTATTCATCATTCAGTATTATTCATATCATTAAGAAATCATTATTAGAAAAATGTTAATTACAATCATAGCATTAATAAGCATGGGCATTATAAGTAATTACATTAATTATGGGCACTCAGTGGCCAGCAAGTATTGAATAGTATAAAACATTATTCATCATTCAGTATTCTTCATATCATTAAGAAATCATTATTAAAAATCAGTTAATTACAGTCATAGCCTTAATAATCATGGGCATAATAAGTAATTACATTAATTATGGGCACTCAGTGGCCAGCAAGTGTTGAATAGTACAAAACATTAGTAGCATTAATAAGCATGGGCATAATAAGTACTCTCATTACAATAGATAGTGGCAATTATGTTTTGGTATCATTAAGAAGTCATTATTCAAGTGACATACTATTCAGAGCTGATCAGTGTTATTCAGAATTATCATAAACTAGTGACATTATCTGGGACTGTTAATACATTTTGTTTTTTTTTTTTTTTTTTTTTTTTTTTTTTTTTTTTTTTTTTTTGCTAGCAATGCATTGCTTTGGGTAATTATAAGGGAAAGCAAGAAGAAATAAGAGAAAAAATTGCTTCTAGGTTGTTCCTATAAATGAAAAGATTGTGTAACGTCATTCGTCATGAGTCAGCTGTAGCAAGGTTATCACATTTATAAATGATAGACACAAGTGGGTAAGAAAAATGCAAGTACTAGAACAGGTATAATAAGTAACAAGTTTAGTAACTATCATAAAAAGCTTCTCCTGAAAGAAAAATACAAAATGGATTATTGAACTGAAAGAAGAAACGCAGACTATGCTGAAAAGTAGTGAACTTCGAATTAACAGGTAGTGAAATGTGTATAAAAAATGTGTTCCATAGCTGTCCTTTCCAAAACCTTCAGTCATCCTACTACGCAATATAACACCTGCTGTCAAAGTAAACTGCAACAAATACTTAAATAACTACATAGCATAAATACATAACTTCAACATTATCCTCATCTGTAAAGAAAAACTTCATTATTCATATCATCATAACTCCATCATTATCATCACCTGTAAACAGAAACTTCATTATTCATAGTACCATATTCTTCATCATTATTCTTTATCAGCATTCATTATCATCTGCAAAAATCATTTCATTATTCATCACACAACTATTCCTTATCCCTAGCATATTTCATCACTTAAAACTAAGATGTGTAGTTCTGTCTGACAGCTTGCATCAATCGCTTTGTATTCTGAAAGAAAAAATTAGTTAAGACTGCTATTCTGCGATGTGTATAATATATTCTGGTTAATGCTTGTTAATTCTGATCCATTTACTCGTCCTCATTAGCTTATTGCATCTTCTTTCGTTTATTCCGTAGGTGAAATTCCCACTTCTGTTTAATTCATTTCCTGTACGCATCATTTATTTCTGAAATTGATGAACAAAGATTAATGTCTTGCATTTAAATCATATACCCATTAAATAGTGACTGGTTAATGGTGACTCAATTAAGCATACAACATAACATGACAGAAAACGTAATATCTCAAAACACAGACAGTGTTTAAAGGCAAAAAGTGTACAGAGAATATCGTAATGCAGCAGCAAAAAAGGAAAATGTAAAACAGTCACGATGTTGAGATATCACAAGGCAAAATGTCAAAGTCAAATGGTGTGTGTTATACCTTAACTAGTTCACAGTGCATACAAACAAAACATAAAAACAATCATACGCAAAAAAAAATGAAAAATGTGCACAGTCTGATGTGTAACGACAAGAAAAGCGACCTGCTAACCTTACCTTGCCGGGCACTTGCCAAGAAAAAATACGATAATCATCAATAATTGTTCATGTGAATATAATTGCATAAGTGGTCATAAAATGTGTAAATTCATCTGAAAAATATGCACGGTCTGATGTGTAACGACAAGAAAAGCGACCTGCTAACCTTACCTTGCCGGGCACTTGCCAAGAAAAAATACGATAATCATCAGTAATTAGTCATGTGAATATAATTGCATAAGTGGTCATAAAATGTGTAAACGGCCTCATAGCATGTTACATCGTAAAGTGGTTTCATTCGATAAAGGGTTTAATGTTTGACACATGATGGTTGCCTTTCGATTTTCTGGTTCTCAGAGTTTCGACGTGTACAACATTGGGGTGAGGAATGCTGCGAATCCGATATGGACCTGCGTATAGAAGTTCAAATTTACTGCACTTACCTTTTAATTTGCTGGATAAATAGTGTGTACGTACTAATATCTTCTGTCCAACGTGAAAGTCTCGGTGTCTACAAACCTGTTTTTGCTGTCTTCTCCGGCGCTCTGCGGCACGTTTGATGTTGTTCAGCGCAATATCAATTATTTCGTGGTGTCGTAATCGACGAGATGTAGGAAATGTTACTAATTCTTTGATTTTGTTTGGTGGTTCAACGTTCTTCAGTATAACAGACGGAGGTAGCATAGTGGATTCATTTGGAATGGAATTAATTACATCTTGGAATGAGTGTATGTGTGTGTCCCAATTAACATGTCTTTTGTGGCAGTATATTCTACACAGTTTGCCAATTTCTTTCATTAGTCGTTCACAAGGGTTCGAAGAGGCGTGGTACTTGGATATATAAATCGGAGAAATGTTTCTAGCTCGTAACATGCGTATCCATATAGCAGAACGAAATTGTGATCCATTGTCAGAAATTACTTTCTTCACATGCCCTATATGAAATAGAAAATGCTTTACAAATGCTTTCGAAACAGTTTTAGCAGTAGCTTTGCGTAACGGAGTGAAAGTAACAAATTTTGAAGTGAGTTCAACAGCGACAAAGATGTAGCAAAAACCTCTATTAGTTCTCGGAATTGGACCAAAAATGTCTACTGCGGCCATATGTCTTAATTTAACAGGTATAATGGGATATAATGGAGGAATGTGTGAAGTGGTGTCTGACTTAGCTTTCTGGCAAACTTTACATGACGCTAAAACTCGTCGTATACGTTTTTCCATGTTTGAAAAATAACAGTTCTGTCTCAGTATAAGAAAACATTTTCTGGCTCCGTAATGTGCGTAACTTAAATGAGTGTACCAGATTAATTTGTTAACCAGTTCGTCAGGAATGCATAATAACCAATTGTTGCTGTCTGGATGAGAGCGGCGAAACAGAATGTCATTGCGTACAGTGTAGTGGTTTCTAATCGTAACATTATTCTTATTTTGCCAAAGGTGTTTAATTTCTTTCCACACATTGTCTTTGCTTTGCTCTCGTGCTATGTCCTGTAATGACGATGAAATGAAATTTTCAAATGCGACTTGCTGAATGTACATGACACTGAAATTTGCTTTGCAGAAGTTGGTTGCGACGTCTTGCTGATTGTTGCTGAGAGAACGCGATAATGCGTCTGCTATTACATTTTGTGTGCCGGGAATGTGAACTATTGTAAAATCAAATTCCTGTAAATAAAGTTTCCATCTGCTTAATCTGTCGTGAGTAAATTTAGCCGAAAGTAAAAATTGTATCGCTCTATGATCCGTGTAAACGGTCGTGTGTCTTCCATAAAGAAAATGCCTAAATCTCGTGAAAGCCCATACAACACATAATGTTTCTAGTTCAGTAACGGAATAATTTCGTTCAGCAGGTGACAAAATGCGGCTTGCAAATGCGATGTTTTTAATTACTATTGAGCCATCTTCTTCAATTTCCTGAAAAATGTGTACGCCTAAAGCTGTTTTGGAACTGTCGGTGGCAATAAAAAAATTTCTAGTAAGGTCTGGGTGCGATAAAAGTGGAGCATTCAACAAAGCATATTTCAAATAACATTCTCGTGAACAAAATTCTGCGTGTCAATAAGTATTGCTTACGTTACTGGAATAGGCTACCTGTACTGTGTCTCGTCAAATTCTGTCATACGTGCTGTTATTTACGGGACGATGTTGTGGTATTTTGACTATTTAAACTCCTCTGTTATTTCTTACTGACATGTTACGCTATAGATGACACCTATTGTCTGTTTCATTCATGATTATATCTCGTTGCTGATATTCTTGCTGTTGAAAAGATCGACTGTAATGAAATGTACGCTGAAAATTGTGCTCGTTAATTTTACGTCTGTCATAATAGTCACTTCTATACGGCGCATTGCGATACGAGTCGAAATAGTGTGTTTTCTGTACGTAGTTATTTCTCTGCTGTGCGTTACTATTTATTGTAGCTGGGACTATACGTGCACGCGGCGAAACATTAAAGCTTGTACATTACATTGTTGGTCAGGAATGCTAAGCGGTTGACTTTCATGCTGTTGTGGTGGAAAACGTCTATTGTTACCAAAAATGTGGTTGCTGTTACTGCTAATTTTACATATACTGATGATTACGATTTTTATGTTATTAAAATTACGGCGGTAGTTGTCATTACGGGAGTGCCTACTGAATATTGTCACATTCGGTAAAAATTGTCATATCCGGTGTTCAGTACATATTCTTAATTCTAGGTAGAGCAAAAGTTAAAGAGCTGTTTTGATAGATATAAAGGATAGTAGAAGAGAAGGCAGCAGTGCAGAAAACTAAAGATGAAACAGCACTACAGCAGCTCGGGGCCCTATGCTCGCTACGGCACATATTCATTAAAGCGTAATGAATCCCCTGAGGTCTGTTACGCACTGCGAATAAATTTTAGTTTTTGCGTTCCAGGCAATAGCGGTAAAAATCCAAAAACAAATTGTTGTATCCTTGCTAATTCCAGTTTCTGCATTACAGGTAATAGCGGTGAAAGTATAAAAATAAATTGTCTTCTACAGTGCAAATCGTGTATCTGTGCTCTGTCATTATTAATTTCCTTAGATTTTCTTACGGATAAAAATTGCTCGTAATCTACGTTCTCGCCACTGAATTTGAGAACACGTTCAGTTTTGTGTGTAAATCTGTTTGTCTGTGTCATTTCGGATTTCAAATTGCGTATCTTTTCAGGTTTTAAGTCGCGTACCTTTTCGGATTTTAAGTCGCGTAGTCTCTGTAAATTGCTCACATTATACGCGCTGCGTGACTCGGACAAATGCTCGCAACGTAGCAGATTCTGTGACGTATTGGAGACTGAAATAGTTGTTAATTCTGTTACTTTAATACTTTTGTCAATTTGGTTGTTCTGACGTTCACTTTTATTATTGACTTCCGTATTCAGAGTGTGTGAAACTTCCACTGACACTAAATTAAACTCGTCGCTTATCTGTACTGCGTTTTTAGGGCATTGTTCAGTGACTGCATTAATTTCGTGTATCTGTGTTGCGTTTGCTGAACATTGTTCAGTGACTGCATTAATCTCGTCTTTATGTGATTCTGTTGTGCCTACACGTGTACTACTTAATTCTTGTGCAACAGTGCCAACTTCTTCATTACTGTTATTAGCACAAGCCTTAGTATCCACACGTAATTGTTCTTTAGTGTCCTGATATTGCACGGTAACAGCTGTACTCTGTTCACTAACTTGTTTGTTCTGTTCGTTAAGGTCGTCTTGTTTACCGTTCGTCAGTTTAATACTTTCAGAAAATTGTTTGTTCCGTTCTCTAAATCGTTTATTCTCTTCTTCAAGTCGTTTGTTCTGTTCATCAAGTTTGTCATTAAGTTGTTTAAACATTTGTAGCATAAATGCCATAATTTGATCCTCAGTAACATTACCTACTCTATTCTCTGTACTGTTTAATGGCGTACCTGCAATTGTCGCGCTTTGTGTGACCACTTGGTCATTCTGTAATTTACAAAAAGGTTTATCAGTCGCATGTACACTGTCAGACATTATTTCGGAATTAAATAAATCCGTCGTACTTTGTGTATCCTGTTCATTTTCATTAGACAAATTTGTGTGTTCGTCACGTGAATTTAGTAAACCGGTTGTGTTAGGCTGGGCAGCGCTCATTACAACAGAACGCCCCGCGTCATCAATTGTCGTCAAATTAACAGAGGACATAACCGAGTTCGTTTGTTCATCATTAAGACAAAGGTCATCATTAGCGGTTGGAACGCACTGATTGTTAGTGAACGCAGGATTGTCATCATTACTCTGCGTTTCACAATTGCTATCGGTCATGTTTAAGTCGGTAATTTCGTTCATAATACCTCGCGATACACTATTCACAGTCTTTCGCGGCATTTTCACAATAGTCACAATAAATCACAAAACAAATAAACACAATGCAAAAGCAACAAACAAAATACAACAGAGCAACGAATTGCCGATGATCTGAGGAAAGAAAGTCACAAATTAATAAAAGCGTTGCGCCAAATTATAATTATATTTAAGCAATAAGAGCAGATATCTGACTGTTTTACAAAAGATTCACACGAAATACGATCCTGGACTGGGTGTCGCCAAGTGTAACCTCCCCACAAGAAATATTAAAGACAATACTTATTAGAAATGGAGCCAAGTGTAACCTCCCGCAAAATATTAATGACAAAGACAATTAAATAAAAGCTCGCTATCTGACTCAAGTGCAAGTTCCCATAAAATAATGAACGAGAATCCCATGACAATGAAACTACAGTAATACTCAAAAATCAATTTAACCGAAATGTCGGTCTTTGCCCTGTGCGAATTCAGAATAAATTTCTTACCTTATTAAAACTGCATGTCAAAATTCTGCTCTTATTGTTGGCTGCGGCTTGGAGGAAAAACATTGCAATTGCCTTTTTTTTTTTTTTAAAAAAATTTTGTTAAAGGGAAATGGAGGGAATTTGAATGATTGTTTGTAAATTTGTTTTTAAATCCAAATTATTATTGGGGGCGATTTTTGAAAGTTAAATTACAATGAGTGGACCTTACATTATCTGATAAGCGCAAAGCTGCATAAACATTTATTTAATAAAATTATACCTTGTCCTGAATCTTGACCATCGCTGTGCCGACGCCCGCCGACGCAACTGCTACAGACATACTACTCTCCGCGACAGCTACCAACAGACTACTTTACGCGACTGCTCGCGACACACTACATTACGCGACTGCTCGCGACACACTACATTACGCGACAGCTCGCGACACACTACATTACGCGACTGCTACCGAGATACAACTGTACTGCACTGCGCTTCGAGCGCAACTGCTCTGGTCAGAGATTCTACAATGCCTCAGCATCGCTGCCGCACAACATACGTGTTTCAACACGTATGAGTGTTAGTTCGAGCCTGCATGGGGTTCTGTTCCGTCGCAATAGGCCATCTTTCCACTGGAGCTGCAATTTATCTTTTCTCCCACAAAAATGGAGACAACTGCATTCATAGATCCCAGAATATGCTACAAGTGCATATGACAACACATATCTAACGAGAGAAATAACCTTGAAAAAGCTTTTCAAGAGAGCGGTGCACAACGGAAGTGGTGCAGAGGCTACAGCTTCATATCGCTACGATTTCATCATTAGGCGTACTGCGCGAACCTGCATCATTCAAGTAAATAAAAAAATGGTTGAAATGGCTCTGAGCACTATGGGACTTAACTTCTGAGGTCATCAGTCCCCGCCGGCCGGAGTTGCCGAGCGGTTCTAGGCGCTACAGTGTTGAACCGCGAGACCACTACGGTCGCAGGTCCGAATCCTGCCTTTGACATGGATGTGTGTGATGTCCTTAGATTAGTTAGGTTTAAGTAGTTCTAAGTTATAGGGGGCTGATGACCTTAGAAGTTAAGTCGCATAGTGCTCAGAGCAATTTGAACCATTTTTTGAGCCATCATCAGTCCCCTAGAACTTAGAAGTACTTAAACGTAACTAAGGACATCACACACATCCATGCCGGAGGCAGGATTCGAACCTGCGACCGTAGTGGTCGCGCGCTTCCAGACTGTAGCGCCTAGAACCGCTCGCCCACTCCGGCCGGCTCTAGTAAATATATTAAACATAGGCATATCTGGACAGTCCTGAAAGCTTAGATCCATTTAAAGGTATTCTTAATTAAGGGGAAATACTTCTTTGTGAAGCACATTAACATTTAACTTAACGTTTAAGTAACTTTCATTTCAATTTTAACTCTTCAAGTAACTGATCGCAGTTTAAATTTCTCTCCGTTCATTTACCTGACGCCATGTAAAAAATGACGTACTGGATTGTCATTAACAGTTATGGAGGAAATTTTTGTATTTCAAAACTTTTACAGTTTGTAATCCCTGTTTTGTAAATTTTGTTTGAAGCTGGCTGTGGAAGTGGGTGCACTCGCCGTGGCTGAGTAGTCTGGTCCTTCACAAACGAACTTCTAGACTCAGCAGTTATTAACTCAGGCAAGATTAGCGAACTGTATTTGTGGTATCAACGTTCGATACCACACTTGCTAGGGGTTGCAGTTATCGACCGCGGTCCGTATTAGTATCGTTGGACCCGCGAGTCACGACCAGCGCCGCTCCGCGGCTTGTATTAAGTTTCTAGCGAGCTCTCGTCCACTCTAGCTAGAGACGTCAATTAGTCAAGTAGCATAGCCTTCGGCTGATAGGAAGCAACCTATAACAAGGCGCTTAGTAACGTATGGCCTAAGTGAGGCCCTAATAGCTATTTGTTTATAATTATATATATGCAGCCAAGAAAAATCCTATGCAACCAGTTAAGTACAATATATATTATTTTTTACCAACGACTTCTAATTATTTTAGTCGTTGCAGATCCAGACCATGCAGCCAGCACCTTATCGACGCTACTGACAAACCTGCTGTTATTTATACGTTTCTATTTAGCATTGGCCACCAGTCAACATTGGCGACGACTCGCTCGTCATCATCATAAGAGTCTTTTACTATAGATTCTTGTACCAGACTTCCAACACAGAAGCTCTTCAGCAAGAGCACGTCATGTATTGTATGTATTTTCTAGTAGTCAGTGGTTTGTAGATTGACTATAGTGCTGTGTTATATGTGTATGATATTTGATTCTTGTGTTTTGTAAATTCAGTGCGAGAATAGGTCGGGTGCAAGATTCGTTTATTGTTACTGGGTTATGACATCGACTCGTGCTCGGCTCTACAAAATGCAGTGTGAACAACAATCTGGAGCTCAGCCAGCTACTGAACCTTCTGCAGATCAGCCAATAGCTGCATCTAGGTGTAACATGGATCCTACACTTATTTTGAAGTGGAGGTGGCGGTGGCGCCGTAGCTACAGTGGCCAAGTCCGGAAGCAAGGTTAACGGTGGAAATTCGCTGGGACCATCACGTAATGGCTCTCGTTGGCTCTCAGAAACTTGATTAGGCAAAATGGCTGTCACGTGGGGAACCAAGTCCACTAAAGTTAGTCTTTTACGTTGTTCACAAGTGAATTTTAAAACTGTGACACAACGCGAACAATTCGTGTGGAGGTGTCCCTTCTCATTACATATTAAACATGTCCCTTCCTCTTCTTTGTATGTTTTATGTATCCGGTATCTACACACCTGCAAATGAGAGGGTGTACTCGTTTTGACCACTACGTCCAAAGATCAAACACTACTATAAACTGGTAACCGATCTTGAGCAGTCCAGGTTTCGCGCCGTGTAATCCATATATCTCCAAACGGAAGCTGGACGATCTTCGGAAAACTATCATCTGTTTTGGGTAGAAAGTTAAACTCTGTAACATTCATATACTCCGTGTCCGCCACGATAACCATACAATTAGAACCATCGCAGTGAGTGAAAGTTGCATGTTGTTCGTGACGCAAAAGGAGCCTGGCACATGCCGGCCGCGGTGGCCGAGCGGTTCAAGGCGCTCAGTCAGGAACCGCGCGACTGCTACGGTCGCAGGTTCGAATCCTGCCTCGGGCATGGATGTGTGTCATGTCCTTAGGTTAGTTATGTTTAAGTAGTTCTAAGTTCTAGGGGACTGATGACCTCAGATGTTAAGTCCCATAGTGCTCAGAGCCATTTGAACCCATTTTTGAGCCTGGCACCCCGAAGCGGGTCTAGAAACACATATGATTCAAAATCGAAGTAAGCCATATGAACCTGCTCTGAAGTGACCTTGAACGTATCTAAAAGCCGATAAAGAATTTCTAAAGGAACTGGCTGCACGTGCCGCAAAGATTTGTCATAACTAGAACTGACGGTACCTGAGCCTCGAATGTTCCTGGGAGCCACGGTTCACAACAAAAGCCGCATCAGAACTGAATCACAAACACGAGACGCTGAGAGACAAACAACGATATGACTTAACAGCATGACTCGCCGGACACAGAGCACAAACAAGGAAGTTTTCGCAGCACTACGACAGAGGCGAGAACATGTAGGACCTCCTCCCTCCCGTGGAAAGCGGGAACTACTCCTAGACCACATGAACTCCCAAAAATGCTTACTGAAGTTTATTTCTCACGTTAGGCATGTGAGGCCACCTACACTCACAGCACACTTTCGGATGTATGACTGCAGTCGTGTCAGTTTTTGCCGGAGGAAATGTTTGTAAATTACAGTCCCAAAGCCAACATGGCCTACCGCAACGGAACCGGACCGTGTGCAGGGTAGAATTAACCTTCATAAAGCTGCAGAGGTGAATGTCCAATAGTGCTTGTATGTGATCTTGAGGCACAAATTTCTAAATTTCATTGAGTGATGAAATTGCTCATGTCTGAATATGTCGCAAGTTTTGTGTGTTGTACTTGCGATCTCGTTATCGTTTTCTTGTCTGCAGCGAGAATAAGACTGAAATGGTGACTATGTCGAAAAACAGCTAAATGTTCAGGCTGTAAACTGATGTAAACCATTGTTGAAATAAACAGGTCCTTGTACTTATAAAAAATAGGAGACCTTACTTTTGGGATTACCCTCGTAATTCCTCCAGATCAAGCGCGTTTTTGCCCTACGTGGGTGCTCTTTCCTCGATGATAGGCCGTATTCTCGAGAAACACTGTGTTAAGGTATGTTCCGGCCACCCCCGAAGGTTGCTGCTTTACTCGGTTCTGTAAAGGACGAGTCACTGCTTCGTAAAGCAGGTGTATATCAGATTCCTTGCGGAAATTGTAGGAAGTCATACACAGGTCAAACAACTCGCGCTGTTCATGAGAGATGTGTGGAGCATCGCCCCGACACACGCTTATCACAGTCAGACAAATTAGCTGTGGCCGAACATTGTATTGATACAGGGCGTTCCATGATTTACAGTGATGTGCAGATTTTAACATCCACCTGCTTCTTTTGGGATTCTGTTTCCATGGGAGCTATGGAGATGAGATTAGCTAATAATTTAATAAATAGAGATAATATTTTTAATTTGGACAAAGCATGGAATCCGGCTCTTAAACTGCAGAGAAATCGTCATTGTGTCACCGCAGCCGAACATACATCGATAAGCGAATTGAATGTCTGTAGGCCTTCGCCAGAGGCAGCGCATGTGTAAGCGTATTTCTTTGCCGCTGACCAGCGTCTGTGACCCGCATGCGCAGTACCACAGCGGTGGAGCATATAAGGCCGCGCTTGCCATCTTGTCGTTAGTCTTGTGACTCACTCTGAAGATGGCTGGACGAAACGCGGCCGAAATATCAGTGCAGGAAGTCTTATTTTCGAGGCTGTTTGCCCGAAATTTAATGACACTCCGTATTCGTCAAGGCGTTTAAATACCTCAATCAGGGCTGTTTGTGTTCTTTGGGGTCGCTTAAAAAGATGAATATATCATCAAGATATGCAAAAGAACACTGCAAGCCTTGTAAAATGGGCTTTATAAATCTGTGCCATGTCTTGGCAGCATTTCTCAGTCCGAACGTCAGAAACAGGCTTTCGAACAGACAAAACGACGTTATAATGGCTGTTTTCGGAATGTCTCTTTCGACAACATGAATCTGTGTATATTCCTTTAGCCAATCTAATGCTTTAAACTCCTTTTTCCACATAATGCGTATTTATAATCTTTCAGGAGCGGAACAGGTACCGCTCCTGTATTTTCCTCGCATTCAAGGCTCTGTAGCCATCACAAGGACGCCATGCACCGTTCTATATTGGCACCAAGTGGAGGGGTGACGGCCAAGGCCCCCTAGACGGGCGAATGTGGCCTTTTTCAACATTGTATTAAATTCCTCGTTGGCAACAGCGCATCGGTCAGCAGCAAGTCGCCTGGTTCTACACGAAATCGGAGGTTCAAATGTTCAGATGTGTGTGAAATCTTATAGGACTTAACTGCTAACGTCATCAGTCCTTAAGCTTACACACTAGTTAACCTAAATTATCATAAGGACAAACACACACACGCATGCCCAAGGGAGGACTCAAACCTCCGCCGGGACCAGCCGCACAGTCCATGACCGCAGCCCCCTGACCGCTCGGCTAATCCCGCGCGGCGAAATCAGAGGACCCGCGGCAGTATTGATATAATGTACAGTGTTGTGACGTACCTTTTGTGGGGCCCCAGGAGGCCTTATGAGAGTCGGGAATTTTATTACAAGTACGGCATATTGATCGCTTTTCGACTGGATTAATTTGGTGTCGTATACTGCCGCGCTACGTCGGAATCCATCGGCGGGTAGTCCCGTGGCGTTGTCTATTAGACGATCGTTGGAGACGTCCGGCAACAGTCGATAATGCGCTCAGAAATCGGCAGAGATTATGGGCTCGTTTACGTCCGCCACGGTGAAATTCCGCATCGAGGCGTGACGTAATCCCAGGTCTATCTCGACTGCTGCATTCCGTAAGTCGCGATGGGTGAATTATTACCCGCGGAAGCGATCTGTCATAAAGAGACTCAAGGACGGCGACCGACAGTCCTGGGCGATTACTTCTGCCTGTCGCTTACGACATGTACACGGCGAAGTACACTTGTGCGCCTGACCTCCAAATTTCCTACGGTACCAACAAATCTCTCCCTGGCTTGAATCTTCGGCCGCGGCGTTCTTCGCCGAGGAACGACTTCTATATCTTCTGCAGAATCGTCCTGTACCTGTCGGAGAGCAGATCGCCCATCTGCTTACTCATCGCATCGACCTTGCTCACGAGACTATCGTAATCTGCCCGCGTTACCAGCGAGGGGCTATTACACGCCGTCATAATTTCAGAGCAGGAGGTCGGCACGATAGCGTGTTGAATGCGTTCCGCCAGGTCCGCAAAGGCATCTAGCGACATGTCCGTTTGCGATGCTATAATGGCCTTCACCTGTGCCAGCAGACGGCTGCTCCGCAACGTGCGTAATAATGTAACAGGCACCGTGCGCGCGTCAAACTTGCTTCTTAAATGACGGAGGTACTGCAAGGGTTTTCTATCACCGACATCGTCTTGTGTGAGAACCTGCCGCACTCGTTGTTCCTGTGAAGCGGACACTCTTCGTATTAATTCAGCCTTTAATTTCGAGTATGATTTCGTGTTCTGAGGTGAAGTTATAATATTTTGAACCTCAGGTGCGTAGCGGTGGTCCAGCTGACGGACCACCAGTGCGAACTTAGTGCCATCTCGGCGGTCACTCCGGCGCAGAGGAAAGTCTCTTCCACCGGTGCAAACCATAATGCTGGGTTGTGGGGCCAAAACGGCGGTAGCCCCAAGGCCAGTCTCGACATTGTTGGCGGGTCCGTACCCGCACCAATTTCTGATTCTTGAAGTCCGCTGTTAGCCATTTGGGCTGCTAATTTATTCTCTCTCTAGCTGCGATCACGTCGGAGTCACCAGTGTCGCAAGCTGTGTGTGTTGTACTTGCGATCACGTTATCGTGTTCTTGTCCGCAGCGAGAATAAGATCCGGGCGACATATATCTGTTCAACGCTTATTTACACGAGTAGCTTCTTTTAAGCTCACGTAAAAGCAGGAAAAACACTATGAAACATTTCCAGAGCAACGAATATAAAATTTTTTTACTAACTAAGTAAGTAAAACAGTAAAAGCGACACTAAAAAGTCAAAGCAAATTACTAAACTCATGGAGCGCGCGTTGCAGCAAGGAGAAAGCATCTGACAGCGCTCCTGGCGGTCACCGCGCGAACCCTATTGACATGCGCCGGCCTATCAGCAGATAAACTGACGTCTGTTCCGGCTGACGCCCAACGTTGCTACAAATAAATATTTATTTATGCAGTATTTTAAACATAGCTGCACAACAGCAACGGTTCCACGTATTAAAATTATTAACAGCCGACCAGTTGCAATGGATAAAGAATTCTTTACCTAGGTTTCAACAAATCGGCACATGGTTCGCGCCACGAGCGCCACCTGCCCTGGCCGCAAAGTAACTACGCTGGCCGATTACACTCAGTCGGTTGTGAGCTCTGCAACATCCATGCACTAATTTATATTTACGTGACAAACCCTATTTATAGGGCTATATTTTAATTTTGACAAATGGATTTATGCCGACATTTGTAAAAACGGCGATGATACATCAGTCCATACTAATGTAAAATTGTAAGTACCAGTCGTCGTTCTCATATTTTTGTAATGCAAGAGCTCTCTAATTTGTGTTAAAATCTATTCTTGACTTAAGTTTCATACCTTTCTAATGTAAGCTATGATGTTCATTGATGATGTTCATTGTCCTTAGGCCACCTTCTGAAGAAGACAAATTTAAATTTGTTGAAACCTAGGTAAAGAATTCTTTATCCATTGCAACTGGTCGGCTGTTAATAATTTTAATTTATTTATGCGATAGTTCTCTTTAACTAAACACCCGCCAGGGTAGCCGAGAGCGCTAACGCGCTGCTTCCTGGACTCGGGTGTGCGCGCCGGCCTGAGATCGAATCTGTCCGGCGGTCTAACGACGAGGACTAGTGTGCCGGCCAGCCTGGATGTGGTTTTTAGGCGGTTTTCCACATCCTGCTAGGTGAATACCGGGCTGGTCGCCTCTCTCCGCCTCATTTACACGACTATCAGACATTTGTAACATGTCCGCATTATTCCATGGATTGCACTAGACGCAGATAGTTGGGGTACACACATTCTGTCCGGGGGGAGGGAGGCTACAGCGTGGCGATAGGAAGGACATCTGCCCACCCCTTAAAATCAACACGCCTAATCCATTTAACCATAACAGCAGACTCTGCCAGTCAGGATAAACGCTTGGAAAGAGAAAGAGAGAGTTCTCTTTAACAAAACAATAGTCCGCCCCGGGAGCTGAGTGGACAGCGTGACAGAATGTCAATCCTAAGGTCCCGGGTTCGATTCCCGGCTGGGTCGGAGATTTTCTCCGCTCAGGGACTGGGTGTTGTGTTGTCCTAATCATTATCATTTCATCCCCATCGACGCGCGGGTCGCCGGTGTCAACTCGAAAGACCTACACCAGGTGAACGGTCTACCCGACGGGAAGCCCTAGCCACACGACATTTCATTTCAACAAAACAATCATTTTTGTATTTCCATTCACAAAGTATTACCCACCAGCATTTAAATCAACTGAAATCGAACTAATTCCATAACTGCTGCTGTGCAACAATACAATTATACCCTCTCTGATAACACATTTTTCTGTTACTAATCCAGTGTCAAATATGATATATCAGCAAAGAGTAGCATCGCCTACACAGAGTTTATTCTCGCTATCAGTTTCTTTAGCAACCGGAAATACCTACTTATTTCTCAAATAAACTTAGTGCTGAGTGTGTTGAACTACCCCTTAAAGTAGCTACCAATACAGCTGATACACAAAATCGCTCACCCTGCAAAATAGCTGATAGATACAATCGCTCTCAAAAGTAGCATATTTCTCATCCTTAAAGGCCATCTGCGTTATTATACGCTCATATACACCCCTAACGAAACCCCACAGTACCTCCGTCCAATTTAAAAAGCACATGGACATGCTCGGTACCATTAAACGTAACGTCACAATCGTTTTAATTGCATCTTTCGTTAAACAGTCCGATATTATCTCGCGTGAGTGCGTGTTTGTGTGTGTGTGTGTGTGTGTGTAACTCAACAGTAACCTAATTAAGGCTGAGTTTAAAATAATCATTGCCGAATGTATATAAAACATCAGAATACATATATAATAATCCAGTGGAAATATCACTCACCGTTCAAAATTTCGACGCAATTCGCCATCCTGACAACATTCCATTTCACAGAATTTAAAATCTGACTTATCTCTTGTATGAACAAACACCCTTCCCATTCTCCTTTGCAACAGATTGGAAGCAATTACCATTTTGTAATGGCATCACATGTGCCTCTACATCTGTTATTCATAAGTGGCAAATCAGTTGGTAAGATAGTCTCTAACCTCTGTCCTGGCATAAATTTCGTGTGTAAAAATAAGGAACACACAAAGCAGTACGACAGAAGTATGTACTGTGTATTAATGGACTGTCTCGAGATGGAAACAAGTAAATAAGAGGAAATTTGTCTTGTCTGAGTTAAAAGAACGCATGCAATGGCTCTGAAGACGGTGTCAGCACTCGCAGGTGGAATATTGACTGTTTCAATCACTCTTCTTTCCCTTAATTGCTCAGCTTCCTGATATCTAGCAGACTGACAATTCCTGTGATAGTTTAATAACAGATTAACAGTGTAATAACACTTTTAACTTTACCAAAATAACAATATTTAGAGCCTTTCTGCATATTTTGGAAGTTGAGTGAATTAAGGATATCTTGTATTTGGTTTATACAGGTACGTATGCTCATTGAGACAAAAGTAATCCCTTTGTCTGATCTGACTGCTATAACGCTTTCCTCCTAAAGTTGTTTAAAACTTGCATTTCCTTATGTATTGGGGCAATAGGGAGAAGTTTGGTTTTTTTTCAGTTTTAATGATATACTCAAAAGTGTTACTGAACTGTGTAAAATCTGACTCTGATCAACATGAAACCTATAGCTGGCAGACTTTATGGCCTCACTAAACCCCATAAAGACACTATCACAGTTCCTTCTGTAGTGTTTTCATTCCCAACTCCATAACACAAATTAGCCAGAGAGGAGAATAACTTGATCTATAATCAAAACTATATTTACATCCAATCATGATATTATTAATTCAGGCGACTTATTGAACAGGTCTAAATAAATCCAAATTCCTCCTAATAATAAACTAGGCTCTTTTGGTGTCAGAAACTTGTTCATTAAAACTCTCTTCCGTTGCGTTTAATCTATCCCTCATACTTAGTTGATAAATCAGGAATTAACTCACTTGTCAGAAATGACATAAGGTTTAGGAACGCAAACTTACCTAATGCAAAATTATTTCCGTTTAAATGGAAAGATAGACATTTCTTGGAAAATAATCAATTTTCTTACAACGTTGAGTGGTGGTATAATTATTTTGATCGTATATTCTGGTTATGGATTGGCACTACCAGATAACTATAAGCATTCCTCAAACAGTATTACTCTAAGCACGAGAATATCAAATTCACAATGGAACTTAGAAAATAACTGCATAAATTATTTAGACCTGACCATAGATATTAGTAATCACACTCTTACTTCCACGATGTACAGGAAGCTCCTCCCCACTGACGCAATAACTGCCAATCCTTAGCAGTCAGTGATCTACAAACATGCAGCCTTTCATTCAATGATAGAGCGCCTATTATCCATTCCATGAGAGATGACAACTTGTAGACGTAGTTAAGAAGAATCAAAAACAGCATCAAACTATGGCTACAATTCTGCCTTAGCGCACTCCACAATGCATAAAATACACTCCTGGAAATGGAAAAAAGAACACATTGACACCGGTGTGTCAGACCCACCATACTTGCTCCGGACACTGCGAGAGGGCTGTACAAGCAATGATCACACGCACGGCACAGCGGACACACCAGGAACCGCGGTGTTGGCCGTCGAATGGCGCTAGCTGCGCAGCATTTGTGCACCGCCGCCGTCAGTGTCAGCCAGTTTGCCGTGGCATACGGAGCTCCATCGCAGTCTTTAACACTGGTAGCATGCCGCGACAGCGTGGACGTGAACTGTATGTGCAGTTGACGGACTTTGAGCGAGGGCGTATGGTGGGCATGCGGGAGGCCGGGTGGACGTACCGCCGAATTGCTCAACACGTGGGGCGTGAGGTCTCCACAGTACATCGATGTTGTCGCCAGTGGTCGGCGGAAGGTGCACGTGCCCGTCGACCTGGGACCGGACCGCAGCGACGCACGGATGCACGCCAAGACCGTAGGATCCTACGCAGTGCCGTAGGGGACCGCACCGCCACTTCCCAGCAAATTAGGGACACTGTTGCTCCTGGGGTATCGGCGAGGACCATTCGCAACCGTCTCCATGAAGCTGGGCTACGGTCCCGCACACCGTTAGGCCGTCTTCCGCTCACGCCCCAACATCGTGCAGCCCGCCTCCAGTGGTGTCGCGACAGGCGTGAATGGAGGGACGAATGGAGACGTGTCGTCTTCAGCGATGAGAGTCGCTTCTGCCTTGGTGCCAATGATGGTCGTATGCGTGTTTGGCGCCGTGCAGGTGAGCGCCACAATCAGGACTGCATACGACCGAGGCACACAGGGCCAACACCCGGCATCATGGTGTGGGGAGCGATCTCCTACACTGGCCGTACATCACTGGTGGTCGTCGAGGGGACACTGAATAGTGCACGGTACATCCAAACCGTCATCGAACCCATCGTTCTACCATTCCTAGACCGGCAAGGCAACGTGCTGTTCCAACAGGACAATGCACGTCCGCATGTATCCCGTGCCACCCAACGTGCTCTAGAAGGTGTAAGTCAACTACCCTGGCCAGCAAGATCTCCGGATCTGTCCCCCATTGAGCATTTTGGGACTGGATGAAGCGTCGTCTCACGCGGTCTGCACGCCCAGCACGAACGCTGGTCCAACTGAGGCGCCAGGTGGAAATGGCATGGCAAGCCGTTCCACAGGACTACATCCAGCATCTCTACGATCGTCTCCATGGGAGAATAGCAGCCTGCATTGCTGCGAAAGGTGGATATACACTGTACTAGTGCCGACATTGTGCATGCTCTGTTGCCTGTGTCTATGTGCCTGTGGTTCTGTCACTGTGATCATGTGATGTATCTGACCCCAGGAATGTGTCAATAAAGTTTCCCCTTCCTGGGACAATGAATTCACGGTGTTCTTATTTCAATTTCCAGGAGTGTACAAAACCAACAGACCTCGGGTCTTCATTGCCCTTTGTTAGACTCACCACCTCAACACTTTAATACAGGGGCACGGTTCCATATTTGGGAAGTCTCTCTGAATGTAGTCGAAAAGATTAAATCCAGCCACTTTAGAAAATCTTTTTATGTGCACGACACTGCTGTACACGTTGAAACCTCCCATTAGAAAAATTTGTGAATGATTGTGCTGATAAACCCTTTACGTTATTTGATTTTCAAACAGCTGTGCAAAACTGAACGTACTCAGACATTTCTCTCTTTACTTATTGTGAACATCACTAAACTGACACACAATATTTTTTACCGCAACGCAATCTGAGTTTCAATAATCCCTACAAAAGAATGGTCCTGATTAACAATAACCTATACCTTTCTGATTCACTTACCACACAAAAATCTTCGTTACTCTAACTACTGCAATACAGCGACCGCCAATACTGCCATCTAAATACAAGATTCTAACTACTGATAGGCATAGTTAGCAAATGAAAGATATCGATAGAGAACAGACAATGTATTTACCTTAATAATGTTCTATATATATATATATATATATATATATATATATATATATATATATATATATATATATATATATATATATATATACTCGAGGCCTGTTCAGAAAGTAAGCTCCGATTGATTGCCAAATTGAAACCACAGTGAACATCAGAAATGTTTTACTTGTAACAATTAGCTACACCTTTCAGCTACTTCTCTATGTAGTCGCCGTTCTGACTTAGGCTTTTGTCATAGCATTGTACCAACTTTTCAATAGCCTCATCATAGAAGGCAGCCGCCAGTGCTTTCCGCCAATTCTCCACGCTGGCCTACACCTCGTTGTCTGTGTCAAAATGTTGTCTTCAAAGACAGCGGTTCATGTGACCAGAGATGAAACTCAGGGGGAGACAATTGCGGACTGTATTGTGGGTAATCTAACATTTCCATTTGAAAACGATGCAGGAGCATCTTCATTGCCCCTGCAGAATGCGGCTGAGAATTGTCTTGAAGAAGAAACAGCACGACAGTTATGTAATGTTAGCTGCATAGCTTCAGGCGAAATTTCTCACCAGGCCCTCGTACTTGGCGGCAGACACTATTTTCTAGACATCTTTACGCACTCACTGCGAGCTCAGAAATGAGAAGAGCGACGTGATGCTAACTGGGGTTATACTAGAGACACTACCCAACACATCTGTGCAAAGCTTTATCGGATTTTCATAGTCGTTTCCATTTCGCGACCGATCGGAGCTTACTTTCTGAACGCCCCTCGTATATATATATATATATATATATATATATATATATATATATATATATATATATATATATCAGTTCATGACATCCAGTCTTACAAATTTACTCTCTCTGATGGACACACGTCCAGATCATCCGCTCTCAAAATTCTGCGATCTCTCTTCCCACATCCACCACTGCTGGCGGCTCACCTCCAACTGCCCAACACTACAATAGCGAATATTACAACAATGCCAACCAGCCACAGACTGCACACAGCACAGTCAGTGATTTTCATACAGAGCGCTACGTGGCGTTACCAACATAAAAACCTAAAGAGCCTACTTACAACGTTTTGTTCAGTGGTGAAAACAGCACTTCAACTTTGGAAAACAGTAGAACATACAAAATCACTTGTAAGATGGTACATTCTATAGAGGCCAGTCTGCCAGGGCAATATCCATCCGCTGTAAGGTACAACCATAGAAGTTGGAGATTTGGAAAAAAGCCTCTACTTTTGCAGTCCACCTGCTTAAGGGAAACCACAACTAAATGTTGGAAAAGAGTCCTTACATAACATTCAAAAAGCGAGGAAGATGAACTACCTTGAAATAATGGAAATAAACAAAGATAAGGCCTATTGCTGAAGGTAAGTACTGAACGATGAGACAAATTTCACTTACTCGTCGCTTTTAACCAAGACACTGCTAACATTCCCACCCAGATCACTCACATACCTCGTTTATCTTTACTTCTATCTCGTTCAAAAAACTATTTTATATAATTAGCGTTGTACCCCTGACCTACTTAGTCTCACTTGAAATACTTTACCTTTTTGTAATATATGAATTTTTATGACGGTATCAAAAGTATTCATATCCTGGCTTTGGGCCGATATCTTTCTTGGCACTGCCTTCGAACTAGAAGCCACACAGGAAGGAATAAGGTAGATTTCCACGACGTAGTACTGCTAGTGCATGTAAATTCTGTCACCTTCGGTATCCCTTTGACCTGAAACACACAAGAAGTTTTACTCACCTATGATGCATACGTCATGGACAATGCTAATTAGTGAACAGAGGTACCTGAGTTTCAACCGTCATACAGCCCAAAAGGCAGGACCGACGATCTGGGATACCATTGCATTTCATAGTGGGATCTCTTTGGTTGCCATCGTAAGCACCCTTATAGCATAGTGGTAGGTAGACGATATTATATGCCTCGTTTCGTTTCTCTTTATGCCAAGACGTTCCGGGCTTAATTTCAGCCAGTAGATGCTCACCCCTTTGACCTGAAACACACAAGAAGTTTTACTCACCTATGATGCATACGTCATGAACAATGCTAATTAGTGAACAGAGATACCTGAGTTTCAACCGTCATACAGCCCAAAAGGCAGGACCGACGATCTAGGATACCATTGCATTTCATAGTAAGATGTCTTTGGTTGCCATCGTAAGCACCCTTATAGCATAGTGGTAGGTAGACGATATTATATGCCTCGTTTCGTTTCTCTTCATGCCAAGACGTTCCGGGCTTAATTTCAGCCAGTAGATGCCCACCCGTACGTGATGAGAGTTTCTAATACTGGTATTCGTGTTTGCAAAATCATACCTTGGCGAGCGACGTCACCGGATCCCTCCCCAATTGAGAACGTTCGGAAGATTACGGGCAGGATCCTCCAACCAGCTCGGGGTGTTGACGATCTGACCCACCTATTGGATAGAATTTAGCACGATATCCCTCGTACCATCAACAGCTCTGTCAGTCAAAGCGAAGTCGAATAACTGCTTCCATAAGAGCGAGAGGTGGAACAGCGCGTCACTTGATCACTTTGCGAAGCTCTTTTTCTTGAATAAAGCATCCATTTTTCTATAATTGTTAGTATCTATTTGCTTATACTTGTGCATCACATCTAACGATTTCCGTGCAATACGGACAATCCCTTCACAGTGCGTCGTTTTTCCTTTTTGTCTTAGCTATATAAGATAATGTGCCGAGAACCTACGGAACGCTCAACTGATGAAACACTTCGTTCTCACCTTGTATATTTCGCAACACAGCCCCTCTTGTAACTCTTAATGTCGTAGCAACTTTTAGCTTCAAGGACCGAGTAACAAGGATGAAAGGCACGTATCGCGCTGACTGCAAGAATGTTGAGCTTTGCCCTGAGGCCAAATTGCTTCACAATTCACAGATGGCTAATGAAAATCTCTTCCACTGTAGGATCCACAATGATTTGGTTTGCCAGTTTGGTGAAAAGGACGAAACAACGCCGGCCGAAGTGGCCGTGCGGTTAAAGGCGCTGCAGTCTGGAACCGCAAGACTGCTCCGGTCGCAGGTTCGAATCCTGCCTCGGGCATGGATGTTTGTGATGTCCTTAGGTTAGTTAGGTTTAACTAGTTCTAAGTTCTAGGGGACTAATGACCTCAGCAGTTGAGTCCCATAGTGCTCAGAACCATTTTGAACGAAACAACGCGCACCGATGATAGCTTGTAACCTCCCTGACGGATAGTTTCTTACACTTTGGACTGAGTGAATCTCCTGAGGCACACCCACGCTAGACCAACTGAGTACAAGTCATGTCGAGAATAGACTTTACTTTCGTGCCACGAGCTTTTCCTTGCGTCGAATGCTCCAATCATTGCTAACAGTATCTCTTTCGTTTCTGCAGTAAATAGCGCATTTGCTTTTAGTTATCGTTCTACTTAGTTACTAAACGTCGATGTGGAGAGTGCCACTTTATTTAAAGCAGAGACATCACTACGGGAATTTATTGTGGTCTGCGTTGCCACTATATAACGCTCCATAAACGTCCACAGTTGTAGTAAGAACTGGCGTACTTGAAAAAAGTAAGGCGTCACAATGTGACTAGTGAAATGTCTAGGGCCGGTTGACTGCATTTTCTACAGCAGCTACACTTATAAACGTTCGTACATTTAAAGCAACAATTTGCCAATTCGGGATAAATATTGTATTTCCCTTGTCATACGACAGAGAAAATCATAGTTCATCGTTTAAGACTTAAGACTTGTTACTTTGTAACTATGATAAATTATCTGAAGGTAAGCGACATTGCCGTATGATCAACAGCGGTCGGTAGATGGAAAATAAGACTATTTTCTAGAAATTTAATGATTTTGGGACAACTAACTAGGAAAGAAGTCCAGTCTACTATACGACTGACGTAAGTCATGAAGACATTTCAGTTCATTTGACTTCTCTGAGAAGGAATATGGAATGTGTGAACTGTCTTTTACCTTGACGACAAATTCACACTTTTTAGATTCATGTGAATGAGGGTTGCCCCGGTAGGAAGGTAGCTCAGGCAAGCAGTTTTATTCTTGGAACTTCCTGACAGATTAAGACTGTGTGCCCGACCGAGACTCGAAATCGGGACCTTTGCCTTTCGCGGGCAAGTGCTCTACCATCTGAGCTACCGAAGCACGACTCACGCCCGGTCCTCACAGCTTTACTTCTGCCAGTATCTCGTCTCCTACCTTCCAAACTTTACAGAAGCTCTCCTGCGAAGCTTGCAGAACTAGCACTCCTGAAAGGAAGGATACTTTGGAGACATGTCTTAGCCACAGCCTGGGGGATGTTTGGAGTTTTATTCTTTCTTTTTATAGCTCCGCACTTCGACCGGTTCTGCCCTCACTACTTCTATTAAGTGAACTGAATGGAGAATATTTTGGTGTGTTATATCATCCTGTTAGTTTTGTGATCTTCTGTTCCTATTTCTAATTTTTTCCGTAGTATCTGTAAAAAAAAAAATGGTTCAAATGGCTCTGAGCACTATGGGACTCAACTGCTGTGGTCATAAGTCCCCTAGAACTTAGAACTACTTAAACCTAACTAACCTAAGGACAACACACAACACCCAGCCATCACGAGGCAGAGAAAATCCCTGACCCCGCCGGGAATCGAACCCGGGCGCGGGAAGCGAGAACGCTACCGCACGACCACGAGATGCGGGCGTAGTATCTGTACTTGCTACTTTTCGATGTATTGTCATTGTGTACTGATAAACTTCTTAATAAACTTGAGTTCCGTAGATTCGTAATTATTTTAACTAGTGTTGTCTAAGTTTTTCTAACACTGTGCCGAACTGGTTGCCATGGGAGATCGCTACGGCTACCGGCACTTCCAATCATAAACTCATAAAGCTTTAAAAAAGCATGTTAATTGTAATGAAACTAAAACACAATGCTTTGATGCTGTGGATTTGGAAACACAAGATAAATAGGATACGTTTGTCTCGGCAAACAATAGAAAACGCATTAAATCTTACGGGAAAGGAAATTCAATAACAGCTGCAAACAGCTCCCTTCAAGAGGAAAGGAAACTCTGCAAATTTACAAAACCCTTTAGAGAAAAGGCGGCTATTTTCGATTCTCAGTAAGAGGAGGCACTAAGTAGGCCGCTAAGATGGTTAGCCGGCCGAAGTGGCCGTGCGGTTCTAGGCGCTACAGTCTGGAACCGAGTGACCGCCACGGTCGCAGGTTCGAATCCTGCCCCGTGCATGGATGTGTGTGATGTCCTTAGGTTAGTTAGGTTTAATTAGTTCTAAGTTCTAGGCGACTGATGACCTCAGAAGTTAAGTCGCATAGTGCTCAGAGCCATTTGAACCATTTGATAAGATGGTTAGCCGATGTATTCTGTGGTAGTCAGTAAAAGAAGTACAGATAGTTGCGACTGAACTACCGGAAAGAAGTAACATTCTTCATACGTTTTCCTGTAAAGAATTTCTGAAATATAGCATAAAATTTAACATCAGAGACTCAAAGCAACAACAAATAACAAGTTTACTGAGAGTAATCGAAAATATATTTTTAATATTTTTACAGCTTGGAAGAAGTTGTTTTCTAAATTTGACTTCATATCAAACTGCATACTCACGCCGCCGGCCGTGGTGGCCGAGCGGTTCTAGGGGCTACAGTCTGGAACCACGCGACCGCTACGGTCGCAGGTTCGAATCCTGCCTCGGGCATGGATGTGTGTGCTGTCCTTAGGTTAGGTTTAAGTAGTTCTAAGTTCTAGGGGACTGATGACCTCACAAGTTAAGTCCCATAGCGCTCAGAGCCATTTTTTTTTTTTTTGCATACTTACGTACAACGCAGATGAATCTGGAATAACATGCGTAAGAAAACTGGGTACAAAACGTACAAAATACACAATTTCTAAACTTTTTCTCTTTGAAAAGGGAGTTTTTTAATAACAATAAATGTATAACGCATTTTAATATATCTTGGGTAAAAATATGTATTTCCCGTTTCAACATTTGAACCGTGTGATATACCAACTCACTACCATTAGTCCATAGTACTTGGAAAAGTCGTGGTATGTAAACAGCATCTTTCTTAATCAGTACCTTTTCTTGCGTATGCAGTAAACTTGTCAATATTACTCGGAGTAAATTAGGCATAGTAAATATAAAGGTTGCTTTTGGTCAATCATAATAAGATTTGTAATTAAAATTCCTTCACCTATGGAAATTCTCCCCTACGTCATTCAAACCGTCTCTGCTTCAAAAACAAATTCTGTTTTAAATGCATTTCTGACAAGCAGTAGATAGCCACTTTTAGAAAAAATCCCAGTAAAATTGTCTATTGGTTATTGATTTATGAGCACTTTCTGAATAACATATTAATATATCAGAAGATATTTGAAGTAAATTTATGCGGGACTAGTTATATAAAAGAAGACAGTGCTGAATTATTTATCGTAATGTTGGCAGTACGAATACCAATTGCTTGGAGCATGCGTTGCACAGTAGACTACGTTTCACGAAGTGCAGCAAGAGAAAGCAGCTTATTCCAGACGAGTTGGTGAGGGATGGGGAGAGCAAGCCGTGTGTACCACGAGCCGCCTCTGTTTACAAGAGAAGTCGATTGCGTGGAAGAGCTTACGAGAAACGCCGTTACCTCCGTGGACACTCTAGTGGCAAGGGGAGTGAGGGGGGCAGGTCGCAGGCGAGGGCTTAGTGCGAAATACGGCTTTCCGATAGGCACCGCCAGCGACGAGTCTGCACAGGCTCCCCCGCGGCGGAGGGGGGGCACCACCTGACGTTTCACTTGTCGCTGGCACCAGGCCGTATCACTCACCTTAACAATAAATCGCCTGAGTTCAAGGAAACCGGTGCTCTCGTCGTAAAGATAATGACGAAGATGTTGAAAACTGTTTCCGCTAATCCCAAAGTCCTAACCGAAAGACAGGACAATCACAACAACATATTTCACGTTATAGAGAAAACGCACACAATAGAAACCATAGTAAACGAAACGTCAAACTGTCCACGGAAATATAAACAAGCTGCAGTCAGAGACATGATAAACAGATTGATAAACTTAACCGTAAAAACGTTACTAATGGAAATAACTATTTTACAACGGGCAGCATTAAAAATGGACACAAAGAAATAGTAGAAAACAAGGGATAATACTTCGGACAAAGTAATGCCTCAATACAGAAGCGAAACCCTAAACGTAAACCAAAACCATACACATGTCAACTGTCTAGTACCTAACAGCTCCGTTGCAGGGAGTTTAACAAATTTACTTCGTGATAAGAAATGGCAGGTGTAAAGAACACATAAGGGCACGGGAAAGAGTACAATCACTCAACACGTACTGTCGTCCACGCTGTGATTTAGCGGTTGCGTTATATACTCCTGGAAATGGAAAAAAGAACACATTGACACCGGTGTGTCAGACCCACCATACTTGCTCCGGACACTGCGAGAGGGCTGTACAAGCTGTGGTGTCACCGCTAGACACCACACTTGCTAGGTGGTAACTTAAATCGGCCGCGGTCCTGTAGTACATGTCGGACCCGCGTGTCGCCACTGTGTAATCGCAAACCTAGCGCCACCACATGGCAGGTCACAAGACACGGACATGACCTCGCCCCAGTTGTACGGACGACATAGCTTGCGACAAGACGTATCACGTCTTCCTCTCATTTGCCGAGAGACAGATTAAATAGCCTTCAGCTAGTCCATCGCTACTACCTAGCAAGGCGCCATGTGTATCATTGCTAATTGCTTACTACTATGCAAGAGATGTATTTCAACAAGAACAAGACTACATTAAAGTTAAGTATATTAAAATCTCTCTTCTTTTCTTTATAGTTTTCATCCAGTCTCCTGTTTCAGAATTTACGCCCGTCTGCGTTAGTTTCGCGTGCACCTATCCACTCATTGTGTCGAGACCTTAGGGAATCGACACAACACAAGCAATGATCACACGCACGGCACAGCGGACACACCAGGAACCGCGGTGTTGGCCGTCGAATGGCGCTAGCTGCGCAGCATTTGTGCACCGCCGCCGTCAGTGTCAGCCAGTTTGCCGTGGCATACGGAGCTCCATCGCAGTCTTTAACACTGGTAGCATGCCGCGACAGCGTGGACGTGAACCGTATGTGCAGTTGACGGACTTTGAGCGAGGGCGTATAGTGGGTATGCGGGAGGCCGGGTGGACGTACCGCCGAATTGCTCAACACGTGGGGCGTGAGGTCTCCACAGTACATCGATGTTGTCGCCAGTGGTCGGCGGAAGGTGCACGTGCCCGTCGACCTGGGACCGGACCGCAGCGACGCACGGATGCACGCCAAGACCGTAGGATCCTACGCAGTGCCGTAGGGGACCGCACCGCCACTTCCCAGCAAATTAGGGACACTGTTGCTCCTGGGGTATCGGCGAGGACCATTCGCAACCGTCTCCATGAAGCTGGGCTACGGTCCCGCACACCGTTAGGCCGTCTTCCGCTCACGCCCCAACATCGTGCAGCCCGCCTCCAGTGGTGTCGCGACAGGCGTGAATGGAGGGACGAATGGAGACGTGTCGTCTTCAGCGATGAGAGTCGCTTCTGCCTTGGTGCCAATGATGGTCGTATGCGTGTTTGGCACCGTGCAGGTGAGCGCCACAATCAGGACTGCATACGACCGAGGCACACAGGGCCAACACCCGGCATCATGGTGTGGGGAGCGATCTCCTACACTGGCCGTACACCACTGGTGATCGTCGAGGGGACACTGAATAGTGCACGGTACATCCAAACCGTCATCGAACCCATCGTTCTACCATTCCTAGACCGGCAAGGGAACTTGCTGTTCCAACAGGACAATGCACGTCCGCATGTATCCCGTGCCACCCAACGTGCTCTAGAAGGTGTAAGTCAACTACCCTGGCCAGCAAGATCTCCGGATCTGTCCCCCATTGAGCATGTTTGGGACTGGATGAAGCGTCGTCTCACGCGGTATGCACGTCCGGCACGAACGCTGGTCCAACTGAGGCGCCAGGTGGAAATGGCATGGCAAGCCGTTCCACAGGACTACATCCAGCATCTCTACGATCGTCTCCATGGGAGAATAGCAGCCTGCATTGCTGCGAAAGGTGGATATACACTGTACTAGTGCCGACATTGTGCATGCTCTGTTGCCTGTGTCTATGTGCCTGTGGTTCTGTCAGTGTGATCATGTGATGTATCTGACCCCAGGAATGTGTCAATAAAGTTTCCCCTTCCTGGGACAATGAATTCACGGTGTTCTTATTTCAATTTCCAGGAGTATATATATATATATATATATATATATATATATATATATATATATATATATATATGCGGTACAAATCTGCGATACAGTGTCTCCTTAAACACAAACCCTCTGGCACCTTGGTTATGGAAGCGTCCACCACAGGAGCTCCAACAACTTGCCCACGTTCGACCTCACTTAGGTCCGACATAATTCACTCTCAACTACACACAACACCGTTCCAATCACGACTTACACTTGCAGGTTACTGAGGACACTACATATGCAATGTATATGGTCAAATGCAACGGCACAATCTTGGCTAGGAACATTTCTCGACATGCTTCCTAATATATGTCCACAACCATACCAAACCTACAACCACACATTATAACATGAGAAATACAACATTTGTTACTAGACGATCATCATTTAACGGTCAGTGATTAGATTGTATGAAATATACGAGGTAGGCGTAAAATTTAAAATTTTACCGCGAAAAAATCAGGCGAAAACTTTACGTTGATGTGAATTGAGCCGTGGTAAAAATTGCTGTTTTGAAGAGCGCGTCGCAGCGCGGAATGTGAAGCAGTCCGTTTCTGGCGGTGGTGCCGCAGTGGCAGTCGCTGCTTTGGTGTCTCCCTCTGGTGGTAAAGGGGAAAGGTTGCCTGTTCACGTGCATTTAAGGGGCGCTATGAGCTTTCCAGTGGATCAGTTGGTCAGCCGGGTCAGTGTGGGGCAGTCAGTGTCTGTCTGTCGTCCGGAGTGCTACTGTGTGTTAGGCAGCCAGTCTGCTCGAGTTTGTTCAGGCAATGGTCATTGGCTGTTGGATCGATAGGTTGGTCGGTCGCGCACTGGGACACAAGATGACTTGTCCGTCTTGAGCGTCGGTGCATGTGAGGTGCCACCTCAGTCCAGTGGGCCGCGCCGTATAGCGAGGGGTAGTGGCTTCGTGGCCGACACGAGAGCAACAGGAGCCAACCCACGACATCGGTCTTGTCGGTGCAAGGTGCGACGCCGTGAGACGGGAGATTGGCGCACCCTCCTGCGTCCGTTGAAGCGGCTGGCAGCGGACGGCTCGGGGAGCGTTTTGGGGGTGCTGCGTCAGGCCTTTGTCAGACATTGTATTTTATTAGAAGTTAAGTGATTAGTGGTATGTTGTATCATTTACTTGATAAATTCTACTTATTTTCTGGTCAGTCTCTCGTCCCCAACTTGCTCGTCCGTCTCCCGTCCGCATTTGTAAGGCAGTTAGTGTCCGTCTGTCTGTCGGTCTGCCGTACGTTAATAGCTGCCTCTGTCATGTTTGTCGGATTCGGTGTTAACGAATGTATTGGTTGAAGTGTAACGGCCGAATTCCTGAAATATGTTTTCATCTTGCCTATTATCTTGAGAGGCGGTATATGTGTAATGTAGAGCATGTTTGGGTCAACCTTGTATATTTTATGTAAGACAGCATTTCATGGGTTTTTATTTAAATGGTCATTTTAGTATATAAAGTAGTTTAAAGTAATCTGGTGTGTTGAAGATTTGCACCAGTGTAGTCTTTCAGAGGTTGTTGTGAGCTGTCGTGATTACGGCCGTGTCAAAAGTGAGCAGCAAGGTTCTCAGCCCGAAAGCTTATACAGTCAAAATTTGTTCTTTCTGCCTCTGAATAAATTGTAGCTTGATATTTAGATGGTGCTTTCTGATTATAATTTTAAAGCTGTTTCAAATGAAATAGACTTTTAGCAATAAAATTTCCATTTGTTGAAAGAAATTTGATTTGTTTTCATCAGTTACCCACTGGCAACTACTTCCACGCTCACATAGTGTGATTAAATATGTTAATGTTCTTAATGAATCGCTAGTAAATAAATTAAATTCTTAAGAAAGAGTTTTGAAAGTAAATTCACGGTTTATGAATATTTATGTGCATATTTTCCTTTTAATGTGACGCCTCTTCCTCATTGACAGTTAACGTAACTGAGACCTGATCTGTAGGAGTTTGCATTGTGTGTATTGAGGAAAGGTTTCGCTACGAAAATCAGCGTGTCATCATTCTGGAAATTATTGCCACGAAATGGACTCTTCATTGGGGAAAAGAGGAAGTCACTGGATGCTATGATAGGGGAACACAGGGAAGAAGGCTGGCCAGGGCGGGTGAGACAAAATTTGCTGGTCCAAAGAAGCAGCCTGCGTAAGTGAGTCCTGCGATGAATGAGGTGGAGCGTGTGGTTGTGGACCAAAATTAGCCTGATGGATGTCTGACCGCGAAGCTTCGTCTAGTGAGCTTCCAAAGTCTCGTCAGAAGTTTGTACTGTAGTAGTATGCCCCTATTGTCAAAGACCCACTTTTCTTCCAAGATCGGTTTCTTCATAGAGGGATGTTATGCCACTTTCTTCTACGTCATTCAGGATTCTCTGACCACACGGGAAACGTTTCCACCACTGCACCTTAGATTTATATAATGGTGAATTTTTTCCGTACTTCCAAAACTCACCCTCGACTGTTGCAGCGGTGCTCCCCTCCAAATACTAAAAACGAATTACCGCACAACGGTCCACTTTATGAACAGGCTGCGCCATTTTATTTTGATTCCTGAAGCACCCAGCTAAGCTACATGAAGAAAAAGGGTACTCGTACAGTACTTAAGTAACACACAGGACACATAATGTGAGATTGCCCATTCCATTCCGGAGATATAGAAATTTAATATTTTACTTTTAACTACTCAAATATATTAGTATGGATTGCCAAGGAACACAGGTTCTACGTGTGTTCATTATTCGTTGCCTAAATAAGAGTAATAACGGTACACGAAATTAGGATAAATAAATCTGTCAAATGAGTTTTTGCACACTACTGATCATTGGCGACGCGGATCAGGTGTTTTGTGATGTCGACAGGACGTAACATGTCAACACCTATGTGTTGGGATGTTAAGAGTGACCTTAACGTAGCTGTAGTATTGCTTGCTTAGACTTCTTCCATGACACAGACATGCAAACATATTTGTGGGAGGTCGCTGAACTAACGTCGTTGCTCATTATAACATGAGCCCCCACTTCCTCCCATTTCATGGTTCTCACGTCTCATTCTATACTTGTTTTGTGATAAGTCAGACGTTTCACCCACATTTGATTCCCAAAATTTTCGTAAGGACGCTGACTACCTCGCCATAGTATGTACACACACAAATACACACAAAATGTTTCAAGTGGCTCTAAGCGCTATGGGACTTAACATCTGAGGTCACCAGTCCACTAGACTTAGAACTACTTAAACCTAACTAATCTAAGGACATCACACACATCCATGCCAGAGGCAGGATTCAGACCTGCGATCGTAGCAGCAGTGCAGTTCCGGAATGAAGCTTTTAGAACCACTTGGCCACAGCTGCCGGCCCCCCCCCACACACACACAAGAGGCAGGATTCGAACCTGACACCGTAGCAGCAGAGTGATTCCGGACTGGAGCGCCTAGAGCCGCTCGGCCACAGCGGCCGACGCACGGACACACAAACACACACACAAGCACACATGCACGCAAGACTCATCGGTATGCATTTCACGTCACCAGCTGCTCGAAAATTTTCCCTTATCTCTGGCACGTGTGGACATTACAACAGGCAGAAGTATGAATACAACCAGTGTAGGCCAGTTATTGAGACAGATCCAAAATACAGAAATTAATAGGAGGCAGACTGAAATGAAGTGCTATTTTCGCATATAGATTATATGCCAATTTCTATGAAGGCAATAAATACAATGAAATCATCAGAATCGCTAACTGTAGACTTGTATAATTATGTACTAGTAATCTAGATCGATAAGAGCTGGAGTAGAGACATTGTCGAGCGGCTGGTGGGAATTAATTTTGTTATAAATGTAAACACTTCATTTCCCGGCCGATGCCCAAATTGTGGGGCGGCTGGTAGAAAATTTACTGTTGTATAAATGTTTGAATGTAGAAACACTTCACGGCCGATTAACCATATGTGGGGCGGCGGGTAGAAATTAATGTTGTTATTTATATATAAAATGTTCCTATTACTTATGCTGTCTTTTGCCGTTCTCAACACTGGCTCTCTAACTACAATATTGGCAACCAGAAAGTGATTAGCAAAATGTGAAGCCTGTAATTAGAATTCCTAGTGCCCACTTCATCTGAGAAATACACTTATAGCTACAGCTTATAGCTCTGAGGAATTAGGAGATTGTCTGGGATTCATAATCAAAAACGATTTTCTAAAAATTCTCTGTATTCTGAAAGTCACAGATGAAAAGAAAAAGAAAAATCCACACAATCTAACAGAGCCGTTCAGAGTCTAATGCGCTGATGCAACTATAACTGTCCAAATTAAATGTTTAAATGAATGCTCGCCATAATTTGATGATAATTTTCATCAAACGCCACGCTAAATAGTGGTAGAATGTCTGTCCCGCGGCGGCACGTGAAAATACGACATACGCAAACTGAAAATCGATAATTAAAGTCATCCCAGAATTAACACTTCACTCGAAAATTATTTCATGGTTACGCGTATCCCGAGTAACTTAATACGGCATCCGAGGCTGTTTATAGCAATGATACCGACGTGACGCGACTCCCGGCACAGATGGTGTGCTATTCAGCGTCTGGAGGAAGGCCTTGCTTCCTCTCGCAGCGTTCTGATATTTAAAGCCGCGGTGCGGACGGCTAAGGGAACGCCTGATCAAATCGGCTCTCCCGACTAGCCGCTGGGCTAGTAATGCACCACATTAAGTTACCGAATAAATCATAGCTTCTTTTTCTGATGGCCGATGAAGCTCTCAATTCAAATGTGCATTCAGCACACAGGTAAGTAATCATAATAAAAGTTTGACGTGGCTAAGTTAAATATTTTGGGCGAGAGAATTAATTTAATTACAATACACGCAGTAGACAAGCTCTGAACTTGCCCTTTGGAAATACGCAATCACTATAGTTTTATAGTTATTCAAATGAAACTTCTCACATCTTTATGGTTATAGCGGATCTCCATTCAACTTAAATATAAACATCGTAGCGTTATTTATTAGCCTACTTACTCTATCTTGTTTCCTTAATTTTTAAGACAAATACCAGAAAATTATGAATTTCAACACAAATCTTAATTTGTGAGATCCAAAGTGCTGTTTTTATTAAATTATTATGGAAAACGAATCTAAATATAAATTTTTAAGTCTCGGCCTCTTTTCTGTTGCGCCAATGATTTTTACAGAAAAACGTCCAAATTTCGAAAATGGTTGAAGTTATCGAACTGATATTCAACACGTATTAATTTAGTATTACTCCTGACATGCTAGAACCGTTTCAGGTTATTCACTTGATTTTTAAAGTATTGCGCAACATTTATGACGTCAGAGCTAGTTACAGCGGACTGGCTGGCACACAATGGAAAGACTGATGTGAATTTACTACGGCGTGAGTAGGCTGCTTCCCTACATCACCCTCTACTTAAATTTTTTGTTTTTGAATGTTAATGAACGAAAAAAAATAATTACAAAAAAGGGAAGCAAGAGTACAGCTTAACTTCCTATGAAAAATTAAAATTAAAATGTAAACATATAGAAATATTAAAAGAAAACTGATTACCTACTTTAACTATTTAAATTGCGGGCATGTTCACTGTCCCTCAAGCAATATTATCCCTCAAAATTTAAGCAAAATCAATGAAACACTTTGGCACACATATTGCCTTAGACAAACAAACCCATAAAAATATGTAAAATTATGAAAATCTTAAATCCATTAAATACATTTTTACATACACAAATTCAAAGAAAATAACACAGTTATTTATGATACATAAACAAATGATTATATATTAGCAGTCTTTTCTAAACCTGAAAGAAAATTTCACAAATCATTTTTACACACGTGGTTGTAGCCGCTTTGGCTGGCGTCCTACACTTCCATTCACAAGGGTAGAGGAGGGGAAGTTGCTATGGTGTGCGTCCTTCACGTTCACTCTAAATTACATGGGGAAAGGGGAGCGGTCACTGTGAGTTATGTCCAAGTCAGTCCACGCTTTCACGCAGCTACCAGGCTGCCATTATCTGGTTTGTCCTGTAGAACAAACAAAAAGGGAGCCTCAGACTCTGTCCACTTAATATCTAAGGACGGGTCACAATGAAATGGGGATATATACATTTTATCTTTCAATATTTTGCTGGAACAAAGTTAACAGAACTTTTTCAATTCTACTCTCGTGGTTACTTAATTGTCATAAAATCGGTAAACAAATGGCTCAAAACGCCGTTAGTCACGTACTAGAGAAAATCTATGCTCAAGGCATACAATCATGAATCCTATTTAATTTCAATTTATTATTTCTGGGCCAGAACACTGAACCAATGCTCGGTACATTCCTGATACATTTGTATTTCATTTACTTAGCTGACTCACCTTCGATTACCTTATTCTTAGAGATAGTATATTTGATTAGTAGTTGTTTTCTCAGCTTCTTTGTACATGTGAGTAACTTTTGGTAATACTACAGTTATGAGTGTTCAAAACACACTATGTTTAGTTGACTAGTAAATCCACTTATTGGTCCTCTGCTGTTGTGTCAGTTCCACATCTGCAATTATGTACTTACTTCATCAAAGTGTATTTATGCTGAGCTATAAATATGTTTCACGTCTGCCATTAGGTTATTCAAATATGTTGCTAGTGTATGTACTTATTTAACACTCACTCTATTAACATTTAAAGCATAGGATAGCACATTTATTTCATATCCATAGTGTATTGCAGCTGATCAGTATAAAATAGCAACCCCATTTTTATTACATATTCGTGTAGTACGTAAAGAGATATGAATGATTTAGTTGGACCACTTTTTTCGCTTTGTGATAGATGGCGCTGTAATAGTCAAAAGCATATGGCTCACAATTTTAGACGAACAGTTGGTAACAGGTTTGTTTTTTTCATTAAAATACAGACCGTAGGTACGTTTGAACATTTTATTTCGGTTGTTCCAATGTGATACATGTACGTTCGTGAACGTATTATTTCTGAGAACGCATGCTGTTACAGCGTGGTTACTTGTAAATACCTCATTAATGCAATAAATGCTCAAAATGATGTCCGTCAACTTCAATGCATTTGGCAATACGTGTAACGACATTCCTCTCAACAGTGAGTAGTTCGACTTCCGTAATGTTCGCACATGCATTGACAATGCGCTGACGAATGTTGTCAAGGCGTTGTCGGAGGATCACGATAGCAAATATCCTTCAACTTTCCGCACAGAAATAAATCAGGGGACGTCAGATCCGGTGAACGTGCGGGCCATGGTATGGTGCTTCGACGACCAATCCACCTGTCATGAAATGTGCTATTCGATATCGCTTCAACCGCACGCGAGTTATGTGCCGGACATCCATCATGTTGGAAGTACATCGCCATTCGGTCATGCCGTGAAACATCTTGTAGTAACATTGGTAGAACATTACGTAGGAAATCAGCATACATTGCACCATTTAGATCGTCATCGATAAAATAGGGGCCACATATCCTTCCTCCCATAATGCCGCACCATACGTTAACCCGCCAAGGCCGCTGATGTTTCTCTTGTCGCAGCCATCGTGGATTTTCCGTTGCCCAATAGTGCATATTATGCCGGTTTACGTTACCGCTGTTGGTTGGCTCTGAGTACTATAGGACTTAACATCTTAGGTCATTAGTCCCCTAGAACTTAGAACTACTTAAACCTAACTAACCTAAGGACATCACACACATCCATGCCCGAGGCAGGAATCGAACATGCGACCGTAGCAGTCCCGCGTTTCCGGGCTGCAGCGCTTAGAACCGCACGGCCACCGCGGCCGGCTTAACGCTGTTGGTGAATGACGCTTCTTCGCTAAATAGAACGCGTGCAAAAAAAAAAAAAAAACTGTCATCGTCCCGTAATTTCTCTTGTGCCCAGTGACAGAACTGTACACGACGTTCAAAGTCGTCTCCATGCAATTCTTGGTGCATAGAAATATGGTAGCATTGTCAACACCGACGTTTTTGAAATTCCCGATTCTCCCCCCAATTTGTATGCTGCTGATGTGCGGATTAGCCGCGACAGCAGTTAAAACACCTACTTGGGCGTCATCATTTGTTGCAGGTCGTGAGTGACATTTCACATGTGGCTGAACACTTCCTGCCGGCCGGGGTGGCCGAGCGGTTCTAGGCGCTATTGTCTGCAACTGCGTAAGCAATATGGTCGCAGGCTCGAATCCTGCCTCGGGCATGGATGTGTGTGATGTCCTTAGGTTAGTTAGTTTTAAGTAATTCTAAGTTCTAGGGGACTGATGACCTCAGAAGTTAAGTACCATAGTGCTCAGAGCCATTTGAACACTTCCTGTTTCCTTAAATAACGTAACTATCCGGCGAACGGTGAGGACACTTGGATGATGTCGTCCAGGATACCGAGCAGCATACATAGCACACGTCCGTTGGGCATTTTGAGCAAAATAGCCATACATCAACACGATATCGACCTTTTCTGCAATTGGTTAAAGGCCCATTTTAACACGGGTAATGTATAACGAAGCAACTACCGTTCGCACTGGTGTAATGTTACGTGACACGACGTAAAAATACGTTTGTCACTATTACAGTGCCATCTGTCACAAAGCGAAAAAAGTGATGCAACTAAAACATTCATATTTCTTTACAAGCTACACGAATACGTAATAAGAAATAGGGGTTCCTATTTTAAAAAACGCAGTTCATGTCCGTTTGACCTAAGGCAGCGCCATCTAGCGGGCTAACCATAGCGCCACTTGGTTTCCCCTTCATGCTAGACGAGTTTCGTTCTTTGTACTTTTTCGTTTGATGCTTATTTCGTGAGATATTTGGCCCTGTCACTATCAATGGACCACCCTATATATTGATTAGAGGCATAATGTACCTACATCCATTTGTCGTAAAATCTCGAAACTTTTGCGTCATTTACTGTATCATAACACTGACAGAAAAAAAAATCGCCAAGTCAAGAAAGGAGTTGTGCGACATAAACGAAAGCCGGTAGGCGTGCTTCAACATCTGAGAGATGACGTCTATCCAACTACCTCGCTAGTTGTATGAGAGTGGTGCTGGTACCGCCACTAAGATGACGCACGTTTGCTTCAAATATACACTGTAACGGTCTTGAGCGTTTTTTACCATTGAGTTTGGACATGGCAGGTTGATGTCATCCAAGTATGCCTTTAAGGCGGCAAAGACGACATTATCAAAACTACACTTCGCTTGAACGAGGTCGCGTAGAAGGGATACGAGAGGCTGGTGTTCCTTTGTGATACTGCAGAAAGACGTGGCAGGAATGTAGCCACTGTACATGGTTGCTGGTAGAGGTGTTCAAGACTACATAAGGCCGAAAGAATACCGGGCACCTGAGGGCCACGTGGCGCTACCGTGAGGGAAGACAATCGTGTTAAGCGTGTGGCTCTGGCGCATTATGCACCTGCTGCAGCTATTTGAACAGCAGTTGGCACCAAAGTGACGCAACGAACTGTTACAAACCGGTTATTTGAAAGACAACACTGAGCCAGAAGCCCTATGTCGTGCATCCCATTGACCCCGTTTGCGGCTTCAGTGGAGTCAAGCTGTAGCTCATTGTAGGGTAAGGGGCAGGTCTTGATTTTTACTGAAACCTGGTTCTTTCTCGGTGCCAGTGATAATCGTGTGTTGGTTAGAGTGAGGTCAGTTGAGGGCCTTCAACCAACCTGATTTCCAGATAAACACACTGGACCTGTATATAGAGATATCGAGATATCACCTGATGTGCGATTTCGTATGACAGAAGAGCACTCTTATGTTTATCTCATCCAACCTGACTGAAAATCTGTACATCAGTCTGGTGATTTGACACGTTTTTCAGCCATTTATGAACAGCATACCAGCCGGTGTTTCCAAACTGAACAACGCATGCCAACATACCGCTGCTGTAATCCAGCATGCTCTACAGAGTGTCAGAATATTGCCTTGGCCTGTTCAATCACCAGATCTGTCTCCAATCGAGCACATATGAGACATTATCGAGCTACAGTTCCAGCCTCATCCACAACCAGCTTTCACCGTCGCTGTTTTGACTGACCAAGTGCAACAGGCAAGCAACTCCGTCCCACTAACTGTCAACTGCACCTATGCAACACAGTACATACTCGTGTGCATGCCTGCATTCAACATTCTGGCAGCTACACCGGATATTACTGTACCAGCATTTCACATTTGCAAAGGCTTATCCCGCCCTTATCTCAACCTGTGATCTTTCTATGTTAATCACTTGCGTTACCTAGATGAATGTAGTCCATAAAATTCATTACTCTTCAGTAATTATTTTTTGGTGTTGCGATTTTTCCGCCAGTGTAATTGCAAATTATAGATCCACTTGGTTGTAGCCTATTAATAAAGGAACTGATGACCAAAAAAATGCTTTCGCTCTAACCTTTAGTCTGGCAATACGGCTTAGTGTGTTAGCAGCCGCCAGGTGGCAATACGGCTTAATGTGTTAGCAGCCGCCAGGTGACATTTGTTTTCATCGCCTCTGCTGGGTTTTAGATTTCTCACGTCGGTTCCCTTTGCATTCTTGTGAAGTGTGTATGTCTGCGCGAGTCTCCTTTTGCATGAATGAAAAGCAGAAGTGTGTAATTCATTTTTTGTGATCATAGGGTGTACCAGGAACTGATTTACACCGAAGGCTCCTAGCATAACAACGGAGCAATGTTTCACCATCCTGAAGTGTTTACCATTAGACTGAACAATACAAAATCAGTCCATCCACCGTGAAGGACGAGGGAAGACCATGACGAGCAGTCATAACGAATAATGACGCCAACATTGAGCAAATCTGTGATCTCATTTGAAGTAACCCACTATTCAGAAACTGTCAGAACATATGCCTGTTTGTCATGGTTCAGCAGATGGCACCACCAAAAACAGGATCAAGGTCCGTAAATCCTGTGCGACATGGACTCCAAGAATATTCATGAGAGGATCTGTTATTACCCACAAGCCCATAAATGAAGGTAGAATGTCAGCGGAACGAAACTGGAGATAATAGGTATGTTCACCACTTCCTACCGGAGAGCAAACGCTAGAGTATTGAATGGACTCATTCCGGTGCTCCAGAGAAAAACACATTGAAGAGTCAACTCTCTGGAGAAAAATTGATACTCACAGTTTTTTGGTATGCACAAAGAGCAATTTTGAACTATTACTTTGAATCGAGGTCACGAATAAATACAACGTTACTGCAGTATTTTCTACACTCAGTTGTAGTTTGAAATTATAAAGAAACACTGAGGTATTTTGTCAGAAGGCTGTGCTGTCATCTTTAGCACTTGTATGAGCGTCCATATATCGCTATCCACGGCATGCATTTTGAGTTGTTGGAGTCTCAAGCACACAGTGCTTATCTCATTCCGTCACAAACTCATGTATCTCGTTAAATTAAAGATAGTTTATGAGACAGTTGGTTCATCTCGACGAAGAGATGGTAGAGGCGATGCATACAGGATTTTATGTTTTAAGTTGAACCGAAAAACTTTATTTCTGTGGGGATCTGAAAGCTTGTGTAATGATGGATGAAGTGCATTGAAAAGCGGATTGACTACGTTGAAAAACAGTGTCACAGTAAATGTTTTATTATTGTAGTAAATTAGAAAAATGTTGAGCAGGTATTTCTTAACTTACCAACGCAGTAGTCAACAGCCATGTTTGATCCTGATCCTTTTATGTGACAGCAAACTTGATACGTGATTGCAACTCAGAAACGTTTGACAACCTTTCACAACCACTCAGTATGTAGTGTTCCACGGGCCTATACACACATTTATATATTTAGGAGGGGTGGCAGATTTTAAAATTGCTGCTTTTTATGTGGTTCGTTGCGTTTGGAGATATGTCGTGGGGTCATAAACCTAGTTAAATAAGGAGTAGACATAGTGTATTTTGTATTAAAGGATTGGCAGTTATCAATTAAATATTGTTTTGAAAGTAGATTACTGTGTAACCTAAAATCATAATTCATTAGCACATGCAAAATACATTAAGGATCTCACCCGAGGTAGTGATCTGAAATTAAATCCTTATAGGATTTCTACATCTACATGGATACTCTGCAGTTCACATTTAAGTGCCTGGCAGAGGGTTCATCGAACCACCTTCACAATTCTCTATTATTCCAATCCGTATAGCGCACGGGAAGAATGGACACCTATATCTTTCCGTACGAGCTCTGATTTCCATTATCTTATCTTCGTGATCGTTCCTCCCTATGTAAGGTGGTGTCAAGAAAATATTTTCGCATTCGGAGGAGAAAGTCGGTGATTGGAATTTCGTGAGCAGATTCCGTCGCAACGAAAAACGCCTTTCTTCTAATGATGTCCATCCCAAATCCTGTATCATTTCTGTGACACTCTCTCCCATATTTCGCGATAATACAAAACGTGCTGCCTTTCTTTGAACGTTTTCGATGTACTCAGTCAGTCCTATCTGGTATGGATCCCACACCGCGCAAGAGTATTCTAAAAGTGGACGGACAAGCGTAGTGTAGGCAGTCTCTTTACTAGGTCTGTTACATTTTCTAAGTGTCGTGCCAATAAAACGCAGTCTTTGGTTCGCCTTCCCCCCAAAATCTTCTGTATGTTCCTTCCAATTTAAATTGTTCGAGTCCTCCCTCGGGCATGGGTGTGTGTGTTTGTCCTTAGGATAATTTAGGTTAAGTAGTGTGTAAGCTTAGGGATTGATGACCTTGGCAGTTATGACCCATAAGATTTCACACACATTTGAACGTTTTTTAAAATTGTTCATAATTGTAATAACTAGGTATTTAGTTGAATTTACGGCTTTTAGATTAGACTGATTTATCGTGTAACTGAAGATTAACGAGTTCCTTTTACACTCATGTGGATGACCTCACACTTTTCGTTATTTAAGGTCAACTGCCACTTTTCGCACCATTCCGATATTTCTTCTAAATCGTTTTCCAGTTTGTTTTGATTTTCTGATGACTTTATTAGTCGATAAACGACAGCGTCATCTGCAAACAACCGAAGAGGGCTGCTCAGAGTGTCTCCCAAATCGTTTATATAGATAAGGAACAGCAAAGGGCCTATAACACTATCTTGGGGAACGCCAGAAATCACTTCAGTTTTATTCGATGACTTTCCGTCAATTAAAACGAACTGTGACCTCTCTGACAGGAAATAACAGATCCAGTCACATAACTGAGACGATATTCCACAAGCACGCAATTTCACTATGAGCCGCTTGTGTGGTACAGTGTCAAAAGCCTTCTGGAAATCCAGAAATACGGAATAGATCTGAAATCCCTTGTCAATAGCACTCAGCACTTCATGTGAATAAAGAGCTAGTTGTGTTTCACAGGAACGATGTTTACTAAACGCATGTTGACTGTGTGTCAATAGACCATTATCTTCGAAGTAATTCATTATGTTCGAACACAATATATGTTCTAAAATCCTCCTGCATATCGACGTTAATGATATGGGCCTGTAATTAAGTGGATTACTCCTACTACTTTCTTAAATATTGGTGTGACCTGTGCAACTTTCCAGTCTTTGGGTACGGAACTTTCGTCGAGAGAACGGTTGTATATGATTGTTAAGTATGGAGCTAACGCATCAGCATACTCCGGAAGGAACCTAATTGGTATATAGTCCAGACCAGAAGACTTCCTTTTATTAAGTGATTTAAGTTGCTTCACTACCACAAGGATATTTACTTCTATGTTACTCATGTTGGCAGCTGTACTCGATTCTAATTCTGTATTATTTACTTCGTCTTCTTTTGTGAAGGCATGTCGGAAAGCTGTGTTTAGTAACTCTGCTTTGGCAGCACTGTCCTCGATGGTATCTCCATTGCTATCGTGCAGAGAAGGCATTGATTGTTTCTTGCCGCTAACATACTTCACATACGACCAGAATCGCTTTGGATTTTCTGCCAGGTTTCAAGACAAAGTTTCGCTGGGGAAACTGTTATAAGCATCTCGCATTGAAGTCCGCGCTAAATTTCGAGCTTCTGTAAAAGATCGCCAATCTTGGGTATTTTGCGTCTCTTTAAATTTGGTATATTTGTTTCGTTGTTTCTGCATCAGTGTTCTAACCCGTTTTGTGTACCAAGGAGGACCAGTTCCGTCGTTTGTTAATTTATTTGGTATAAATCTCTCAATTGCTGCCGATACCATTTCTTTGAATTTAATCCACATCTGGTCTACACTTATATAATTAATTCACTCCAGCGAGTCCAGTGGGATAAGAAAAAATGTCACTAAACGAAGGCAAGAGATACTGTAATTCATACATGAAAATTGTTAGGTTGGCACTGAAAATTAAAACTGTGAGAGTAAAGTAAATTCTAAGTATCTGCAAAATCCTGCTAGAGATCAACAAAAACAACTGCCAGAAATCCCACTGACTGTACTAGCCATAGGGGAAAACGCGAAATAAATATTAAACTCTAGTTTTGAAAATGCGAACATTTTAGGTTAGGCTTTACCGTGACTCTTAATGACATTAAATGAAACAAGTTTACTGTTACCAGTCACTGTTTATTTATCTCCACGACGCGTTTCAAAGGTTTAAACCTCCATCATCAGGTGGATTTACATTTGTTGCTATGACATTTGTGGGTGTGTTGTGTTACAAATTTTTGGAGGAACCTGTGGCACATCACTTTCTGAAAAAACACTCCATTTCTTATGTATTTGTGGTATTTTTGGAGAGGCTAATTTGTAACGGTTTCTGTATAATTTGGTTTGATTCTTATGTTAGTGCACGTCACAGCCAGTTCTAGTAACAGTTTTGGCTCACCTTAATAAGATGACATTTTTATTATGGGAACTGCAGGTGAAAGGCAGTTTTGAGAAAGCTCCATACTACTTTTCACTTCGCGTTCTCCACTCGTAAGAGTACTGTAGGCCGTTTTAGCGCTGGTACGTTATAGAGTCCAGGTGCTTTTGTCAGTTACCAGGCGAACTAGCAGTGGGACACATGAATGGGGTTTCCCAGGTATGAATGATTTGGAGTGGTCTACAGTTACGGTGTTTACCTGGCAAACAAGGGAAACCACCGGAAAAACCTTGGTCGGAACTAGGGTCTGTGCTGTTGTTGTGCGCTGTTATTCGATTTCTTCAAGTTTAGGGGTTCCGCCTGATTTCATGCAACCCACATAAAGTACCTGTAATGCATGACAGCAAGAGGCAGCAGTGATGCAGGAACTTTGAAGCAGGACGTGCAGACGTTTGTGAAGCAAGCTGTCATGGAATGAAGCGTGTACCACTTGTTTCAGCGGATCAAGGAATTCGAGAAATCATCTATGAAGGACAATTCAGGCTTGTTCTTCTTTGTGACGATGCTTGGCCACACACTGCAGCTGCACCAAAGACGCTCCTGCAGCGTATTCAATGGGAAGTGGTCGACCAGCCACCACATAGCGGGGACTTGGCACCTTCTGATTGTCATCTCTTTTCTCACATGAACTGCTGCCTATGAAGAGAGAACTTTGGAACAAAGAACGAGCTGCAGACCAGCACAGAAAACTGGCGGAAAGCACAAGCGACTCCCTCCCATTAGGAGGGTACTAAAAAGTTGGTGCAACGCTACGACAAGTGTCTGAGTCGGAAGAGCGACTACGTGGAGCACCTAGCTAAGGGCTGCAAACAAAAAATCTTTTGAAACTTCCTGGCAGATTAAAACCTGTGTGCCGGAGCGAGACTCGAACTCCGGACCTTTGCCTTACGCGGGCAAGTACTCTACCACTGAGCTACCCAAGCACGACTGACACCCTGCCCTCACAGCTTTCATTCTGCCAGTACCTCGTCTCCTACCTTCCAGACTTTACACAAGCTCTGCTGCGAACCTTGCAATACTAGCACTCCTGAAAGAAAGGATATTGCAGAGACATGTCTTAGCCACAGCGTGGAAGATGTTTCCAGAATGAGATTTCACTCTGCAGCGGAGTGTGCGCTGATGTGAAACTTCCTGGCAGATTAAAACTGTGTGCCGGACCGAGACTCGAACTCGGAACCTTTCCCTTTCGCGTGCAAGTGCTCTACCATCTGAGCTACCCAACCATGACTCACGCCCCGTCAGATGGTAGAGCACTTGCTCGCGAAAGGCAAAGGTCCCGAGTCCGAGTCTCGGTCTGGCACACAGTTTTAATCTGCCAGGAAGTTTCACATCAGCGCACACTCCGCTGCAGAGTGAAAATCTCATACTGGAAAAAAAAAAAAAAAAATTATTTTCGCTGTCATTTCCATTCCGCGACCGACCGGACATTGCAAAAAAAAAAAAAAAAAAGAAAAAAAAGCCTTCTTGCATTACCTGATATCCACTAACGCTTATCAAATGCAGAAATCTATTCACCTCTCTCGAATCGTCATCAATGTGCCAATAAAACTGAAGAGGCTGTGAGAGTAAAGCTTGAGTAGGGTATTGATTCAGAGAGAGCAACGGAAGCATTCTGAGGGAAATTTCCGTAGACCACTACCTAAGTTCGATATGCTTCGGACCCAGTTCATTTCCCGCGGCCATTGCAAGCCAAGGGGGCCAGCCGGCGCGTTGACCCCGGAAACAACTGCCGGTGTGCCGAGGCGCTTAAGATTTCTCGCGCTGGCCTTTTTCCGCCTTCGGAACTGCCCCGGGCCGGTCGGGCGCCCCCTTCAAAATGTTGCCTGCTGACGTGGCCAGGTGCTGACGCAATATCCACGCCCGCACTGTGATTGCTCGGCTCCGCCCCTGGGCCCGGCCGTTTCTGCTCTGCAGCTGTTCGCGCCTCGGCAGGAAAATTTACCTCCTTCGCCTTTCTCCCTCTCGCTCTCCCTCTGCCCCCTCTGTCTTCCTCCCTCTCTCTCCACCTTCTTCTCTCTGTGTTACAGTGGACTCAGGTGCAGTAAACCGTTTCGCTGACGCTGCCGGTTCTTAATTCCAGTTCTGTTTGTACTAACGGCCGCGTTTCTCTGAATCACTGGCGGTATTGGCAACTGAAAAGTCTGACATATTCAACGCAGTGGAAATATTCATTGCTTTAAATATAGAGAGAACTGAATGAAAGACTTTGTACATTGATTATTAATTATTTGTGGAGAGTAATCAGTTTTTTATGTTCAGTAAAGACACCGGAGGGGCAGTGTCAACTTTGAGCAAATAATGAAAGCAACACTGAAGTAAAATCTAAGATAGATTGATAGCATTTGTCGACCTAAGAAATGCCTAGAACAATATAAAATTTAGTAAGGTGTCAGAAATCCTCAGGAAAATGGTGTAAGCTAAAGAGAAAAATCGTTGATACACGATTTGTATACACAATTGGTACATGGCTCTGAGCACTATGGGACTCAACATCTTAGGTCATAAGTCCCCTAGAACTTAGAACTACTTAAACCTAACTAACCTAAGGACATCACACACACCCATGCCCGAGGCAGGATTCGAACCTGCGACCGTAGCAGTCCCGCGGTTCCGGACTGCAGCGCCAGAACCGCTAGACCACCGCGACCAATTGGTACATGAACCAGGCGGTTATAATTATAATGGAAGACCAAGAACAAAGGGTTCATTTTAAAAGGGGTGTAAGATAGTGATGTAGTATATCTTTCGTACTGTTCAACGCGTCGAGGAATCATATTTCAAGAGGGACATAGAAACAAGATGAATTGTAAGTTTCTCTGACGACATTGCTATCCTTAGTGAAAGTGAAGAAGAACTGCAGGACATTTTGAACGGAATCAACAGTACAATGAACACGCGCTGTAGATAGAGAGTAAAGTGAAGAAAGAAGAAAGCAGGGGTGGTGAGTGCCAGAAAGGAGATTAGCGATAATCTTAACATCAAAGCTTTTGACCATAAAGTAGACGAAGGAATTGTTGTTCTTTGGAAGGGAAATTAAGCTTGACAGACAAAGTAAGAGAGAAATGAGCAGCAGACAATCACAGCCCAAGAGGTCACACCTGGCAAAGAGAAACCTACTAGTTTCAAACACTGGCCTTATACTGATGATGGTGATGTTTGGTTTCTGGTGGCTCAACTGCGGGGTTATCAGCGCCCGTAAAAAGTCCCAGTTATTACAGTCCAATTTTTCTATACAGTCCAATCTAGCCATTGCCACGAATGATGATGATGTTGATGAAATGATGAGGACAGCACAAAGACCCAGTCCCCAGGCGGAGAATATTCCCAACGCTGCCGGGAATCGAACCCGGGGCCCAGTGATCCAAAGGCAGTAACCTTAATCTGAGGAATCCATTTCTTTGAATACAGGGTGAGTCACCTAACGTTACCGCTGGATATATTTCGTAAACCACATCAAATACTGACGAACCGATTCCACAGAACACACGTGAAGAGAGGGGCTAGTGTAATTGTTTAATACAAACCATACAAAAATGCACGGAAGTATGTTTTTTAACACAAACCTACGTTTTTTAAATGGAACCACCTTAGTTTTGTTAGCACATCTGAACATATAAACAAATACGTAATTAGTGCCGTTTGTTGCATTGTAAAATGTTAATTACATCCGGAGATATTGTAACCTAAAGTTGACGCTTGAAACCTCCAGACAGCCGGAGTGGCCGTGCGGTTCTGGGCGCTACAGTCTGGAACCGAGCGACCGCTACGGTCGCAGGTTCGAATCCTGCCTCGGGCATCGATGTGTGTGATGTCCTTAGGTTAGTTAGGTTTAATTAGTTCTAAGTTCTAGGCGACTGATGACCTCAGAAGTTGGGTCGCATAGTGCTCAGAACCATTTGAACCATTTTGAAACCTCCGACGTTCAGTTGCGTGTTGTAACAAACACGGGCCACGGTCGGCGATCAGCACTGCAGGGACATGTTTACGATGACGACCGTGTTTGCGAGTGTGGCTGTAGTGCACTGTTGTGGTTTGGTCTAGCTGTCGCAGCGTCCGCATGTAGGGCTTGCTGCTATTCTTATTCTGCATTCGTCTCCGCATGCAGACTAACTGTAGTACACCGTGTTACCAGACGTCTGTGATAGTGTAGTGTTGTAGGAACTGTGACCATGGTGTATTCGAAGTCTGAAAAGGCGGAGATGATATCTATGGCGAGTGTCGGCGAAATGCAGCTGAAGCCTGCAGGGTGTATGCAGAAAGGTACCCGGACAGAGAGCATCCAACGTGCCGCACATTGCAAAACATCTACCGCCAACTGTATGCAACAGGTATGGTCGTAGCACGCAAACGGGTCCGTAACAGGCCCGTCACAGGAGAAGCGGGTGCAGTTGGTGTGTTAGCTGCTGTTGCCATGAACCCACACATGAGTACACGGGACATTGCGAGAGCCGGTGGACTGAGTCAAAGTAGTGTCATGTGCATACTGCATCGTCACCGCTTTCACCCGTTTCATGTGTCGCTACATCAGCAATTCCATGGTGATGACTTTAATCATCGAGTGCAATTCTGTCAATGGGCATTAACAGAGAATGCGTTTCAGTTCTACCTGTTTACCGATGAAGCGGGTTTCACAAACCACGGGGCAGTGAATCTACAGAACATGCATTACTGGTCCGTGGACAATCCTCGCTGGCTCAGACAGGTAGAGCGACAGCGACCGTGGACTGTACACGTATGGTGCGGAATCGTTGGCGACCACCTCATTGGTTCTCACTTCATTGCAGGGGCCCAAACAGCTGCAACATACATCGCGTTTCTACAGAGTGATCCGCCAACGTTGCTCGAAAATGTCCCACTGGAAACGCGTCGACGTATGTGGTATCAGTATGATGGTGTACCTGAACATTCCGCAATTAACACTGGGCTGACCCTTGAAAGGATGTTCGACGGGCGTTTCATAGGACGTGGAGGACGGATAAATTTTCCAGCCCGTTCTCCTGATCTTACACCTCTGGACTTCTTTCTGTGGGGTACGTTAAAAGAGAATGTGTACCGTGATGTGCCTACAACCCCAGAGGATATGAAACAACGTATTGTGGCAGCCTGCGGCGACATTACACCAGATGTACTGCAGCGTGTACGACATTCATAACGCCAGAAATTGCAATTGTGTGCAGCAAATGATGGCCACCACATCGAACATCTATTGGCCTGACATGTCGGGACACACTCTATTCCACTCCGGAATTGAAAACGGAAACCACGTGTGTACGTGTACCTCACCCCTCATGCAAATGTACGTACATGTGCGTCAGTGAAAAAGACCAATAAAAAGGTGTTAGCATGTGGACGTAATGTGCTGTTCCAGTCTCTTCTGTACCTAAAGTCCATCACCGTTCCCTTTGGATCCCTACGTAATTCGGTGCTCTTCGATACACACGATCGAACAGCGGAGGAGTGGTACTCAAGCGTCAACTTCAGGTTACAATATCTCCGGATATAATTAACATTTTACATTGCAACAAACGGCACTGATTACGTATTTGTTTATATGTTCAGATGTGCTAACAAAAACGTAGGTTTGTGTTAAAAAAACATACTTCCGTGCATTTTTTTATGGTTTGTATTAACCAATTACACTAGCCCCTCTCCTCAAGTTCGGTCTGTGGAATCGATTCGTCAGTATTTGATGTGGTTTACGAAATATATCCAGCGGTAATGTTAGGTGACTCACCCTGTATATGTTACGAACACAGTACTGCATAAAAGTGATCGCTTGATTTATTTTCAAGGCTTAAGAAAATCCAAAGTAACTGAACTTGTTTGAGAAGCTCAATAAAGTATTTCTTCCAGTTTTCATCACTTTCTACATTCAAAACTTTTGAATATTCCAAGCTGTTTACTGGCTCTTGCTTACGTGCTACCTCAGTTTTTCTGTTAATCTGTTTGTTGTACAGAACTGAATACATTATGTTTTCTCAAAATGAAGGGAGTGTCCGTTTTCAGAGACCATCTTAATAATTACTTAAAAAACACCATTATTAACTACTTCTGTTGCTTTCTCTCTGATGGATTTATTATAACACTAGCATCATCTGGAAAAAGTAGCAATGAATATTAAGTGGAATGTCATCCATACGTGTAAAGAATAGAACAATATAACAATTCGAATCCCTTGACTCTCCCTTCATGATTTTCCTCTGTTTGAAACGTTGTGTGAATCAGTTATTTTTGATAGCATATCTGGTACACAGTATTATAATGAAAAAAATCCAGTCGTCATTGTAAAACAGGAGATTACTATTGGTGACTGGTTTCATTCTATACAGTTCGCCATCCGACAGCTCTTCGGTGAGTCACTGAAGGAGACGCTTTATGTTCTGAAGATCAACCGTATAGACTGAAACCGACCACCGTCAACAAACTATGTTGTATTTTGCTGATCGTTTCATTTTAATTTTTTGTATTACTCTGCACAAAATTTCGCATTATGTTTGTTAATTTCGGTTCAAACCGATTGTTTGTAAAGCCATAAGTTCCATGAAACGGAAGTATTTGTAAGAGAGTAACATCTGCACACAATCAAACGATTTCGGCAGGTCGCAAAAAAATACCAGCAAATAATATTTTATGATTTCCCGTAGCCCCATTAAGACGAATGCATGCAGTATTCGTTAGAAGGGATGCGACTAATTCCCTTCCTTATACATTAAAAGTATTCGCAATTTCGAAAAATGACAAAGCTGTAGAATGGAATGACGACAGTGAAAACTTATGCCGTACAGGGACTTGATCACGGATTTCCGCTTATCGCCAGTAGTCGCCTTACCCTTTGGCTATCCTTGCACGACTGACGGCGCGACGCAGACTTCCATATGTCGTCAACCATGCGTCTATGACCCGTAATATGTATATTTCCGTACAGGTCAGACTTATGAGTCGCTTGCCCGGTGTACGAGATAGATATCATATTGCAGTATGTGTTACTGCATGCACGCATATCCTAAGGAACTTTGCATGGTAGTCAGAGTAACACACGCACTGGAATACCGAATTTCCCTGCCAATACCGGGCAAGCGACGTTCACGTACAGTGTCTGACGTGTATGAGAATATACATGATGGATGTACATGTCCAGATCTCAAAATCCTCCAGGATTTCTCTGTCTTTTTTCCTCATAGTCCATGAAATTGGATTGGGCAAATATTAAGAAAGAATGACGGACTGATAGAAACAGTTTTAGAAGGTTATGTAGAAGGGAAAAGGAAGCGAGGAAGGAAGAGATTCCAGATACTGGATGACATGATGGACGGTACAACATACAGCAGCCTTAAGAAGGAAGCAATGGATCGCAGAAAATGGAGAGGCAAAGGACCTGCTAATATAGCAGATAACTGATGATGATGATGTACGAGTACAGGCTGTAGACGTCTGGTCGACGACACATGGAATTTTGGGTCTGGCTGTGAGTCGTGCACGGATAGCCAAATAGTTGCAGGCACGGTAACTCATAGTGTTCGGTCAGAGAGTTAGCTGACCTCTGTAATGAAAAACTGAGTGAATGGAACGACAATGAACAAGCGCCATGGGCCGTCCGCCACGAACAAATAGAACGAACAATCACGAACAAAAGAAAGGGGTAAAGTACATGAATGGATAGGATGTCACGGAACGAAACCTGGTCAGGTCACTAATTTTCCACCCTTCTTTTAACTAAGCATTCAGCTCTCAAAAATACGAGGAGTCGCCAGGAACGGCACGTGGTTCTGATTCAACGTTAAACTGTAGGGCCGCTTTCCCCAGTTGGATAACTGGGGTGGGTTAGGGACTCGCAAGTCACAGAAGTGTCGTCCAATTGAAAGACTTGCACCAGGCTAGTGATAGAAACTAAATAATTACTATTATTTTTATTATTGTTAGTATTAGTATTACTACTACTACTACTACTACTACTACTGCTACTACCCTTCACCAAACTGACTATTTGCTCTGTCTCCGATGGAACGTGCAGCTCTTATCTTGCGCGTTTCCGCAAGTGACTGTTGTGATGGAAGGAAAGTGAAATGACTAATGAAGGTACATATCCTATCCCATGAGAACATTATGCTCTGCTTCTCATAAATAGCCCTCCAAGTCCTAGTGTTCAAAGCACTAGGCTGTTGTTCGAACTCTTTTCCTGACCCTGGCCATAGAATGTGCAACACCTGCAATTATTATCGAGATCTTAGAGTCCAATGAGGAATTGCTGGCTACTGTCTGTCATAAATATATGAAGCTCTCTACGATTGATAGGAATAAATGGCTCAAATGGTTCAAATGGCTCTGAGCACTATGGGACTCAACAGCTGTGGTCATAAGTCCCCTAGAACTTAGAACTACATAAACCTAACCAACCTAAGGACATGACACACATCCATGCCCGAGGCAGGATTCGAACCTGCGACCGTAGCAGTCGCGCGGTTCCTGACTGAGCGCCTAGAGCCGCTAGACCACCGCGGCCGGCAGGAATAAATGGCACATTATGTTTTTTTTTTTTTTTTTTTTTTGAGTGTGATTGTAAGACTAAAGCTGCCGTTGCCTGATAGCATGTTAGTGCAACTCTAGATTAGCAATCCTGTGTAGACTATCAAAGTAGTATGGTCAGAAAATGGAAGCTCACGTGATGATGATGTGTGATTTGTGGGGCGCTCAACTCCGCGGCCATCAGCGCCCGTACAAAATCCGAATTTCTACGCAGTCCAGTGTTTTCACAATCCAATCTAGCCATTGTAACGAATGATGATGATGATGATGATGATGATGAAATGATGAGGAAAGAACAAATACCCTGCCCCCGGGCAGAGTAAATGCCCAACCCGGTCGGGAATCGAACCCGGGATCCGTGATCAAGAGGTGGCAACGCCAGCCACTAGACCACGACTTGCGCACTTGGAAGCTCACGTACACGTACCTCAGTCACTTCGGTTTTTTTCTTTAAGGTGCACAATAAGAAAGCCGTTGACTAAACGTTACAACAGAAATTTATTTTTACCGAAGCTGTGCTGAGCTAATGTAATTTTAAGACGTTATGTGTCCATGTCATCGACTACTAATATAGTCTTTGGCTGGCAACTGAAGCTGGATCCTTATAGTTGACTGACCAGTCACGAGAGTGTCCTGCAGAGTTCGATGAAAGCCTCTACCGGTGAACGTTAGGCAAGGGCATTCACTTATGTCTGTTGTTTGTCGTCGCGGTGGATCTTCACCCTTGGTGGTGGCTTGAGGGTGTTGTGTGCACTGAATTGACGTTACGTTCCGATGGTCATCACCACATCGTAAACGACAAGTATTATAGTGAGTTCGTGGCTACATTATCACAAGGCTATGCGTGTGTCTTCAGTTATATCTAGTCTAAATATCCATACTACAAATTTACATGTCTACGTAATAATACCAGTATTTAAACTACTCACATGTGAGAATAGAATACGGCATTCATTACTTCCCCACCTTTCGATACAGTTCCAAGTATTCTATGATGTAAGGTGTTTCCTTTTCTTCTGTTTCCGGTCTTTCGTGGAATTTTACGCCACATGTTGAACTATAGGACAAATGCAGTTTTGTTTCGTCACTGTTTATTGACCTAATTATTAATTATAAGAAATTATGCTAATGTACTTTCAATTAATTCATATTCCTCAGTCGTTCAGAAAACTCATTCAGTTTCTAAGCTTTTTCCAGAGGCTCCTGCATTTTTTGCGTGAGACAGTGTTTGATCTGAGAGCAAGTTATCGCGTGTATTCTGTCTTAGGAGGGATTGTTATACAAAAACAAGCATCCAAGAGCAGAAGTACTCTGAATTTTTTCCATACTTATTACAGCCAGCAGGGTGAATTAACATTCTTTTTGTAAATAGATGTTATGGTTACAAGCTGAGATCTCATATCCTCATTACATGTGATCTGCCTATGCGTAACGCCGCAGTTATACATCACACCAGGAAGTTGAAGAGTACAGTTGTACTTTTGCATTCATTCAAATACTCGATCAGTTTCTTTTTTTTTTTCGTTGCGCAATGAAAGAGTTTTCTAATATTTAATATTTCAATTAAACAGAGTTCAGTTGGTGTTAAAGACGATTTTTGGGACGAATTCTTGTATAAAAGTGGAATACATTTAGAGCGCTTTACTAATGTCACGCTGAGCTTCATTAAGGAAAGCAAATAAGTTTCCACCGTCTGAAATGTTTTCCTTTGGCTCCTGGCTCCAAATACTTGGCACTAAAATCATACATGTTTTGTGAGGGAATGCGCGGCGGGCCCACGGAGCGGCCCGCCAACAACAACACAATAGGAGAGGACGTACACAACCAACGAAGGACAGGAAGAACATCAACAAGATCGAAACAACGGACTCACAAGGAAGCCTAACAACCACGTCCACTCGTACACAGAACAAAAAAGTAAGCAAGCAGTCTAACGCGACGCGACGTGTCCAGAGACGTACGCAACATTAGACTGGCTGGCTGATCTTTTCTTTTTTTTTTTTTCCTTTATTGTATTTCAATTCCCCATCGGGGCGGACTGTAGCTGATCTATTTTTTTTTTTTCATTATTGAGTTTCGATTCCCCCTCAAGGGGGCGGGGCGGGCTGGCAGCAGCTTATTACGACGCTCTTCAGCCAACAGAAGTTGTTTTAAAAAGATGAAGATAATAAATAATAGAACCTGGCGAGTCTGGCTGATCGAGAGGCGGGCGCTTAAGTACTCTAACGAGGCCTCCACTATTGACCGCTGGAACCACGTGTTCCACTGTGGCGCTCTCACACTAAATGCGGGCCAGGAGGCGCGCGCCGCCACAGCTTACGGCGCGACGGTGCAGAGACCTCTAGGGGTCTTCGACGTCCATGACGTCTGGCGGGGATTCAAATTCCGCGGCGCGCGGTACCAGAACATGAGCACCAAGGTAAAATACAGGACAAATTACGGAGGAACCAGTTACTAAGCATGTTGATCACCACTCTTCATGGGGAAGCCTTCTTTGTGGCAATTTTCAATGAAAAATATGGTTTCCTGCATGTTACCATGGGATGAGGTGATAGCAGTCACATGTCTCTGTGCAGCTAATCTTGTAACAGGCTAACTAGTTTACCAGTGATATCTGAAGAACATTATTACATTGTTTCTGTTGTTCGTCACACAATGTCATGAAGATGACGATAGGAGATCTAACGAAATGTAGTCCTCAAAAAAATCACACTATGATCAAGAGACTCGGTGATGAAGTTAGCCTGTCTCTGCTTACCCTTCACCCTTCAATGTGAAAAATTTTTGCCATCGATGAATGACTTGGTGGATACCGTGGTTGTACTTAGTAGTTTGGAGTTCGGCTGGTCGGGAAACTTTCCTCCTTGAAAACCACCTCATTGTCAGAAGGAGCCATGTCAGAAAAATACGGGGAGATAAAGCAAAATTTGACAGCACAAACGAGAGGCATAAGTCACTGTCCCTGTGCAGAATATGGTAGGACGTTGTCGTGAAGCAGTAGTATAGCTTTCCACAAGCTTCCGCGACCCTTCGTCTTGACAGCCTGCAATAATCTGCCGAGGAAATTTGGGTAGTGTGTTCCTGTGACGCTTTGCTCATTACGAGCATAATATTCTACATAAATAGTGTATGTGTAAAATATGCTATACAGGGTGTTCCATTTATCTTGACCACCCAAAATAACTCTTTGTCCAGATGTAAATTATAAAATGTTTCATGCAAATGTTCTTTAGCCGTCAGGGGGACATCAATCAGCATGATTGCCTTCGTTGTAGCTTTGTTTTTAAAAAAAAAATATGAACAGCGGTATGACTTTTTTAAAATGCACATTGTATTTTTTATTCGGTAATTCATTTCCTCTCCTAAAGACCTATTCAAAACTGTATCACAGTGTTCCATTCACTGAAACACAACGTTATTAATTACATAACACAACACTGACTGAGCCCGGGATCACAAACTCGTCCACTTGCTGGAGTTGTCAGAAAATAAATGAAAACCAAGTAAAATCATAACAAAAAATTTACTTTGACTCTCCTGTACCATTGCCCAGGAGTAGAACATTCAAAGGCGCTCATAGTGGCGACCCTGGACACCGATACACTGGTGCACTCGTTGAAGGAAACAATTATTTACTGCTTCCAGTGATGCCACATGAGGAGAGTTACAAGCAAACACTATACGTTCCTACATGTCCTCTGGAGGTGTTGGAATATCGCGATAGACAACGTCTTTAATGCATCCCCAAAGAAAAAAGTGCAGAGGATTTAAATCAGGAGACCTAGCAGGTCAGGTATCTGTTCTTCCTCGACCAGTCTATCTGGTTCAGAACAAGACGTGCAAGTAAGGCATTATGTGTTGGACATCCATTGTGTTGATACCACATAAGCATTTTTGTTCTAAGCGGCACTTCATCCAGAAGAGGACGAAGAACTCGTGTGAGGAACGCTCTGCCGTTTAGACTAACATTGATGAAATAAGGGCCAATAATTGTACTACAAAGCATCCCATACCAGACGTAAACTCTCCATTGACACTAATGTTCCACCTGTCTAAGGCATCGGGGATTGTCGCTGGTCCAATAATGCTTGTTCCTTGTATTTACCTGTACTTTGTTTGAGAAGGAACATTCATCGGTAGATAGAACGTTGGAGAAGAAGGTCGGGTTGGCGAGGATTTGCTGCTGTACCCACTGACAGATCTGTACACGATTCTGGAAATCATTCCCACGCAATTCTTGAAGCTGGCATACATGGTAAGGATGGAACCTGTGACATATAAGAATACGATGTACACTGATTTTAGGAATGCCAATCTCATATTCAAGCTGCCGTGTGCTCACATGTGGATCCACAGCAACGGCAGCGAGAACAGTAACTTCGGCAGGTTCGTCTGTGCGAGTGCTACGACGATTGCGTTGTCGTGGGTTCAAACTTCCCGTTTCCTGAAACGTCGCCTCAAGACGAGAAAACTTCCGACAGGAAGGTGGGTTCTGGTCAGGATATCGCTCTCTTTACAGTTCCCCTGCCTGTGTAGCATTTCGCCTACCTCCAACAACAACAACAATGAAAGAAACGTAATGTCGATGCAGTGTGTAGGAAGGACAGACATTACAGTACGCCTACTCTACACAACAGTATTTAAAAGGACTAAACTACTGTACTAAAAGTACCCGTACATAAGAAAACAGAATTGCAATTACTGTTCTGCTATCTTAAATTCCCCACTGATGAGTAGCATTTCTACGTTCTCTTCATTGGTGTACATTCTACTCACAAACTGTTCAACTGACGATGACGGAATGACGGGCGTGCATTCTACTTATGTTTAAATTTGTCCTCTGTCAACGTCAGCAAATTGATGTGTTCCATTGCTCCGTGTACCTGCACTAACCGCTGGGCGCGTCAACGTCAGTGTTGTGTTATGTAATTAATAACTTTGTTTCAGTGAATAATACACTGTGATACACTTTTGAATAGGGTTTAAGGAGAGGAAAAGAATTACGGAACAAACAACATAGGGTGACATTTAAAAAAGGCATTTCGCTCTTCATATCTTTGTAAAAAACAAAGCTACAACGGAGGCAATCATGCTGATTGAAGTCCCATGACGGCTAAACAACATTTGCATGAAATATTTTATAATTTGCATCTGGACAAACAGTTCTTTAGGATGGTCAAGATAAATGGGACACCCTGTATATTTAGCGCAGCACCATAGCAGTCAATGAAACCACTTTGCATTACTTCGGTCGGTAATGCTTGGGCCTTCGCTTTTTTTGTCGGTCGTGAAACCACATGTTTCCACTATATGCCTTACAGTTTTGTCTCACAGTTATAGTGATACTCGATCATGGTGATTAGGCGGCTACAGAAATTTCCTGGGCCCGCCTGATGCTACTGCAACATTCCCACTGCTGAATCGAGTCAACAGGCTTCTCGAACGGATGTGGTGAGTCATGGATCACCACGTCTGATACCTTGAAACGATCGTACAAAATACTGAAAACTGTTTCGGGACTGCTTTTCTCCATTCCCAATATCAGCTTCACTTTGATACACCAGTATTTAAACAATGCTTCCCTTTAGATTGTGATTCCGAGTCCTTCACAGAGAGATTACAAAGTGCCACAGTGGGAAGGTAATGTGGGTTTACCTTAAATTAGCTTCTGCCCCGGAATATTCTATGGCCCAGAACCACCCTCAAGGTACACCATTGTGAAACTATGCAGAAATGCAGTTTCCAACGAAATTACTTAACTGGTACGCTAGCAGTGAAACTCAAGTTGACAGTCTGTACTATAGTCCAGAGCAACTTCCATTGTCTCCCACAAGAATGAAGAAAATTAATAAATAATCTAGGTATGCTACTTACTGCATGTAATGGTGACTTCTGCTACCAAGTATAACAGATTACCAAATGTAGTGTGAAGACACCAAATGTAGTGGGTGGGTGTCAGGAGGTGCCGTATTAAAACTGAGTGAGAACTTCCCAAATGATTTATTTGTTTCCACCACAGTACCCTGTTCACCTCAGTCCGTGTCACAGGGTCCTGCAATGCTGAGGCCACCGCCCCAGCGATCCAGTGCAACCATCTGCTGTGCGTCAGCGTTGTAGGACCGCTTCGTCAGGGCTGCATCTGCAGCAGGCTCAGCAGTCTTCTTCCCCAATGACTCAGCGCTGCGCCGCCGGGAGCCACCGAGCGGACCACTGCTTCCTTTCTCGCTGGCGTAGCTGAGATTGCGGCATCAAACAAGCGCCCATGATCTGGCGTAGGAATCTGCGGCCCCCGCCTTGGGATGTCTCATGCGTGTGTCAGCAGCTGAGACGACTGCCCACAGTAGCGAGCCGAAAGTGGCCCACTGCTAGCTGATTGAGGACCCCACATCAGCCTCAGAGGATTGAACCAATGACCCGCTCTGGACTGGGATGCTGGCGCCCCATCTGTTGCAGTGTGTAGCCCAGCGGTGTCACATGCCCCGCCTTCCAGGAGAGCTGCCACACTTGAATTAATCTCATTAGAAAATGGCACCTATTTATACTCGGCTGTGCACTCCTGTTTATCTAACGCGCCGCTCCAAGTCACGTATGCACAACACTAGGGTTGCGCCAGTGCGCCCCTTCTTCCTGTAACTTTCGACATGCAAACCACTGGGTTTACTCTTTTCAGAGGTTCGACGGCCCTGTGTCCTCCAGTCTACTACGCAACTGCTGGTATGTATAACTCACTACAATCTGGGCCGCACCTGGCTGTAACTTGTGCTCAGAATATCGCCCAAAACTAACTTTCCCTATAGTAAACGCTGATGCCGCTACATGGAATAACAGACGACATTGAGGATAATGGTAGATTTATCAACAAAAAACCAATTGAAATAAAACATAAAGAGAAATAAGCAAACATTAATTAAATTCACACATCTGTTTAAGACAGTAAAGTGCGTAGTTACATACAGTTGTACAGTTGATAAAGTTGGGGTTGGAATAATTTGTACTATGCCTCCCGCTTTAAAGTTGGGATAACGCGATCTGACTGAATCTTCTTTAGTTGACAGTGATTGAGGACCATTAAGCTCAAAGCTAGCATGAAATCCACAAAGTGTACTACTGTTTGAAAGGGCCCACCACGGACAGCGAGAATTCATCTTAAAAGTTCGTAATGCGCCGCACCTGCAAAATGCTCACCATGCGACTGTGGGAGTCTACAGTGATGCAATCAGCGTACCTATGCGCGATTCGAATGAAGAACCTCCGTTTCCTTCTCTCCTTCAATGGTCATGATCACCTCTCCAGATCGAACCAGAATCTACATTCTAACGCTCATTGAGGCTCTCGCCCGAACATTCTATTAGAATCGCCTCACAGCCAAATATCCAATTTCTGATCTCAGCCTCTTTACTACCATTCCCAAAAACACTCGACGTGGAATACTTTCAAAAAACTGAAACTACCTATCGAAATTTGTCAGCACTTCTTTACGCCAGTATCATAATTCTCCATTGGCAGTGGAGAAATTCGATTCCTTCAATCCTATCACTTTCCGTGACAGACAACAGATGGTGTCCAGTACGTCTTCTGACAGCACGGCTTGATTCCAAGTCAGAAGAACGCTGTTTCTCTGCTCTCACCGGAAACCACTTTCCGTGGGTGCCTACGTGACGTCTAAAAAGCACAATGTCTATCGCGCGCGACCGTGCCTGGACGTTTCCAGCCACCGAGGCGAAATGATTTCATGCCACTTACAGATATGTATCTCGCCTGGTGGTCGATGGAAAACATCGTGCTCGGTATGCTCTTGAGAAGTTTGGGAAGCATTACGTCCTTAGCACAAATAGTTCGTCGTTTTTAGCATTTGTTGTATGCAGATGAAATATTTGTACTTATTGTATTGTTTTCCTCTCGCATAGCACCTTATAATACATAAATTGTGACTTTTAGAAACGTAAAGGATGGTTAAAATATACTGTGGGCTGTAACTGTACCAAATCTCAGAGTTGTATCCCTTGTAGATCTTGAGAAAATGGTTCCTAAATAACCAAACGCCTGGATTTTAGCAACACTCATTTAAGAAATTGTTGTTATAGCTCCATAATCATTTTGGTTTCCACTATGCAGTTGTTCTTGGCCTTTTTAAAATATATGTTTTATTCACTATTGCCCGCACTGACGAAGCCTCTGCAGATCGATGTTAATCAAGTTGGCGAAGAGTTTCGATAGTGCTTATTCCTCACTTCAAGTTCACAGCAAACTTTTGTCCTCCTTTTGACAACACTCCTGAAGTGCAACGCTACGTCATACATTCCACCTTGCACAGTTTTAAGTTCAACAAACACGCTTTTGACAGACCCAGTCATGTTGAATTCTGGGTTCGATGGTGAAGACCTTATTTTTAGCAGCTTGTCGTAACTCAGTTCCTTGTACTAAGATTTTATTGTCTGACTGATACTATAAGGAAGTGAATAATAACGCCTGAACACTTCACAAGAAACAGGAGTCCACTGAAAACCACATTCCGATTCACTTCCTTCAGGGCCGAGCGTCTATTGAGGATTTGCATCTGTTAAAGCTTTACTTTACAAGGAATCTCAACTGCAACAATCAGATTATTAACATTACTTCTAATGGAATAACCACTATATATTTGGAAAAGGTCTATTTCTTTGTAAGTCGGCCTGCCTCATCAAGTACTTTGTTGTCATTCTTTCCTGCCCACTTTTATGTGTTCTCATCCTTACTTGGATGTGCCCTTTACTCTCAACTTTTACAATTTCAACTACATCACCAAACGACTTTGATCCATTAACCTTGGTGTAAGACTTACAGACATAATCACCGAGGTATTGCAGATAACACACACAACCTTCATGCACCAATTCCTTTAAAATTTCATACCTCATCCTGAACCTCCAAATCTCCACCAGACACAACATAGTTTTTGTCACATTTGTTGTAGTTGTGGCCTTCAGTCCTGAGAATGGTTTGATGCAGCTCTCCATGCCACTCTATCCTGTGCAAGCTGCATAATCCCCCAGTACGTACTGCAGCCTACATCCTTCTGGATCTGCTTAGTGTATTCATCTCTTGGTCTCCCTCTACGATTTTTACCCTCCACGCTTCCCTCCAATACTAAATGGTGATCCCTAGATGCCTCAGAACATTTTCTAACAGCCCATCCCATCTTCTAGTCAAGTTGAGCCACAAACTCCTCTTCTCCCCAATTCTGTTCAGTACCTCGTCATTAGTTATGTGATCTACCCATCTAATCTTCAGCATTCTTTTGTAGCACCACATTTCGAAAGCTTCTATTCTCTTCTTGTCCGAACTATTTATCGTCCGTGTTTCACTTCCATCATGGCTACACTATAAACAAATACTCTCAGTAACGACTTCTTGACACTTAAATCTATACTCGATTTTAACAAATTTCTCTTCTTTGGAAACGCTTTCCTTGCCATTGTTAGTCTACATTTTATATCCTCTCTACTTCGACCATCATCAGTTATTTTGCTCCCCAAAAAGCAAAATTCCGTTACTGCTTTAAGTGTCTCATTTCCTAATCTAATTCCCTCAGCATCACCAGAATTAACTCGACTACATTCCATTATCATCCATTTGCTTTTGTTGATGTTCAGCTTATATCCACCTTTCAAGACACTGTCCATTCCGTTCAACTGCTCTTCCAAGTCCTTCGCTGTCTCTGACAGAATTACAATGTCATCAGCGAACCTTAAAGTTTTTATTTCTTCGCCATGGATTTTAATTCCTACTCCGAATTTTTCTTTTGTTTCTTTTATTGCTAGCTAAATATACAGATTGAATAACATCGGGGAGAGGCTACAACCCTGTCTCACTCCCTTCCCAACCACTGCTTCCCTTTCATACCCCTCGACTCTTATAACTGCCATGTGGTTTCTGTACAAATTGTAAATATCCTCTCGCTCCCTGTATTTTACCCCTGCCACCTTCAGAATTTGAAAGAGAGTATTCTAGTCTACATTGTCAAAAGCTTTCTCTAAGTCTATAAATGCTTCTCAGATAAGTCACAGGGTCAGTATTGCCTCACGTGTTCCAATATTTCTACGGAATCCCAACTGATCTTCCCCGAGGTCGGCTACTACCAGTTTTTCCATTCCTCTGTAAAGAGTTCGCGTTAGTATTTTGCAGCCGTGACTTATTAAACTGATAGTTCGGTAATTTACTCATCTGTCAACATATCCTTTCTTTGGGATTGGAGTTATTATATTCTGTTTGAAGTCTGAGGGTATTTCGCCTGTCTCATACATCTTGCTCACCAGATGGTAGAGTTTTGTCAGGACTGGCTCTCCCAAGGCTGTCAGTAGTTCTAATGGAATGTTGTCTACTCCCGGTTCCTTTTTTCGACTCAGGTCTTTCAGTGCTCTGTCAAACTCTTCACACAGTATCATATCTCCCATTTAATCTTCTTATACATACTCTTCCATTTTTATAATATTGCCCTCAAGTACCTCGCCGTCGTATAGACCCTCTAAATATTCCTTCCACCTTTCTGCTTTCCCTTCTTTGCTTGGACCTGGGTTTCCATCTCAGTTCTTGATAGTCATGCAAGTGGTTGTCTTTTCTCCAAAGGTGTCTTTAAATTTCCTGTAGGCAGTATCTATCTTACGCCTGGTTAGATAAGCCTCTACATCCTTACATTTGTCCTCATGCCATGCCTGCTTAGCCATTTTGCACTTCCTGTCGATCTCTTTTCTGAGACCTTTGCATTCCTTTTTGCCTGCTTCATTTACTGTATTTTTATATTTTCTCCTTTCATCAATTAAATTCAATATTTCTTCTGTCACCCAATGGTTTCCACTAGCCCTCGTCTTTTTACCTACTTGATCGTCAGCTGCCCATTCTTCTTCTACTGTATTTGTTTCCCCTATTCTTGTCAATTGTTACCTTATGATCTCCCTGAAACTCGGTACAACCTCTGGTTTAGTCAGTTTATCCAGGTCCATCGCCGTAAATTCCCACCTTTTTGCTGTTTCTTCAGTTTTAATCTACAGTTTGTAACCAATTGATTGTTGTCAGAGTCCACATCTGCCCCTGGAAATGACTTACAATTTAAAACCGTCTTCCTAAATCTCTGTCTTACCATTGTATAATCTATCAGGAACCTGTCAGTATCTCCAGGCTTCTTCCACGTATACAACCTCCTTTTATGATTTGTGAACCAAGTGTTGGCTATGATTAAGTTATGCTCTGTGCAAAATTCTACCTCGTGGCTTCCTGTTTCATTTTTTTATCCCCAATCCATATTCACCTACACTCTTCATTTTCCTACTACCGAATTCCAGTCACCCATGACTATTAAATTTTCGTCTCCCTTCACGATCTGAATAATTTCTTTTATCTCATCACACATTTCTTCCATGTCTTCGTCATCTGCAAAGCTAGTTGGCATATAAACTTGTATTACTGTAATAGGCGTGGGCTTCGTTTCTATCTTGGCCACAATAAGGCGTTCACTATGCTGTTTGTAGTAGCTTACTCGCACTCATATTTTTTAATTCATTATTAAACCTACTCCTGCATTACCCCTATTTGATTTTTTATTTATAACCCTGTAATCACCTGACCAAAAGTCTTGTTCCTCCTGCCACCGAACTTCGTTAATTCCCACTATATCTAACTTAACCTATCCATTTCGCTTTTTAAATTTTCTAACCTACCTGCCCGATTAAGGGATCAAACATTCCTCGCTCCGATCCGTAGAATGCCAGTTTTCTTTCTCCTGATAACGACATCCTCTTGAGTAATCCCCACCCGGAGATCGGAATGGGGGACTATTTTACCTCCGGAATATTTTACCCAAGAAGACGCCTTCATAATTTAACCATACAGTAAAGCTGCATGCCCTCGGGAAAAATTACGGCTGTAGTTTCCCCTTGCTTTCAGCCGTTCGCAGTACCAGCACAGCAAGGCCGTTTTGGTTAGTGTTAGAAGGGCAGATCAGTCAATCATCCAGACTGTTGCCCCTGCAACTACTGAAAAGGCTGCTGTCCCTCTTCGGGAGCCACACGTTTGTCTGGTCTCTCAACAGATACCCCTCCGCTGAGGTTGCACCTACGGTACGGCTATCTGTATCACTGAGGCACGCAAGCCTCCCCACCATCAGCAAGGTCTATGGTTCATGTGTGGGGGTTGTCACATTTATGATTAGGTATTTCGTTACTACACCCTCAAAAACAGTAGTTAGAGCCTATACATCAATAACTTCACCAAAATCAAATCATCTGGCAGCAACAACATCACGTTGAGAGGTGTGGTCCCATTTCTGTCGTGTCCCATCGACAGGTACACGAATGTCTTTCACTCTATTGCTTGTTGACACAGTTTCTTACGCAGTTCAACATTTTTCAAAGTGCATCAGTAATTGGGAAACCTGGATGGTGGTGGTGACAAATACAATAATTCTGCGCTATGCTGTCCTTTGACACTGCACCTCACGCCATAAACTATTCTTAAACTGATAGCATAGCATTTGTGTCTCGTAGGCACTGAAGTTCTTCTTGAATTAAATTATTGCTACATTCACCTGTAATCATTAAGTTTTCACACAATCCAATCGTAACACTCTTATACTTTACTATGTGCACAACATAGAGTGAACTATATTTACAAATATGTGTCCTCGGAGTCTTTTGCGACTGCATACATGAATAAAACGTTCTCGGTTTTCAAGCCGCGGGACAATCAGTAAAGTCCTGACGACTATGGCGGGGATGGTCATCGAAAGCTCGAGAATTTTATTCGAATTGACGCGGCTTGAAAAGCGAGAACGTTTATTCACATATTTACAACCAGTATTACTATTTAAAAACGCAGGAAGAATATTAATACTAACAATAACACTACCACTTACCTACAGAAAAGGGTCAAAGAGTGGACCTCCGGCATTATCGTCCAAATTACATAGTATCTTTCTTGATGTACTTGGTGGAGAAACAAGATAACGTGGAAGATCTAGAAATATTTGCTTAGGAAATACTTCCACAGGTAGTGGCGTTATGAAACACAATATATACCCACGGAAAACGCTGGTCATTGACGAACATATTTTTACGGGCTAAAAAACGGCGCACATACGCCATAGTGTCACACGTCAGCCTCATGATACGTAAAACAGCTTAGCGATACATCTTACATGTGAGACATAGTTTCCCCACGTATTTGTCTCAAAAATTGATGGAGATATTCCATTTAAAGAAAGTGGCGTCGAATATGGGTGACTTAAAGGGACGGCTGCGTATTTCAGTTAATTTTTTGGTTGATAATTATACAAATAGACACAATGAAGAGGACGTTACCTAACACCGGAAAGAAGAAGAGTATTTGGATGTTGAAATCTCAAAACGGTATTTTTCCACATGCATCCAAGTGGGTTCTCTTACGGTAATTCCCTTGATGTCCGATATTTATATAGTTTCATGTGACACAGCCCACTTAATTGTAACTAGCTGATTCTGGAATAGCCTCGTTATTTTCGACTACTAAAATTTCTTGGTAACTCAGCTAAAAAATGGTCTACTTTACAATTCTGGTTTCACTAATTAGAAATGCCACTTATCATACGATAAGCAAGACCAACTCAGCAGCAGGCATAAACAGTGCATATTGATAATTGTTATGAAAAATCAGATGAAGAACTGCCATTAGAGCAGCATCTCAGCAGTTAAGTAAGATGCAGGAGGCTTTTCACACTATGCATCACGTATCATTGCAGCATTGTTGCCATTCAAATGCAAGATAAGGTTTACCGCGACGTACTTTGTTTATCAGTGGATTGGGTTTTATTTTCATCCATTTATTTATTGAGCTCCCCTATCGACAAGCCGAGGTGTTGTGGTGCAGGAATTCCAGGATGGGGACTTTTATCAGCAAAAAAACCAAGATATTGATTTATAAGATTGTTTTTAGACTGTGATTAAAACTTTATACACAGGGTTATTAAGCTGCCCCTATCTAGGGTTCTTATGCAAACCGCAACGCCTTCAAACACCACCAGCAAGATTTTCGTATTCCCTCGCTCACTAATGGTTCAAATGGCTCTGAGCACTATGGGACTTTACATCTGTGGTCATCAGTCCCCTAGAACTTAGAACTACTTAAACCTAACTAAGGACATCACACACATCCATGCCCGAGGCAGGATTCGAACCTCCGGCCGTAGCAGTCGCGTGGTTCCGGACGGAGCGCCTAGAACCGCACGGCCACAGCGACCGGCTCCTCGCTCACTACAGCCAAATTATTACTCCTCCAGAAAAAATGAATGTGATCTTTTTGTACTTCACTACGTTTCCACCAGAGACCATAGTTTTCGAATTATTCAAGAAAAACGTATACAAGTTAGCGTCAAACACATTTTTCCTTGAATAACACGAAAATCGTTGCGTCCACAGGACGTAACACAGTATTAAATCTAACTACATCAGATTACGTTCAAAGAGATCTAGCGTGTGGTCTTTGATGTTGTTGCAGGTTGCTAAAATCGCGCAGGCAGAGGAAGCTGTATCAGCCACATGACGGTTCTACATAAACGTTGAGGCGAATTAGAATTAAATTATATACGTCTGGAGACTTTCGTTGCCATTGTTGTTGTTGTTGTTGTTGTTGTGGTCTTCAGTCCAGAGACTGGTATGATGCAGCTCTCCATGCTACTCTATCCTGTGCAAGCTTCTTCATCTCCCAGCACCTACTGCAACCTACATCCTTCTGAATCTGCTTAGTGTATTCATCTCTTGGTTTCCCTCTACGATTTTTACCCTCCACGCTGCCCTCCAATGCTAAGTTTGTGATCCCTTGATGCCTCAGAACATGTCATACTAACCGGTCCTTTCTTCTAGTCATGGTGTGCCACAATTTTCTCTTCTCTCTAATTCTATTCAGTACCTCCTCATAAAACTGCATGCCCTCGTGAAAAATTACGGCTGTAGTTTCCCCTTGCTTTCAGCCGTTCGCAGTACCAGCACAGAAAGGCCGTTTTGATTAGCGTTTCAAGGCAAGGTAAGTCAATCATCCAGACTGTTGCCCCTGCAACTACTGAAAAGGCTGCTGCCCCTCTTCAGGAACCACACGTTTGTCTGGCCTCACAACAGATACCCCTCCATTTGGTTGCACCTACGGTACGACTATCTGTATCGCTGAGGCACGCAAGCCTCCCCACCAACGGCAAGGTCCATGGTTCATATTAATGTTAAAATCTGCTGAGTCGTTAGGCCGTATCCAACTTCTTTTCAACTTTTCTCAAGATTGGATGTTTCGGTCCTCCTGCTTCTTCACCAGTCCACTGGCGCCCTTGTATTGTTGAACGGTTTTCAGCAATTTATGGACACGCAGGTGTTGACAGATGTGAAAATTACCGAACTATCAGTTTAATAAGTCACAGCTGCAAAATACTAACGCGAATTCATTACAGACGAAGGGAAAAACTAGTAGAAGCCGACCTCGGGGATGATCAGTTTGGATTGCGTAGAAATATTGGAACACGTGAGGCAATACTGACCCTACGATTTATCTTAGAAGAAAGATTAAGGAAAGGCAAACCTACGTTTCTAGCCTTTGTAGACTTAAAGAAAGCTTTTGACGATGTTGATTGGAATACTCTCTTTCAAATTCTGAAGGTGACTGGCTGGCGTCATTACTCTCGATCGAAGGTAATCGATTGTCACATCTTTGGTACAGAGTCGATCGCCATATCTTATCTAGCTTCAAGCCTTCTTCTTTCCTGTTAAAATTATTGTGGTGTTTAAAAATCTCTACAGCCTCCCTATTCATACGTGCATAATAATGCGATGTCTTAGCTAGCACGCTCGTCTCACTAAATTTTATTTCATGCTCACCCGTTTCAAAAACATGTTCCGCTACACCCGATTTGTCCGTGTGTCCCAGTCGACAGTTCCTTTTATGTTCAGTTAGGCGAGTATTGATACTTCTTTTTGTGTTTCCAATGTAAACCTTCCCACAACTACAAGGAATCTTATAGACACCAGGAGTAGCTAGAGGGTGTCGTGCATCTTTCGCCGATCTTAAGCATTCACTAATCTTCTTGGTGGGTCTGAAGATTGTTTCAACTCTGAACTTGGCCAGCACTTTCCCGATACGGTCCGTAATATTGTGGATGAATGGAAGAAAAACTTTCCCCACCGATGGTTGTTGCTGTTGCACGTTTTCGGTCATTTTTCTTCTGGGATGGAGTGCTCTATCTATCTCCTTGCCAGCGTACCCATTTTCCTGGAAAGCGGTTCGCAGGTGGTTTAGTTCCTCTTGCAAATAAGCTGGCTCACAGATTTTATTAGCCCTGTCCACCAATGTCTTGATAATACTTCTCTTCTGCCTGGGATGATGGTTTGAATCCTTATGAAGATAACGATCGGTATGCGTATCTTTTCTGTAGACTGGCAAGGAGATACATAAAGCACTCCATCCCAGAAGAAAAATGACCGAAAACGTGCAATAACAACAACCATCGGTGGGGAAAGTTTTTCTTCCATTCATCCACAATATTACGGACCGTATCGGGAAAGTGCTGGCCAAGTTCAGAGTTGAAACAATCTTCAGACCCACCAAGAAGATTAGTGAATGCTTAAGATCGGCGAAAGATGCACGACACCCTCTAGCTACTCCTGGTGTCTATAAGATTCCGTGTAGTTGTGGGAAGGTTTACATTGGAACCACAAAAAGAAGTATCAATACTCGCCTAACTGAACATAAAAGGAACTGTCGACTGGGACACACGGACAAATCGGCTGTAGCGGAATATTTTTTTTTTGAAACGGGTGACCATGAAATAAAATTTAGTGAGACGAGCGTGCTAGCTAAGACATCGCATTATTATGCACGTATGTATAGGGAGGCTGTAGAGATTTTTAAACACCACAATAATTTTAACAGGAAAGAAGAAGGCTTGAAGCTAGATACGATATGGCGATCGACTCTGTACCAAAGATGTGACAATCGATTACCTTCGATAGAGAGTAATGACGCCAGCCAGAGATAGTTTTACTGTTGACAACACGTGACAAGTGGTGGCGCCCTCTACGCGCTCTATATAAACAGGACCTCCACGGCCTAGGAGCCAATCGTAGACTCCCCTCAGATGATGTTGCCCGCAGCTGCCAACGAAACGTCACGGAGAAGTATTTCTACTATTGGACCACGGCCTCTTAGCCCGGAAGTTTTAATTACTGAAGACGCCGGCCGTGAAAGCCTACACGCCAAAAACTTTGAGGTTTGCCGATGACATTGTAATTCTGTCAGAGACAGCAGAGGACTTGGAAGAGCAGCTGAACGGAAAGGACAGTGCCTTGAAAGGAGGGTATAAGATCAACATCAACAAAAGCAAAACGAGGATAATGGAATGTAGTCGAATTAAGTCGGGTGATGCTGAGGGAATTAGATTAATAAAATGAGGCACTTAAAGTAGTAAAGGAGCAAAATAACTGATGATGGTCGAAGTAGAGAGGATATAAAATGTAGACTGGCAATGGCAAGGAAAGCGTTTCCGAAGAAGAGAAATTTGTTAACATTGAGTACAGATTTAAATGTCAGGAAGTCGTTTCTGATAGTATTTGTATGGAGTGTAGCCATGTATGCAAGTGAAACGTGGACGATAAATAGTTTAGACAAGAAGAGAATAGAAAAAAAATGGTTCAAATGGCTCTGAGCACTATGGGACTTAACATCTGAGGTCATCAGTCCCCTAGAACTTAGAACTACTTAAACCTAACTAACCTAAGAACATCACACACATGCATGCCCGAGGCAGGATTCGAACCTGCGACTGTAGCAGTCGCGCGGTTCCGGACTGAAGCGCCTAGTACCGCTCAACCACCGCGGCCGGCAGAGAATAGAAGCTTTCGAAATCTGCTAAAGAAGAATCCTGAAGATTAGATGGGTAGATCACACAACTAATGAGGAGTTATTGAATAGAATTGGGGAGAAGAGGAGCTTGTGGCACAACTTGACTAGAAGAAGGGTTCGGTTGGTAGGGCATGTTCTGAGACATCGAGGGACCACCAATTTAGTATTTGAGGGTAGCGTGGAGGGTAAAACTCGTAGAGGGAGACCAAGAGATGAATAAACTAAGCAGATTCAGAAGGATGTAGGCTGCAGTACGTACTGGGGGATGATGCAGCTTGCACAGGATAGATTAGCATGGAGAGCAGCATCAAACCATTCTCAGGACTGAAGGCCACAACAACAACAGTGGAACACCGAAGAAGGTCCCAGTCGTTTAATCGAAATTTCGAGTATTGAAGAGGAATGTGATGCAGCCTAAGGATAAAGAAAATTTTGCCACTAATATGTAGTTATTCGCTTCCAAATCAACAGTACACACGTGTCTGACTGCTGTTGTACAGGAAGTGTGGTTGCTGGAAGAATGGGAAGGCTTCGACAGAATAGGTGTGTGCTTGTGCATCCCCAGTATTTCAGGTTCCGTGCGGCGGTCGTCCGCACCAAGTCGTGCATTCAGCAGCAGCTCAGAGGCGGTCCCAGCTGGAGCCGGTGCCTGGAGGGCGGCCATCACTCTTGCGAGGGTGCCAGCCACTACAGAAGAGGCCGGCCGCCCTAAGTGGCCATTAATTTGGCAGCGCGAGTGCGACGGCGCTGCCTTGTTCCGGCGCTGATTCAATGGTCGAGGTGTCGAACGCTAAATTGTGCGTTGATTTATGTGTGCCGGCAGCGCCGCAGCAAGGCGATACGCCCACCGCGATAAATTAACCGGCCGGATAAAGAGCGCCAGCGTGCGCACGCGCGGGTCCGCCGACTGCGTGCGGTGTGCGTGCGAGCGCCGCCGCCAAAGGCTCGTCGAGGGCCTGCATACCGGTAATTAATTAATTGAGATTCATCGGCCGCCGGTCACTACAGCGCCCGGTGTTCCACCAACAGCGAGCCGGAGGGCGTTATCAGGAACCCTGTGCCTCCCCTGCGATAATGGTTTAGGCTAATTGAGAGGTCAGATCCACCGCAGGCGTCTTACTAAGTGGCGTAATTCTATTACTCCGCCGGCTCTCGAATAATGGCTTCCTAGGAGACTAGTGCTGTCGCTCTGTAGGGTGATCGCTTCCTGTCAAACTTCTTCCAGCTCTGAGGCTTTATGTGAGATCAGCGGGAATTATAGAGATGGGCAAACTCGTTCATCCTTGGGAACTAGTTCACTGCTGATCGTTCTTTTTTGGGAATCGTTCATTTTTACTCGTTCACCGTTCATTTGTGCTTGGTATATGGTTCTTATGAAAAACTGAACAATAGTAGTGTAGGTGACTGAAGGATGGAGGGCACCAAGAGGGGGCACTTGCCTCGCCCCGTGGAGTACAGAATTTTTATTCATTACAGAATTCTTACACACTTTTAGAAGCAATTTCTGTTATTCTGCAGAACCTCTCGATTAGCCATCTGTAGCGTTGTGTGGCTGATCGCAGGGAAATAATATAGGGTAGCGCACGGGAACCCGGCCCCGAGTACAGACTGCTCGCCAATTACGGACGATGTGTTGCCCGTTACGAGCTGATACAACAAACAGACAAACATATAATAACTAGGCAGTGAAGAAATAACAAGTTAATGCGAGCAACAATGGCGAAACAATCGATGATGATGAGTAGAGAGCTGGAGAAGAGAACATGAAAATCTCACGCGTCGCCCATGGGCTATAGCACATGTAGTCTTGTAGACCTGTTGGTGGCTGTTTCTCAACTTAATAGACCACAAGTGTCTTGTATAAAATTCTTCGTTTCGACTTCCACCACATAGATATGCTACGTTGTACACAATAATCGTTTACACCATATATATACTTCACGTTGTCTCTGAGTTCGTAGGTGAAGTAGACTTTGTAGAAGCATAAAATAAAATGTGGTTTTCTCATCATACTTTCGTCACACGCTTAGTAAAAATTAGGTTTCTGTGTTGCATTATTAAAGTTAATGCAGCAATAATAATAATAATTAAGTTCGCAGTAGTAAAGTTTTTGGTTTGAAAGCTCCTTCTGAACATACGTTTTTGAGATAATAAGTAAATACGATTTTATGGCAATCTATGTCTTTTCAAATGGAGAGGCACCGCTTTTGGTACTGAGCCAAAATGATCCACAACCCACTTTTTTTTTTCCAAAGAAACCAAACTAGCAGGTAATGCAAATTCGAAACAAACAAACTTCAAAATAATTAGAGCCTTCCTAAATGTAATGTTTTGTATATGAAAGATACACGAAAATCGTTTTATATGAATTTTCTTATACTAAAAATTAAGCAAATAATTGAAAGTTAGTTGCTTAATCAAGTCTATGAAACCAAAAAATATATGAATAACAAAAAAACTTGCCTTGTTATAAGTATGTCTTCTGCTGTTGATCGATATAATGAAGTGAGCTGATATGCCCTTTTGCTACCTGAAAAGACGTACCTATTACATACAACGTGTTTTTATGTAATTTACGTAACTATTACCGGTCGTGGACGCTGAACAGCCAGACCGAAGTGGAAGAACAGTTAGGAACACATGTAAAATGGGCGAGCGCAGTGAACGAAACGAACAACTGGGTGCTGAACTAACAAGGAGCAGTCGACAGTGGAACTGAGACAGGTGGTCATGCGAAGAACGACGAGTGCGGCCGAGGGAGGCCGAGACTAAGACGAGCACGCGACCGAGGCTGGAACGAGAACTGCCGAAGTGACTGCCGCGACCGAAGTGAACTAGTGAACTATGACCGATCGTTCCTCGTTCCCGGGAGCTATAAGTAGACCGCCGCGACCGAAGTGAACTATGAAACGATCGTTCTTCGTTCCCGGAAACTATAAGTAGACCGCCACAACCGAAGTGAACTATGAAATGAGCGCTCCTTGGAATTCGTTCCTCGGCCCCTTCGTTCATGTTGGTGAACCGTTCCTTTGCACCCGTTCGTTCGCGAACTACCCATCTCTAGTGGGCAAAATATAGGCACTGATGAGCCAAAACTTTACTACCATAGTGTATCGCTTGACTGGTGCTGTTGGATTGTTATGAGGGCATTTGCGAGATCGAGCTCAACGGCAAGGGTATAGACAACCTGTGGGTCCGATGAGTACCCTTTCCAAAGCACACCGAAGACATCGAGAAATGCAGTCTTGTGATATGATAAACTACAGCTGACAAGCAATATGATACCAAGGAGATTTCGAAAACAGATAACGACGGTATCTCATCTGATGTCAAGCTACACACCCGGTGTCACGTCATCTGTCAGCGCTCCAACTGCTTATTTACCTCTGGTGTATTATGTCAAAATTCCAAATTGATAAAACGGCTGCAGTCTAAACAGATACTGCAGTTTTTCGATATCCGTCAGTGTGTTTAGAATGTGTGGTATCTCCTTGCTACTGTCCTCGTTCCCTCACTGGCAGCCTACTCAAATGACACGGTACAGATGTAAGTAGGCTGTTTAGGTTTTTATGTTGGTAACGCCACGTAGCGCTCTATATGAAAATCACTGACTGTGGTGTGTGAAGTCTGTGGCTGGTTGGCATTGTTGTAATATTCGCTATTGTAGTGTTGGGCAGGCAGCTGGATGTGAACAGCGCGTAGCGTTGCGCAGTTGGAGGTAAGCCGTCAGCAGTGGTGGTTGTGGGGAGAGAAATGGCGGAGTTTTGACGGCGGATGATCTGGACGTGTGTCCACCAGAGGCAGTAAATTTGTAAGACTGGATGTCATGAACTGCTATATATGTTATGGCTTTTGAACGCTATTAAGGTAAATACATTGTTTGTTCTCTATCAAAATCTTTCATTTGCTTAGTATGCCTATCAGTAGTTAGTGCCTTCAGTAGTTAGAATCTTTTATTTAGCTGGCAGTATTGGCGCTCGTTGTATTGCAGTAGCTCGAGTAATGAAGATTTTTGTGAGGTAAGTGATTCATGAAAGGTATAGGTTATTGTTCGTCAGGACCATTCTTTTGTATGGATTATTGAAAGTCAGATTGCATTGCGCTAAAAATATTGTGTGTCAGTTTAGTGAGGATCAGAATAAGTAAAGAGAGAAATGTCTGAGTACGTTCAGTTTTGCTCAGCTGTTTGAAAATCAAATAACGTAAGAGGTTTACCAGCACAGTCATTCAATAATTTTTCTAAGGGGACGTTTCACAGAAAGCAGAGACAAACGGGAATTCATTGTAACAGCGAGACGGGGCCCAAATGGGGAAATCTAGTATCATAAACAGCTTTGGTAGAGGACCAATTGTAACACCACAGTGCCTTGGAACGAGTAGCTTAGAAAAGGTGAAAGTGGACTACATTTTAGGTTCTGCTACCTTGAACGTCTCTGGAAAGTGGTTGCAGGGCTGTGAAACCGTGAGTGGGGCAATTAGGTGTTGGAGATCCATCCCACATCACGAAACTGCTTGCCTGATCTGTTAACCAGGACAGGTTGCGATCTGTGGCAGACATGACAGGATATTAGATTGATGGTGCAGCTGACAAGCAATAGGATACCAAAGAGAGTTAGATAACGACGGTATCGCCTCTGGTGTCATGTTACACACCCGGTGTCATGCTATCCATCTGAGCTCCTACTGCTTATAAGCTGTGGTGTATTACGTCATAACCCCACATTGATGAAACGGCTGCATTCTAACGAGATACTGCTGTTTGTCGATATCCGTGAATCGTTCAACGCACATTGTTGAACGTGGACTCCACAGCAGACGACCCATAGGGGAACTTAGCGAGGACTGGGGTACTTAACGTTCAAGAATTACCATGAAATTAAAGGACGCGGAGAAAATACTTCTTGTAAGTATAAATAATCACCTTGCACTATAAACTACGTAGAGTATCTACTTTGAATATCAATTAGAACGGTATATTATGTACGTTTTACATTTTTTTAAAGAAATGCTCCATATATTCCGTTCTGCCCCACCGATTGGGCGGTACGGGATACATCAATTCTGTTGTGAAATTATTGTATAAACTTAGAAATTGTTAGGAATATAATCTGAAAATGAAGACATAAAGTTCTTTAACGAAAAGTTTAGAGTAAGAAAATAAAATCACTTGTGCACCTGGTCTATTTTCTAACTTGCGAATAGACAACATAGGACGACTAGTAATAACACCTGTAACTCAGTCCTTCCTAGATAAAAACTATTTGTCCAATCTGTATTGCAAGCCAAATCTTTCTGCTAGTTGATAGGCTGATTATCTGGCAGTGAAACATTTCGTCGTCGAACTAAAGAGTCTACTCTTACGTATTCAATACCGGTATGCTACCTGACCGTATTCCTGTTCTGCAAGAAACACATTTTTATTTTATTCATTTTCCATCTGATATGTTAACTCTGTAGTTGAGATTATCTTTCCAACATTGATGTGGGTACGTCAGACTTCCTAGGTGCTTCTAAGCCTCATAATTTAGAAGTGAATAACAGCTGAAGCTGAAATTTCCGTACCGGCCGTGTGGCCGACCGGTTCTAGGCGCTTCAGTCAGGAATCACGCTGCTGCTACGGTCGCAGGTTCGAATCCTGTTTCTGGTATGGATGTGTGTGTTGTCCTTAGGTTTAAGTAGTTCTAAGTCTAGGGGACTGATGACCTCAGATGATAAGTCCCATAGTGCTCAGAGCCATTTGAACCATTTTGAAATTTCTGTAGACTGAATATCCCATTTCTGCCTAATGTACTCTCACACCATCTAGAAAAGCAAGAAGGAAAAAGAAAAAGATAGTCCGAAATCTGCTTCCACCATAAAATTATCGGGAAGACGGGGCACTATCCCATTCTGCTCCGTTCCGTCCCGCCCCACGAATAAATTTCAGGTTATTAACTTCCGTGGAGTGTAATAACCAATGAGTTCCATAACTAACGTATAGCGAATGGCAAACATTCTAAGATTACAGATCACTGGAACGTGAAGGACGCACACTGACTTACAAGTCGCACTCCAAACCAAGTCAAAATGGCTGTCCCATCTTCCCTGCCATTCAGATATACGTAACGAGTCAGGTTACCTTCCATTAGGAAAGTGGGCGCACTCAGCGACTGTTATGTAACTTATAAATGACAGAGCGCAACAATCAGTCATCCTTTTTTATTTTTTGCAGGTTTTATTACGCAAATCCATATTTTGGCTAGTGCCTAGCCATTATCAGTGCACTATTTTTTAATCTCGATGCATGTTAGTTCCCTGTTGTTCGGGCTTCAGTCACAGTTCTTTGAATACTACTGTATAAAGAAGGTAGGCTGTGTGGAGATCACACCTTTTATAATTTTGACACATGGAGTATATCTTGCATCTGTTTTAGCTTCCTGCTCCATGAAGAGCTCTGTTAGTAAATGTAGTAAGCAGAAGCACAGAATGGAAAAGACAATTCTACCTCCCGCGCCCTTCCCCCCCCCCCCCTCCCCCCACAGATGTCAAAGCCACAGATTCTACAGTTACAGGCCCCATTACTGCGCTAACTATCATGAAACAGACGTTCTGGTGTCTCTATTGTCGCCATTGATCCCGGATGGCTCAGTGCCTTGCGATACTCCTGAACTCGCCAGTTTTTGTACACACATTTTCTGGCCATGTGCAGAACATAGATATGTTTGTCAATTGAAGCTCCTGAGTTTGGAACATGTCGGCATGCGAGAAGTAGAAAACTGGAATTTGGAGAAGAGAGATCGGTGTTTCGCAATCTCAAGAAGTCTCTGCCTGCTACTATTGAGCATACCGGGTCCAACGCAAATCGTACCTCACGCCGGCAGCGATTTAGACCCGAACGACTCCATACGACTAGCAGTAAGGAAGACAAGTTCCAAAGAATCCTCAAGAAGTATGGTGCACTCACAAAGAATGGAGCTAATAAAACTCCCATTTGATTCATATGAGAGTATTTCTACCCGATATAGGGCACGCAACTGATAGGAGTGACTGAGCAAAAAGATAAATTCTGAAGGACAGCAACACTTTTCATCATGGAATGATTTCTTGAACGCAAAATGGTCAAAAATATACTCTTTATCTCCTGCCGTATACGCTACAACAGAGGCCTTAAGCAAAACTGTGTTTTACTTCTAAAATTCCTAGAACAAATGTTTGTAGAAGAGTCAGAAATATCTCTCAAAAAGACCATGAAGGTAAACTGAGACTGGAAGGATTTCATATGGAGTATGTCAACAGACCTTTCTGCCGCACACTGTTGTTGATCGGAGCAGGGAAGCAGGGAAGTGACTGGTACAGAGCTTGTCCACCACTACTCAGCGTAATCTGTAGGTGTATATATTTCCAATTATTTTGCACCAGTAGCTAAACTGCATTTTTAATTAGGATGTACCTCTGCGGTTTTTGGAACGATAAAAACGGTGGTCATTTGTATGCGAATGAAACCATGATGGAAAGCACTCGCAGGGAAGCAGAAAAAATATTAGAGATCGTGCAGCATGGTGAAATAATAATAGAGAAAAGAGATAAATGACTAGATTTTGATTTTATTTAATTTTGCGACGATCACATCGCTTCTTCACTCAAAATATAGATATGATTTTGTATAACATGTGCTGTTACAGAAATTTCAACTAGAATGATAAGAAATTTAAAATAGTTCTCAGTTGCACGTTTTTGAAAACACGACCTGTTTCGGTATCTTTGAATCACCTTCAGTTCTAAATAGTTGAGACAGCAATCCATCTTGTCTGTGTCAGAATCTCATATCAAATGAGAATTAGCTTAAGTATCAAGAACCCTGGAGGTAGTAGAAGATTTCAGATAGATTATATAATGGTAAGAGATTTAGGAACCAGGTTTTAAATTGTAAGACATTTCCAGGGGCAGATGTGGACTCTGACCACAATCTATTGGTTATGAACTGTAGGTTAAAACTGAAGAAACTGCAAAAAGGTGGGAATTTAAGGAGATGGGACCTGGATAAACTGACAGAACCAGAGGTTGTAGAGAGTTTCATGGAGAGCATAAGGGGACAATTGACAGGAATGGGGGAAAGAAATACAGTAGAAGAAGAACGGGTAGCTTTGAGGGATGAAATAGTGAAGGCAGCAGAGGATCAAGTAGGTAAAAAGACGAGGGCTAGTAGAAATCCTTGGGTAACACAAGAGGTTTTAATTGATGAAAGGAGAAAATACAAAAATTCAGTAAATGTAGCATGGCCGGCCGTGGTGGCCAAGCGGTTAAAGGCGCTACAGTCTGGAACCGCGCGGCCGCTACGGTCGCAGGTTCGAATCCTGCCTCGGGCATGGATGTGTGTGATGTCCTTAGGTTAGTTAGGTTTAATTAGTTCTAAGTTCTAGGCGACTCATGACCGCAGAAGTTAAGTCGCATAGTGCTCAGAGCCATTTGAACCATTTGAACCATTTTTAAATGTAGCATGCAAAAAGGAATACAAACGTCTCAAAAATGAGATCGACAGGAAGTGCAAAATGGCTAAGCAGGGATGGCTAGTGGACAAATATAAGGATGTAGAGGCTTATCTCACGAGGGGTAAGATAGACACTGCTAGAGGAAAATTAAAGATACCTTTGGAGAACAGAGAACCACTTGCATGAATATCAAGAGCTCAGATGGAAACCCAGTTCTAACAAAGAAGGGAAAGCAGAAAGGTGGAAGAAGTATATTGAGGGTGTATAGAGGGGCGATGTTCTTGAGGACAATATTATGGAAATGGAAGAGGATGTAGATGAAGATGAAATGGGAGATATGATACTGCTTGAACAGTTTGGCAGAGCACTGAAAGACCTATATCGAAACAAGGCCCGAGAGTAGACAACATTCCATTAGAACTACTGACAGCCTTGGGAGAGCCAGTCCTGAGCAAAACTCTACCATCTGGTGAGCAAGATGTATGAGACAGGCGAAATTCCCTCAAACTTCAAGATTATAATAATTCCAATGCCAAAGAAAGCAGGTGTTGACAGATGTGAAAATTACCGAACTATCAGTTTAATAAGTCACAACTGCAAAATACTAACGCGAATTCTTTACAGACGAATGGAAAAACTGGTAGAAGCCAACCTTGGGGAAGATCAGTTTGGATTCCGTAGAAATGTAGTAACACAAGAGGCAATACTGACCATACGACTTATCTTAGACGAAAGATTAAGGAAAGGCAAAACTACGTTTCTAGCATTTGTAGACTTAGAGAAAGCTTTCGACAATGTTGACTGGAATACTCTCTTTCAAATTCTGAAGGTGGCAGGGGTAAAATACAGGGAGCGAAAGGCTATTTACAATTTGTACAGAAACCAGATGGCAGTTATAAGAGTCCAGGGACATGAAAGGGAAGCAGTGGTTGGAAAGGGAGTGAGGCAGGGTTGTAGCCTATCCCCGAAGCTATTCAATCTGTATATTGAGCAAACAGTAAACAAAATAAAAATTCGGAGAAGGCGTTAAAATCCATGGAGAAGAAATAAGAACTTTGAGGTTCGCCGATGACACTGTAATTCTGTCAGAGACAGCAAAAGGCTTGGAAGAGCAGTTGAACGGAATGGACAGTGTCTTGAAAGGAGGATATAAGATGAACGTCAACTGCAGCAAAACGAGGATTATGGAATGTAGTCGAATTAAGTCTGGTGATGCTGAGGGAATTAGATTAGGAAATGAGACACTTAAAGTAGTAAAGGAGGTTTGCTATTTGGGGAGCAAAATAACTGATGATGGTTGAAGTAGAGAAGATAAGAAATGTAGACTGGCAATGGCAAGAAAAGCGTTTCTGAAGAAGAGGAATTTGTGAACATCGAGTATTGATTTAAGTGTTAGGAAGTCGTTTCTGCAAGTATTTGTATGGAGTGTAGCCATGTATGGAAGTGAAATATGGGCGATAAATAGTTTGGACAAGAAGAGAATAGAAGCTTTCGAAATGTGGTGCTACAGAAGAATGCTGAAGATTAGATGGGTATATCACATAACTAATGAGGACGTATTGAATAGAATTGGGGAGAAGAGGATTTTGTGGCACAACCTGACAAGAAGAAGGGAACGGTTGGTAGGACATGTTCTGAGGTATCAGGGGATCAGAAATTTAGCATTGGAGGGCAGCTTGGAGGGTAAAAATCGTAGAGGGAGACCAAGAAATGAATACACTAAGCAGATTCAGAAGGATGTAGGTTGCAGTAAGTACTGGGAGATGAAGAAGCTTGCACAGGATAGAGTAGCATGGAGTGCTGCATGAAACCAGTCTCATGACTGAAGACAGTAGCTTGCACAGGATAGAGAAGCATGGAGAGCTGCATCAGACCAGTCTCGGGACCTAAGACCACAACAACAACATCAATGCACTTGTTGAATCTGCCTGGACGTTTAAATTGGCCATAGTAAAATGATTCTTCAAAACCCAATATTATACAAAACTAACCCACCACCTGAAATCATTAGTGGCTCGAACTTAGCTACAAAATTATATTTCAGCAGCATTTACTGTATCTTTTATATTCTACTGTTAATGTTAGCTACAGGAAGTTAGTTCAATCTATGGGTATCTATATTATCTATGGGTATCTATGTGATTTACTGTTAGTCAATCATACTATCAACTGTAACCTACTTTACTACTAACAACTACATCCTGCAGCGTTACACGTGTGCCAGTATATAATATAAACCTACTGTTTTGTGGCCATGCCCACCGAGCTAACCCCAGTGGGCGTGCACCTGGCACTGGGGTGGCATTGCCACAATCGCTGCAGGTCTAAAAAAAATTTCCTACAATCTACTTCTACAAATAATAATAACAAATTTTATTAGTCATAGTTGGTGTGCTGTAGTCTTAGCCGGTATGGTCGCACCCTCCCCCTGGTCCTGGATGCGTCGGATCCCGAACGTCATTGACGGTCGGCCAGTACGCACCCTGGCGGAATTGGATGGTGCGTGATGTAAAATTTTTGGATCCTACCTACTCGATCTCCCTTCTATATTCCCTTAGGACCTTGGCGGATACCTCGTTAGCCAGTTTATCGATGATGGTGAAGGTGGTAGGGTCCCTAATGAGATTAAAGGTGTCTGTGTTAGGCAATGAGTTTCGTAAGTTAGCTGCAACGTCGTCGAAAAGCGGAAACTCGTAGACCACATGATCCGGTGTGCCCATTTCGGCACCACAGTCACACGATGGTGTCGCTCTTTTCCCGAACCGGCAAAGATATGCTGGGTACGGGCCATGCCCAGTGAGGAAGTGCAGCAGTCCCTTGCTTGGCTGGAAATGTTTCATCCCTAATCTTTCCTGAACGTTTGGTGATAATTGGTGCGTTCTTCTTCCTGTCTCTTCCCCATCCCAGATTTCCTGCCAAAGTTCCATTCCCCTTCTTTTAATTGTAATTTTATCCCCCACTCTGACCCCCATGATATCCCTAGTTTTTTCAATTTTCCCCTTTTCACCCAATACCATGCAGCCTGCTCCCTGATTTTTACATCAAGGGGGCACAGGCCCATGAATATCAGCAATGCTCCCCTTGGTGATGTTCTATATGTCCCTACTGATCGAAGTATCATGTTCCGTTGCACTCTCCTCACGGCCACGGCAGGAACGACCCTCGTGAGCCTGTGGGCCCAGACCCCGGACCCGTAGCCCACGATGGAGACGAGAATGGTGTTATAGCTTGATGAGATTTGGTGGAAGATGAAATCGTCTATGGCCGATGTTGATGAGATTGTTTAACACTTCTATTGACCTATCTGTAGTTGCCTCAATATGCCTGGCAAAGCTCCATTTTTCATCTAGCATTACCCCTAGGTATCTAGCTTCTCGACGACGTAGAACTGGTGTGCCATCCATCCTAACTGTAGGGTTTCCGACAAATTGGCCCTTTAGGAGCAGGTAAGTGGATTTGTTAGGTGCTATTTTTTGCTTAGTTCTATGGCACCACTGTGAGAGTAATGTCATGGTTCTTTCAATCTTTGGTTCTAATTCCTCTCGGCTCCGACCGCCAACCAACAGGAGGAGGTCATCAGCGTAAGCTATCACCTCTAGCACATCTGCACAGCTCTCTAAGGTCTCAAGGAGAGGCTCCTTATTGATATCCCAAAAGAGTGGCCCCAGGACAGAACCCTGTGGACACCTCTTTGTTATCTTCTTGCCCACTCTTCCGCTAGGGGATGATAGCCAAACCTCCCTGTCCAAGCAATAGCCATATAGCGGCCCTGGACACTCCTTCTCTCGCAAGCGAGAGAAAATCGAAGGCCACCACAGGTTGTCAAAAGCGCCACTGATGTCCACCATGATGCCAACTATGTACTTATGTGTGGACGACCCGCACACCTCAGCCGCCATGGCGACTGCGTCAGACGCAGAACGCCCTGGCCGAAAGCCGAACTGCCTGCTGCTCATTCTGCAAAGCACTCGGTGTGCCATCAGACTGTCAGCCAGCAGCCTCTCCAGCAGTTTTTCCAGCAGATCCAACAGACAAATGGGTCTGTAGGACTTGACCTCTTTTGGAACCCCATCCAGTCCCTTTTTTATTATTACAACGTTTCCTTGTTTCCAGATGGTGGGAAACTTTTTGAGGCTTAGGGCCTCGTTGTAGATTCTAGCTAGAGGTGCTACTAGTTGAGGAGTGAGGTTTTGCACCACCTCCGCTATGTCGTCTGGTCCTGGGGCCTTTCCTCTCTTAAGTGCCTTAATGTGCACCGCCACCTCGTTCTCCGAGAAAGGGTACACCAAGGTGTTGTTTTGGTACTCTTCTAGCTGAGCTTGCCTAATTAGGCCTTGTTCTTCTGTATCCTCGTTTTCCGTGTCTTCCGGAAGCAGGGACCGGAGAAGGACTTCAGCAGTTTCCGGCCATGTCCCTGTCATCCGATTCCCATCCCGGATGGTTGATAGTACCATAGGAGACCTAATTTTTTCCCTGACTATTTTATATGGGATACCCCAGGGATCTGTAGCCAATTGGCTCTGGACATACTTCTCCCAGCTTACCAGCCTAGCCCTTTTGAGCTCCCTCTGGAACTCTTCCTTGGCATTCCTATAGATTTCTAGCCATCTCTGTTTTTCTTCCCAGACGACACTTCGCTGGTAGTACCTCCTCGGCCTCCTGACCGACTGACGCATCTGCCCCAGTTCAGCAGACCATGGTGACGGGGAGGCCGCGACAGCCCTTCTCCTAGTTGGTACTGCAGCCTTTACCGCTTTTGTGATGGCACTAACCAGCTCTTCAGCATGCCTGTCGACGTCTTCATCACCTTCCGGCCATGTCGGGGGAACAAACTCTCTTGCAAGGCGCTCCCAATCAGTTTTGTTATAATTTAATTGAAACTCCCACCCTATGTCCCAGTGGCATTCCCTGTTTGTAAGCTTAAATATGATTAAGTTATAGTTACGTGTCGTTACTTGGTCTCTTACTCTCCAGTTGTTCAGGTGACCAGCAAAATTTGGTGAAAGTAATGTTACATCAATATTAGTTCCTTCTCCTCCTCCACCCGTGTAGGTGGGGGGGGGGGGTGGTTCCCGGCTCTGTTGGCAACCAAGTACTGTAGTGACATTGCTGTTTCCTCCATCTTCTCCCCTCTGCCATCCCGGGTGCCACTGTGCCACAGGGGGGACTTCGCATTGACATCTGCCACCACCACTATCTTTCTTCTTCTTAGTGCTGTCGTGACTCGTGATAGTTGATCTAAATATGTCTCAATGTCCTCACCATATTGGTAATACATATTAACTAAATGAATGACACCGACTGGAGGAGTTCGGTTACAATACAGTGTTCATTTGAAAAATGAGCGAGCACTGTGACTCGTATGGCTTTATTTATGACTATAGAGGTGGCTTTAGGGTCATCTCCAAAGGATAGTATTTGCCAGTTAACACTAGGGAAAGCTATGTTCCCCGCAAGAGAGTATGGCTCCTGTAAACAGAGTACGTCGAGATTCATCTCCTCCACCACCCTTCGTAGCTCCTGCATGACTAATCGGCTATTATGTGCATTAAGTTGTCCTAGCTGTATTTTAATTGTCATGGGAAATACGTGTGTACATATTGTTCTGGAAAGGTCTTCCTCCAGTCAAATGCTATCCTTCCATTGGTAAGACAGCCTGTTTGTAAATTTCGTCTAGAAGGAATTTCTCGTTTCTTCTTTGAAAAACCTTTTTGACAAGATCACGCAGGGCGCCGAAGTCAGTGGGGAGATTCATGGTCTTTAACTGTATCCTATCGACAGCCTCCATGGCCGAGAAGGTGACTTTACGTCCATACTGGTGTCCCACCCGCACTATATGCCTTAATGCTGTGGTCAGGACAGCCGGCTCCTCCAGACGCGAAAGTTGCAAGGCATGTTCTAGATTGGGGTAGATCCCTACGGGATCCACCTCTAGACGTTTAACTAACGGTTGGTCAGAGGTAGGGGTGACTATTGTACTACTAATTGTGTTAACTTGAAGTGGTTCTTCGGATGTGGAGCTATTTTTTGTGGGTTTAATTTGGCCCGCTATTGCAGGACGCCTTACTTCGGGTGCCCGATCTTCTGGCGGTCTCGAGTTCCGGGGGGAGGGGAGAGCGGCAGCTTCCCGTTCACACAGGTCCGTCTGGACGGACACATCTACCATACCTGTTCTTCCTATTTTACTTCCTTCAACGAAGGTTAAGAATTGCGTGAATTTAGCAGCCCTAGCCGCGTCCCTACGCCTCTTCCCCGGATACTTCCTTTTTGACATCCTGCGCACAGCTGCGGCTTCAGCCATAATCAATTCTTGATATCAGCCTTTGCTCCAACATCCTATAGGTTGGGCAATTCCTACCTGAGGCATTACAGGTATTTTTGCCTCTCTTTGCACATGGAATGCAGGTTCCAGATTTAGTGCAATTCTTTCTTGCGTGATCTTCCGCTCCGCATCTGGAGCAAGCCGGCTTCCTGTCACAGTACTTGTGGATATGATCTAAATCGCCACAATTGTGTCAACGAGGTACCACCAAGTAGTCCCTGACGTTGATAGCATGAAATCCAACGTATATTCTACCCATAGATGTAAGCTTTTTCCACATAGATCCTGTTGCTTCTGCTACGTGATGTACTGTTTGCCTGTCTCTTGGTCCTGTCTTAAATTTAAATTTAAAGTCATTTCTAAATTGTTCATCAGTCATATTATCAAAATTTTGATTCCTAATCGTATCGCACAGTTCATTATTGTCAATCGTAACTGGTACATCGTACATGATTACGAGTGGATTCCTCTTCTTTCGGGGTTCACACCTAACCGCCTTACACATATTTTGATTATTTAGAATTTTGTCTTTATCCTCTTCAGTTGCTACATCCACAATTACTACATTTTTTGTTGCTTTAACTTTGTTCACCTTTATTTTATCCTTGACTGGATTTACCATGGTGGTAAAAATTTCCTGGACCTTTTTGGTGTCTTGGCCGGGCAGGGGTCTTAAGAAGACCGCCGTATCCGGCTTTTGTGCCACTTTCGCTATTGTCTCTCTAGCAGTTTGGGATTTAGGGGCCGCCTGAGCCACTACACCTGCGCATGTCCTAGCCGGTTAAGGGTAAAGTTTTCCTGTTGCAGTTCTACAACTCGCCCCTCAAGCCTAGCATGAGCAATCGCCCAGGAGGCAAGTTCGTACTTTATCGCCAGAATAGCAGTTTGGCTAATCTTCCCGTTTTTGACGTTGGACTCCAACAGTTGCGTGATTCTGTTGTGTCTCTCAGTCACACTCTCATCAATATCCTCCATTTGCCCCGATGGGTCGGGAGCAGAAAGCATCGAACCTCTCGCGGAAGCACACGATTCGCTTGTCTCTGGTTCGGCCATGATTTGAGAAGCGAAAAAATGGGGGGTTGGGAGCCCGTCTCTAACCCCGGACCGGCTCCTCTGGCATGGGGGGGGGGGGGGGTGAACTGATGCAGCTCGCCCACCAACCTCGTCCCTAGGTCAAGGGCATCCCTGAGCCGCCGAGCTCAGCACACCGTTGCCAGTGTCCTGGTCCCCTTCAGTGGCCTCGTCACCGACGATTTCTCCCAGTGTTCTTCGGCAAGTGCACCCCGCACTCCGGAGAAGCGGATGCACTTCTCGTCCTTCGCCGCCTACTAGCCCGAGCTCCCACCTGCAGGCCAAGGACCCGCTCCTACTCAGGTGGCGGGCCGGTCACCCAGTCGTTCGACGGTCTGGACCCAGCTAACCTGGCCCAGGCGATGTCACCACCCCCTGGGTTTGGCATAACACGCTCCGGTTACCCACGGGCGCGGCGAAGCGCACTTGCCGACTCGCGCCGAGGTCCCACGCCGACAAATGAGGTCGCCGGCATGCAGAGCACCGGCTGGTCTTGTGCCCCGCGAATTGAGGGAGGGACGGATGGTTGGTCCCTCAGACACAGCTCCCCCTGTGCCACGCAGCCTTCACTTTTGCCTTGGGTTAGGGGCGTTTAACGTCCTACCATGACGGGAGTTTAACGTCCTTCCTTGACACAACGACAACCCTCACCGTTCCACAGCCCGGAGGTGTTATGAGAGTGATGATGTGATAAAATGATGGGATGGCCTGGGTCTTATGTTGTGGAGTTTGACATCATCGAGACGGATGGGTGAAGGCTAGTGGTCCTTCTTCTTTGGAAGATTGTCGCATTGTGGGTGATTGTACTTTATATAATCATTGAAAGCAGTTCTCCATAAACGGCCCTTTTAAGGGCCACAAATACTACACATTGATCTTGCCAAAAGCCGAGAAGCGATTCTTCTTAGTGTTTTAGCTCTCTGGGTATAATGAATTCTCTCTACTTTTGTAAATGATGAAAGTCTATGTGAATGCAGCTTGCCGCTAACTTGGTGTAATGTTTTGTCTGTACAGAGGTGTATCTGTCGCCTTTATTACTCCTTCACTCTCACACATAAATCGGTACAATAAAGTCGGGCTTCGTGGTTTATATGTAGGCTGATCCGTGAAAAGACAGACAAACAATTATGCTAATGGAGGATTCTGAGTATTTTCTAGAATTTCATTCGCTCTCTCTCTCTCTCCCTCTCTGTCCTTTATCTGTGTACAGTTTAAATATATTATTTACGTGAAATCAGCCTAGTAGAATCTCTGGTGGAGCCCTTCGTCTTAATATTCAGCGGCTGGCTTGCTGGAAAAGATCTTTACATTTGTTATTATTATTAAGCGCTGCATTCAGTTGGGAAAATCGATCGTTTGAACAATTCGTTCAGTTTACGACAGATCTAAAATTTCAGATGTGGACGAAGCCTTTTTGGACGATTTATAAAAACTCAGAGATTGCAGGCTCTCTTCGTCACAGCTGAAACTTCCCAATTAATTACAGGGCCCAGACAATCATCAATGATTCAGACAGAGAACTCATTCGTCATTCACTCTAGAATAAAATGGTCACAAACCTTATTTCTGAGGAAAATTGTATATTGAATCCATTTCCGTACATGTTCCGTTTTCTGTGGATTTCGAGTCTCATGTAATTCTTTTTTACAGGTTTTTCTTTCTTTTTATCTATCACGATAGCGGCACAAACGTTCCTACCTCGTTTTAGCGCGAAGAAGAGTAAATAAATCTCTTTTAGCAATCCGACAATCTTCCAACTGATACTTCCGAAGCTGTTCCTTTCTCCCTCTATAATGACCATGGAGCATACATATCTGTACCTCTGTTGTTCCAAAGAATAAACGTACTAGAAAAATACCTTGGCGTCGACGAGCTGTCGGCGCATATATTACTTAAAAATCTGCTCAGATACTTTTCAAAAGTAAATAATTGTGGATGATTTGATTGACCATTATTAATTATTGCGTGGTATAGGGTAATTTTCCGTGGGGAGATTACAATGCCCCTCGCAGCGAGCGAAGTTCGTGAGCTCAATTTTGATTTACCGAACACACTTCGCGAGCTATCAATTAGCGTGGATAACCCGGAAGTGATGATTGTCAGTCCTCCGACTGAAAAAGAATATTATGTTTGGGACAGGCGAAGAAAAGAAGTGTTGAAGACAGAAGAAATGAAGAGACAGGTACCGCGGCTGTATTGCTTTTACGTGCATCTAGGTGTTATGTTTGCTGTGCACAACCAAGGAAGATGATCTTTCATGAACTGTTGTCAGGGTCTACCCATTCGGGAACTTTCTTAAGCAGGGAAACCTTGGAAAACCTCTGAAGCTTAGACCCCCAGCCTACGGTACATAGAAGATAGGAAAGCCTATAGAAGAACAAAAATAATTTTGAAATTCATCTCTAAAGGAAAGACAGGGATCAATTTGTATCACGATTTGGAGAAGAGTGGTTTGTGCCTCAAGCAAAAAAAAAAAAAAAAAACGTTTTACAATAAATAACGTGAATTCTCGTTTTACAATCTTGCTCCTAGTACAATATCTTGCGTGCTAAACTCCCCCGGGTCTTGCATGTCCCCGACGTCCACATTTGTAGTCGGTCTTCTACGCGGCCCCCGTTGTAGTTGATCTTCTACGCGGCCCACAATGGGAAGAGTAGAAGAGACAGGGATACTCGAATTCACATGCAACATTCATTCCAAAAGAATTAGCAATGACCAAAAGGGAGACTCTTCCTGTAAGAGAACTGGTTAGGTTGCACCGTCCAAGATTCTCCTTTTTGAAAGCAAAATCCTTATGGCTTCATGGATCCTTTTTGTTACGACGTACTTCAAGGAATTCAACCATTAACTAATGATGTTGCCAAAAGCATCATCCAATTTACTCTCGTTTGAATACTCCTTTTGACTTTGCCTCCCCACTTGTGCTTATAAGTCCAAAAGTTCACTGATTTGTTCTTCGTAATTTAAAGGATTCATGTAACTTACTATAGATTTTGGATTCAAATCATCGAATAATGGAAAGTGTAGTTCATTTGATACAAAAACATAATTCCTATTCCCTTGATAAGTCATATAATTTAGCTACACTCAAAACTTTTTATTCTAAATACATATATTTCTTCGCTTGAGTGCTGAAATGTAAAAGTTATTACCATTGAGGAATGCGGATTCACTTCTTTCATTTACTCTCTGATTCATACGGCGTTCATCCATGCTCATATATGGAAATGGATTTTCCAAACAAAATTCCCAAACGAACACAAACCATTAAATTACTACTGAATCTATGAATATTACTTTCTTTAATCATTCATTAATAAATTAAAAACTCTTAACTTCTAATTATAACACCTATTCTTTTTAAAGTTCAACGTGAATCAGTTTATCCTCACGTTTGGTGCGAGTCTCTTACAAAGCATATCTGTATCGTCTATATCGATTTTAACTCTCGCGCCGACGTCAATTGTTTTGCGCGGGAAATTCTCTTTGCGGCGTTAACCGTCACTCCCAATTCACTGCCACAACACATCCCTTCACACGTTTACACATGTAAGCGTTCACATGAGATTATATATGAATATTCACTCGGAACCTCTTTTGATTATTCAGCGTCATTCGCGGGAAACATTTCATTCTTCTTGAATGTCAGTTAGATCCTTAATCATTCTTGATGACATTAGCAATGCTAAAGTTCTATGTTCACCCAAACCACAGGTGAAGCCTATCTCCACTATCTTCTTTACAACACTCGATAGTAATAGTTAGTCACTATTTCAATACTCTATGTCACTGATTAACTATTTCAATTTAAAGGTTTCTAACACTACACACACAGTTTATTGTTATGTTTTTTACGAGCGTTCATTTCTGTCACTCGGAACACCATTCCTCACTATCTTCTAATCTTCATTATATTTTTTTAAGTCGTTATGAGAAAATAACCCTTTTATTTTGTTCGATCCCGGGTATGCTAACAGATAAGCTCCAGGATTCGGAATTTGTAGGATAATGTATGGTCCAGTATATAGCAACTCCCATTTCTTGATACTTTTCTTTATTACGGATGATTTGGTATGTCGTTTAACTAGTACCTTCTCTCCGACATGGTATATCTGTACCCTCTTGATTAATTTGTCATATCGTTGTTTTCTTTGATCAGCCTTTTTCGTAATATTTTTGATAGCTTGTCTTATTTTTTCTTCCCAAGGCATCTCAGTTTCCTGAGTTTTGGGGATATGGTCAGTCCAGAAGTTTTTCTCTTTTGCTTCGAACATCAATTCACAAGGTGTATATCCAGTTGAGGAGTGGGGCATGTTATTGTATATTTGCTCAAACTCTTCCACATAATTTGCCCACGCAGTTTGCTTATTATGGCAATACGTCCTCATAAATCGATTGAATTCTCTAAAAATCCTCTCCACCAAATTACCTTGTGGGTGGTAAAATGATGTTAGTATGTGTTTCACACCGACTTGAGACAAAGTCTGCTTCCGTCGGAGTCCCGTGAATATTTTAGCATTGTCTGTTATGATCGCCTTAGGTGTACCAACATGTGGAAGATAATCCCTTATCAATCTTAATACAATTACTTTGGCTGTAGCCGCCTTTATCGGGTACAGCTTTACGTATTTCGTACACACATCGAGAAATGCCAACACATATTTAACACCACCTCTTGAAGTAGGTAACGGTCCACACAGATCGCACGAAATTAATCCTTTTGGTTCTTGTACTAATATAGAGCATAATGGGTGCTTAGTCCATTTTGAATCCGGCTTTGTTTTTTGACAGATTATGCATCTCTTTAAGACCTCATGCACTCTGCGCTTTATGTTGGGAAAATAACAGTACCCACTTATCTTGTCTGCACATTTTGTCGCACCGAAATGTCCCCAGGTTAAATGAGTGAACCATACAAGTTTCTCTATTTGCGCGTCAGGTATACAGACACACCAACGGACTTTGTTTGGCCTTCCACAGCGGAAAAATAATACGCCATTCACCAGCTTGTAATAATTTGCCATCTGATCCGAAGGTTGCTGTTGTAACCTTTGAATGACACTTCCCCATTGAGCATCTTTGTTCTGTAACTGGGCCATATGCACACACAAATTGACGTAGTACGTCTTAAATGGATTTTCCTGCAGCAGCAATACAGGGAATTCTGAGGTAGTATTTACATCAATCTCTTTTGTTAAACCCTGCGGTGACCTTGATAGAGCGTCAGCAATAATGTTTTGCTGCCCTGAGACATGTACGATCTTAAACTGGTATTGTTGCAGAGCGAGCGTCCATCTAGCCAGTCTGGGGTGTAACAGTTTACACGTTTGTAAAAACGTTAATGATTGGTGATCGCAATATACGATAGTCTTCGACCCATATAAATAATAATGAAATTTTTTAAATCCCCAGACGACCGCAAGAGCCTCTAATTCTGTCGTCGTGTAAGTTCGTTCACAGTTGGACAAAACACGACTAGCAAACGCAATAGGACAAAAGGTAAGCTGTCCATTTATCTTGCGTACTTGGAAAAGGCACGCTCCAAGACCCACATTTGACGAATCTGTTGACAAGTAAAATTCCTCTTGCATGTCCGGATGGTACAAAAGCGGTGCATTTACTAATTGCTTCTTTATCTCTTCGAATGCTTCTTGACACTCTAATGTCCAGAGCCAGGGCACATCCTTCTTCAGCAAACTATTTAGAGCCGCTGCATTCATGGCCTGATTCGTTATAAATCTTCTAAAAAATGAGGCAAGACCCATAAACCCTTGTAATTGCCTCCTATTTTTTGGTGTTGGAAACTTACTAATCGCAATTAGCTTCTCCTTGGTTGGTAAAATTCCCTTTGCGTCAATTATATGCCCCAGGAACTTGATTCTGTTTAGTGCAAAATGGGATTTCTGTAGATTAGCAGTTATTCCCATGGTTTTGAACACGTCCAACACCCGACTCAGTAAGGTAATATGCTCCTCCCAGGTCTTCGATGCAATAAGCATATCATCAACAAATACTTTTATCCTGCTTCTTAGTGCTGGGCCTAGTGCATAATCTAGAGCTGCTATAAAGATTCCAGCACTAATGTTGAGTCCGAAAGGAACTACAGTAAATTGGTAACTTCTTCCGGCATAAATGAAAGCTGTATATTCCCTTGATAACTCATCCAGCTTGACCTGCCAATAAGAACTCCGCAAATCAATGCTGGTCAAATATTGGACATCCTGGAACCGTTGTATAAGTTCGTCTATGTTTTCCGGATGTGTTCTCACTGGAATTATGATTTTATTTATTTCTCTGGCGTCGAGTACCAGTCTCACAGTCCCATTTGCTTTTGGCACGACCAACAATGGGGAGCAGTATGGGCTTGTAGAGGGTTCGATCAAACCCCATTTCAACATGCGATCTATTTCTTTTTGAACTTGAGCCTTTAACCTCCAGGGAACAGGATAGAAAGTTCTAAAATACGTTTCGTGCGGCTTAACGTAGAGATGGCATATGTATCCCTTAATAACTCCTGGCCTTTCATCAAACACGTTTTCATACAATAATAATAATTCTTTGAGCTACTTCTTCTGATTTTCAATAATGCAGTCAGATTCATTTAACTTCTCATACACTAATTGACCGAAATCTCCTTTAACTTGGAACTCATTATTCACGTGCTGTTTAGAATTTTGTGCAGTCCTGATTACTTGCACACTGATCCCACTATTATATTTTCTGGTAAGGCTTTCCTTTTTCAACAAGTCCAACTCAATTTCTTGTTTATTTACATTTAACCAAATTTTTCCTGTTTTAAAATCTATTCTGCATCCGTATTGACGTAGGCTGTCGACTCCGATAATGCAGTCCACCACCAAATTTTTCACAACAAGGAATGTGCTTAATATTGCTACATTTCCTACTTCTACACTAAGTAGTGACTGCACTTTTACATTAGCCGATCTAGCCCCAACGGCGCCTATTATTCTGCAATTTTGAACTGGAAAAATTGGTACTCGTCTTATATTTCTGATCTTGTTGAATAGAGCCTCCGAAATAACATTCGTGGTTGCAGCTGTGTCTAAAACCGCCACTATAGGTACAGTCTCCAAAATGACTTGCACTTCGGCTACTGCCACCTGTTCCTTATGCTCATCTTGGAGTTCTAAGTCCTCGGTCAATTCACCTGCCAGTAATCGTCCATCATTATACGTTAGCATAGGTACACATACCCTGTTGCCCCTCAACCAATTGTTGACCGCTCCTCAGGGGCACGAGTGGGTCCTTACAAGTTTGTTGGATTTTGATTCGCCTGGTGGTTGACATCGTCCGTCACTTCAGTAATTACCGGTTGATTCGTAGATGTCCGTCCCCACTGATGTTGGTTATTTGAGTTTATTCCCCCCGGTTGATTCCACTTTCTATTACTGTTATTGTTCCAGGCTTGCTGTCTAAAATTCCTTTCGTTCCCCCATACAGGATTGTATCGTTTCCCATTCCTGTTGTTCCTTGGATAGCCCCTCGCAAGACTATTGCCGATATTATTATTGAGATTTCGAGGGGTTTCTCCACTATTTATCGATCTCTGTGCGTTCCCTTGCCTACCATTTGGCGGAGGTTCTATCTCCCTATATTGGAATCTGTTGTTACGGGCTTTCTGGTTGTTCCCTTCTATAATGTCTATATGATCTAATGTCGTGAGGAACGACTCCAAGTCTTTATCGTTCCCGTAAATTAATTGATTCCAGATGTTAGTTGGTAATCTTGCCTTAAGTATGTTTATTATGTCTGGCAAGGGCATAGGTCTGTCCCAATATCTAGTTTTATTTATATATTTCTCAAAATACTTCCTAAGGCTTCCTTTCGAAAAAGACAAAGGCTCTGGGTAGAACACCTCCTGCCTTAGGCGTTCCTGTACCCCTTCTGACCAGAACTTTGCTAAAAACGCTTTCTCAAAATCGTCATATGTCGAGCAAACAGAAGTCATGTCCGAGGCCCAGATCGCCCCCGAACCTTGTATATACCCAGTAACGAAACTGATCTTCTGCCACTCCGACCAATTTCTGGGTAGCACTCTCCTAAAACTTCGAATAAACACAATCGGATGGACCCCCTTTTTGTCAGTGTTAAAAATCTGAAATTGCCGATGCTTTATCATTTTTTCTTAGGCATGGCAAAGACTTTCGTAATCTCCGTCAGATAAAACTTCACGCGAACCACTAGCTCGTGGCAATTTAATATTTGAGTTACTTACACAAGTCGGTATTGTGTGCGAATGTGCAGTAACTGGCTCTATAGTCGCTGCCAACTTCTGCTGCTGGCCTGTATTCATTTGTTCTGAGCCTTGTTGTGAAACGCGTATCGACTCTGCTATCGTTTGTTTCCAATGCTCGAGATCAGCACCTTACTGCTGTCGCACTTCCTCAAGTCCTTTCGCAAACAAATTCTCTTCCTGTTTGCCACATAGACTCTGGAATGCTGCTTTAACATTTTGCTCAACGTTTTCACACAGTAGCCTTTTGTTTTCTAATGTGATTTCGGATAATTTACCCGTTAATACATTAATTTGGTGGTCTATAACGTCTTGACGTTCTGTCAGATGTTCAACACTTTCCTTTAGGTTAGTCTGCGTACGTGCCAATTCAGGAAGTTGCGCAATTGCACATGACATGGCATCTTGCTTTTGTACTAATTGCGGAACCATTTCCACCTGTTCCCGTACGGTATCTATCTTAATAGCCACATACTCCTTCATTTCTACACGTACGCGGTTAGTAGATTCCTCACATTGAGCTTTCACCAATTCTATTTGTGCAGTTAATTTTCGTTCCGTCTCTTCGGCCTGATCTTTAAGTTCCTTTGTCTTTGCCTCTATCCGCTGCTCTAATTCGGAAAAACTGTCGTGTAACTGCTGCTTAATCTCAGCTTTCAGATTTTCCTGCCCTTCCGTAACTGCGGCTAACTTCGTATTCAAATAATTTTGCCCCTCAGTAACTGAGGCTAACTTCGCATTCAAATCATTTTGCCCTTCATTAACTGAGGCGAACTTCGCGTTAATGTCGGTTTTCAAATTTTCCTGCCCCTCAGTAACTGAGGCTAACTTCGCATTAATGTCAATTTTCAGATTTTCTTGCCCTTCAGTAACTGAGGCTAGTTTCGCGTTAATGTCGGTTTTCATATTATTCATGCTCTCGGTTATCATCTGCATCTGTCTCATGATAATTACTAATGGATCTAATCCATGTTGCATACTTGCTGTTACATCTCCAGCCGTGTCTACAGGGCGTTCTATTGCGTTATCTGTAGCGATCGGTTCTACAACACTTCTTACTACATCATTATTATCAGTGCTCACAGCTAAAGGCTGTTGCGTGTTGCTCTGCTCTGCTTGACTCATCTTAAACATTGCCCTAGTTAAAACCATATAAATGTTCTATCGTCAATATGTATATATCTCCCTTCACACAAGAATACTTCTGTGGCTACTTTCTTATAGTACTTATACAGGTAAATGCAACTAGGTCAGTTCAATCAACTACATCTGGCATGAACACAATTAGTAAATGTTTAAATCTAAGTCTACTTCCTCAATACTAGCAAGCTTTAATAGAAAGATCTGGCCTGCTTGACTCATCTTAAACATTGCCCTAGCTAAAACCATATAAATGTTCTATCGTCAATTTGTATATATCTCCCTTCACACAAGAATACTTCTGTGGCTACTTTCTTATAGTACTTATACAGGTAAATGCAACTAGGTCAGTTCAATCAACTACATCTCGCATGAACACAATTAGTAAATGTTTAAATCTACGTCTACTTCCTCAATACTAGCAACCTTTAAAAAAAGATCTTAGATTTAAACATTTACTAATTGTGTTCATGCGAGATGTAGTTGATTGAACTGACCTAGTTGCATTTACCTGTATAAGTACTATAAGTAAAACCATATAAATGTTCTATCGTCAATTTGTATATATCTCCCTTCACACAAGAATACTTCTGTGGCTACTTTCTTATAGTACTTATACAGGTAAATGCAACTAGGTCAGTTCAATCAACTACATCTCGCATGAACACAATTAGTAAATGTTTAAATCTACGTCTACTTCCTCAATACTAGCAACCTTTAAAAGAAGATCTGGCCTGTTTTCTGCGCCCAGCGTGCTGTTTATATGTGTAGATCCACTTAATTTGACTGCGAGTATTTCTTCTCTTTTCCAAGTCAAGTTGTCTCGTCGTAGTTCACACGAAACAGAGAACAAAATTATTTTAACAACGTCCAAAAACGTGTCCTGTCACGGATTGGCCATTATAATGAATTCTACTCTGTTTTTGTAAATGATGAAAGTCTATGTGAATGCAGCTTGCCGCTAACTTGGTGTAATGTTTTGTCTGTACAGAGGTGTATCTGTCGCCTTTATTACTCCTTCACTCTCACACATAAATCGGTACAATAAAGTCAGGGCTTCGTGGTTTATATGTAGGCTGATCCGTGAAAAGACAGACAAACAATTATGCTAATGGAGGATTCTGAGTATTTTCTAGAATTTCATTCGCTCTCTCTCTCTCTCCCTCTCTGTCCTTTATCTGTGTACAGTTTAAATATATTATTTACGTGAAATCAGCCTAGTAGAATCTCTGGTGGAGCCCTTCGTCTTAATATTCAGCGGCTGGCTTGCTGGAAAAGATCTTTACATTTGTTATTATTATTAAGCGCTGCATTCAGTTGGGAAAATCGATCGTTTGAACAATTCGTTCAGTTTACGACAGATCTAAAATTTCAGATGTGGACGAAGCCTTTTTTGGACGATTTATAAAAACTCAGAGATTGCAGGCTCTCTTCGTCACAGCTGAAACTTCCCAATTAATTACAGGGGCCAGACAATCATCAATGATTCAGACAGAGAACTCATTGGTCATTCACTCTAGAATAAAATGGTCACAAACCTTATTTCTGAGGAAAATTGTATATTGAATCCATTTCCGTACATGTTCCGTTTTCTGTGGATTTCGAGTCTCATGTAATTCTTTTTTACAGGTTTTTCTTTCTTTTTATCTATCACGATAGCGGCACAAACGTTCCTAGCTCGTTTTAGCGCGAAGAAGAGTAAATAAATCTCTTTTAGCAATCCGACAATCTTCCAACTGATACTTCCGAAGCTGTTCCTTTCTCCCTCTATAATGACCATGGAGCGTACATATCTGTACCTCTGTTGTTCCAAAGAATAAACGTACTAGAAAAATACCTTGGCGTCGACGAGCTGTCGGCGCATATATTACTTAAAAATCTGCTCAGATACTTTTCAAAAGTAAATAATTGTGGATGATTTGATTGACCATTATTAATTATTGCGTGGTATAGGGTAATTTTCCGTGGGGAGATTACATGGGGCACTCTGGGATGCTCTCTGGGGCACTCTGGGATCCTCAATAGATGTTGAGCACAGTCTCTGATTGGTTGTTGTGTTTTTGGCGCGCGATTCAAATTGCGTTCCCCGGAGGGCCTCCACACGTACTGGGGGATCATGGCCGACCATGTCTCACCCACCGCTTTTGATAATTCACGGTGGGCCAGTGCAGTTCAGTGAGGATTGCACCCAGTTAAGGGCTAGCCTTTTAACGTCATGCATGGACGGCCCTTCCCGTGTTAGCTTCACCCCATCTAAGAGGTTTACTGAGCGCCGGGGCCACGTCAAGGCCACGGGATAGGACATTACCGTCCCCGCCCCACTAGGTTCCTCTGAGCCTCAGAGCACTTCAGACTTTCTGAAGATTTCCGGGAATCAGAGGATCTCCTGGCGGTTTTAACTCAGTTTCGGAAGGCAACACACCTTCCCCAGGTGGCGCCACGCAGACCGCTTTCCCGTGCGAAAAAAAAAAATGATAAGCTTACTTTAAAATAGCAGATGGTAAGACACGTGCATGTCCATATCTATAACTGAGTGGTCAGCACAGCTAAATGCCCTGTGGGGGTCGCGAATTAGATTCTAAGTTTTGCCAGGGATGTTTCTTTGGTAGGAGGAATGGAATATGGCGCATCAGAATCGTGATACCAGTTGAGGAGCTATTTGACCGAGTTGCAGCGGCTTCAGATCACGAAAAACGACATCCAGTGACGCCATCGGCAGTCGGTCAAGTCAGGCGGTCGCTACCAACGAGCCTGGCAGAGCCAGTGGACGAACTTTAGGTTTAGATACTGAAATGATTCATTTTATTCTGTCTGGCCAACTCATTAACTAATTCACCACAATTAAACATTTTGAAGCAAAGTAAATCGTTGAAGAGAGTGTAATGCATGCGTTTGAGGATTCTCCCAGGAGTCAGGACAGGTGTACACACTATTAAATTCACAGCCGGTTCCATTGGCTAAGCACCGCACTGTATTTTCCAGGTAATATTATTTGAATAGGAAATTTAATGTGGAAGAAGTTATCCGCATAGAAACTAACAACTTGAAACGTTATAGTTGTCAGGCAATACCACATATGAAGGGCTTATTTCAATAGTGGTACAAGTCCATTTTTGTTCATTCTGAGATACAGAGTCCTAAACTTTTTCAGCGCTCTTTTAACTTTAGGACTCGGTAACTCAGAATGAACAAAAATGGACTTGTACCACTATTGAAATAAGCCCTTCATATATTAGTTTGATTTCCAGTGTACTCTGTCCTTTTTACGTATGTATTTATGAAAATTTATGGCAGTTACTATATTGGTGGGCGAGAAGTTATCATGCTTTCTTCCCTATTATTTGAGTCGATACACCAGATAAACGTCTCAGCTGGAATGTGACGCGAATTTATAACAGTATTACATATACGGAATAAATTTTTAGCTATACTTCAATTTCTATTGTCTATAATTTAAGCAATTGGCACTCTGAGCGAACGATACTATCTCTAGAAATTATCATCTCATCAGGGTATCGTGCCGGATATATGCGACCAAGAAACGTGAGGCGAATGTGTACAAGGGGATCATCCACTAATTAGGAGATTATCTCCCAGCGATCTTGACGTCACTGCAACAGCCAATTAATGGAGCTCTCCCTTATTGTTCGAACCTCTATTATGTCCTGTTTATTGTTTGACGCGGTCCAGCGCTATAACGGCCACTTCCACTTAGTTTACTAGTTGGTGCGAAAGCTTTCATTTTCACTAAACAGCCGCTTTTGAGAGCTTATAAACGTTTCATAACTTCTGCGTGGAGCTATTAACGACAGCATCATTAGGCTGCACACTTATGCTAAACGATATTGCTGTCATTCTCAGTACAGCGATGATTAGCTTAAGTGCGGGAAATTCTGTTTGTTACAACTACAGCTTTGAGTGGGCGTCATTCATACTGATTACGTTGGTAGATCATGGTGGCTTCAATTTTCCTGTCTGTGTTGCTGATTACTGTGTGTGAAAGGCGAAATGTTAAATTAGATTTTAAACTTTCTTTTTTTTTCGCACTTCTAACAAACTCTCTGATAGTTTACCTAAGTGAATTAAAATTTAGCACGAAAAGATGGGTTTAAAAAATCAAAAACATATATCTACGAGATTATGCAGGATATTATAGGAAAATATACAGCTTATCAGAAGAAATTTTCCCTGTAAGACGAATATCTGCGTGTTTCTTAGTAGTTAATTCGTAGTTTAAAGGACCTCCCATCAACTGAAATACACATTAGCTGAAGTTCCCTTCGTACTGATAAGAGAAATAATTCATTTTTATAAAGGACGCTGCCTCTACTTTTTGTTTTCAAGCCCTATTATGGGACGAAGCATAACAAGGGCAAATGATAGAGGTTCATTAGATACACAGGTCTAAATCTCCAATTCACTTCGCCTTCCTCATACAGAAACTACGGTATATTATTCTAAAATATCCATTTTTCAATTAATTATATGCAAGTTTTTATATGAAACAAAGTTTGTAATACTGTTACTATCACTATTCAGTTTTGTTATTCTTTACAGACAACTTCTTTGATCACTGAGTTACCATGTGCAACATTAATTAAACTTACACCTACATGAAACAAGGTCAACTATTAACAGCTGACTTACACGGCGTGATTCTCTTACAAGTTACAATGCGTGTAACTGGACGTTCTGTTATATCTCTGACCAATTACATGATGGTAAATGTATGTTCCTTTTTAAGTACATACCTCACTGCAGGATTACGTTTAATACCACAAAACACAATTTTCACAGTTTCTTCCGCGTTTCAGTATGCCATACGATGACCTCATTTAGTAACAACATCACAGTATTCTTGGGCTTCACGTGCCCTTACATAGTGACACGATATGTGTTCGCAGTGTTTCCCATGTTACGTCAAGCCAGTTAGTACTAGGCCTCCATGTAGCACAGGTAACAAGCTTCTCGTGAAGTGGTTGCTATCAGCTGATGCAATTTCAGGATTTTTTTCCATTTTAGGTTTTAATAACTGTATAATCTTCTGATTCGCTCGATCGATTTCAGGCCATGACAAATAAACGACAATTATCCCTCTTATTTATAACACAGTTTATGAACATGTTGTTTTTAATAATGAACACCGTTTCCAAGAAAAAAATTAACTGTCAGTACATTCTTCGCTGCTGGGTGGATTTTCCATGAAGTACCTTCAAATACGCATCGTAAGTTATTTTCCAGAATGTGTATATTGATGTAGACTATCACAATTCATTTCGAAATTCTCCTGCTGAGTGTTATTCCATAATGTACAGACAGCAGTAGCATTAATAGACTCTGACACCAATTTTGTAAAGAACAAGAGAGGGCTTAACTTAAAGAGGATCGTGAGAAATTAACACTGTGTAACGAAGTTAGGCAATGAAGGAACAAGGACCCTATAATGAACAAAAATGTAGAAATCTGCGAGTTTTGAATGTCAGGGGTTTCAACGTGAGGGGGATACTAGAAAATCTGTGAATGGAAGTGCTAAGACACAATCTAGAAATTGTGTGGATCAGTGAAGTGAAATGAAAAGAAGACAAGGATCTCTGGCCCGAAGAACATAGGGTAACATCAGTAGCAGCAGAAAGTGATGCAACGTGGGATTCGTCGTGGATAGGAAGGAAGGGCACAGAAAGGGCTACTGTGAATAATTGAGTGATACAGTTGGTCTCATCAGGATCGACAGAAACCAATTCCAACACCAACAGATCAGGTATATATGCCGATGTCGTTAGCAGAGGATGAAGAGAGAGAGACAGAGAGAGAGGATACAGAACGGTTTTTCAGTACGTAAAGTGAGATGAAAATCTAATATCCTTGGGGGATTGTAATGCGACTGTAGGTGAGGGAATAAAAGGAAGGGTTACAGGAATGTGAGAAGAGAAAGATAAAACGTGTGCTCATTAGTTTCCTCTGTCAATAGCGAATACTGTGTACAAGATTAGGAGTAGTAGATGTATCAGGAAAAGGCGCGGAAACCAGGGAAGATTCCAGCTGGATTACTCGTACTCAGACAGAGACTCTCAAATGAGATGTTGGACTGTAAGGGATACACAGAAACAGATATAGAATCAGATCACGATTTAGTAATGATGAAGAGTAGGCTGAAGTTGTAGTGAATCATGTGGAAGTATCGGTGTGGAAGGGAATGCGATACTGAAGTGCTGAGAAAGGACCCGTCTGAAGTTAGCTAAAAATATAGGTACCACGAGAAGGAATAACACAGTATACATTTCAGTAGAAGAGGAGTGGACGTGACTGAAAAGAATAACCACAGATAATGGAAAGACAAACATATGTATTAGGAAGGCAACTGTGCCTTGGCGAATGGGGGGAATACTTTAGTTGATCAGCGGTAGAGGAGATACAAAACTGTTCGTCGAAAGAAAGGATTACAGAAACTTGTGTATCACTTAGGAATTAAATAAATAGGAAGTGATAGGCAGCCAAGATGATATGGATGCATGAAAAAAAGTGAAGAATAGAAAAAGAAGTGATCGTCGGAAAGGCTGACTCGGCATATAGAAAAGTCAAAAAAACGTTACGTTAAATTAAAGTCAAGGGCGTATTAATATGCAATAATGGCTCTGAGCAATACGGGACTTAACTTCTGAGGTCATTAGTCCCCTAGAACTTATATATATATATATATATATATATATATATATATATATATATATATATATATATATATATATATATATTCTCAACGGTCACAGGCCCTGTAGACCACGCGCTGCATCAACTATCTGCTTCCACCGCCTTCTATCTCTCGCAGCCTCTCTCCACCCTGCGGAAATTCCTAATGCCGCGATGTTCTTCTCTATGTCATCGTTCCACCCTGTACGAGGTCGGCCCAATGGTCTTGTTGCCTGGAGAGTTCCTTCAAATGCTTTCTTGGTGATCCTGTTGTTTTCCGTTTTGGCCACATGTACAGCCCATTGTAGTCTCCTTCTTTTTAATTTCTGAATGATAGTGGGTTGCTTCATTAACTGATAAATTTCTTTGTTCTTTCGAATTCTCCACTATGTCCGTTTCCTTTGAATCTATTATCCGAGGCAAATCGTTGATGTGAGCCAGTAGGTAAAGAATCCCCTGGCCGCGTTACGAGCGCTGCGCAGGTTAATCTTGGTGATGGGGTGCCACCTCACAGCTTCCAAGCTTGCTGGGTAATATTTTGGATTGCCATTTCCTAGGCAGATTGCCTTTCCCAGGCTCCGAGCTCTGCCTGCCCCGTAGAGATGCCTTCCGCCTCTTCTACCGTTGGAATGCTATAGAAAAACATTCTCTTCCAGCATCCGAGCCGTTGACTTCCTCTTCACTGGTTTTGGTCCACCCCGGGTATTTTATTTCCCCGGTACCCTCCATATCTGTTGAGCATTCCCCAATCCGCCACCTGGGGAGGGGCCCGATGGGGGACCAGCAACCCCTCACGGGCCCCTAGTACTTAGAACTACTTAAACCTAGCTAAACTAAGACATGACACACATCCATGCCCGAGGCAGGATTCGAACCAGCGACCGTAGCGGTCGCGCGGTTCCAGACTGAAGCGCCTAGAACCGCTCGGTCTTCCGGCCAGTAATGTGCAATATTTAGACTTATTATACCGTACTATTAACCCAGCAACGGTATGTGGTAAATCACAGTACAATTTACCTTAGTGTCGATTTATGGTTGCATGTTAATTCCATATTAATTTCAGAATAAGATTACGGATTTTGTTTATTCCTTCTGTTATATGAGTGGCGCAGCAACTAATTGGCAACCAACGGCTGTATTCACCTCCGCACAAGAGTTTTATTCGCCGCCGAGACGACAGCCGTGGGATTAAACAAGATGCCAGAAGCTACAAGTAACTGTTGTGACCGCTATTCGTCACCAATGAGTAAATGAGAGGAAGTGTTGTATGTGATGTAATCCTTTCAGTACTGCTTCATACCTGCCTGAATCACATTCTTTACGACAAAAATACGCAACTACGATTGATTACAGCATACAAGTATAATAATTTCAAATCATTGCGTCGCAGAAGTCCGTACCCTAATTTGTGGAATAAAACATTTTGATGTGTTGTATCGTGAATTATCTTTAAACAACAAATCTGTAGCTATTTGAAAATTATCTACGCAAAGGATATCAAAATAATTTGAAAATATTAGAATATTATGCTTCAAAGTCTCTTCGGGCTTGCCGCCGGATACTAAAATCGAATCGATTCAATATTTCGGCGATCCATCTGTTCGCCATCTTCAGGAGAACACCGCTTCTGTTCATGAGTCCCGCTCAGAACTGACGCCAGGCTGCAAGTCGACGTTTTATATAGGCCCCCGTACCGTACGCGGCTCATGCGCCGCCAATCACACTTGATGTCCTCCAAGAATGGGCAGGTGGCGCCGTCCTTAGTAGAAAACCGGCGGCTACGATGTATTGCACTCACGATTTTAGAACACTCGGACTGGAAGCACCGAAGGCCGTTCCGTTTTAATGCGGGATAGTGCAGGGTTTCTCCTCCTGCTACGGGGAGACCCATTGTCGCTATTAATTAAATTAGCCACCATCCTAATTTCAATTGTCTCTTTATAGACACCGTTCCAAAAACCGAAGTGTTGGCAACTATCACAATATCATCAAATTTCATACCGTGTCCTTCGTTTAAGCAATGTTCTGCTACCGCCGATTTTTCCTGCTGTTGAAGGCTCGTATGACGGCTATCTTCCAGTCACCTGTCATTAACTGTGCGAATCGGACGGCCGTTGTCAGCCTTCCCACATTGACACGGAATTTTGCATATACCGGGCTTCATAAGCCCCAAGTCATCTCTCACAGATCCGAGTAGTGCCCTAATATTGGAAGTCGGACGGAACACATTCTTAATGATTAAATTTTTTCAATCTTAAACGATATGAACCCAGTATAAGGAATGAAGGCCACCGATCTAAGCTCATCTTCAGGCACTTCCGGCGATGGTCCAGTCTCCATAGACCGACGAATCTGCTTCTCAGAGTATCCAATTTCCTTAAAAACATCCGTCAAGAGCGCAAGGTCTTGGGTTAAAATGTCTGCATCGGAAATGGCATATGCTCTGCGTAACAAAGTCTTAAGGACACCACTGCGTTGGTATGGTGGATGACAACTCTTAGAGTGTAGATATCGATCTGTGAGCGTCGGATTTCGGTGAGCACTATGTCCCTAAGTACCATCTGGTTATCCTGAAAGTCTAGCCGCTTCTTGTCCTTGAGTGGACACATGACTGACAGAATGTGGCAGTTGCACATAAAATCGTAAGGTCGGACATAGCAGTGAGTGCAGAGGCAATACTAACCGTCTGTGCATGCATTAAGATTCTATAATTGGAGATGTCAAAGACCGAAGAGACCATGCGCTGCGCCGTTATAACGGTGTGGGTGACTTTTCCAGGCGATGCTAAAAGAATAGAATGTCTTTTTCTTTTGGTTTCCCACGATGGCATAAACATGAAGGCAGGAAGATGATATCATTAGTCGGCGGGCTGTAACGTCCATCTTATGCCCCACTTTTGAGCACAGAAAAGCGGCAAGGAAGTCGCTTAAGAAGATTTAATACGGTGATGATGAAAGGAGTAAAAGTGACCGTACAGATTAGTACTATTGGCCAATGTTCGCGGCAAGGGAAACTGGATAGAGGTTTGAACAGGCGAGAAAAGGCTGTGGACATGCGAATTTCTTAGGACGCTATATTAGGGGAGTCAGAGCACACGGAACACTGGAGATTCAGTGAGGGGATGCAGAACAGAGAAATTCGATTAAGAGAGATGCAGAGTAAGACAGGTTATGTCCAGTTTATGGCTGCTGTTCGACACCTGTCGACGCAGCTCACAGTAAGAAAACATTGCTGCAGCAGCATAGACTGGACCAACTGACGTTACGATTCGCTCGTCTGACCAGCAGTAGCGGCTCCAGTACTGTCCCAGAATTAACATTATCTTAATTCGCTGTCAGTTACTCGCATTTCAGTCACTGCTTACCTACAATACAGCCTTGTGTGTCTCTAAATATGATAAATTTGTGGCATATACTGCTTGAGATCCCTACTCTTTTCTAAACCTTACCATCATTTAACGATGACTGTTAACGTGAACTGTTGATTACTAATTAAAATGAGACTGTGAACCATGACTATAAATACTTCCAAATTAGAACGTTATTTAAGGATTAAACTGTAGACATTGTAATTGATTACTTTGTGAGGTTCGTGACTCATCAACAACAATTGTGTAAGCTGTAAATAATTTTGGTTTAATGTTGCAAACTTACACAGAACTACACGCATTTACACAGTTTATAATGGCAATGTTACAACAGTTGTCACACAAACGCTTCTCGTCCTCAGAAACTAAAATAATCCTAAACACAACAATGGGAAATTTCAACTAGAAGTTCTTTACAAAGTTTTTCTTACGACTACATCATAGTGTTGGCAAGTACTACGATAAATCATCCGATTCCAGTTCAAAGTTCGGTGCTATTTAGGATGGTTAGTTTTGTGACAAGCTGAGCAAAAGATTACCCAAGGTCGCTCGAGTTTGTAGTGGACACAAGCTAGTGAACCAATAAGTTTACGCCTCTGTGCGTGATATTTATCTTAGCTGCGATGAGCTTTCATCTGCATGGCTGCTACTCCTATAAATTCTAATTAAGCCTTCGCTGATTTTTTTCAGCAGAAATTCTCCCTACGCTTCTCATGATGTGAGAAAACATGCACTCATCACTAATCATTGAATATGGTAATATGCAAGCGCATGGTTGGAGCAGCGTGCCTACTAAAATGATCTCTCAGTCCTTAAAAGGACAATTAAATAACTGGCTGGTTCGTTTCTCCACAGTGGGTGCTCAGCGATGCTGCAGCTAATATCTAGCTGAATATCAGCCACAGTGAATGCAACGTTCACTCAAATTTCTCATCTGTGTTGTAGAGAGCGTTATGTGCTCCATTCTGCACTTGACACCAGTTCAGAGAAGAGTCCACGAAAATTTCGCTGTCGTCTTTCTCGTTGGAGAACTGTCTCCCCACCTGGGTTCTTTCGTTCTCCGCATCACGGCAACCAATAGGAGCATTCCTCTTATTTTATGGAAACTCTGTCTACCAATCGCAAGGGCCCTACCATCAAACCGTGTCAAAATCATCACTGGTTTTGTTCATATCCATCTGATATTCTGAAACACAGTTTTCTAAAGCTTCTTTCTGTCCTACTTCTGATAGCCTGTTACTCGCTCTGCAGTATGCGTCACCTGTCTGGTCGCTGATTCCTGCCGTAGGACAAAAATGGCTCTGAGCACTATGCGACTTAACTTCTGAGGTCATCAGTCGCCTAGAACTTAGAACTAATTAAACCGAACTAACCTAAGGACATCACACACATCCATGCCCGAGGCAGGATTCAAACCTGCGACCGTAGCGGTCGCTCGGTTCCAGACTGTAGCTCCTAGAACCTCACGGCCACTACGGCCGGCAACCGCAGGACACCTCCTAACAGGTTTTCATGGTGCCTCCCAGGGTGCAGCCTCTGTATCTGCCCATGCTGGCTTCCGCACTAAACGTTTCCTCTCGTTGCTTGTTTCACCTTCTGGTCATTGATATGCATTATTTAGGAATGGTGTGTTAATATCGTCAACTGAGTGTCATCCCTTTTGTATTACATATTTATATGCAAATCTGCTCATTACCGCCGAAGTGAGTAAGGTGTCATATACTTCTTCCCGTTATGACGTATAAATCTCATATGCAATGTGGAAATTGACCTTAATTTTCTCTGCCACCTTACAACTTTAATTACATAGGTATCCAAAACCCATTGCAGGATTCTTTACCTTGTGATTTTTTGACCACAGTCAGAAAATGTCGAAAGAATTCTGGATAGGCATGGAAAGATTTACAAAAAGAAATTTTTGCATACCAAACAATAATAATGACAAGGAAGTATTTCCAAATAATATAGACGTGCAAGCACAAAAATAATAGGACAATAATTTTTCTTTCAGCTTGTAATTCTACATATATAAATCGAATTTGATGGTAACATTATGTGTTGACAGAAGAATGGTGTTGACCAATGTTGTTATATTCTGGAAGAGGAATTTCCGAATGCATGTCATGTATTCAATACAGCAGCTGATTGTAAGCAATATCTGTTCCTTAAGAAGTACATGCATTTGTGAAGGACATTGCATCGTACTGCACAGACGTTGTAAATACAGACACTGCAATGACTATATTTCATGCTTAGGTAAAGCCAGACTGATGAGCAAAGCATTGTCTCTCCCTGAGTGGGAAACACAAAGTGTGGGAGCAGTACGGACCAAACACACTAGTCTGGATCTGTTCTGAAAGCAAGCTCGTATTGCTGTAGTGGTTAAAGCCATCGATTGCGATGAGAGTGCAGTTTTGGCAGGCACTATCCCTGTAGCAATCGATGAGATTCAGGCGTTTAAAGAGAAGCAGGAAGGCTTTAATGGGAAGCAACAGAATAAGAAGCACCGTTTGCAGAACGAGAGATGGGTGCCGCAAGTATGTGCGGAACAAATCACAACTGCAGACTGCTCAGAAAGGTTGATAATTATGAGGTCAATGACGATAGGGAATGTAAAAGGGTAGAAGGATTAATCGGAACAGAATCAAATGAAATTACTTAAATACACAGAATGGAATCATTGAGACAGAAACAGAGAGATCTGGCCCTGAACATATAGATTGCACACAGAGAGATGTGGTCCTCAACGTATAGATTACCAGCACTAGAGGTCAGTATGCAACCACCATTTGTACAAGGAGTACGGAAATATGCTGCAGCCCAGGCTTAGATTGAACAGTTCGATGATATGAACCCACCAATGTGGTTATTAATGAATCAGCTGCAGTATGTATGTAGTTAATTTGAAGTTGAAAGCAAAGTGAATATGCGACCAATAGCATTAAAATTGACATCATATCAGGGGCTTAAAGAAACATATTTAGCCAGTTACTGGTTGAATTAATAGCTACCATGAGTGGAATATAAATAAGTATGGCTCTTGATTTTGAATGATCAGGAGTTAGAGGTCCAGTGAAATTTTTCTAGGATGTTTTATAGTAAAATCGATTATTATATTTGCCATACAGCACAGAAGAGATGGTTAGGTTTGGTTTTCATACGTTACCAGGCGGTACCAACACACACTGATCTGATGTTGCAGCAAACATATAGATGAGTTCAAGGACCTGCTACTGGATATCTAATTTGTACACAGTGCCGATCATAGGACGAATCAGCATAGTAGCTGATCCGCAGACACCACACCACAATTGGAGAAACAATAGGGCACATTCCAAAGGTGAGGGCATTTTAGACCTTATAAACTGCGGCAGGGAGGATGAATTAATGTGAATGATCGATGAAGGAACGATTTCAGTGGCCATCAGAAAACGGGATTATAGACTCCAGGCAAGAGGGTAACCAGGGAAATTAGAACAAACGATGTGGATCCAAGCCAAGAACTAACCACAATGCAGTGCCTTCATAACCGCAATGATTCACGAGATCCATTGGTAAAATAATGGCGATTCCCATAAATGGACATGAAACAGACAAACTACATTGCACAGGGAGACTTACGAGAAGTGTTGTCTATGAAAACAGAAGTTGCTCAGGTGCAGAGTATACTTCCAGAAGTCAATGTTTTAGTCAGTGAAGAAGTATTGTAAGCCATTTTCAACAGTGGTCGTCAAATGTTGGTAGTGCCAGATGACACATTCCGACAGTGTATGCTAGGGAAAAATGGCCAGCGTCAAATTTACAAATGAAGAAGATAAGAGGTGCAGTAATGGGCAAGACTAAGATGTGCAGCACCAAGTGCAATTAGAATTTATACGTCAAGGTACTGCCTCGAAGTGGAACTCATTGATAACACAGAAGTTGTGCATACGGATAATTTTAGATATGGACTACTTGCAAAGTTATTGGACAGTAATGGAATCAGAAGGAGGTGAGATCCTCTTTCAACAGGCCAAGGAGGTATGCATTGTATCTGGAGAACATGTAGGGAGAGAACAACTTCCACTGCACTGCTTAAAGTGTATGTGCATAGAAGTACAGAAATACCATTAATATAATCTGAAAATTGTAACCGACAAACTGCACCGTTGTCGTGTATTAGACCTACTCTTACTTTAACGTGCTGATTGCTGTGTAACACGACATAATTGTAGTTTTACAGAGTGTCGTTATCGTTAAAATTATTCTATTTTCTTCTTTTATTTAAGTTATGCTTATACCTGTATAAAAGCCAGAGTTAGCTGTAAAACAATAACAGCTAACTTGGAGCCTATATTTGCGGAATCTGCCATCACTCATTAAATTTCACATAAAGTTATAGATGTGTCGATGTATAACGTACCTTAAAGTGAATATGAACTCAAATGAGTGATGGCGATTTAAGGAAACATTGTCCCCTTCCACACTAGAGTAAACTTGCATCTTTGTGGTTCAAATGGCCCTGAGCACTATGCGACTTAACTTCTGAGGTCATCTGTCGCCTAGAACTTAGAACTAATTAAACCAAACTAACCTAAGGACATCACACACATCCATGCCAGAGGCAGGATTCGAACGTGCGACCGTAGCGGTCACTCGGTTCCAGACTGTAGTGCCTAGAACCGCACGGCCACTCCGGCCGGCTGCCTCCTTGTGTTTCTTTAAATTGGAATTTATGTCTGACGTGTGCTTTCGGTTCACTTTCCATTTTATTTACATAAACATACGTACAGGGTGACACAGAATCACGGGATGTTCAAAATGAGTCGTGGGAGCCATGGGGAGATGGCAGCACTGCGGGCTCGTGACAGCGAGTAAACAGTTCGCCATTCCAGTAATCATGGGTCAGTGGAACGGACAAAGCCTGCGTTAGCCATAAAAATATTTTATAAGAACAATGATAATTTGGGAGTGTCGCAGAGGGAGTTTCGATGTTTTTATGGTGTAGGACGTCATGATGCCGTTCCGTCGGAACACGTCACAAAATGTTGAATTAATAACTCTGAAGAGACTGGGTCTTCCCTCAAGAAGAATCCAACAGGACGACCAAGAAGTGTGCGTTCTCCAGCGAACATTGATGTACGCGAGTTTGTCTTACGGAGCCCACGGCGTTCATTTCGTAAGCAAGCAGCAGTGGTTGGAATGTCCTGGGATACAGACTTCTTCATCCTGATTTAAAATTTCGTCCGTACACACTACAGATTTTGCAACAATTGAAGGACAACGATTACCGGTTACGATTAGGATTCTGTCAACAAATGATAACAAAAATGAACACGTTGTGGATGTCAGATGAGGCACATTTTTATCTCACAGGTTATGTGAAAAAATAGAACTACCGTTACTGAGCAAGTACAAGTCGTAATGACGTTCATAAGCGCCCTTTACACGCTAGTAAAGTGACAGTATGGTGTGATGTTCCATCAGTGGGATTATCGGACCGTACATTTTCATAAATGAAAAGAGAAACACAATAACTGTCAATACGGATCGCTAAGTGGAAATGCTATGAACTTTCCTTACACCTGCATTGAACAACTTTCCAAAGGTTCAAGAAGCCTAGTACAAACAGTACGGAGCGACATCACACACTGGAGGGCCATCAGTGATATATGTGAGAGAATTGTTTGGCAACCGTGTGATCTTACGAAACGGTAACTTTCCATGGCCTCCTAGATCGCCAGATTTATCCATTTGTGGTTTTTTCTTGTGAGGCTATCTCAAGGGCAAAGTCGACACGACTCGAGCAAGAACACTGGATGGGTTAAAACAGAGAATTCTGGATGCAATTCACATTATCCTAACTTTGATTTTTCTCGCCGTGGCTTTTCCTGTCTGGTTTTTGAATATCAGACAACGGATAAATAATAATAATTACTAATAATAGTAGTATGTGATCAGTTTATACAAACTTTGCGCGCTTGACAATGGCTTTTTGCGTAAGGTCCGTTCATTGTGTATTGACCATGATTTTATGGTAAATATCGGACCTCGTAGTATGAATAATTCCAAAGCTTTGCTTCGTACTGGACCTTGATATCATTTGTAACAAGGAACCTTTAGCCTTGCCAAGACGCCATTTAGTTGGAACGATAGCTTGCAACATAAAAGAAACACAAGGTTCCATAATATCACTGTATTCACAAAATATTACACTAAATTTAGTAACATAGACACATTAATTCTGTTGCTGTGAGCGACTATGAGTACGCCTAGTGAGATTCCGTCTCAATATATATAATAACGGTGGTGTGTCAAATAATTATCTGCAGCGATGACAGATGTGCGTCCGATCAGGACGGCTTCCAGACCAACAAAGGTGCCGTCTTCTAGGCAAGACAACTGAACTGCGTAATTATTCTAATGTTTCAGCGGGTGCACGCCACAATCGATACGTCTTATACTAATTAATATCTTATGTAATTCTTTATTTATATTCTGAACTTGTATCTACGTTTTGCTATATTTCCACGCCCAACCTACAAATGTGCCTTTAAATTCCCCCTGAATTGCGAGGCGAAATGACGCACCTGCAGGCGAGCAGTTCACCCTAAAGCACTTTCACTGCAATATTTACAAACATATTCAAATACAGTTCATGGTATACAATTTTTGAATGAGGCGCGTGAACCCAGATGATTTCAATGTTGTTGTTGCGGCTGCCACGAATGCGCAGACGCGTGTATTCCATTCTGGCAGTAGCCGTTACTTGAACTCGCGACACATTGATCAAAGTTTATATATATAGTTCTTGTGCGCAAGACATCACTGTGACAGGACATTCCAAGAAGATTTTTTTTTACAAATAATATGCACTAACATCTAAAACAGGTAAATAATCTTAAAACTACTACATATGTTGAAGCGAAATACATTTCATTATGGGTAATTTTCCCTAATGGAAAGTATGACGTTTAAAATGTCTGTTTCAGACTAGCTGTCCTTGCACAACGTGTCGCCCTTTGCCGTTCATATACGTAATATGTACAATAATAATGCAAAGGTGAGCAATGTTTTAGTAGTTTGCCTAACGTAAATGTTATTGCGTATCAACGTCACTGTTCACAGATTTTACAACTGATGTGTGGGCGTGTTCACTCGTTGCACTCTTTATTTTTAATGATAGCACCGTTCATCCTAGGTCATGCGACGCGTGATTGAAGACCAGTAGATTTCCATTCCACAGCATAAGTTTCGTGAAGGCATGGATGCAAGCCTTCGGACGGCAAACTGCTGGCATCGACCCTCGATTTGTCCAGGTAAGAGTTGCCGTCGCTTTCCCAGTATATTACATTCCCTGAAGTCCCATCCAAAATTCCTCCACCCGTGGAGCTGTGTTCAGTGCTTTTTTGCGTCGTGACCGTAGGCCCAGTGGTGTACCAGTTCCTTATTTTCCACAGTTGCATCGCGGTAAATGTCATTAGGCGGTGAACTACAGATGTTATTTCATTTTAAATGCACAGTTCCATCGCGCTCATCGTTTATCTGGCGAATACAAAGAATGTTTGTTATCAAGTTTTTGATATAAATATTTCATCGCGATCATTCTTGTAGCGATATATGATGAATAGTTTTAACAATTTTGCACACATACTTCAACGCGGTTACAGGCATTGCAGTGCATTTTGAATGTCTTTAAAGCAGTCTCTTTTACATAAATCTCGGAGTTTTACACATTTTTATACATATTACAACTTCTGATTACATTTACATACCAACATACTACATTTTGCTTTTCATCAATACAGGTAATTAAACATAAATACATAAATTACATTTTGGGTTTGTACAGAATACAAGTATTCACATAATTTTATAGACATTACAGTCTTTTGAACCAAATTTTGTATTTGCGCAATGATGTCACCTGAAATTGGAAAGATTAGACACAACATCTGGATATATCAGCAAACAAGTCCAAGCGCACATATACTAATGGAGAAACGTCTAAAGCAACACGCGGCAATCAAACCTAAACATGTGTTATGCAGTATGAAGTGCATCTATTCCGTTCCTAGGTGACAGTGTTTGATTGTAGTGTTGTTTTGTGTATACGTCAATCAGTCATGAATAGTACTTGACCAACGCTACAGTTACTCAATTACGTTGTCTCAAAAATATTTTCATCGCACTTGCGTAAATGTAATCATAACATTTGCGTTAAAATTTAGGCTGATGTTGATTATGTACGTTTGGCGAAGTAGAAATCTTTTATTTCTTCTTCTGCTGCTGGCTGGACCAGCTGAAATAAAATTTCTTATATATTACCTTATTTTCTTGCAGTAGTACCAAAAGGTACGTGTGTTTTATACATATACAGTTTACGTAATTTACAGTGAAATATTCTTAAGTCTCGGTGAGCGTAAAGCCCAATGATTCTATTTGTTTTTGTGTTCAGCAACAGGTATGTTCCGGGATGCGGTATGTTGACAATTACATATGGACCGTCGTTCACCAGAAGCCACTTCGCGTTCCGCCGTTTTAGCGCAGAAGATTTATGGTGAGTACGCAATAATACTTGCATCCCTACCTTGAATTCCTGCTTTCGCTTAATAGTACTAGAGTAGTATCTGTTTCTTGCACTACCAGGCTGCGTTACCTTCTTTAATATTTCTCTTACCTTTTCATAGAGCGACTGCCGCTGAGGTGATAGCTTCGGCAGAAGAACCCTCCATTCATTTGAATCTTTGCTATCGAACATGAGCTCGTCAGGTGTATAGGTTGTGTCATATATATTAAGGTTGTTGTGAACTTCTTCAAATAGTGACAAATAACTTACATAATTAGAATGCTGTGTAGGTATATAAGTCCTCATGAATCTGTTCAATTCTCTGAAAATCCTTTCATTAGGATTAGATTGTGATCTAAAATGGTTCAAACGGCTTTGAGCAGTATGGGACTTAACTTCTGAGGTCATCAGTCCCCTAGAACTTAGAACTTCTTAAACCTAACTAACCTAAGGACCTCAAACACATCCATGCCCGAGGCAGGATTTGAACCTGTGACCGTAGCGGTCGCGCGGTTCCAGACTGTAGCGCCTAGAACCACTCGGCCATCCCGGCCGGCCCTGCGGTCTATACTTCGAGATAAAGATGCTCTTAATGCTATTGCCCTTTATGAATTCTCACCATTTGTACCGTGTGTAGTACGTGGCGTTGTCAGATAAAAGAGCTTTGGATTTTCTCACGTGAGAAAAGTAGTCACGTGAGAATCTTCTGATGATCGCGTTAGCAGCTACAGATTTTGTGGCGTACAGCTTAACATGTTAGGAAAATACGTCATAAAGTGCTAAAATCTTCTTCACATCACGACTGCTTGCTAGATGTGGACCATTTATATCGGTACTTAGACTCCAGAGGTTTGCTGGTTAGTATGGAATGTAAATCTGTCTTTGAACATAGGTTCTGACGTTTAGATTTCGGACAAGGTATGCACGTTTTAAGTACATTGTGAATTTTTCTTCTCATATTAGCGAAATAACAATACGCGCAAAGTTTTGCAAGGCACTTCTTCGTTCCATAATGACCCCAAATTAAGTGTGTGTGCCAGATTGTGTTCCGAGTCCTTGGGAATACATACAAACCAGTTAGAGCCATCAGGATGACGACGATACAATAACATGTCGTTAAATGCAAGATAACGGCTAGAAAGTGGATGTTCTGCTTGATCTATGACTAAAGTTCTTACCTTGTTCCAGTGTGGATCAGATTTTTGTAAAGCTGCCATATTTCTACACAAATAAATGCAATATTGGTAATAATGTTAATCCTGCATTAGGAGTATTCTGTAGTCGTTGACATTATCAAGATCAGTTTTGCAATTATCCATACCTTGTGGAAGACGCGACAAAGCATCTGAAAAGACGCTGTCTTTACCTTTAATGTATACAATCTCAAATGTGTAATTCTGCAGAAATAAAGCCCAGCGTGATAATCTAGGATGAACTAACTTACACGTTAACATAAATGTCAGAGCTTGGTGATCTGTATAAGATTTCGTGTGTTTAGCGTAAAAATAATAGTTTAACTTTTTGAACGCCCACACAATAGAAAGAGTTTCAAGTTCAGTGGTTGAATAAGTACGTCCACATTCACTTAAAGTACGGCTTGCAAATCCAATGATTTTTTCCTGTTCCTGCTCTCCATTCTTAACTACTTGAAATTGGCAACAACCCAAACCACTGCAAGACGCGTCACACGTCATACAAAAATCTAAAATAATGTGTGGATGGTGTAAAATGTTTGCATTCACCAATGCGTGCTTAATGTTATCAAAATCTTGCTGGCACTGCTCAGACGAGATCCATAATTGATTCTTCTTAAGTAAATCTCAGAGATGCTTACTGTTCAATAGTTGTTGTGACGGGAAACGTCGAAAGAACAGAATCCTAGAAAGGACTTCAGTTGCTTTTTAGTGCGAGGACTAGGAAAATTCCTAATAGCGTCCAACTTACTTGGATCAGGGCGTATACCTTGTGCATTAATTATGAGTCCAAGATACCTAATCCAACTACAAGCAAATTTCGACTTTTTTAGGTTAGCTGTTACACCAGCTTATGCCAATCTATCCAGGATCTTATCTAGTGTGTCAAAATGCTCATTCCAAGTCTTAGTAGCTATCGAAAGATCATCGACATAATGTGTAAGAGTGTCAACTAACTCCTCACTAAGCACCGTATCCAAAGCAGTAATAAATACGCCTGAACTGACGCTCAGTCCGAAAGGAAGAACACAGAGTTCGCCTCCCCCCCCCCCCCCCCCCCACCGAACATGAAAGCAGAATATTTTTAGGAATCAGGCCTGATTTCGACTTGCCAAAACGAATTTGTTAAGTCGATAGTGGAAAATTACTTAGCATATAAAAATTTCTGTAATTGTTCCTCCCAAATTTTCTGGTTTAGTGTGTACAGGTAGTATAATTTTATTTTTGGCACGTGCATCCAACAACACTATAATGTTACCGGTAGGTTTTTTGACAACAAGTAATGGACTACAGTAGGGAGATGTGGAAGGTTTAAGGATTTTCCACTCTAACATCAGTTAAGTTCTTGCCACACCGCAGGTCGTTGGGACAGTGGTACATTATAGGTTTTGTGATAGAAAATTTGGTGAGGCTTGACTTCAATTTTATAAATATATGCCTTAAAGACACCTAGTCGTTTCCTAAAGACTGTATATACTTAGATAGTACTTGACAAATCTCCTTGCGTTCATCACCAGTAATAGCAGTGGTTTCACTCAACTTATGGCTAATCAGTGTTTTTAAGTCAACATAATCTGTATCAGGTGCGAGTGTCGGTAATTTTGTTTCGTCGCTCTCTCACAAAAATTGAATTTTGCACCCTGTACAATACTTGTCAAGTTTGAGAGTCCTGGTATCCAAGTCAATCGTAATTTAATGGCCCTTATGTCTAAGGGAACATTTACGTTTCCAGAAGTCAATAATACTGTCCTCCTCACATAACGTATCTAAACTTATAATGCAATCAGTAACTAGATTCTGGACCACGAGGAATGGCCATTGTGCTGTTCCATTACTTACCTTAATGGTCACAAAAACCTGTTTCGTAAATCTACTGGACTTATTACTTACAGCAATTAAAATCTTCTGAACAGGGAAATCTGGTACAGGCTCAAATTCAATCATTTTCTTATAGAAATTATACAACAAAAACACTTACACCCGCTCCTGTGTCCAAAAAATAATAATTTTTAATAATAGTAGTATGTGATCAGTTTATAAAGACATTGTGCGCTTGGCACTAGCTTTTTGTGTAAGGTCTGTTCATTGCGAATTGACCGTGACTTTATGGTAAATATCGGACTTCGTACTTTGAATAATTCCAAAGCTTTGGTTCACACTGGAACTTGAAATAATTTGTATCACGGAACATTTAGTCTTGCCAAGACGCCGTTTAGTTGGAACAATAGCTTGCAACATAAATGAAACACAAGATAAAATAATATCACTGTATTCACAAAATATTATACTAAATTGAGTAACTTAGACACATTTATTCTGTTCCTACGAGCAACTATGTGTACGCCTAGTGATATTGCGTCTCAATATATATAATAATGGCTGTGTGCCAAATAGTTATCTGCAGCGATGGCAGATGTCCATCCGATCAGGACTGCTTCCAGAACAAAAAAGTTGCCGTCTTCTCGGAAAAACAACTGAACTGCGTAATTATTCCAATGTTTCAGCGGTTGCATGCCACAATCGATACAACGGCTTATACTAATTAATATCTTACGTAATTCTTTATTTATATTCTGTACTTATATCTACGGTTTTGCTATATTTCCACGCCCATCCTACAAATGTGCCTTTAAACAGCTGAGATGTGGCAGCGGTCAATGAGGAACCTCAACAGCAGATTTCACGAATGTATTCGTACAGGAGGACGCCATCTAAAGGATGTAATTTAAAAAAAAAATTATAATTGGCATCAGTGTTTCGTAAATGGCAAAGTTGTAAGGTTTCAATTACTATGGAAGAAATTTATTTCCTTCATCACTTCTAGTTTTATTGGATTGTAGAAATGTTCCCATTTATCTGTGTCACCCTGTATAAACAAACAATGAGTATGTGACAATCATGTAGTACCATTACTAGATAGCTGTGTGTTTCCCTAACTGCTTCTTTTAAGACCACTCATACGGTTTTCGAAACATTGCGGTAAGTAATATTATAACGCATGCGAAAGTGCAAGCGGAGTCTTACCCTGAGACAATGTGTATTACAGTTCCAAATCTTTTCATTCTGAAATTGTGGTGTCACCGCTAGACACCACACTTGCTAGGTGGTAACTTAAATCGGCCGCGGTCCTGTAGTACATGTCGGACCCGCGTGTCGCCACTGTGTATTCGCAAACGTAGCGCCACCACAGGGCAGGTCACAAGACACGGACTTGACCTCGCCCCAGTTGTACGGACGACATAGCTTGCGACTAGACCTACCAAGTATTCCTCTCATTTGCCGAGAGACAGATTAAATAGCCTTCAGCTAGTCCATCGCTACTACCTAGCAAGGCGCCATGTGTATCATTGCTAATTGCTTACTACTATGCAAGAGATGTATTTCAACAAGAACAAGACTACATTAAAGTTAAGTATATTAAAATCTCTCTTCTTTTCTTTATAGTTTTCATCCAGTCTCCTGTTTCAGAATTTACGCCCGTCTGCGTTAGTTTCGCGTGCACCTAGCCACTCATTGTGTCGAGACCTTAGGGAATCGACACAACAGAAATGTCGTTGTAGGTTCCCAATTTGCAATTTTGTTTTTCTACTTAGTTCATCTGCCGCTGCTGCATTACACAACTGGAAATGCTGAACTTCCTGGTGTGCGCGGCGGCTATTTCTCCAGTCAGGACTGCACTGAAAAAATTAGAAAAATTTGGCGTAACGAATATGTTTGGTATTACTGCTTAGACGTTGTCATCATTTCACGCTTGGCTTTTCATTGATCAAAGATGGCTGTGCGTAATATCTGAAAGCGGCAACTTTACAAGCAAAACAAGCGACTGTCAGTCAGTAAAAATTAAATAATAATCACATTTATTGTCTCCAGAAAACCATTATTTTTGTCTGTACTTTTAACGAATGACTTTTAAGTATATGAGATACACTGTATGTCTCTTCTCAAACGTTTCCCACAACATTACGCCGCCTGCTTTGTCAAATGCTTTCGCGTGGGGCATAACCGTTAAACGTGTGTCTATGTTGAATGCTGTATCCTACCTTCAAGAGCAATAAATTAGTTAACATGATCTACCGTTCCTGAATGCGATTTTCTCCTGAAAATTATACTGTAGTCATATGAATACATACTGTATGAACATCTATAAGATTGGGCAGTTCACTGAAAATGAAAAATGTTCGGAGTGCGTTATTGAAGATGTCCTTAATAATATTCGCTTAAACAGACCTCCTCTGTTTAACGAAACCCACTTTTGATGGAAGGGATTGGATTGCACACGCAAAACCTCTTGAAATGATTTGAAGAGTGCCGTGCAAACGAGAGCGTAATTAATTGCGACCACAAAAAGTTTTCCAGCAACTTTAGAGATCTCTGAAATTGGTCCTGGGCTCCGAGGAGGAAAGACAAACAGAAAGCTTCTGGTGCCTCTGGATCTGAGTTATGATACTCTGAAATGTGGTTTCCTTCCCATCTGATTTCCGCTGCTGGCGTGAAGTTCCAGTGGACAGAGTTTGTCGCTGGGTGACCATCTACCGATGGCAACAGTCCTCTCAGACTGTCTCGCATATACAATGGCGGACAGAAAGTCGCAGCACCAAAAAGTAATTAGTGTAAAGTAATGAAATTTCGGGTATAGATTCGTCTAGATAACATATTTAAGTGATTATCATTGCAAGATCACAGGTTAATGTAAGAGAGAGATAAACCGTTACCAGTGTGAGATGCTGGTACATTAACAACCGTTGTAACCACCAGAAAGTAGAATGCAGGCTTGCAAACGTGCATGTATTCTCTTGTACAGGTGCCGGATGACAGTTAGCGGGATGGTGTTTTATACCTGTTGCATTTGTTCGGTGAATACAGCGACGGTAACGCTGGTCATGGATGAAGCTGGAATTCTCATCCGATAACGTCCCATATGTGCTCGATTGGAAAGATCTGGACTGAGCAGGCCGAGGCAACATGTTGGGTTCCAACAGCGGCATATTGGCGTGCATTATCCTGTTGGGAAACAGCCCCGGAATGCTGCTCATGAATGGATGCACAACAGGTCGAATCACCAGGCTGACGTACAGATTTTCAGTCAGGCTTCGTGGGGTGAACACAGGTATGCTCCTGCTATGATACTAGATCGCACCTCATAAGTGAATTCCTTAATTGTACCACACTTACACACCATATCTTAAATACCATAAAAGAGGAAGCGGGATGGAATCATGGTTGGTAATCACAGTTATAATGAAGACAGTTTATTGACATTACCCCTTTTAAAAAAAAATACAATTACAAATTGTGGACGAGCCACTAGATAAATCTTTGCAAATACTGGTTAGAAACCCAATGTACTCAGTACTCTCACAAACAATTCCAAACTGACAAACTTGAAAACTTCAAACTCCCCATATAGGACTTCCCTCAAAATAGATACAATGAAACCAATTACGGGTAAAGGGTGACTTAATAACACTTGAACACTAGTGCCAAACTAAGATGCCATTACTTAACATGGTAGAACCATTTAAATAAAAAAAACCACAGTCACACTGATCTTAAAAAAATAATTGTTCACATGCTCAGACGTTCAGACGTGTTAATAAAAAATTGCTAGGAAAAGCTCCACAAGGAACTCAGCAGATGCTCTGCAGTCTATCGTTTAGCCAGTTGCCAGTCCCTAATATTTAAGAAAACGAGTTCATACACAAACAGGTTACATACAATATATGTATCTACCAGCTTAACCAGCCTTGACGGAAGGAAGATAAATACTAAACTTCGTAAGGCGATATGTGAACAACTCCGGTAGCGGCCAGGTTCTTAAACACCGCCAGACATACACCTCGGATGAAATTTCACTCCCCTGCAAGCCGCTGGCACAAGTTTCTGTCCGAATCACAAAGACATTGCAATAACTCTGAAACATAGAACCACTCGGCAGAAACTTTTACCCACTTACACATGGAAAACTGTATTAATAGAGTGTAGGCTCTAAAAACGGTAACATAAAATCATTTGATTGAAAGAGACACAAAACACTAGTAAAAGTTCTGAGAAAATTTTCAGATAACGGCCACCATTTAACTAGGCCAACTGAACTCTTCCACACCGTTTCAAGGTTCCACTATGAAAGTCTCACCATAATAGTAAAGTTTAAAATCTCTGAGTGCGTCGGTGAACAAACAATTATGATGACTTACTCCATATCATGTATACAATACGAGGCAGCGGTTTCCACGGCTTCACCGCTTCCCTTCCAATTTTGTTCCCAGCATCTCCAAACTGCCCATGTCGGCAAAACGCCCAACCAATTTCACATCACAACGTGTAACGGTTATCACGCTCATTCGGCAGCCGTTGACACTCGTCTCCCCGTAAGTGTCACGAGATCTCTAGGGTTACCCGTCGAATGCTAAAATCCGACTCGCTTCAGCTGCCAAGCCGCAAGACTAGACCCGCGAAAAGCAAAGATAGCTTACCTCAACCACAATCGATCTCAAAGATACATGAACAAAATAAGACTGGCGCCAGCTCACCACGGCTCAGCACCCCAGACGATAACGCAAGATGCAGGTACAGTGTGTCTAACAGACAGACGTGTTAGCTGCAAGCTCTGAATTGGCCGCCTTCTAAACAACACACGGCCGTCACTGGCACCGAGGCAGCAAACCTCTCCCCTGTCCTGCAATGAGCTCTCACTTGACTCCATTGCAGTCTCAGATGGCTGTGATTTGAGATCGGTGTAATGCACGCTACAGGGTGTCTGGATCGGTGTTGTCCTTGAAATAACAGATTTGTAACAGTTCGTTATGTCACTATGGCGCAAACTGCTGCTCAGATTGTTGCTGCATTAGCAGTACAATGCGTGAGAGCAAGACGCCGCACGCGATGGCCTTCCCTCTTCATACTGCCAAGCGGCCAGCCGGAGACCGGTCTAGTTGCGACCGAACACTCTCTTGATCACCGCTGCCACAGTCACGTACAGTAGCTGCATTCCTGACAATGCTTTCTACGTTACCAAAGAAGAAACATCCAGTTTCTCGTGGCCCTATCACACGACATCGTTCGAACTCAGTGAAGTGTTTACAACGGCGTCCTTGTCACCTTAAAGGCATTCTTCACTAACATCAGCTCACCGAGTCCAATTTTAGAGGTAACTAACGCTTATGAACGTATTTAATGTAAACATTATTTGCATCCTCACAGTGGCGCTACTACTGATACTCTAATGCGACTGATGAGAAATTAGAAAAGACATCATGTTTCAGATGTAGTAACGCGCCCATCAACTTTCGTTTATGTTCCACAACTCTCGGTGTTGCGACCTTTTTTCCGTGAACTAGCTAACGAAACAGTTAGGAACTCTGTGCACGGGATAGATATATGGAATGGTGTGTGACTCAAGAACTAGTTTCAATCGGTGAGAAGCCTGAATTAAGAGCTGAGGTATTTGTAACGAGATAGCAGTTTCCTTATTTGCGTCAACGACATCACCTGTTACAAAACTGGTTATTTGTAATTCCGCCGGCCGCTGTCGCCGAGCGGTTCTAGGCGCTTCAGTCCGAAATCACGCTGCTGCTATGGTCGCAGGTTCGAATCCTGCCTCGGCCATGGATGTATATGATGTCCTTAGGTTAGTTAGGTTTACGTAGTTCTAAGCCTGAGGGACTGATGACCTCAGATGTTAAGTCCCATAGTGCTTAGAGCCATTTTTTTGAATAAGTTGTGTGCTCGTAGGATAAAATGAAAGTAACTTGTTGTGTTTTACGCAATTATTTTGAATTATCTATATCTTTAATTCCTTTAGTGGTTATCTTTTCCATTTCAGTAGTCGGCTGCTTGAGAGATTTCTGAACTGATGGTGTATCACGATATATCAGATCAGTCTCTAAGGTGTGCAAAGGCAGAAGTGCTACTAATTGAGTACTGATGTTCATTACATTTGAGTTGGTAACGATTATCACTAACAAGAAGAGACAGTGAGATAACACAGTCACATCATATATTTTTGTATCTGGGCAGGAACTTATTAGGAGACCTAAATAAACCTTTTCCGAAATGAGATAACGGCATCGTCTCATATACGTGGCAAGCAGTAAGAAAATTAAAAATTTCTGGATTTCTCATTAATAGTTACACAACTTCTTACTATTGATAATCACATAAGCGTCACAGATAGCGAAAAGAAATTACAGAACGAATATTTCTCTAGTAAAAATTCCTACGCAGTAATAATTATTTTTCCCCAATTATATATTATTCGAAACGAAGCTAGCTCTGTTCGTTCATGAGAAGCAGACACTCCTGCACTTTGGTCCAATAGAGAAAATACGTGGGGTACGGCCGCTGCTGTGCCTAATACATATAAACTACCTGTAGCTCTATAGAAGTGCTTGCACAAAAAGAGGAACTCCGTTACATGATAGTAAGGTCTAACTTTTGACCTGAAACTGAATTCCAATGAGGGCGTTCTAATTTCAACAGGTAAAGTATGGAAGCTACTACGTAAATTAACAACGCTAAACACCATCAGCTAGAGATTTTGTATGATATTTATTAGATTGTTTTCGTGTTGATCGGGATGTAGCGGACAGACGTATACAATAAAGTACATAGCGCAGGAAACTGCCTGAGAACTGTTAGATAACTGTTACAAATGACAGTAGAGGACCGTCGTTTTTCTGCTTCCTTCCACAACGTCAGGGAGTGGCTGAGAATGAAGCATATTAATCCCAGGCGAGGCATGGTTCATATTCTGATCAGCCAAGGGCTTTACTGTGCGCATATACCGCGAGTGGGCTTCTGTCACAGGGCTAATAGTGCATGTAATGAGAGAGGAACTCCCGATCACATACTGCTACCGTTGGTCACAGTCTACAGGTACACACACAAGATGCTGATAGTGTAACGCTTTCTGGTAGAAATGCTGTCCGCGATTTGGAATCAGGTCTATCCATTCAACCAATTACTTGGGTTGGATCCTGGAGAGGCATCTTTTAATGATTACAGCAACTGGTGAAACATATTGGTGGCACTCTAATATCTCGAAATGAGTCACCTTTTTCGAACCTATTTGCTAAGAATTCGGTACGGCAGAAACTCCAGTGCTGTTTTTTAGACAGTCCCTCTGCATCTTGTAAATGCACCTAAATATTTCATGCACCTTAGTCGACGTGGTCGCCACAATTTAAGTCTGACCTGTATGGAAGTCAGAGTGCGGTATATCTAAGAACTTCAGCATCCTGTAGGGAAACAGGACGAGCTGACTTAATGCGGCAGGAACGCATGTTGAGCACTCGGTAGAAATGGGAACATGATGTCACATCTCCGACAACCGTGTACAGTGTGTAGGACCAGCGCCAAATGAAGCTTTCTTATGAGGCAGTAGAAGAGATAGTACGAGCAGTTACGGTGGTGTTTCTTGTTGGGAAAATTAGGAATGCTACACATCGTACATGGCATGGAGGAAGGGCGTAGATTTTGCGACATATCTCCAAACTACATACAGGTAGTCCGAAGCAGATCTGTGTCTCTCAGGGTGCATTCATGTCTATCACCCAAACATATGTGGCGATCCTATTAAATGTACACGTATTGGTTCACTGGAGCAGGTGGTTCGTGATCGAAGTCGCTCCCACAGACCGTTGTGAAGTTTCATAACCTGTACTGTAGGATGACCATATCCAACAGACTATCAATCACACGTGAGGGTTCCTGTATTGCGTCTTCATAAGCAGTTTAATACACTGTTTTTTCTCAGTTGTAACACATCCAATCAGAGTACACCGCCATACACTTCATTTATCTACCATTACTTGGAGACCCATGTCAACTGCTGCTAAACCGACATTAACACGCTTCACTCCTCTGGCTCTCACCGAAAACTGAACATCGCATGCCATAAACTGTATAGCTACTGCACCACAGGCTGATGTTTCTGATTTACAAAAATGTGGAAGACATCGCAACATATGGAAACTGGAAGAGTTTGCAGTATTGTATAGCGCTTCCAGCAACTACTCGAAGGTGATTACCTGTGCGGTTAATCACATCTTAAGGGTAGCGAATGTCTTGGCTCTACGTTTCGAAAACCATTGTTCCTTCATTTTGCAGTCATGTACATGATTACTCTTCTGGTGTTGACCATCGTCGGAATGTGCTGTGTGGTAGCACAAATAAAAAGATATACTGTTATCTCACTGGTGAAAAAAAAATAAAAACATGTATACAGTATCGCAGCATAAATAAATAGGAAGAGACTGATGCAATGAGGAACGCTTCCAAACAATTGTATTAAGATGATGACGTCTACATTTAATCCCATGTTCCACAGAGACAAGTGGCAGATATCCAGTATTCCGTCACGGTTCCCTCTATCTCAATGGTGTTGTGTCAGTCAATCTTTATATGGTAATCAACAGTATACCCAGTGGACGGTCAGGATTGGAGAGACGCTATTGGTATGGAGCGATGTACTGTAATACACACCACAGTTGATAGCGAGATCAGTTTTACCCAGAAGTGAAAGAGAGCAATATGCACCACATTGTGAAACCTGTTTAGAAACAGAGTGGGCTGAGTTGAGGGGGGTAGGACGTCAAACGGGCCGACTTGGAGCAGGAGAGGCGCCACAGGACATTTTAATTTCCACTGTCTATTCTTTTACAAGTAAATTCATAAACCTTTGTCAGCATGACCAGGAAGGATTCAGAATTCACACTCGTAGCAGCGGAAGTTCAAAAACAAAACATAATAATTTTTTTTACATGTGACATTTCATCATTTTTTCACTTACTATTGGCTGCATTTGTTGCTATAGGTACACTTTTATTCGTAAGTAAGAGAGATTCTTTGATTAATTTTGCACAGCATACAAACCATACTTACAGGTGTCTGAAACTCTAGAATCTATTTAATTTATGAAAAAATGAATGAGCTTTTACGTTTCAAACTTGATGTTTAGAAAAAAATCAAATTTTGTAGTTAACTATCTCAATTTTTACCACAGTTTTTAATAAATTTGGAACATTGTAGAGTTTCATACACCTGTAAGTATGGTTTGTATGCTGTGCAAAATTAATCAAAGAATCTCTCTTATTTGTGAAGAAAAATGTACCTATAGCAACAAATGCAGCCAACAGCAAGTGGAAAAATGATGAAATTTCATATCTGAAAAAAATTTATTTTGTTATGTTTTTACACTTCCACTGCAGTGAGTGGGAATCCTGAATCCTTCCTGGTCATTCTGACAAAGTTTTATGAATTTATTTGTAAAAGTATAGACAGTAGAAAATAAAATGCCCTGGGGTGCCTCTCCTGCTCCAAGTCGGCCCGTTTGGCGTCCTACCCCCCTTAACGATACAGCAGCGTGTTTTTACCACTCAGTGGAAGTGGTAAGTTGTTGTTGTAGCCGGTTCTAGGCGCGCAGTCCGGAACCGCGCGACTGCTACGGACGCAGGTTCGAATCCTGCCTCGGGCATGGATGTGTGTGATGTCCTTAGGTTAGTTAGGTTTAAGTAGTTCTAAGTTCTAGGGGACTGATGACCACAGCTGTTAAGTCCCATAGTGCTCAGAGCCATTTAAACCATTTTTGTTGTTGTACCTCCACTACCCGTGTTCCATGTGTAAGGTCAGCGTCAAAAGAAGCCTGCTCCTGCAACAAGATGACAGTACGATCAGTTACGGTTGTGTTTCTTGCTGGCAAAATTAAGAAGACTCAAAATCGAAGCTGATCCGCATTCATCACGATCCATTCACGTCTACCACCCAAACATTTTATCATCGTTATTCTGTACCATCCAGAAGAGAAAAATTACGAACTCTAAAATCTGCGTTAATTTGAATTGACACATTTTTACCGCATCTCCCTCCTCCGATATATCGAAAACGAAGACCGTTTACATGCAGGCATCGAACGTATGCAGCGATCCTATTACATATGCAGGTATTTATCCATCGGAACAGATGGCCAGTGATCGACGTCGCTTGCACAGATCGGTGTAAAGTTTCATTACCTGTACTGTTCGAGAACCTTCTCCCACATGTTATCAGTCGCAGGAGAGGGACCCTGTTTTGTTGTTTGATACACCGCCGTTTCTGCTGTAACACGCTTTGTACACTGCAACACATTTTTTTTCCACCACGACTTCGATGACTGGCAGATTCTAAACTGACATTAACACGTCTGGTCCATTAACTCCCCAGGAAACTAGACATTTCACGTTGTAAATCACATTATGTGGTAATCAACAACGTACTCGGACTGTTCAGATGAAAAGTTCACCATCGATGTACTGTAATAATGCGCATCATAGTTGATATTGCGATCAATTTTAGCAATTTTATCATAATTTCAACACTGAACAGTGACGCGGCAGCATACTTCCCAATTTCTGTATCATCACTAAGCACTCCCTTTACTACTTTGTGAGTACCATCGGGAATGTCAGTAGATGACTGTGCAGTATGGTCATTCATTGTTAATTCTCGAACATATACACCAAAGTATACCAGACAGTGATCTCTATATCTCTAGCACTTCGATCATAGCACGTAACTTGCGACTTTTCTGTATGTGGATCGGAGTCACAGGGAATTCTCGTATTCTTAGGATAAAGTGTAGAGACCGAAAGCTGTCCTCGCATTCCCTTTAACCAACGCTCCATGCACCTGACCAGAAGCAGACCGCTATATTCCACGTTTCATGTAGGAACAGTGCGAACCGAGGCTGTAACTGCTGTCCCGCAACCATCCAAGAGCACAAGATATCTCCAGGTGCGTGAATGTCGAGGACGTTAGCACCCCATATCGGTGTGCAGTAGATATGAAACTGTTTTGATGATATAACAGATGGTTAAGAAACTGGTGGTTTTTATGCATGATGGAGCTCCAGACGGACGGAGTTTGCTGCGTTTTACGTAAATCAACTGCGCTAGCAATTCTAAAGTATTGTTCTAGTATCTAGGGTCAGTACCAAGAAGGTATTGGTAAGAGAGAACATAAACACATGCACTCCTAAGACTACAATGTTCTGCACTTAAAAGACGCTATAATGTTAGATCATTGCGGTTTCCTACCTATTAGTCATTAGTTGTATGGAATGCAACACTGTTACTATCCCAGAGTAAGAAATATATTTCCAGTGCATGACATACATTCTCCCTGCAGGTCTTTCTACTGTAAACTGTGCTGATAAACTGTAAAATGAAAAACTACCTCCTTAAAACATCGATTCCTTGTGATACACGTACAATATAGCTTTCCAGAGGCATATAGCCCCCACTATTCACATCCGATCACGGTTCAGAAATGATAATATGCTCGCATCAGTCCTATATAAAATGATCATTAGTAATAGGAAATGCCTCTTACAAAGAAAGGGGAAAATGCGTAGCAGCGGTGTTTGACACGTTGTATTACGCATGTCCCCATGGAGAGGCGGGGGGGGGGGGGGGGAGGGGGTCGGGTGAACACATCAGCACAGCCCTGCGACAAAGAAATTCCCATGAAAATTCGAAATTCCCTCCTAAATTCGCAGTTACCACGAAAATTGGAAATTCCCGCAAATAGGGTAGGTTGAGGGGGAGGGAGGGCGTGTAGTAGGGGGAGGGGGGGGGGAGGAGTAGGCTGCGGCACATGTGCAGCTGAGAAGAAACGTGAAAACGTGACGTCATCCATGGCCTGGGTTGGGCCTGGTTATTGGCGGGGGTGGGCGCGGATGAGTGGGGGTGGGGAAGATTAATTGATCAATTTAATTTATTTGCATATCAATTTGATATCAAAACTGCGCTGAGAACCCCACTACCCTACTACTCCCAGTCACAGAGGATGACAACCAATTGCCAACATGTTATGAAAAATAGACTCTGGATAGAATAAATTGAACGTTTGTAGGAAGTAAGTATACAACAGAAACTACCCTAAAATAACCAATGGACCACATCGAATATTCGTTGAAGCTTTGTTTAGATGTTTTGGACTGTGTCTCTAGTACGGCCATCGATCGCGTCACGTCGCTCTTCTCACTTCTGAGCGCACAGTGAGCACATAAAAATGCCTAGAAAATAGCGTGTCCCGCCAAGAATGCGTCCATGAGAAAGATTTCGTCGTATTTCATGCAGCCCAAACAACGTAACTTTCATCCATTTCCTTCTTCATGACAGTTCTCGGCCACACACTGTAGGGGGGCCGGCCACGGTGGCCGAGCGATTGTAGGCGCTTCAGTCCGGAACCGCGCGACTGTTACTGCCGCAGGTTCGAATCCTGCCTCGGGCATGGATGTGTGTGATGTCCTTAGGTTAGTTAGGTTTAAGTAGTTCTAACTTCTAGGGAACTGATGACCTCAGATGTTAAGTCCCATAGTGCTCAGAGCCATTTGAACCATTTGAACTGGAGGAGCAATTAGGACGCTCCTGCAGCGTTTTTGATGGGAAGTGATCACCCACCATACCACCTAATTTGGCTCCCTCTGATTTTCATCACTTCTCACATGAACCACTGGCTATGAAGACAACATTTTGACACAGACAACAAGCTAAAGATCAGCGTAGAGTATTGGCAGAAAGCACAGGTGGCTGCCTTCTATGATGAAGGTATCGGAAACTTGGCGCAATATTACGAGAAATGTCTCAGTCGATGCAGCTTATACGTAGAGATCTAGCTGAAAGATGTTGCTAACTGTCGCAAATTAAACATATTTGATCTTCATTGTGGTTTACATTTCGCTACCTATTGGACCTTACTTCCGAATGTCTCTCGTGATCGTGGAGCACAGGAAACGCTGTTTAACAAAACTGTACACTGAAACACATGATCGGTTAAAACTGTATGCCCACTTGGTCAACAGAGTATTGGTCCACATCTGGAAAGCAATAAAGCAACGATTCTGCATGGCATGGATTTGACAATTTCTTGAACTTGTTATATTGACAAGGATATCTAGCACCAGATGTCTATGAGCAGGTCATGCAATTCACGTACATTACAGGCCATTGAAGTGTAGGCTTGGAGCTGATGTCTCATAGTGGCCCAGAGGAGTAGTATGGAGTTACGATAAGTTGAATTTTGTAGCTAAGATATGAACGCGAGATCTTTGTCATGATACTCAATGCCCATCTGGCGGTAATCCTGCTAGAATTTGCCATCACCATTTGAAAAGATATCAACAATGAATTGATGAAAGTGGACGTCAATATTGTTCTCACAGACGCCCACTGCCATAGTAAACCCTATTAATACCATAAATCTCGTGGAAGCCAAGCTGTATGTAATCTATCGCGTAATAGCGCCCTAGATTGCCTACAAGTACCCTGGAGCGTTTCATTGACCTGGTGTAAGAAGAAACGTGACTTACCGGAACAGGCGACACTTTTCCACAGAACCACTGTCCAATTTCGATGGTCCCATGCCCACTGCAATCGGCATTGATGATATTGTTGGGTGAACATCGGAATCATACTGGTCGTCTGCTGCAGAATTTGATGTTCAACAGTGTGCGACTGAATAGGAGGCTTCGAAACGCCTAAGCCTGCATCAGCGTTGTACTTTCCCAACAGACCTGCCACCGATCGCTAATTATCCTGCTTCACAGAGCGGGAAACCTTCGACATCCCCATCCTGTAAAGAGGCGTGAAGTGGAACATGGAGTCACGAGGTACCTACTGTTAGACCGTCGCCAAGTGCCATGGGTAGGCTAGCTTGTCTCGAGTTGCGAGGCCGCTTGCTGACCCGCCAGTCAACCTCCGTCTGATCAGCGTGTGCCACCGTTTTGCCCATTAAGCAGCAGTGCAAACTGTATCGAATGCCTTCTGGATGTCAGGGCGTTTATAAACACTGATTTCTGGGTCTCGTGGATGAACAGAGCGATCTGGCTTTCAAACGACCGTTGTTTACGGAGCCAATGATGGTTCCTACAGAAGAGATTTTGGGCCTCCAGATATGTCATTTTACGGAGAGCGAAAAACAAGTTCCTAAATTCTAGAACATACCGTTGTCAGAGACGTAGGCCAATAGCTTTTGTGCATCTGTTCGACGACCTTTCTTGGGAATGGCCTGTGCTTTGTTTCCAATCATCAGGATCGCTTCCCTTCTCTAGAGACATACGGTACACTGTTGTTGGAGGAGGCTCCTCAATTACTTTCGCACACTTTGTTGTATCGTACTGTTGTGGCATCAGGTCCAGTGCCCTTCCTTTGGTTGAGCAATTTCAGTTGCTTTCCCAGCCCATGGTCTCTCATTTCGATATCATCCATTTTGCCGTTATTACGACGATTTAAAGTAGGCACTACAGAGCGATCTTACTCTGTGAAACAGTTTTTGGAAAAGACATTTCTTTTATGAATTGCCATACCAACCCTCTTATCGTATCCGCGACACTCTTTGCCCTATTTAGCGAAAATGGAAAACGAGCTGCTTTACCCTGAACTTTTTCGATGTCCTTCATCAATTCCATACTGCGGAACAATTATCCAGAGAAGGACACACTAATATAGTACAGCCAGTCTCTATCGTAAATTTTTTACCACGCTAACAGAGGTATCTCATTTTTTGGCGACGGTTCAATCCCGCGTCTGGCCATCCTGATTTAGGTTTTCCGTGATTCAAATGGTTCAAATGGCTCTGAGCACTATGGGATTTAACATCTATGGTCATCAGGCCCCTAGAACTTAGAACTACTTAAACCTAACTAACCTAAGGACATCACACAACACCCAGTCATCACGAGGCAGAGAAAATCCCTGACCCCGCCGGGAATCGAACCCGGGAACCCGGGCGCGGGAAGCGAGAACGCTACCGCACGACCACGAGCTGCGGACAGGTTTTCCGTGATTTCCCTAAATCACTCCAGGCAAATGCCGGGATGGTTCCTCTGAAAGGGCACGGCCGACTTCCTTCCCTAATCCGATGAGACCGATGACAACGCTGTCTGGTCTCCTTCCCCAAACAACCAATCATTTTTTGGATGCTATAATGACCTGCAATGGATGGGCTGACAGAGAGATAACTCCACATGAAATCAGATACGGAAATGAATCTGTCGCTCAACAGGGTTTAACGATACGAATGGAGTGTCGCCTGTAAATTATTTTCGAGTGTAGGCTCATATAGAAACTAATGAGCGTACATTTAATTATAAGAGCGTTTACCTAAGTTCTGAATTACACTTGTTGGGCCAGATAAATTTCAGTTTCTTACAACTGCTCCGTGAAAACACATGCACAAACAAGAAAGCGATAATTTCATTCTAACGTGAGCAATACAATACAAAGTGAAAGAAACTGATAATTATGAGTATAGAAATGAACATAGATCAGAAATAAATTGGCCTGTCAAAGCGAGCAAGCCCTGAAGTTAGAACATCCACCTGCTCATGTCTCCAGAGCTCTAATGTCTGCTTCCGCATCTGCTTCCAAAGTGACGAATTTTTTTTCTCTCTGGTCTGTACAGAATCTCCGCAAAGAATACTCCATTAATAAGAAGGCTCTGCTAAATTTTGGCCAATTATACTAAAAAAAATAACAAAACAAAAAACAAAGATGCAACACTCCAACGACAATGAGTTATCAATTGAGGTGCCTCCCAGCGTATAAAATTCTGAGAAAAGTGAGCTCTATACTATAACATATCACGTATATATCCACTTGCATTGCCCCATGTGCTATTGTCCCATATCTAAAATTTCTATAAATTGGTAGCCTAAACTCCCACATACATATAGTTTCTTTTAAGATGACCCAATTAGCTACGCTCCCACGAGAGAGAGAAATTCTCACTCCATCCTGAGTGGCGTCCAGCTGTTGCACTTCCTCCCCCACAAGAGAGAAGAAAAATCTTTCAGCAGTAAACGGCCATCAATATTCACATGAGGTACCAAAGATGAATATAAACCAAAGATGGATATCTTACTGCCAGCTCGTAAACCTTACTTTTCTAGGAAAAGCAATATCAGTGAGAAACACTCTACTAACCTGTTCTTTGACCAGAGAGACTGACCTGTAAAAGTAATACATACTTCACTGGCCAAGTGTTTGACACAGTTCATTCATTTTTAGTCAGAATCTGGAAACGCACAGCGTGTGACCGCATTCTGTGTCGTATTGACCTCTCGCGTCCCGCCAGCGCCCAAACGGAGTGATATAGGTCCCCATAAACGCCTACCTGATGGTAGGTACTTGGGTTGCTACCTCTGCTCCAGGTTCGAATCCTGCCTCGGGCATGGGTGTGTGTGATGTCCTTAGTTAGGTTTAAGTAGTTCTAAGTTCTAGGGGACTGATGACCTCAGAAGTTAAGTCCCATTGTGCTCAGAGTCATTTTGAACCTATGCTGCAAACGCCCTAGTCTTTAAAAGCCAGCTATTCTACCTAGGGTTAACTGCCTGCTGCCCTTGCCCGCTCCTACCATGAGGCCCACCGAAGACTCTGTAAGGGTCATATAGCACAAGACAGGGCATGCAAATGACTACGGAGATAAAGGGAAACTGAGACATGTATTCGTGGCTCGAGCTTTGTAATCACCGATTTCACCCATGTCATCAGCCTCATATATTCATCAATATATAGAAACGTGATACTGGTTAGAATAAAGCAATATGATATGTGAGACACGTAAGTCCATCATTTTACTAAGGAGTTTCAGTTTCGTGCATTTCCATGTTCTCCTAATAAAACACAGTCTTATATTCGTTCACACCACAACATTCTCTATGTTGTTGTTGTGGTCTTCAGTCCTGAGACTGGTTTGAAGCAGCTCTCCATGCTAATCTATCCTGTGACATTCTGTATGTGATGGTTTTAATTTAACTTGTTTGTAACTGTAATCGCTAGGTACTAAGCTGAATGTTTATGATATAACGTTTAGCCGAAATTTAACCGACTTTTTTCAATTACTTATAATTTTCATCGTTTAGGGTAAGCAACGACATTTTTGCACCAAGCAGATATTGTGTGTAAATCATTTGGCACCTCATTTTTCTCTTCGGTGACTTTACTAGAATCCCTGCAAACAACTAGATGGTCTCGTAATTATTGAATCTAGATGAAGGACACCGTAGCAGTTATATCATTTCGTTTTCACTATATGAATTATTCTAAATAACTTTAAACTGTGACCTTTGTAACAGGAAAAGACGAATTCAGTCACACAAAATAGACGATTTTCTGCATGTACGCAACTTGATTAGAAGCCATTTGTGAGGAATTGCATCAAAATCTTTCTACAAATTACAAAATTTTAGTCATCTTGAGATTCTGAGTCAGTGTCATTCATTACTTTTTGTCAATAAACAATGTGTTGTGTTTAACAAAAGCTATACTTTGGGAACCCGTACTGGTTGTGTGTCAATAGATTTCATAATGTTGGAACACACTATATGTTTCAGAATCCTGCTGCAAGCAGCTGTAAATGATATGGGTTTATAATTCACCAGATTACTTCTATTACGTTTTTTCAAAATTGGTGTGAAATGTGCCACTTCCCAATCTCCAGCTACGTATCTTCCGTTCTACCAGCGGTTGTGAATGGTTTGTAAAAAAGCAGATATTTATCCAAATTACTCCTTGAGTAACTTAATTAGTAAGCAGTCTGGAGCAGAAGATTTGGTTTCATGGAGCTTTTGTATTTGCAAACCTTTGGGAGATATGTTACGTTTCACATTTTCTTCGGTATAAGACTCTTAACTGATGTCAACAGTATTTCAGAAAATTTAAACCATATTTGATTAAAGAATACATAATATGGAAGGAATGCTTTTAGTATAGCGTCAAGTGAAGTTTTATCTTCATGTTCTTCTTCTTCGTCTTCTGCCCTTTTCATCGATTAGGTGGTTTCAGCTGCTCTGGTGAAAACGGTCTAGCCATATCTTCCGTGATCTTCATCTGTGTATTGTCTGTCGAGGTTTTCAGTCAATCATTAGATTTCGTGGTCCACTTTCAGTCATTCTATCTATATGTTCCTACTGTATGTTCACATCTACACTCCTGGAAATTGAAATAAGAACACCGTGAATTCATTGTGCCAGGAAGGGGAAACTTTATTGACACATTCCTGGGGTCAGATACATCACATGATCACACTGACAGAACCACAGGCACATAGACACAGGCAACAGAGCATGCACAATGTCGGCACTAGTACAGTGTATATCCACCTTTCGCAGCAATGCAGGCTGCTATTCTCCCATGGAGACGATCGTAGAGATGCTGGATGTAGTCCTGTGGAACGGCTTGCCATGCCATTTCCACCTGGCGCCTCAGTTGGACCAGCGTTCGTGCTGGACGTGCAGACCGCGTGAGACGACGCTTCATCCAGTCCCAAACATGCTCAATGGGGGACAGATCCGGAGATCTTGCTGGCCAGGGTAGTTGACGTACACCTTCTAGAGCACGTTGGGTGGCACGGGATACATGCGGACGTGCATTGTCCTGTTGGAACAGCAAGTTCCCTTGCCGGTCTAGGAATGGTAGAACGATGGGTTCGATGACGGTTTGGATGTACCGTGAACTATTCAGTGTCCCCTCGACGATCACCAGTGATGTACGGCCAGTGTAGGAGATCGCTCCCCACACCATGATGCCGGGTGTTGGCCCTGTGTGCCTCGGTCGTATGCAGTCCTGATTGTGGCGCTCACCTGCACGGCGCCAAACACGCATACGACCATCATTGGCACCAAGGCAGAAGCGACTCTCATCGCTGAAGACGACACGTCTCCATTCGTGCCTCCATTCACGCCTGTCGCGACACCACTGGAGGCGGGCTGCACGATGTTGGGGCGTGAGCGGAAGACGGCCTAACGGTGTGCGGGACCGTAGCCCAGCTTCATGGAGACGGTTGCGAATGGTCCTCGCCGATACCCCAGGAGCAACAGTGTCCCTAATTTGCTGGGAAGTGGCGGTGTGGTCCCCTACGGCACTGCGTAGGATCCTACGGTCTTGGCGTGCATCCGTGCGTCGCTGCGGTCCGGTCCCAGGTCGACGGGCACGTGCACCTTCCGCCGACCACTGGCGACAACATCGATGTACTGTGGAGACCTCACGCCCCACGTGTTGAGCAATTCGGCGGTACGTCCACCCGGCCTCCCGCATGCCCACTATACGCCCTCGCTCAAAGTCCGTCAACTGCACATACGGTTCACGTCCACGCTGTCGCGGCATGCTACCAGTGTTAAAGACTGCGATGGAGCTCCGTATGCCACGGCAAACTGGCTGACACTGACGGCGGCGGTGCACAAATGCTGCGCAGCTAGCGCCATTCGACGGCCAACACCGCGGTTCCTGGTGTGTCCGCTGTGCCGTGCGTGTGATCATTGCTTGTACAGCCCTCTCGCAGTGTCCGGAGCAAGTATGGTGGGTCTGACACACCGGTGTCAATGTGTTCTTTTTTCCATTTGCAGGAGTGTATTTTCTTATGCACTGACTCAGCTTGTAACTCATACCTAACGTCTTCATTTCGGAAGTGATCGTCTCTGGTGCACCCTGTAACACTATGGAAAAATCTCATTTTGGCAGCTTGGATTTTGCTCGTATCCTATGTGTGGAAAAGCAGGTTTCAGATCCATAGAGCACAGTAGGTAGTGCCATGACTGTTAAACTTCATCTGTGTCTCTTTCGTGGTTTTGTTAACGTTTTTCTGATTGTCGCACAGTTTACGTTAAATTTTAGGCTTTTAATATCGATTTCACTGTCGAAATTTCGTCCTATCTCACAGCGGAAATGCTTAGCCTCGATTATCTGCTCCAGTACTACATTATTTATTACAATTTTAGATGTGATACGCTATTTTCCTTTGAATGTCAGAACTTTTGTTTAGTTCAGACTTTTATGTTATATTTAGAAGCCAACAAATTAAGGTATAACGTGCCCGGCTGTTTGAAGATTGTCTTTATTTCTTAGATTATTATTTGATTGTCTCCGAACAATAGAGAATTAGAACATTTCTCTTTGTTGATGTTGGTGACATTGACGATACGTTGTTTCCAAGCTCTGTCTATGTCACCTACTTAGAAAAGAAATGGAAAAAGGCCGCTTCCTTATCTAACTCCCTGTGTTGTTGTTAACTGTTTAGACAAGTTATCTTCATCAAGGGATATAATTTTGGTTTCTTTGTAAACCGCTTTAACATTATTAATTAGATGCCCTGGGCTGCCTCTTTTTTCCATAATCTGCCACAGTAAACGTCTATTGACTTTGTCAAAAGTCTTCTCATCAGCCACAAACGCTGTTGCGTTTCATAGTTATAACTTCTTTCGTTTTTCTTATAAGTTGGTTTAAAATAAAAATATCGCCAGTACAGCATCGTCCTTTTCTAAAACTACTTAACTTTTTTCTTCTGATTACATTTTACTAAAGTTAGGGTGCAGTCTGTTATTTATGGTAATTATACATATAGGCCGCCTCCCCACTCCCCAGGTAGCGGATAGGAGAATGCTCACCAGATATGGTGGGTACTGGGGAAATAAAATACCCGGAGTGGACCAAAACTAGCGGCTGCTGCCTTGTAGTGTGATACTGGCATATCAAAGACTGAAGGAAGAAAATCTTGAGAACAGATAACCACACAGAAGCCAGAAAACATCGCTAGGCAACCTCTGGGGCTAACAACTCTACTTGAAACAAGGGTGCGTATGCGTCCAAAACAAATTCAAGTCAAGAAGCATTATGAAAATTACTCCAGGGATTAAGTCTTCGGATGAATCCCTCGTCTTGAAAGCCACGGTGCACGAGTCTCATTCAGATTCTGGGAGAAACTCGGCATCATGCATGAGACGAATCGGAGAATCTCGGTGTATTCCCCGCAATCAGAAAATGAGAACTATATCAAAAACCTTTCTAGCAACTTTCAACATAAACTCACTCACACAAAGTGGCAAGCTGAAAACCCTCACGAAAGCCGTACATGAAAATCAGATATCCATAATTGCCCTACAAAAAACAAGGTACGCAGATGAAGAGATCTTTGAATCCGACGGCTACCATTTTTTCAGGCCTGGAGCTCAGAAACCGATCCTGAATGGATCTGTAATGCTTGGAACCGCACTTTCCGTGAGAACCACAGTCCTTGAATCGATCACAAAGTTTTAACCAGTGAATGAGAGATTATCCATACTGACAGTCAAATGTGCCAACAAAACCTACGCCCTAGTAAACGTGCAATTCCCTACAAATGATAAAAATATATGTGACCCAGAAGAAGTGGATAATTTCTCGGAGCTACTGGATGAAAAACTATCTAATATTCCTAAACATCATGTGACACTCCTTATGGGTGACTGCAATGCTTAACTCGGCCGAGAACGAATATACAAGAAAATTGAAGGAAACCACCCTGCCCATAAGAAAACCAAACAAAACGGCAGAAGATTTGTATCAATCTATGAAAATCTCAACTTGCAGGTAATATCGACCTACTTTCGCCATCTACCCAGAAAGCAGACCACTTGGCGATCTCCCGTGCAAACCATCCGAGAGTTCCAAATAGACCACGTCGCAATCTCCAGGAGGAACAGCCCTGAAATTATGAATGTCAAAGAAAAATATAAATGAGCTTCAAATCATTACGTGTCCATAATTAAATTGAAACATATACCCAAAAACACCAGAAAGACCACCAAAGAAATTATACGCTTTGACAATGATAAACTTCGACAAAGGGTCATGGAGTTCCAAGAAAAGGTAAGACCAAGTGACTGTGACTTCAATACCATCAAAGAGCACATTATAGAGGCTGCCAAAGAAATTGCAGAAATCGAAAGAAGCAAAAATCATGCCTGATGGAATGACACATGTGAGTCAGTCCTCAAAGAAACGCTCGGTGCATGGAAACAATACTACTTAACTAAACTGGAAACTGACTGGGAAACCTATAAAATCCAACATGCCCAAACAGCCAGGTCACTCAGAATTGATAAACGTAGGTACGAAAAATCACTCATTGAAAAGATAGAATAAAATTTTAGGAACAATGAAACCAGGGAATACTACAGAGCCTTCAAACGCAAACTGGCCGGTTACAAACCGCCGTCACTATGCTTTCAGCGAAAGGACGGTACACTGACGACTACAAATGAAGAAAATTGTTAGATTCTAGCAGATTACTTTCAAGACCTACTGAACTGTAATAAACCGCCAAACCCCACTGAGACCAAAGAACCACTGCTCAGGTTCCCAGAGTCTAGACAACCTGAAAAAGACGAAATCAAGGGCCACATTGCCCACCTCAAAAACAACAAAGCACCTGGTGAAGACTCAGTCGTAGCACAACTGTGGAAATATGCCCAAACGAATCACTTGAAATCGTACAAAAAAAAAAAAAAAAAAAATGCGATGAGGAAACACTGCTCGAAGATTGGAAAACGGGATAGATCCATCCCTTGCACAAGAAAGGCCGCATGAAAGACATTAAGAACTACCGAGGTATATCCCTGCTACCGGTAACCTATAAAATTCTCCCACTACCCATTCTGGAGCGTTTAAAAGCCCAAGTAGCATATCAAATAAGTGAATACCAAGGGGCTTCATAAAAAGTCGCTCAACAGACGAAAATATCCACAACCTGAAAATAATAATCAGATATTACACTATCAAGTCCAAACACTACGTGTCAGTCTTTGTGGACTTCAAGAAGGCATACGACTCCATAGACCGGGAGGTCCTGCAGAACATCCTAACTGAGTTCGGAGTTGACCTTAAACGGCAGGCATTAATTAGAGGTACCCCAACAGATACAAAATCCAAAGTAAAATCCCCTCGGGTGCCTCTCAGATTCCTTTGATGTCTAAACAGGGATCAGGCAAGGTGATAGCTTGTCTCCAATGCTTTTCAACTGAGTCCTTGAATAGATCATCACAACCTGGCGCGAATGATTAATGGAAAGCAACTATAGCCCATTGTGGATTGGAACCAAATGTAAGGTGATGTAATTGTCATTCTGTCAAACGACGTAGACACCGCTAGAGTTCAAATCGAACTATTAAAAGAAATCTCTGAACAAACTGGTCTGCAAATATCATTTCAGAAACCGAAGTCATGACTAACTTTAAAGACGCCCCACCAAAACTCCGTACGAAATATGGCGTCATAGCCCAGGTAGACAAATTCAGGTACGTGTGTGAGATCATCATGAAAAATTGAGTGGACAAGGAAGCCCTTAGGGAACGGATACGCAAACTAGGAACAGCTTACGGATCATCCCGCACGATCTACAACAAGAAATGCCTTTCCTAGAACACTAAGATACGTCACAGTTTTGAAGCCAGTAGTTTTGTATGCAGTCGAAGAATGGCATCCATCAAAACAGATTCAACAAGGAAGTCTACAGTAAAATAGAAAAAATTACAGACACAATCCGTAAAAGATGGACACACCTTAGACGAATGGACAGAAATAGGTTAATCAAAAATATATTTCTCTATTTTGATTCAAAACCAAAAGCTACGACGCCGTGGTTTAAAAACACCAAAGAAGACCTCCAGATGCTACATTTCAGACCCGAAGAGTCTTTTGACAGAGTTCTTTTCCGAAAGAAGGTACTGACAAACGAAATAACCCGAGACGAGCCACCGAAAGGAAGATACGGTTTCCTTTGGTCAGAAGAGCGCAAGCAGGCCCACTCACAACGAATGAGGGAAATCTGGTCCCAGAAAAAAGCGGTCCTAGATTCATATATATATCCGAAAGAGGCTAATTCCTCTGCAGTCGTTTGGCCTTCTTCAATATGGAGAAAATTTTGACCATACTTCACTCCTCAGGTACCTTCAACGCTGTCCAAGTTAATGAGATGTAGCAGGCGTTCCTGCAGTGAAAGATCTCCGTATTTAAGCAATTTGTTATGTATTCCATCTGTCCTCATTGATTTCTTGTTCTTCGACCTTTGCTCTGCCACATCCATCTCATTCATTTCGATGAGATCTGTGTTTCTGTTGGTCGAGGAATTTTCACAGTGTTCTTCTGTGGCTGAACCATCGACCCAGAGAATTTCTTAATGTTATTCCCATCGTTCCAGAATTATTAGATTTATTTGGGATGTGTCTTTTCTGTTTCATGTGTCTCATTTGTTTGAATGCTAGTGGCTGTCGCCCATCAATATCAATTTCTGTTTCGTTAACGAAAGGTTCCAATCATTTCCATTGCTTTTTTCTTGTTATATTTTTAACCAACGTTTCTTTTCCTACGATATACCAGGGGAGATTCTTGAGAGTGTGATTGTAGATACGTATTATATGCTTGTTGTTTTCCTTTCACTGCTTACTCAATCCTTGGTATAAAACTTTTTATCCTTTCCTTTTCTGTATATTGACGTTTTGCCTATGACCTTTCCAGTTGTTTTCAACGTTGCATTTTTTATTGCTGGTCAGTCTTCTTTAATCGACTCTCTTTTGCTTACAGTCGTAAGTTTATCGATATTCTTACAATCTGAGATATATAATATCTTCCATTTTTAGGAGGTGAACCGCATATTTTGCTATGTGTTTATGACTGTTTCTCTGTGTCGCTTTCCTTCATCTAGCCTGAATTTGAATCTTTGAGCACACCATCAATCGATCTGAGCCAATATCAAATCCTCTGAAAACATGTATGTCAATCCGTTGTTAGGCTATACTGGGGTTAGCAATTACGTGATCAGTAACGGACCTATTCACCTTGCACTACATATGTATTTATTAATATCTTTCTTTCGAAAGAAGGTATCGATTATCTTCAGTGAGTTAAAATCGGAGAGATCTCTACGCGGTTCCCATTTTTGTAGATGTGTGTTTATTCGGATATTGCCACAACTTATAAGAATGGTGTTTAGCCGACTCAAGCATGCATATCTCTGACTATTGGAAGACTGTCTCGTTTATTATGCTGATTGACGGGTTATTGCAATTGTTAATAGAAGATATCTCTTTCTTCATTCCTGCCCTATTCTGGAGCATAAGAGCGCATAACACACAGATGTCACCTACCAAGTTCAGAACGAGACAGTGTTATTCTCTCATTGACATACGAGTAAAAATATTATTCTTCCACATCTCATCAATTACTAAAGGTAAAGTGTCTATTCACTCGCCACTGCTACTCACGACTTTCTATGTTGCTGACCTGTGTATAGGCAGTTACACAAATGCTAGCGCTCTCTGTAGAGGTTGTCAACTGTACCGTGCTTACAAAAGAAGTTAAAAATCCATTCAATAAGAGGTACTGCAAACACTTACGTGGGTAAGTTTCATACTCATAAAAACGATTCGACAGATGAAGTAGTGTGAGCGATTATTGTTTAATTGTGTGATGCCATCGTCCTTACATGCATATTTCTTCTCTTTTCCTAGCCTTGTGTCTTGTTTGTCATGCTACACGTAAGAATGTCGATGACACGAAACCCACACGTTCCTGTATACATCTACGAATAAGGTGCATATGTGAACGAAATGAATTTAAAATAGCTAGTTTGGTGTGTGTGTGTGTGTGTGTGTTTGTGTGTGTGTGTGTGTATGTGTGTGTGTGTATGTGTCTGTGTGTGTTAGTGTGTGTCTCTTTGAGTGATTATTAATTATTTTTTTCGATTTATCTGAAAACTGTCGGTTAACCTGAGATGCCACCGTATTTAACTACGTGTTGTTAGGCATGTCAATGAAATTTGTTTTAAATTCCTGTGAAGTTGTGGAATACGACAGAGCGAGGCACGACCCTAATCTGTGGCTGGCTATGCTGGTGAAAGCAAAGATCGCCAAATAAATGAGATAGTGTACACATCGAAAAGAGAATGGCGCATGTTGACAATGGTGTCATGGAACGAGTTGAGGGGATTTTGTATATACGTCGGCTGAAGGCAATGAATGGCCAGAGAGCAAAAGCAATAAACAGAGGAGTAAAATAAAGTTTTCAAACGGAAGCTACCATTAAGACTGAAGCGGAATTTTATCAGTAATGTTTATTACGAGTTTCACCTCACTACAATGAGACTTGTAACGTGAAAATTAAAATCTGAGCTTTGTTCAGCGAACGATAGACAGGTGATCGTTGTAAATTAGCAGAAGAGATAGGCAGAAAAGGTGCACCAAGTTTAACTATGTTTCCTACGTGGCAAATCCGAGATTTTCGATAAACAAGACCACTTTTCATTGATGAACACACTTTTGTAACTTTAATGCAAGGCAGCCTGATAGAGAACGCGGTCTGTAGACATATGACACCAACTTATGGCCATCCTGACTTAGGTTTTCCGTGATTTCCCTAACTCGCTTCAGGCAAATGCCAAGATGGTTCCTTTGAAAGAGCACGGAAGACTTCCTTCCCCATCCCTCCCTAATCCGATGGGACCGATGACGTCGCCGTTTGGTCCCCTCCCTCAAATCAACCAACCAACCATAGACTATCTCTCTCTGCAAGATCAAAATAGTGATAATAACCACCCTGTTAATCTGTAGCGTGAGACGAAACACATCTCACTTTATTTAAAAAGTCAGTTTCCTTTAGTATTTTCATTACGAGGTCTTCATTGACTAGTGTAAATTTGTGAAAAGATTGTAGTAAACAAGAAATAATTTAGCTCGTATACGAGTAACTTAGTCTCATGTAGTAATAGACGAAGAGTATAAAAAAAGAAATAGTCTACGAAATGAGAATGAGAAACGCTGGTAGTGTTTAAAACAAACGAACTGCAACTTCTTTCTTGTATATCGAGGCGTGATGTAGCGTGGTGAAATTCGTTTTTATGCCAGCTTACCAGACACGTCGATTTAACCACGACGCAACGAAATACGACAATTTTATCTTCATATTTAACCGTGCATCACTTGAAGGACGTTACATAAAATTAGCTTTATGTTCCATGAGGGACTAACGGCCTTCAGAGCTACTTAACAAGAACTCTGCGTATTCTGTTACGAACAAAACAAGAGCTCAATTCTCATACCTCCTTAAATTCATCGAAGACACATCCACTTCACTAGCAGATGACTTAACCAAACGTTAAGTCCATTCAGGCGTTAAGTGACAAATTCTTTATTTCACTCTTTATTTAACATCAATTAGTTGTATCGTCGGGAGCGCAAGAATTTCGCAACAACATTAAGCGTTTACAGTTATTTAATACACAATTTGTCAAGCACAATATTGGTATCTTTACATTCAGCTGTATATTTAACTGTGAACACTTTAATTTCTTTTTTAATAGCACGGAAAGACGTCACAATCTTCTCTGCTGTGAAAATGAATCTGAGTTTCCTTCCTTCACACATACAGATTACGACCCACATCACAGATCTGTCAGTGCAAAATACTTAAATTTGTCTAAGTACTTTCACTTCTGAGACCCGCGAAAGAGGACTGGTGTAATCACAAGTCATGCTTCAGGCTTCGAGAGACTGAATAGCGGAACTTGGAGCAATTCTTGGGGAAACTCTTTCACGGAACAAACGACCTAAGTCGTCTTTTTTTTCCCCTCTCGGACTGTGCACAGTGTACTAAATTCCAGTTCCTGAAGAGGGCCATTTTTCAGTGGGGAAGAAAAATACGACGCAGCCTTCCTCTAGGGAAGAAATTAAAACCGCCACGGTCTGGTAATAAATGGTTACACAGTCTGCTTTGGAAGACAGAGGTAAAAAAGAAACGCGTACAAAAGCCAAACTAAGTAAGGTGAGCTCCAAAACACGCACATACACAAACAGCGGCATGTTTTCTTATTTCATTTTTTAATTGACGAATTTTGGCATCAGATGTGATCTAAACCACTGACACACTATCAGTGGCTTTAACTCCTTAATATACTGTCACTGCTTTCTTTATTCTAGTTTCCATGAGAACACATGAAACGTATACACAGGAAAGGCAGGTCACTATAGAAGTAGCTTTATGCTTTATATACTTGTTTGAGTCTTTTTCTTAATGTGGGCTATAATGGAAGCACTACAGAGTTCCTGTATACTGATCTTGTGAAATGTGGTGACATCTGTATTACAGCGGACGGAGGTAGAAACATAACTGGTACTTCTCCTCCACGTTGATTTAAGGGGAATATGTGAACTAGTTATATAGCTATTCTTGATGGTTATTGCTGCAGTAAAATTCTCTTAGAGACATTGTGTAGTAACATCCAGATTGGTGCTATTGTAGAGTAAGGATGTACTTATTCTAATGGATCCATTTCTGCTAGATTGCCATCTTCAGGCCATCTGCGAAAGCTGCATGATATTTTATTACAATGTTGGTTAATCATAATTTTGGATATAAAAATTTTTGACTTACATCCATACATCATCAGTTTTCAGTGTCACCCTGTATTGTATTACAGTGTGGTGTAGAATTGGGACTGTTCCGCTATAAGCTGTTTCGTGGTCCACTCCTGATCTTAAACCTTCTTTGTTGTAATTTTCATAATTTTACGTTTTATCGTAAGATTCGTCAGATTCAGATTTGCTATGGTGTGTTGAGGTTATCAACTGAAAACAACATGTAACGGGAAGAAATGAAAGTGCCTAATGAATACCCAACTTTCAAAGTAATCCAAAGCTACTCTTATTTCAGACCGGAAAATTCTATGAACATCTGAAGGAATACTGTATTTATAAATAGATATCGTGAATGGTAAGACCAGAAAATCTGAAGTCTTAACTCTCCCATTTAAAAAATTATTCACATATGATGATCTTGCAGCCATACTATCGTTTGACTGTTACATAGACTCCCGTGTGGAGGATACGGAAAATGGCACCGCTGTTATTAAGAACCACCTGAAACAGTTGAAAATAAAGGAGTTGCCGGATCGGGATAAAACCCTAATTTTGTTTTACAGGGAGTACAATACTTCACTGGCCCCTTACTTCGCTTACATTTATCGCAAATTTCTCTTCCAGCTGAAAGTCCCAAGCGACTAGAAAATGGTAGAGGTGACTGTCTTATACAAGGGTGGTCCAGAAAGTATTGCACTACATTTTTTTCTTCAACAAATCTTTACTGAAGATAATGAGAACAACACACACGAAAGAATGGTGTTTTATCTTCACATCCTATTTTTCCACGTAATCTCCATTCCGTACTCAAAATATCTTCCATGAATGGCATTCTTTAATGGCCCAAACTCGCGAGTGACATCAGATGTGACAGCCGTGGATGGTCTCCCCGACCACTGCAAATCGTAGAGCTCCGACGAACCGCCTTCTGATGACCTCACCCTACGTGCCCAGCGACTAACTGTACCCCTGTCGACAGCAGATGCCCCATAGACTTTGCATAAGCATTTTTGTGAATCTTTGACACAGACTGTTTCTCTACAGTGAGAAATTCAACGGGGGCACGTTGCTTGTATCATACATCACCTACTGACGCCATTTTGAAAGTGTCCTGCAGCTATGCTATCTGTCGGAAGTGACGGAAACTTGGCGCCCTCATTCTGGAGACTTCAAATAATACACTCCTGGAAATGGAAAAAAGAACACATTGACACCGGTGTGTCAGACCCACCATACTTGCTCCGGACACTGCGAGAGGGCTGTACAAGCAATGATCACACGCACGGCACAGCGGACACACCAGGACCCGCGGTGTTGGCCGTCGAATGGCGCTAGCTGCGCAGCATTTGTGCACCGCCGCCGTCAGTGTCAGCTAGTTTGCCGTGGCATACGGAGCTCCATCGCAGTCTTTAACACTGGTAGCATGCCGCGACAGCGTGGACGTGAACCGTATGTGCAGTTGACGGACTTTGAGCGAGGGCGTATAGTGGGCATGCGGGAGGCCGGGTGGACGTACCGCCGAATTGCTCAACACGTGGGGCGTGAGGTCTCCACAGTACATCGATGTTGTCGCCAGTGGTCGGCGGAAGGTGCACGTGCCCGTCGACCTGGGACCGGACCGCAGCGACGCACGGATGCACGCCAAGACCGTAGGATCCTACGCAGTGCCGTAGGGGACCGCACCGCCACTTCCCAGCAAATTAGGGACACTGTTGCTCCTGGGGTATCGGCGAGGACCATTCGCAACCGTCTCCATGAAGCTGGGCTACGGTCCCGCACACCGTTAGGCCGTCTTCCGCTCACGCCCCAACATCGTGCAGCCCGCCTCCAGTGGTGTCGCGACAGGCGTGAATGGAGGCACGAATGGAGACGTGTCGTCTTCAGCGATGAGAGTCGCTTCTGCCTTGGTGCCAATGATGGTCGTATGCGTGTTTGGCGCCGTGCAGGTGAGCGCCACAATCAGGACTGCATACGACCGAGGCACACAGGGCCAACACCCGGCATCATGGTGTGGGGAGCGATCTCCTACACTGGCCGTACACCACTGGTGATCGTCGAGGGGACACTGAATAGTGCACGGTACATCCAAACCGTCATCGAACCCATCGTTCTACCATTCCTAGACCGGCAAGGGAACTTGCTGTTCCAACAGGACAATGCACGTCCGCATGTATCCCGTGCCACCCAACGTGCTCTAGAAGGTGTAAGTCAACTACCCTGGCCAGCAAGATCTCCGGATCTGTCCCCCATTGAGCATGTTTGGGACTGGATGAAGCGTCGTCTCACGCGGTCTGCACGTCCAACACGAACGCTGGTCCAACTGAGGCGCCAGGTGGAAATGGCATGGCAAGCTGTTCCACAGGACTACATCCAGCATCTCTACGATCGTCTCCATGGGAGAATAGCAGCCTGCATTGCTGCGAAAGGTGGATATACACTGTACTAGTGCCGACATTGTGCATGCTCTGTTGCATGTGTCTATGTGCCTGTGGTTCTGTCAGTGTGATCATGTGATGTATCTGACCCCAGGAATGTGTCAATAAAGTTTCCCCTTCCTGGGACAATGAATTCACGGTGTTCTTATTTCAATTTCCAGGAGTGTACATACGTAACGTTTCGCATTCGTAACATTGTTTTCGGCGGAGAAAAAAATGCGGTGCATTACTTTCTGGGCAACCCTCGTATAAAAAGAGTGAGAACAGTGGCCGAGCGGTACTAGGCGCGTCAGTCTGGAACCGCGCGAACGCTACGGTCGCACGTTCGAATCCTGCCTCGGGTATGGATGTGTGTGTTGTCCTTATGTTAGACAGGTTTAAGTAGTTCTAAGTTCTAGGGGACTGATGACCTCAGATGTTAAGTCCCATAGTGCTCAGAGCCATTTGAACGATGGAAGAGTATAAACACGCAAAATCACACACCAATACACATAACAACGGTTTTTTGCCGATAGTTTGGAATACAGTGCTAGTAGTGTGTTAGTTGACACATTTAGGTCAATTATCTGTCTAGGCTTAACGTTGATAAGGGATATGAAATGAAACGAGCGCGATAGACCGGTGGCAGGGGAGGCGAATGGGCGAGTTCGGTAGGTTTGATGAACATGCAAGTACTACGGGAATTCTCCGTCAACTCGAACGCTAATCGCTGGAGGGAGTATTGAGAACGTTTATAGAACTGGTATTTGCGACATGCTCGCGGAACGGCGCTACTGCTAGTGACGTACAGTTTGACGTAAGGACAGCGAAGACGAAATTTGGTCTTGTTCCATCTGAATGTGGAACAGCAAAGGAAATCACCACCAGTGATAGACGGCACCCTCCGACACGCACCGTACTGTCACTTGCGGAGTATGTATGTAGTTGTGTCGGTGACTTATGATAGAAATGACCTCATTGCATATTTTGTTTTGTTTTATGTCTCGAACATGCATTTTCCTCTTTCTAAAATACGCTTGCACGGTGCCCTGCACTGCAGGGAGCGGGTGCATTTACGTGCCACTCCCATGAGAATTGATGCAGGGTAATTTTGTGAATATTTTCGTGTCTCCGCGAACATTGCTCAGGCGTCGCAGCACCTGGCTGCCGGGGTCGCACCTGCGTGGCCGTATTTCACGCCAGAGATGGGCCTCGTTTCCCCGCCGTTAACTTCGCCCCGGCGTTGTAACGGAGATCCCCATTCATCTCCGAATACTTTGCGGTCGCGTGCGCCACTGCCGGGCCCAACAACCGCCGTGCACCACGAGTGTGGCTAACCGCGGCATCAGGTCCACGCTCGTAAGCTACGCACGAAATTTACCAGACACGCTGCAACGTCACGTCATCGTGGAACCACGGCGGCGCTCTCACTACGCATCTGTGAGACCAGTTGGCCGTTTATCGTTATACGTGGTCGTTGTAAACCAGCAACACCTTGTGAGGAGCACTGCTGTCGATGTTGTCAATCGTACACCGACGATCCTGTGGAATATTCAGAGCTAAACACGCCTTTTTTCGGCTGAATGCAGTATCCTGCATTTTCGTTCAACAATTCCCGACGCCCCCTATCACGCAACTTTGTCCAAGCCGAGGGCGTCTTTCATGTTTCTCGCGGAACCATCGTCAGCTATCGAGTCGCACTAAAAATATATGAACAGTTTTGCAGATGTTAATTAAATAGGATGAAACATCCCCATAGAAAAATTAATGAACTAATGTGCTGATAAACCTCTTACGTTATATGATTTTCAAACAGCTGAGCAAAACTGAACGTACTCAGTCATTTCTCTCTTTACTTATTCTGATCATCACTAAACTGACACACAATATTTTTAGCGCAAAGCAATCTGACTTTGAATAATCCATACAAAGGAATGGCCGTGACTAACAATAACCTATACCTTTCATGAATCACTTACCTCACAAAAATATTCGTTACTCGAACTACTGCAATACAGCGAGCGCCAATACTGCCAGCGAAATAAAAGATTCTAACTACTGAAGGCATTAACTACTGATAGGCATAGTTAGCAAATGAAAGATTATTATAGAGAACAAATAATGTATTTACCTTAATAATGTTCAAAAGTCATCATATATATATATATATATATATATATATATATATATATATATATATATATATATATCATGATATACAGTATTACAAATTTACTCTTTCTGATGGACACTCGTGCAGATCGTCCGCTCTCAAAATTCTGCCGTCTCTCTCCCTACATCCACCACGGCTAGCGGCTCACCTCCAACTGCGCAACGCTACGCACTGTTCACATCCAACTGCCCAACACTACAATAGCAAATATTCCAACAATGCAAACCAGCCACAGACTCCACACAGCGCAGTCAGTGATTTTCATATTGAGCGCTACGTGGCGTTACCAACATAAAAACCTAAACAGCCTAATTACAAAGAGTTTGGAGTTTTTATTTGGTAGGACAATGATTAATCTTTCGTTTTTCATCCGGTTGTCCTTAATTAAAGACGATACCGGTGCGCATATCAGTATCGTCATGCACAGTCCGTAGCATCTGCTTACGGGCTATATTATCGTTTGAACGAATATTAAGACAACTGTGAAGTATTGTAGCCTAATATTTTAATTTGGCAAACGAAAAAAATACAGAAATGGCAAACTTCTCTGTAAAAGTTAGATGCTAATAAGAGTACAATGCGTCCTGCAATTGTTAGGCAGTGTGTCACTTACGAACACAATAAGCGAAGTTAATGGTGGTCAACAGTAACCCTATTGAAGCCAAATTTTCACTTAAAATTGAAGGAGTGTAATATTCGTAAAGTAAATAGACCTAATTTTGTTTCAGGCAACATTGTTAAGTTTACAGAGAAGATGGTTAAAAACCGATCTGACTGTGGTGTTCGTCGTGCAATCCTGTTATCGGATATGAGACTAGTGCAAGGAGCTAGATTATTACAGTGGTTAATACCTTTTTACTAAGACAATTTTCTGTTGCTTGGTTATCGCTAAACATTCTGGACTCATTGAGAGTTTTAAAGGATTTAAAACATACTTTTAGGTCGACTCTTGAATTGTTCCTTTCCTCCTAAACAGTTAAGCCTTCCTTTAACGGACAACTGTAAACCTTTTTCGAGACGTTCAGTACCTCTGTTGTTACGTTACGTGTTTTTATTTAAATTATTTAAACCCTTTTATTATATTGATTAACACATTGGAAAATTTAACGTTTTTCATTAATGTATGTAAACTAAAGGCTGAAAGATGTTTTCCCTGAACCTTGCCTAACTCTTCCACATCCCTCGGCTTTTTTTCTAAAACTATTATCACGTTTTGCTTCCCTATGTCCTAGAGATTGCGAAAACTCATTATGAACTGCAAAATATTTTCAGCGACAGACGTCGACTGCGTCCATAATTTATGGCAGACTAAAAACGGAGAATTTGTAAAAAGAAAGGAAACTAAGGAAATTGGACTTGGTTTAATTTGAAACATTCAGTGGAATAGGGAGAGGGAAAGAATCTGAGACGAATGGATAGCTTTGGGAGATGGAATAGTGAAGACAGCCCAAGATCAAAATTGGTACAGAGAGAGTGCTCAGCAGTGATTCTTGAAAACGCAGGAGACACAGAATTTAAATGACGAGAAAAGAAAATACGGAAGAAAACAGAAGCAAGCGAGGGAGGTAAGCAAATTTGTAGGAGCATGTATCAGCAGGCGATATTTATATACCAACTCCAGGAAACTTAAAGAAAGGTTTCGAGGGAAGAGGAGGAGATGATACCTCCTAAATATTTTGTATGAAAATCAGGAGCTCAGATGGAAAACCAGTACCAAGGGAAAGCTGAGGAATCTATAAGAAATCTGTACAAAGGAAATGATCTTGAACGCAATATTGCAGAAAGGGAAGGGAAAGCAGTAGAAGATGAGATAGAGTTATATTGCGAGCATAACTGGACAAAACGCTGAAAGACGTAACTGAAATCAGGAGCCGTGAAGTATACAACTTTCCCTCAGAAGTACTGGGATCCTTGCCGGGTACAGTTATTCGAAGGTATTCCATCTATTGTACAAGACATATGATGCGAACGTAATATCTTCAGACATCTAGAATAACGTAATAATTCAAGTATAAATAAGATGAGTGCGGAAAAGTGTGAATAGTACTGACTCGTCAGTTTGGTAAGTGAAGTCTGCAAAATACTGACACGAATTATTTAGAGAGTAATAGAAAAAGTAATGGAAGCCAAAATCGGGGAAGATAAGAATGGGTTTCGGAGAATTCTAGGAACGCGAGAGGCTATAATGATGCTACCACTTCCCTAAGAAAACAGATTCAGAAAAGGCAAACGTACGTTTATAGCAGTTGTAGACTTAAGGAAAACGTTTGATAATGTTTACTGGAATACACTGTACGAAATTCTGAGTGTACCGGGGATAAAATACGGAGAGCTAAAGAGCATTTACTACTTGTACAGGAACCAAATGGTAGCTGTAAGAGTCGAGAGGCATGAAGAGGAAACATTGGTTGGGAAGTTAATAAAACAGTGCTGTAGATATATGGGAAGGGAATTACATTTCACGCAGAAGAAGCAAAACTTTGAGGCTTAGCGGCGACATACAGTTCTGTTATAGACGGCAGTGGACTAGCAGAACAGCTGAATGGAGTTGATAATGTCTGAAAAATGAGTCATAAGGTGAGTAAAAACAAAATGAAGCGTGCATAATGGAATGTACTCGAATTAAACGAAGTAATGCTATGGGAATTAGGTTAAGCAGAGGCACACTAAAGTTAGGAGACAAACTTTGCTATTTGGGTAGCCAAATTACAGATGAATGTCGAAGCGGAGAGGAGCTAGAATGCAGACTGGCTATAACAAGATAATCATTTATGAAAAAAAGAATTCGTTAACATTTGATACAAATTTAACAATAATTTTTCCGAAAATATTTGTCTGGAGTACAGCAATGTACGGAAGATTTTGAAATATGTCGCTATGAATCAATGCTGAAGACGAGACTTGTAGATCGAGTAGCTAATGAGGTAGTACTGAAGCGACTTGAAGAGGAAAGGATGTATTGTACAAAAGACTAAAAGGAGGAATTGGTTTACAGGAACTCTGCTAAGGCACCAGTGAATCATTTGCTAACGGAGGGAGGTGTGGTGGGTGGATACTGTAGAGGGAGACTAGAGTTTGAGAATAGTAAGCAGATACAAATGCATGAATTTTGCAGTAATTGTTCGGGTTGCATAGAATACCCTGCCGTGAAAGGCTCGATCAAATAAGTTTCCGCGCTGTAGACCACTACATTAACTGTGATGTTCAGAGTGTATGATAAGCCTCTAGCGCACAATCTATGTGGATAAACCATACTCATCAATTTTTTTAGTGGTCTCAATAAAGCTCCATTGGCTGTTAATGTCAAGGATTACATAATCGTTTTATTTTATATATTAACTACTACGTATTTTCGGCTGTGTTGTTATCCGGGAGCTCAAAGTTTAGCCCATTAAATGCACATACTTGGATTACTTTTTTACATTACACAACTGAACAAGTAGAGCGTGACAGCGTGCCTCGCCGGAATTTAGAATTCTATTCATATAACTGACATGGCACCTCATTTATGATTTTTGCAATTTTCGATATATCCACATTCATCGTGCTCTCCACAGTGAGAATACACATGAAACTATCTAGTAGCGATGAATAAAGTGCTGATTTAGGGTAACACCCAATTGAAAACAGCGTTGTCCTTTAAATTTATAGTATTTCTTTCCATTCACTAATCGATTATGATGAGATGATTAAGTTTCAGAGATAAGGTTTTCCTAACACAGAAGCATGACGTAAGAATTATGTCTGATTTTCGGCCAGAATAAAGGCTATAGGTATTTTCAAAACATACAATAATTCATTAATAGCACCTTAACATAAGTACAAAGTAAAAGATTTCTGTCGTTGCCGTAACTTATATCTCAATAGACCTGGCCGAGCGAGGTAGCCGCGCGATCTTAGGCGTCTTGACGGTCCGCTCGGCTCCCGCCGTCCGAGGTTCGAGTCCTCCTACGGGCGTGAGTGTGTGTAGTCCTTAGCGGAAGTTAGTTTAAGTTAGATTAAATAGTGTGTAAGTTGAGGGACCGATGACCTCAGCAGTTTGGTCCCATAAGACCTTACCACAAATTTCCTAATTTTCAAAATATCCTCAGCCCTCACAGCTAGTTTATAATTCTAGTTCTGTTGTCAGCCCTCACCTTCATCGCCTTCAGGAGTTGCAATAAAATTGATAACCGTCATTAGTCTGTTGATTTCCGCTGCGGGGATAAAGACGTACTGCAGATCATGAATTACGATCTTCTTCAGAGACTAACGCCCTAACGCCTTTCTGATGACAACTTCCACCAGATCGTCAGTTCTATTTCTTGTCATTCTGAGAAACGCAAATAATTTCCTTGGTTCATCGACCATCCACTGGGTTGGCTGCATGTCTCTCTCAGCTCCAATATATTGGCATCAGTCGCCGCCATTAATTTCTATTCCAGTTCGTTTCCTGAGCCACTTATTTGTTTCCCTATATCAGCGAGACAACCTATCACGATTCTCTGCATTGCTCATTGAACATCTAACAGTGTTTTTTAAATGGAAGGCTATGTCTTACTGTCTTTAAATCATAGATGGTAAACACTCACTGGCTGCGAACTTCATTTTTCAGCCTTAGTGGAAAATGTAGTATGGGTCCGTTATTCAGTTAACGAAAAGTATTGGAATACATTTTATTTCTCTCATTATTTCTTTTGCTGCTCATCTAGTTGTTTCAGACCGTTCATAAAATAACCATATAAAGTTGTCCTGTGACCAACCTATTTATGGGTCGCTTAGAGGAAGCCTTCTTGGTTACCCAGGCATGCCAACCCAAAGTTTGATACAGATTTATTGATGACATCTTCATGATCTGGACTCACAGTGAAGAAGAACTCCAGAATTTCCTCTCCAACCTCAACTCCTTTGGTTCCATCAGATTCACCTGGTCCTACTCCAAATCCCATGTCACTTTCCTTGATGTTGACCTCCATCTGTCCAATGGCCAGCTTCACACGTCCGTCCACATCAAACCCACCAACAAACAACAGTACCTCCATTATGACAGCTGCCACCCATTCCACGTCAAACGGTCCCTTCCCTACAGCCTAGGTCTTCGTGGCAAACGAATCTGCTCCAGTCCAGAATCCCTGGACCATTACACCAACAACCTGAAAACAGCTTTCTCATCCCCCAACTACCCTCCCGACCTTGTACAGAAGCAAATAACCAGAGCCACTTCCTCTTCCCCTCAAACCCAGAACCTCCCACAGAAGAATCCCAAAAGTACCCCACTTGTGACAGGATACTTTCCGGGACTGGATCAGACTCTGAATGTGGCTCTCCAGCAGGGATATGACTTCCTCAAATTCTGCCCTGAAATGAGATCCATCCTTCACGAAATCCTCCCCACTCCAACAAGAGTGTCTTTCCCCCGTCCACCTAACCTTCGTAACCTCTTAGTTCATCCCTATGAAATCTCCAAACTACCTCCCCTACCCTCTGGCTCCTACCCTTGTAACCGCCCCCAGTGTAAAACCTGTCCCGTGCACCCTCCCACCACGACCTACTCCAGTCCGGTAACCCGGAAGGTGTACACGATCAAAGGCAGAGCCACGTGTGAAAGCACCCACGTGATTTACCAACTGACCTGCCTACACTGTGAAGCTTTCTATGTGGGAATGACCAGCAACAAACTGTCCATTCGCATGAATGGACACAGGCAGAGAGAGTTTGTTGGTAATGAGGATCACCCTGTGGCTAAACATGCCTTGGTGCACAGCCAGCACATCTTGGCACAGTGTTACACCGTCCGGGTTATCTGGATACTTCCCACTAACACCAACCTGTCAGAACTCCGGAGATGGGAACTTGCCCTTCAGTATATCCTCTCTTCTAGTTACCCGCCAGGCCTCAACCTCCGCTAATTTCAAGTTGCCGCCGCTCATACCTCACCTGTCATTCAACAACATCTTAGCCTTTGTACTTCAGCCTCGACTGACATCTCTGCCCAGACTCTTTGCCTTTACAAATGTCTGCTTGTGTCTGTGTATGTGCGGCTGGATGTGTGTGTGTATGCGAGTGTATACCTGTCCTTTTTTCCCCCTAAGGTAAGTCTTTCCGCTCCCGGGATTGGAATGACTCCTTACCCTCTCCCTTAAAACCCACATCCTTTCGTCTTTCCCTCTCCTTCCCTCTTTCCTGATGAAGAAACCGTTGGTTGCGAAAGCTTGAATTTTGTGTGTATGTTTGTGTGTCTATCAACCTACCAGCGCTTTCGATTGGTAAGGCACATCTTCTTTAAGATCTGGCAGACTGGGTAAACAGTGCCGTGCTTGGGAAAATGTCCTCGTTTAGTGACTGTAGGAGTATACAAGATGACTTAGACAAATTTCTTGTTGGTGTGATGAATGACAGCTATCTCTAAATGTAGAAAAATAGGTTAAGCACGTGAGTAGGAGAAGCAAACCCATAAGGCTCGGGTACAGTATTAGTAATGGGCCGCTCGACACAATCACGATTAAGTATCTGAGTGTACCATTGCAAAGCAGTGTGAAATGGAGTGAGCATGTAAGTATTGTAATATAGAAGGCAAATGGTCGACTTCGGCTTATTGGGAGAATTTTAGGAAATTGTGTTTTATTTGTAACGGAGACCGCATATATGACACTTTTCGCCATGAACGGAAGGTGGCTTGCAAAGTACGTATGTAGATGTTGATGTATATGCAGTATAGACACTTGTTACGAAATGTGGTTTCTCTGCACAACTCCTCTCCCTAGCGACCCTTGTTTCGCCGACATCGTGCACCACCATTTGAAATCAGTCAACTACAAATGTGTTCACTATACTTACTGTTTGTAAATCATTTGACTGCTGGACTCTTTACTTCTGTAGTGGCAGAAACTGGAAGTCTTCTGCTTTGTGTCTGACCAGGGCCACATTTTTTTTCTTTTATTGAGTCATCAGTCTTCTGACTGGTTTTATGCTACCCTCTCCTGTATCAACCTCTTCATCTCAAGAAGCACTTGCAAACTACGTCCCGAGTTATTTGCTGGATGTATTCGGATCTCTGTCTTCTTCTACAATTATCGAACTCCACACCTCCCTCTACTACAATGGAACTCATGCCCTGATGTCTTAACACATGTCCTACCATGCTGTCCCTTCTTCTTGTCAGTGTTTTCCACATCTTCCTTTCCTCTCCGATTCTCTTTAGAACCCCCTCATTCCTTACCTTATTAGTCCACCTGATTTTCAACATCGTCTGTAGCACCACTTCTCAAATGCTTCGATTATCTTCCGTTCTAGTTTCCCCAAAGTCCATGATTCACTACTATACAATGCTTTTCTCAAAACGTACATTCTCAGAAATTTCTTCCTCAAATTAAAGCCTATGCTCGATACTACTAGACTTCTCTTGGCCAGGAATGCCCACAGTGCTAATCTGCTTTTGATATCCTCCTTGCTCTTTCCGTCATCGGTTATTTTGCTGCCTAGGTAGAAGAATTCCTCAAGTACGACTGTTTTTGACCATCAATCCTGTTATTAAATTTCTCGCATTTCCCATTTCTGCTACTTCTCATTACTTTCGTCTTTCTTCGACCTACTCTCAGTCCACTTTCTGTACTCATTAAGCAGTACATTACACTCAGCAAATCCCGAATTCTTCATCACTTCCACTCAGCATAGCAACGTCATCAGCGAATCGTATCATTGACATCTTTTCACCTTGAATTTTAATCCCACTCCTGAAAATTTCTTTATTCCCATCATTTCTTCTTCGATGTACAGATTGAACAGTAAGAGCGGAAGATCACACACCTGTATTACAAAACTTAAATACAAGCAATTCGTTCTTGGTCGTCCACTCTTATTATTCCTTCTTGGGTTTTATACATACTGTATATTGTCCGTCTGTCCTTATAGCTTATCCCTATTTTTCTCAGAATTTCGAATATCTAGCACCAGTTTACATTGTCGATTGCTTTTTCCAAATCGACAAAGCCTATGAGAGTGTTTTGATTTTTCTTTAGTCTTGCTTCCACTATGATCCGCAGCGACAGAATTACCTCTCTGGTGCCTTTCCCTTTCATAAAGCCAAACTGATCGTCATCTAATACATCCTCAGTTTTCTTTTCCATTCTTCTGTATAGCGTTCTTTTTAGTAACGTGGAAGCATGAGCTGTTAAGCTGACCGTGCAATAATTCTCGCACTAGTACATCGTGCAGTCTAAGGAACAGTCTGGATGATATTTTTCCGAAAGTCAAATGTCATGTCGCCACACACAAATTAGTCTTGTTGCCATTTCAAGCAATGATTTTGGAATTCTGATGAAATGCTATCTATCCCTTCTACCTCATTTGATCTTAAGTCCCCCGAAGCTGTTTTAAATTCTGATTCTAATACTGCATCTCCCATCCCTTCTGAATCGACTCCTGTTTCTTCTTGTATCACATCAGACAAATCTCCCGCCTCACTGAGCCCTTCAGTGCACTCTTTCCACCAATCCGCTCTCTACTCTGCATTTAACAGTGGAATTCCGGTTCCACTCTTAATGTTACATTAATGTTTCAACGCTTGCTTTTAATTTACCAAACGCTCTTTTGACTTTCTTATGTGCTGAGTCAGTCCTTCCGACAATTATATATATATATATATATATATATATATATATATATATATATATATATATATATATATTTACATTTCTTTACACTATACATGCAGCCATTACGTCTTAGCTTCCCTGCACTTCCTACTTTTTTCAGCGATTTGTATTTCTGGATTCCTGAATTTCCGTGAAGACTTTTGTACTTGCTTCATGCATCCATCAACTGAAGCATTATTTCTGTTACCCATGGTTTCTTTCCAGTTACGTTCTTTGTACCTACGTGTTTCTTTCCAACTTCTGGGATTGTACTTTTAAGGAATTTCCATTCCTCTTGAACTCTACTACCTTCTGAGCTAATTCTTATTGCTGTATCTATAGCCTTAGAGAACTTCAAGTATATCTCCTATCACCCAGCCTTTTCCAAGTATACCTCCTCTTTTTGTGATTCTTGAACATAGATTCGCTATGACTAGCTGAAATTTATTACAGAACTCAATTACTCTTTCTCCTCCCTTATTCATTGTCTCAAGCCGATATTCTCCAGTAACCATTTCTTGTGCTCCTTCCACTGGAACTACATTCCCGGCCCCACAACTATTAGATTTTCATCGCCATTTGCGTTCTCTATGACCCTTTCTGTATCTTCATATATTTTTTTATCTCTTCATCTTCAGCTTGGGACGTCGGCATGGATACATGAATTATCGTTATCGCGGTTGGATTGCTGTCGATACTGATAAGAAAAATCCTATCACTGAACTGTTCACAGTAACATACTGTCCAGCCTATCTTCCTGTTCATAACGAATCCTACTCCCGTGACACCATTTCCTGCCGCTGTTGATATTACCTTACACTCATCTGATCAGAAATGCTTGCCTTCTTTCCATTTCACTTCACTGACCCATACTATATCTATATTGAACCCTTGCATAGGAGATTTTCTACCTTTACTACCACGTTCAGGTTTCTGACCTTCCACGCCCCGACCCGTGGAACGTTATCCTCTCGATGGCTGTTCAGACGCTTTCTCATGGTCACCTTCCCCTTTGCAGTCCCCTCCCGGAGATACGAATGAGGGACTATCCGGAATCTTTTGTCAATGGAGATATCTTCAGGAAATCGTTTCAATTACAGGCTACATGTCCTGTGGATACACGTTATGTACCTTGGTTTTAGTATTTCCATTGCCTTCTGCATCCTCATGTCGTTGATCATTGCTGATTCTTCCGCTTCTAGGGGCAGTTTCGCACCCCTAGGACAAGAGAGTGCCCTGAACTTCCTCTGTCCGCTCCTCCGTCCTCTTTGACAATGCCGTTGGCAGAACAAGGGTGAGTTATTCAGGAAGCATTCAGCTGTCAATGCCGATTACTAATTAAAATTTTGGCAGTGGCGGGTTTTGAATCCAGGACCGAGAACGTTTTGATTACTAACGAAAGATTCTAACGTCAGACCACATAGTAAATATCATCGTCAGTAACAGTAATACGGTCGGCCCTTCAGCTATTTAGTAGCCACTATATGGTTCGTTGTATGTCGTGCTGTCGGTAAGTTCGTTTATCTGTTTCGATGGCAGTAATCAAGCAAATTCTGGACTATTGTGGGTCGCCCTGCAATTTGGATTAACTTTTTCATGTGGCATTAATGTGGTGTGTGTGTCTCAGTTTTACTGTCATAGATGTATGGCACAAAGTACAAAGGGTGTATATAGTATGTGGAATATGTAGAGAAAATGATTTTCATAGAGTCGTCTCCAAAATTATAAGCCTTACCACAATGTGTCACGCGTTAATCCTAGTATTTTGGGATAATGTAATTATTAGTTCAAAAATGTTTCAAATGGCTCTAACCTCCATGGCACTTAACATCTGAGGTCATCAGTCCCATAGACTAAGAACTACGTAAACCTAACTAACCTAAGGGCATCACACACATCCATGCCCGAGGCAGGATTCGAACCAGCGACCGTAGCAGCCGCGTGGTTCCAGACTGAAGCACCTAGAGCCACTCGGCCAGAGCGGCAATTATTAGTAACTTATGTAATTATGTAATTGGTTCAAGAATCATAAAAGAAGGTTGTATACATGGAAGAAGCCTGGAGATACTGACAGGTTTCAGATAGATTATATGATGATAAGACAGAGATTTAGGAACCAGGTTTTAAATTTTAAGACATTTCCAGGGGCAGATGTGGACTCTGACCAAACTCTATTGGTTATGAACTGTAGATTAAAATTGAATAAACTGCAATAAGGTGGGTATTTAAGGAGATGGGACCTGGATAAACTGACTAAACCAGAGGTTCTGCAGAGTTTCAAGGAGAGCATAAGGGAACAATTGACAAGAATGGGGGAAAGAAATACGGTAGAAGAAGAACGGGTAGCTTTGAGGGATGAAGTAGTGAAGGCACCAGAAGATCAAGTACGTAGGTAAAAAGACGAGGGCTAGTAGAAATCCTTGGGTAATAGAAGAAATATTGAACTTAATTGATGAAAGGAGAAAATATAAAAATGCACTAAATGAAACAGGCAAAAAGGAATACAGAGGTCTCAAAAATGAGATCGACAGGAAGTGCAAAATGGCTAAGCAGGGATGGCTAGAGGACAAATGTAAGAATGTAGAGGCTTATCTCACTAGGGGTAAGATAGGTACTGCCTACAGGAAAATTAAAGAGACCTTTGGAGAAAAGAGAGCCATTTGTATGAACATCAAGAGCTCAGATGAAAACCCATTTCTAAGCAAGGAAGGGAAAGCAGAAAGGTGGAAGGAGTATATATAGGGTCTGTACAAGGGTGATGTACTTGAGGACAATATTATGAAAATGGAAGAGGATGTAGACGAAGATGAAATGGGAGATATGATATTGCGTGAAGAGTTTGACAGAGCACTGAAAGACCTAAGTCGAAACAATGCCCCAGAAGTAGACAACATTCCATTATAACTACTAACTGCCTTGGGAGAGTCAGTCCTGACAAAACTCTACCATCTGGTGAGCAAAATTCATGAGACAGGCGAAATACCCTTAGACTTCAAGAAGAATATAATAATTCCAATCCCAAAGAAAGCAGGTATTGACAGATGTGAAAATTACTGAACTATCAGTTTAATAAGTCACTGCTGCAAAATACTAACACGAGTTCTTTACAGACGAATGGAACAACTGGTAGAATCCGACCTCGGGGAAGATCAGTTTGGATTCCGTAGAAATATAGGCACACGTGGGGCAATACTGACCCTATGGCTTATCTTAGAAGCTAGATTGAGAAAAGGCAAACCTATGATTCTAGCATTTGTAGAGAATCTTTTGAAAGTGTTGACTGGAATACCCTCTTTCAAGTTCTGAAGGTGGCAGGGGTCAAATACAGGGAGCGAAAGGCAGTTATAAGAGTCGAGGGACATGAAAGGGAAGGAGTGGTTGGGAAGGGAGTGAGACAGGGTTGTAGCCTCTCCCCGATGTTATTCAATCTGTATATTGAGCAAGCAGTAACGGAAACAAAAGAAAAATTCGGAGTAGGTATTCATATCCATGGAAAAGAAATTAAAACCTAAAGGTTCTCCGATGACATTGTAATTCTGTCAGAGACAGCAAGGGTCTTGGAAGAGCGCTTGAACGGAATGGACAGTGCCTTGAAACGAGGATATAAGATGAACATCAACAAAAGTAAAACAAGGATAATGGAATGTGGTCGAGTTAACTCGGGTGATGCTGAGGAAATTAGATTAGGAAATGAGACACTTAAAGTAGTAAAGGAGTTCTGCTGTTTGGGAAGCAAAATAACTGATGATGGTCGAAGTAGAGGGGATATAAAATGATGACTGGCAATGGCAAGAAAAATGTTCCTGAAGAAGAGAAATTTGTTGACATCGAGTGTAGATTTAAGGGTCAGGAAGTCGTTTCAGAAAGTATTTGTATGGCGTGTAGCCATGTATGGAAGTGAAACGTAGACGATAGATGGTTTAGACAAGAAGAGAATAGAAGCTTTCGAAATGTGGTGCTACAGAAGAATACTGAAGATTAAATGGGTATATCACATAACTAATGAGGAGGTATTGAATATAACTGGGGAGATGAGGAGTTTGTGGCACAACTTGGCTAGAAGAAGGGATCGGTTGTAGGACATGTTCTGAGGCATCCAGCAATCACCAATTTAGTATTGGAGGGCAGCGTGGAGGGTAAAAATCGTAGAGGGAGACCAAGAGATGAATATACTAAGCAGATTCAGAAGGATGTAGGCTGCAGTACGTACTGGGAGATGAAGTAGCTTGCACGCGATAGAGTAGCACGGAGAGCTGCATCAAACCAGTCTCAGGACTGAAGACCACAACAACAACATGTAATTAATATTATTGTTGTGTTGCCCGTCTGCGACCGTTATGCCCTTGTTGCTAATGACATGTGGGTGGAAGCCGACCAAAGTATCTGTCGCCTCAGGAATCTGAACAGGCAAGCAAAATATTGACAAATGCAGTTTGATTAAAGACATCATTCAACTTATTCTGAACAACTGTTACACTGTTGATAACTTGTTAACAATAAGCAGATGTCTGATAATGGCGTGTGTGTATATACTGAATGCTTGGAGGTAGAGCCAATTGGAGTAATGCACCGCACCAAGTAGCAACACGGAACTCACACCAGACGCACGAAACTACAAACAGAATACCGCTGCCCAGATGGCCACCGCTTATAACGCCGTCCTGGCGGTCTTCCTTGGCCAGCGGCCTATATCGGTTCTTCATTGATGGCGATGTTGAAAGTGCCGTACGCAGCGGCTGGAGCAACGTGCAAGGGGCCGGCTCTGGCACTTTTGATATCCTTCAATACTATAATTCCTGTCTTAGGAAATAGTAATAATAGTAATACTCTTTTAAAAAGTATTTACTGTGGTGGCCGAAACACCGTTGACTACTTTTATTCTTACCGCTCAGAAAATCTCGTTTTACCACTAGGAGCGTAATTACTCCCAGGTTAGGAGCCGCTGCCTTATGGTCTTTAACATACTGGGGTCTCATGAAACCTTTCGCTTACTAAGAGCACCTTACCTGGTACTGAGCCTCCTTGCTTAACTACCTTGAGAATTGCATGATACACACTGTCCTGTCTTGCTGTACATTCATTTACTACCGTTTTCGCTCGTGGACCATCTTCACAATGGAAAATATTTTTTGTGATAATTTCAAATGGTATACGTGCTATTTGACTAGGAAATTATACATCATTGCTGACTGGAAAACGTAAGAAAATTGATCCTTAACGCCGTGCGATCTCAGGACAGAAAAGGTGTATACTTTTCTGGTTAAATAGCGTGTATAACATGTGATGTTGTCATACTAGATATATTTCCGCTGTGAAGATGGTCCATGATCGAAATCAGTAGTCAATAAATGTAATGTAAGACAGCACTGTGAATACCGTGCACTTCTCGAAGCACATCGATGTTGTTAACAGTTGCTTGAAAAAAAAAATTGGTTCCTTAACCGAACTGATTTTCCCGTTATATTGACCAAAACTGATGGAAATTATAGAATGTATACATTCTCTAGTATATTATAAGGCCGATCAAAAAGTTTCCATTCGAGGATTTTGATGCAGCGTATACGCAGTGTAACACCAATCCATTGCAGGTATATAAGCACCGACCTGTAAGCAAGGGACTACTGTAGCAATCGTGTCCTTCCGACATTCGTTTGGTAAATGTGGAAGTGTTAACTATGGCGACATTATTACGAAATGCGTCCAAGTAGGAGAAACGTGCTGTTATTCTTTTCTTGGTTGCTGAAGTGCAAACACCGGTAGACATTCATCAGAGAATAAAGTATGTGTTTGCGGCAGCACTTCTGTTGAAAACCATCGTTGTGGAATAGTTTGTCAAGTTCCGTCCTATTCGCGATTCGACGCTGGTCGATCTGGGAGGCCAGCCTACGCGAAGTGGGAGACACTCGACCACCCACCCTTAGCTTATCATGCCCTCGGTCCGTTCACAAAAGCTTAGAAAGGTCGACGATTCCTGTCGGATGAGGAAACACAGCAGCCGTTGACGAGCTTCTTCGCGCATCAGGATATAGTGTTTTACCAAACGGGTGTCCTCAACTTGGCTGCCTCAATAGTCAAGGCGATTTTGAATGACTGGAATACCGATTCTGGACTGTATGGCCTCAGCGCTAAAGCTTTTTGATTCTTACAATAAAGACTGAAAAATGTGTCAAGATTCTGAACGACTGCCACTAAAGAATTTGGTTGAAGTAAGTAGTAATCCATATTCAGTTTTCCATTCTGCAACAATGTTCGTGACACAAAACTGGTCCTCCCATCACTTATACTCCTTTCCAACCCGTACTTGTACCTCTGAATGACTAATATCTGACGTTTTCTGACAGTGGTGGTAGTAGTTACGGCTAATAATTAGCACTTTATCTGGAGGAGGCATATTGGACCTAATACATTATGTCTGTCCGGTCTTCAACACGAGTTCCAAAATAGTCTTACTGCGCAGACATTCTGCATATAAATTTATAACTTATTTACCTAATATTTTCCTGTATCTGCAATCAGATTTACTTTAGTATCACTATTTGCAGGCACATTCCACCTTACCACATATGATCTTCACTTTCCAGAACGTCGTTACTTTCGGTATTATCTGTCCGTGTTTCTATTTCATCTTTTGAACTACATAAATCAACGAAATCAATGATTGAATATACAGTTTTCTCACTTTTGAAGTTAAGTTTCTATCTGCCATATTAACAGGTGTCACGTTACACCTGCTCAACATACACTTTTGTTTGCAACACACTCTATTGACTGTCCAGTTTCCTTTTTTATCACATTTGGATTTTACTTTCTAACATTTTTTTCGGAGACATTTACGAAAAGCTTCACTTAGCTCGGCAATGCATTCGTGCTTATACAGTTGTTTTCTTGAACCTTTTGCCTTTTTCTATTTCAGTTTTAGGTTGCTATCTCTTTTACAAGCAATATACTCTGCCATTTGCTTAGTTACATCTGTTATTTATGTATCTACGTTCTTCACTGTTTTAGATCCTGAGCCTTATGGTGAAAATCATCTGGTGTGCCAGTATATTCTTAAATTAATTCTTAAAATGTACTTTTCTCGTTTCCAGTCTAATTTGTTCGTTTATTTCCAGTTCTGGGGGTATTTTTGCAGTTATCAGCTTCAACGGGTTATACTGTAAGCTGGAATGCCTCTGCAGATATGAAGACACTGCACAGGATAATTAATTTTGAGAGTTGTATGCAACCAGTCTTCCGACTGAAAACCACAACGTGAATACCAGTATCTCACATCCTACTGTATTAGTTTTCCGTTGGACTTATTAAAGGTAGTTTAGTTTTTCGGTGTACTTGGTTCATGCTGTGTGCTTTCTTTAGCCTAAAATAAAGATATATATGTTGATCCTGGCAGATTCTACCAACACATACTTTCTGCTAATTCTGATATTATTCCTAAAGCTTCCAGCTGAAGAATCGTTCTTTTGCTTCTGTCTTAGGATTTGTTCTTGCAGATCTGTGTCTGTACCTCTTTGCACAGTGTCTCGACCTCCCAATCAGATAAAGAACACACTGAAGCGGAGATTCCTGTGATTACATATGTCTTGATTTTACTTCTGTTTCGTCCTCACGCTAACGTCGAATGTGTGATAAACCTAGATGCTATTTGATGCTTTTCAACTTCTCTTACATATTCAGTGACCAGTATTCAGAGCCTAAGATTTAGTAGAAGTAATTGGGTTTCTAAGGTCAACATTACAGTTTGGTTAGTCAAACTTCGTGTGATGAGAAGCGGGTATAGAAGTAACTAGACGCAGCCAGTGTCTTAAAACAAAGTGTGAGTCCCTTTAAATCCATTAATCACAATGTTATATTATTCACGTTGGAATACCGACGCCCAATGGCCACGCCAGTGGCACTACATCCTCAGATATGCTATTCAGAATTCCTGAATTCAAAGAGTTTGCCAGGAGACATAAATAGGCCTTGAGGCATCAGATGCTCAAAATCTAGCATCGACAAGCCCATTTCGTGCATTGCAAAGAAAATCCCTTGTAACTTCACAGTATCTCACTTTTTATCTGATGCAGAATGGCTTCAGATATAGAGGACGGACTAACCACGGCATTGTTGAGAACCCATGCATATTTAACACAAAGTGATCCATATCCGCCCTAACATTTAAACCGAGTGAACATTTGGCTCGACGCTGGGGTTTACTTTAGTTGCCCCCTTCATCGTGACTAAGGTGTAATTATGTTCCTAGTATTTACCTTTGTAGTTATCGTCATAATAATTCGACCAAGAATAAATCTTCAAAAAGATATCAAGAATTTAACTGTTATGGAGAAAGTAATCATACATTGTTCCACATGTAACCTGATAACAACCCGATAATACTTAGTGTCTTGTGAGTAAAGCATTGAAATTAAATCGTTCATTAAGAATGTTTAGAAATACGGAAATGACAGAGACGGTTAAAATTAATATGTTTGATTATAATTTACTTCTCTCTAAATTGCTACAACTTCTTAGTATTAAGTCATTGTCCTTTATTGCTTCTAAGGAAAATATACATCTTAAACTTTCTTCCAAAGTTTCTATACAATATGATGTCCAATTGTTTGAGATAATTGCAAAACGGCAATTATATACAAAAATGTGAGGGTATTATAGTATTCTGGTGAATCATGTGGATATGATGTATACTATTGGAACCCAACGAAAGTGGTGTTCAGATCTCTCTAAATATTATTAGCGATTGCACATAGGGTATGAAGTCAGTTGCCTTATGTTCCATACCTGGAGTAATCATACAAATGCCTGACATTAAAGGGCACATTATTTTTAAGGTTTATGTCTTATTAATAGTTTTTCAGTGAACAATTAGCCATCTGACATTTTGTGTAATCGTCATAACACCATACGCCAATTTTTTCACAAACTGTGAAACATTTTGATGGACATGTATCTCCCATTCCGATTATTATAAATGTATCACGATGTAATTCACCAGTGGCACTTCCTGCTAATTTGCTTCTGAAGTGATAATAACATCACCTGAAATGGAGTTAGGTCAAATCAATTCTTTTATATACCACACAACACAATCAGTGAGCCATTGACATACAGAAGTGTAGCAGTTATTGTAGTTACTAGTCTACATTGTGCGGAAATTTCTCCAGAATGGAGCAATTATGGTCCAGTAATGAGCCCACTGTGCTAAATCGGTATTACATAAGCACTCATATTTGATCGTTTTCCTTTCTTTAATAGTTTTTTGAGTTTTCTGGAATTAAAGAAGTCACATGAGCATAGAGATACCAAATCTGTATAATATGTTTGCTCAGTGTTGTAACACGATTATTACATGTTATTTTCTCCCTCATGTTATCACATATTTAAAATTCTTTCATGTGTTTCCGCACCATTCAAACGTTACAACACCTGGTGAATCGTTCTGTTATTTCTGTTTCACACTTAACTTGAATTACTGACATCTTCATTGCCGTATAGCTGGTGTAGCAAATCAAAACAAAACGCAACAAAAAATAACACCTTTCTTTGTTCTTCTCAACAAACCTGCTTTCCTATCTGTTGAAAACTATTTACTTTTTTCTGTCTTCATCCCAACAATTTGAATCTGCAAGCGTCTGGTCATGAGTGACCATTTCGTACCGCTCTACAACAAAATAATGTGATGTGACAATAATATCCAAATCAGTGCTCTAAGCACATCCCAAACTCAAAGACGTTGGATTCGCTTACATTCAATTTACACAATTGTTGAAATATTGCTCCGTCTGGATTAAAATTATTTTTATCTTAGAATGATAGTAGCGGGGTACTCATAAATGTCATAAGAGACAGATCAGAATATGAAATTCTCTCAACAGGATATACATGGACATTTTGTGAGAAATTATAGAACTACTAATTTATTCTGAGTGGGGTTACATGTGCGACGAGACAGTGATATCCTGTGTGCTGCTCAGTACGTTGAGTGGTCCCTCCTGCGCGGTACTCTGACCAAGGATGCGGTTGACAGACGTCTCTTCTACTCGCGGCACGGTATGGATGACGGAGCACGCCGTGATGGCGTTCTGCCTGCAGAATCATCAGGAGTTCAGACCCAGTCTGCAGCGTTCGTTAAATATCTCTGTGACTCTGTCTTTCTTTTACCATGAACAAGTACGTGTACTGAACGTGGATATACTTTCTGTTATTTGTAATTTGTATGTACCAAATAATTCAGGAATAGTAAATAAATCCGTTTGATGCACTCTCGCTGCCTAGAGGCAATTGTATAATGATCGTATGTTAACAACACATATGCTACCACAATACTGTATTTCTCTACAGCGTAGTATGCATATTTCTGTATAGACACTTACGTGTTTTTATTTTTGCGACTTGTACATTCTGCTGCATCTGATTTCAGATATGGTTTAATAGCAGCTTTGTTTACATTAAGTTATATGATTGTTACTTACTTTATTGTTTTTGTCTTATCTCTATATATCTGAAGATTGATGAATGGAAATGAAACCTGTCGTATCCTTAAAAATATAAGAAATCTTAGTACACAACGAAATTTGTAGAAGAAGTTGCAAGCCATGTGCTGTAGATACATTTCTCACCCTATATTCATATGTTTGTCGATAAGGACTTGGGCGATTCAGTGAACATAAAGACAGTCCCGTGTCTGCTAGAGTAGGTTCATCTTTGGTTAAGAGCCGCAAAGGCAAGACATACTCACACTCTGAGATCAGTTAGACGGTACTATTGCCCGGCGCGTAGCTCGTGTACCGAGGCAACGAATGGCTTGTGTTATCAAACGACACAGTGTTTTCGCTGCTACCTTTAACACGCTATTCTCTCCTGCTTGTTGGATACAGCGTAGTATAAACGCTTGTCTTCTAATGAGCCCACTGAAGCAGCATCGTCCAGGATTGTCGTTAGATAGTTGTTACTTGCGCTACTTTTGGGTAATTATCGTTTATGTTATTATCAGATTATTTCACTTTTGAATTGCTTGCCAGGTTGGCAAAATAGTTCCTTTTTTCTATTTCACAACTGGACTGGAAATAATGGAATCGATATCCGTTTTCTATCCATTCATCCGAGTCTGCAACTAATTTATCCCACTGCTTTTCCTTTGATTAAATAATATTATGGACACTGATAGGAAAATAAGACTGTTTTTCTGTCTTTTGTAAATGTATGTTGATGTAAATTCACGTGGTCCCTTGGAGGATAGTTGCAAGACATAAGGCCGTGTATTCTTTTTCTGCATAATACACAAATGCTTGTTAAGATTTCCTATAAATTCCGACTGTGACGAAGTTATTATCCACCCGTTAGATCTTTACATGTGGTCCCCTGACAACCTTCTTCACAAGAGAATTAGATTCATTTCCATACTGTTTCACGAAAAAGTAAATGATCAGCCTTCAGCACAGAGATTATTTCAGTTTTCGATTCAAATTTCATCTAACAGCATAAATGCATGTGCCAGTGGTACTTCAAGACACGTGTTTTCAGTGAGGAAGTCGTGCATGTTCAGCTACCTCACGAGATCACTTCATTTGCAACTTTCGGTGGGATACAGTGAGCAGTTCTATTTTCACTGCACCAATTACTCCTACGAGGATGGACTCAGCAACACAGATAGGGAATGACTATGTGAAACTTGCTAGAAAGGATACACTTTCAATTTATAATGACCTGACACAGTGGTCGTCAAACATTTTTCTTCAACAGCCAACACTGACTTCGTGGAGCGGCATTTCAGGCCGCATGTTTACCGATGTTGTTCTTAATTTGTGACCTGCATGAAAAAATATATTACTAGGCCCCAATAGTGTTGCTATAGTAATCGCAAGGTAAGTTCTCAAGCGCACGATAAGTTGGCCGAAGCCCCCAAGTAAGGTTCGTCAAAACAACATTCGTAACACTTCGCGTCGATTGATCTTTGTTATAGACTGCTGCCACCCTCATGGACGTCATAGTTTTGACGTTGTAACTGTCTGACGAATTGTTGCTGTGTTATCTATGTGAGCGGATAATTAATGGATTAATAACAGTAATGTTACTTACATTTAAATTCGTCATCCAATCTGAGACATGAACACAAATGTTTGCTGAATAGTTTGAATCTCATTCTTCGTCTACTAATTGTGTTGTATTACAAAAACCTTAACTTAATTCCATATTGTCTGATACAGTTACGTAAAGCATTTGAAGATTATTGTCTCTATAATGTTCCTTCAGGAATACGTGTTACGACTTTTCAAAATTTGCAACATAGTAGCTGATCGGTAGGAATCGCACACACCCGTGTATTGTCAGTATTGCAAGATAATCAAAGATGCCCCCTCTCACATCCTCTAACCCATTAGCGGCTGCAATGCTTAACACTCTACCCCAATTCACCAACATCAATCAAATTAAGCAAGTCTTGAAACACCACGATCTCTGTAACTACACACAATACGTACAAGAGCGAAGAGAGGCCAATAAGAGTGGAAGACGTAGAACAAAGTTCTGCGATTAAAAAGGGTGTGAAACAGGGATGTAGTTTTTCGCCCCTACTGTTCAATCTGGACATCTAAAAAGTAACGACGGAAATAAAAGAAAGGTTCATGAGTGGAATTAAAATTCATGATGAAAGGGTATCAATGATAAGATTCGCTGAAGACATTGGTATCCTGAGTGAAAGTAAAGAAGAACCACAAGATGTGTTAAATGGAATGAACAATGTAATGATTCAAAACTATGGATTGCGAGTAGGTAGAAAAAAGAAGAAAGTAACGCGAAGTAGCAAAAATTAGAAGAGCGAAAAATTTAACATCGAAATTGATCACGAAGTTTCTGAAATTATGCTACCTAGGGAGCAAAATAACGAATGACGGACGGAGCAAGGGGGACATAAAAAGCAGAGTAGCCCTGGAAAACAGGGCATTCCTGGCCAAGAGAAGTCTACTATATCAAACGTAGGCCTTGATTTGAGGAAAATATTTCTCGAAATGTACGTTTGGAGCACAGCATTGGGTGGTAGTGTAACATGGACTGTGGAAAACCCGAACAGAGGGAAATCGAAGCATTTGAGATGTAATGCTACAGACGAATGTTGAAAATTAGGTCAAAGAATGAGGAGGTTCTCCACAGAATCGTCGAGGAAATGAATACACGCAAAACACTGGCAGAAAGAAGGCGGTACTAGAGGGAGCTGTTGAGTGTACAGGGTGGTCCATTGATAGTGATCGGGCCAAATATCTCAAGAAATAAGCATCAAACGAAAAAACAACAAAGAACGAAAATTGTCTAGCATGAAGGGGGAAACCAGATGGCCCTATGGTTGGCCCGCTATATGGCGATGCCATAGGTCAAACGGATATCAACTGCGTTTTTTTTTAAACAGGAACCCCCATTTTTTATTACATATTCGTGTAGTACGTAAAGAAAGACGAATGTTTTAGTTGGACCACTTTTTTCGCTTTGTGATAGATGGCGCTGTAATAGCCACAAACTTATAAGTACGTGGTATCACGCAACATTCCGCCAATTGCGGAAAAAGGCCGCTATCGTGTTGATGTATGGCTATTATGATCAAAATGCCCAACGAGTGTGTGCTATGTATGCTGCTCGGTATCCTGGACGACATCATCCAAGTGTCCGGACCGTTCGCCGGATAGTTACGTTATTTAAGGAAACACGAAGTGTTCAGCCACATGTGAAACGTCAACCACGACCTGCAACAAATGATGATGCCCAAGTAGGTGTTTTAGCTACTGTCGTGGCTTATCCGCACATCAGTAGCAGACAAATTGCGCTAGAATCGGGAATCTCGGGAATGCTACATCGACATCGATTGCACCCGTACCATATTTCTATGCACCAGGAATTGCATGGCGACGACTTTCAACGTCATGTACAGTTCTGCCACTGGGCACAAGAGAAATTACGGGACGATGAGAGATTTTTTGCACGCGTTCTATTTAGTGACGAAGCGTCATTCACCAACAACTGTAACGTAAGCCGGCATAATATGCATTATTGGGCAACGGAAAATCCACGATGTCTGTGACAAATGGAAAATCAGCGACCTTGGCGGATTAATGTATGGCGCGGCATTATGGAAGGAAGGATAATTGGCCCCCATTTTATCGATGACAATCTAAATGGTGCAATGTATGCTGATTTCCTACGTAATGTGCTACCGATATTACTACAAGATGTTTCACTGCATGTACTTCCAACATGATAGATGTTCGGCACATAGCTCGCGTGCGGTTGAAGCGGTATTGAATAGCTAGCATATTTCATAACAGGTGGATTGGTCGAACGAAGCACCATACCATATCCCGCACCTTCACAGGATCTGACGTCCCCGGATTTCTTTCTGTGGGGAAAGTTGAAGGATATTTGCTATCGTGATCCACCGACAACGCCTGACAAGTTGCGTCAGCGCTTTGTCAATGGATGTGCGAACATTACGGTAGGCGAACTACTCGCTGTTGAGAGGAATGTCGTTACACGTATTGCGAAATGCATTGAGGTTGAAGGACATCATTTCGAACATTTATTGCATTAATGTGGTATTTACAGGTAATCTCGCTGCAACAGCATGCGTTCTCAGAAATGATAAGTTCTCGAAGGTACATATATCACATTGGAACAACCGAAATAAAATGTTCTAACGTACCTGCTTTCTGTATTTTAATTTAAAAAACCTACCTGTTACCAACTGTTCGTCTAAAATTATGAGCTATGTGTTTGTGACTATTACAGCTCCATCTACCACAAAGTTAAAAAAGTGGTCCAACTAAAACATTCATTTTTCTTTACGTACTACACGAATATGTAATAAAAAATGGGAGGTCCTATTTAAAAAAAACGCAGTTGACATCCGTTTGACCTACGGCAGCGCCATCTAGCGGGCCATCCATAACGCCATCTGGTTTCCCCCTTTAAGCTAGAGAAGTTTCGTTCTTGTAATTTTTTCGTTTGACGCTTATTCCGTGAGATATTCGGCCCGGTCACGATCAATAGACCACCCTATAAACAGAGATTGGAATATATCGAGCATGTAAATAAGATCGTAGGGAGCAAATGTTAGTCTGTCATGGTAAAGTTGGCACAGGACGAGAAAAAGTAACTTGTTACAATTATGTTCCGTCTCTATAATGCTCGTTCAAGACTGGATGTTACGTCCGTTTCAAAATTTATACTATAGCAACCGAACGGTACGAATAGCGGGCGCCCGTAACTTGTCTGGAAGACAAACAATAAAAGATTTCACTCTCATATCGTCTAACCCCTCAGTGGCTGCGCCACATGGCCATCTGCCCTTGAGGTAAGCTGTCAACATTACTTAGCAGAGGGCCGAATACTCCAAAGTTAATTAAAATTAAGCATGTCTTCAAAAATTACTGTTTGCGTAGCTACTACTTTTCGTTACTGAGCAGGAAAACTAATTTATTAATCCGAAAGAATACTTATTTTGGCTCACACGGTACTTGATTATGGCCCCTGGCTTAAGTTATGTTCATTCCTCGTATCATTTTACGTTGCACTATGAGAAAGTTCGCAGTCGCTACAGCATTACAGCAAAAATTTTGTCACATTGCGTTTTCATCCAGTCATTGGTCAAATTTCATTTAAAAAACGGAATGTTTCATGGCATTCAAACCTGGATCGTAGTACTAGGGTAGCTCAAGGTAGTGACCGTGTTAAAAAATTTTCTCCGGCTACATTTGTACAGAAGTGTAACAACCTTTCAAGATGGATTTTTTAAGTTTTATAGAGAAACGTCTTCTTTTGACCACATAGTGTTTTATTAGTCTTGATATAACTATAAATACATTTTTGTTAATTCTGAACTCACTTCTTGCAATTAGGCCCTAGGACACTGGTGTCCCAGCAGTCTTATTCAGTGGGACACAGGTGTCCCACTAGGCTTACTGAGTGGGGCAAACGTTGTCCCACCAATACCCAACAGCAATAGCGGCTACTAAAATATATATAGAAAACAAGATGTATACAATCAGTTTTTATTACACTAGTTAGTAACAATTTGTAGATCACATTCACTATCAAAGAGTTACACATGTCTGATTTATTATAATTACATATGATATGTTGCAAAGCACTTTTTGCATAATGGATGCTGGCACATTTTGCAGATAGTTTTTGTTCTTGATTCCTTGTAGTTGCTGGAACACAAAACACACCTTCCTCTTGTAGGTCCTTCTTCATGGAGGTGTAGCGCTACATTCTGCATAACTCTTGCTCTCTTAGAAGGGCGCCCAGTTGAGGACTTCCGCTGTACATTAGCAGTGTTTAGTCCCTTGGCAATCACCTGCTCTGCTAGGTTGGCTAGAAAATGTTTTAGTGGCACTGTCTTGTACTGAATTTCCTTTTGGAAAATCCAGGCATTTACAACGCTAGTTAGCAACAGTTTGTAGAAGACTTTCTTCCGCCATTTATCAGATTTTCTGTTTAAATCATACAGTGTACTCATCTCATCAGCCAAGTCCACGCAACCCATATAGTTGTTATAAGTTTTCAGTGCCACTGGACATTCTACAACCAATTTAGATCCTTCTTTTGCTTTTCTGTTCACGATACATACATCATTAGAATGACAGTTACTGGCCAACATTACTTCTTTGGTGTCCTGCCATTTACTCCACAACGTACCAGACGAATTGCAAAGGAACTCACATTCCCCCCGAGCAAGATTCATTGTTGACTTTGGCACATTTTTCCTGTTAGCCATACATGTACAAACAGCTGCAAACGGCAAGGTATCCATCAAACGAATTGATGTAAAAAATCTATAAAATGACAACATTACATTAGTGTCTGTAATTGTTTTTGAGAGCTGCAGAACTACACGCTCACCCAATGTGCCATCCAGATTATTTGCATCCTTTCCACAATATATGTTGAAGTCATATGTGTAGCCTGTTACAGAATTACTCCTCATCCATATCTTTATCCCACGCTTCACTGGCTTCATAGGAAGGTATTGTTTCAAGGTTGATCTTCCTTTGAACTTTACCATAGACTCGTCAATGCTTTGTCCTGTACTTTCCGATCTCGCTATCTGAAAAACGTTTTTCAGACAAGCGACTATTGGCTCTAGGTAGTGAAGCTTATCAGCTGTGTCTGGTTTCTCAGGGAAATTGAAGTACAGTTTAGAAAGTAACACTTTGCACCTGTCTCTGGAAATTGTTCTTTTTATAGCAACATTTCCCATTGAAGTATTGTGTGACCAATAGTCCGAAAATGAGGGCACTCTATTGTAACACATTATAAGATTAACACCAAGAACCAATCTAATTTCTCCAGGATCTGTGCTCTGAACTGTGGTTTTCTTTATCATTTATAGTCTCTGATTCGTACACTGAGAGATAAATATAAAAGGACTGGGAGGAAATATTTTCTCAAAGACGTCTAGTTCTGAAGCACTCCTATCCAATTTTGCTAATACAACTGGAATTACCAAGTTTGGCATCTACCTTTGACCACAACACTACATTTTTAGTAGAACCTCCGACGTACGAAACCTCAATGTTGTCTTGGTTACTGTCAGCAGAATCACTCGTGTTAGAAGCACTGCTATCATGTGATTTAGAACTGCAAGAGAAGTCAGGATCATCAACACAGTCATCATTATCTTCATCAAGCCACTGCAAGATACGTTTATCCATATCGGAAGCCATCCTTGATTCAGTCCTGCGTCAGTGTTTCTGAAATAATAAAGAACATAAAAACTATTAGAGTGTGTTTCCTTTATATTGAGAGCTGGTGTGACAATGATGTCCCAAGAAAAAGAACTACTCGCACATACAAATCCCAAGTCACAAAAACACTATTTCTATTTTTTTTAATACGATAAACTTACACAGTCATGCGAATTATAAATCAATACAACATAAAAGGGTGTAGATAATACTTATATGACACTCACGTTTTCTTAGCTCTATTTCAATGATTTTCTTCAACAAACGATGCAAATATCACCAAGAACATGTGATTTATTCACAGCTATGCCGCCATGACAGTTACACAAGTGCTGCTAACAGTCCAGACACAAGGAGGGAAGTTTAAAAGACTTTAGGATGCAAATTCATTATTAAATTGGGACGCCTTTATCCCAACAGTCTACTTGGGACTTCTTGTGGGACATATATGTCCCGTGTGACGTTACGTCACATAAATATTGACATTTTTATCGGTTGTAAACAGTGAACAATATCGTTAAGGGTGAAACAAAAATTATTTGTATTTTATGTATTTGTATTTTATGAACATAATTAGTATAAAAGATACAGTTAATGTTCTTGAAACAACTGATATGCAGCGATAATTTAAGAGTAGCATCTTCATTTACTGTCTATGAAAATAAAAAAGGATCGAAAGACACGCGATTGTACGGCCGAGGAGGAAGGACGTATTTGATGGGACACACAATGTTTTGTTTCGCGGTATGGAAGGCAGCCATTGAGCGGCTAGACATATTTTATGTAAGTTATACGTATTTCTTCTAAAATAAAACTGTTATTATTATCACAAAACGAATTTCTTTGTAATACTTGTCACCTCAAATGCTCGGAGTGGCTAACTATTTTTAATAAGCATTTTTTCAGTAATTTGCGCTGTGAGAAGCTCATCTTCCGATGCAGCCTCTGGTCGGCCATTACGCCCCGAAGTATTAATTTATTTTCCAGTGTTAACAGTAACTGTAAATGCGAGATATTTAGTTGTAAGAACCTTTTTAAATTGCAACAGATAATTAATTTACGTTAAAGTTCATTTTTTAAATTATACGGATTCCATGAGTTCAGTAAGTTTTATCTTGGCCACTCCACGGCAACAATCGAAATTCTCTCGAGCCTTGCTTTGCAATCAATAAATAGAAATTAACAAAATTACGTTTAATTCAGTTAACGGCAGCTATATTTTAGTCATCACGTTCAAAATCTAAAGTTGGTACATGAATAACAGCGGCCCTTGAAGAACCCGTTTCATATTTACTTATGCGCGTAAGTAAAAGTGATAAGAAAAGATAATATCCCTGAGAGAAAGAGTCATGCTGACACAAAAAAAATTTCATGCTGATAAATTACAAATAAAAATATATAGAAATATATATAATTTTTTATATATAACGTGACAAATGGCACCAACGTCACACCCGTTATGTTCGAAAGGGATAAATTAGACCAGAAAAGAAATTTTCAGAAATAGAAAAAAGAAGTTAAGCGTAAGCATAGTTATTCCCGTTGTCAGTGTTCAGTGTACATGAACTAATACTGCAAACTTCATCGCTCTCGCACTACTTTTCATACGCTGCACTCCGAGTGCTGGGTGTCGGAAGATGAGGACGTGCGACGCGGTGGCACGGTACAGCGGCCTACCCTGACGTCAACAGCACTGCTGCCGGACGGCGTATCTGGAAAGCTGATACTCTGCTCTCAGGAGCCCCAGAACGTCACCGGAGGCAGCAGCTGACAGTTGCCGTAATGAAAACCGCTCCTCCTCGCTCTTCCCCACCGCCAAGGCGCGTCACGGACCACTTGTCCGCTCCGCTTCTTTCGGCGACCTCTTACGTCTGTCCGTCCTCAGCGATGTGCCGACAGATAGCCTTAAAGTGGCCGACAAAACCTTTCATCTGCTGCGTGTGGATCACATACTTGTCATGTCACGGGTACAGCTTTATTTCTTTGGTTACAGCACTCGTCATGATTCCAGGGGTTGCGAAGGGGTGCGGAGTGGAGGTGGACAGCAGCTGTTTAATATTTTATGTAATGCGTGACTTGCAGTTTTCCATTTGTCTTTTATTGCTGCTATCGGTTTCAGTTAATAACCGTCATCGCAGGATAAACGCACATATACCAGTGCCATTCACGTTACACGTCACATCATTTCAATAGGTCAACATTATTAATACAGCACCATCAGAACTACTGAACATCAAAAGAACAAACAGGTATCAGTACACTAGGGGTGGTGTGTAAGATGGGAAAGCTCATTTACAGCGCTGCAGACGGCTCACAGCATCAGTACCACCACATACTGTTCAATACATACTACAGCTTTCTATGTAACTATTTGTCGTAATAAATATATTCACTTACATTCGTTTAACTTCAAATTTCAGCAGTTAAACGAAGCACAATTCGTCTTTTTTAAGGCGTTATCTTAAAACACAACTCGAACACTCAAAGATTTTATCCCATAATTTAATTCTAACTGCCGACAGTAAGGGATCATTAACCATTACCAGTGATAGAGTTAGTTCCATATAATATCGTTAGATTCATTTCATGTATCAATACAGTCGCTCAATTTATCATTAATTATCGTCTCATGTTTGTCATAAACAGTATTATTTTCAGAAATACCTGTATTTAAAATTACTTCATTGATGAAGTTCTTTTCGTTATTGTGAGATTGTCAGGCATCTACTGCTGCACTAACACGTTTTTAATACAGCATACAGTCACGGAACATACGAATTTACGGGGAAGAAACAGGTTTTGCTTAATGAGAACAGAGATCACTCAACTAAATCACTCAGTAACAGAAGTAAACAGTCGATTACGTGGCATGCACGTGTTCCAAAATTAAATTATGCAGACAAAGTGAAAATATAACGCAGTATTTTGAGGTGCAGACTAATGTTCAAGAACGAGTATTTCTGGTGTTACGAGGTCTGAAGAAAGTAGTAACTGTGTGAGACGTATTAACAAACTGCTTAACCTTAAGTGAAATTGTTTGAGATTTTATTTTATCGTATTTGGTTACATGAGGTACTTCGTGTGTACAGAAATTGAATAGGACTGAGAGCACTGGACAAATAGCTTATCTCCTCCTGTAGACGTATTCTAATACAGTGTAACAACCGTTAGTCCTGATATTGGACTCATGCACATGGGAGACTGTAGCGCGATTGTAGGCAAAAGTTCTAGAGAACGGTTGTTGGAGGCAGGGGAATAGGGGCTTGGCAGTAGGAAAGAGGGAGTAGAAGGATTCATTGACGTCTGCGATGAATTTCAGATGGTAACAGCGAATACTCTGACAAAGTTTTACGAGGAGATATACTCCGAAAAGACCTGGAGATGAGGGAAGATCCAGCTTACTAGTAAAGATTACGAAATCAGGTAATGGACTGTAAGGTGTACAGAGTTTCAGATGCAGACTCCGATCACACTCCAGTAATGATGATTAGGCTGAAGCTTAAGAAAATCGTCACGAAGAACAACTGTGGGTGGCGCTGGAATACTGAAGCACTAAGGAATAATGTGGTACGTTTGACGTTCTCTAAGGATTAGGATACTGCGATAAGGACTACCAGACTAGACAGCTCAGTTGGAGATCGGTGGAAGAGGAAAATATCACTATAAATGACAACCACAGAAGTTGGACAGACAAACTGGTAACCGCAGAGAAACCTTGGATAACAGAAGAGATAATTCGATTGATCGATTTAAGAGGGAATTACGAAAACATTCAGGGAAAGAATTTAGCAAATAATCTGTGAGGATTGAAAATAAACGGGGCGTTCAGGGAAGTTACTGGAAAATAGGTGCACGAAAAATCTGAATAAATACATGAAAGAAATGATTATCCGACTGATTCAGTATATAGAAAAATCAAAACAACCATTTATGAAATTAAAAGCAGGAGTGGTAACATAATGAATGTTATGGGAATTCAAGTGTTCAATGAAGAGGAGAAAGAGGGTCTGTTGACCTGATATAAGGAGAAATTGGAATCGATATGGAAGAGAAAAGGGATACATTACTAGAGTCGGAATGAAAAGAGCGTTTGGAGATCTGCCATCAAATAAGGCAGAGGAGATAGGTAACATTCCGAGGGAAACTGTAAAATCATTTGGGGAAGTGGCAACCGTAGAACCAGTCAAGTTAGTGTGCAGAATATATGAGACCTGTGTCACACCATCAGGCTTTCGGAAAAAATCACCCGCACCATTCCGAAGATAGCAACGACAAATAAGTGGAAGAACTATCGTGCAATCAGATTAACAGCTCATACATCCAAGCTGCTGGCAAGAATAATATAAAGAACAACAGAAAAGAAAATTGAGGATCTCTTAGATGACGACTAGTTTGGCTCTAGGAAAACTAATGATGATCTGAGAAAAATAGGAGTAAACTATATGGAAAGACGGGTAATATGCAATATGAACTAGAACTAAGAGGAAACAATAAAAAGTGGAAGATCAAGAACAAAGTGCTCGGTGTAAAAAGTGTGTAAGACAGGTATGCAGTGTTTTGCCACTATTGTTCAGTCTATATATCGAAGAAGCTATGACGGAGATAAAAGAAAGCTTATAGAGTTTGTCTAAAATCCAGGGTGAACGGCTTTAAATTATAAGATTCGCTGATGACAATGCTAACTCAGTGAGTCAGGAGAAGAAATACAAGATCTGTTGTATAGAATGGACAGTCTTATGAATAAAGTATATGGACTGAGAGTACACTGGAAACAGACCGATTTAATCAGAAGTACCAGAAATGAGATAAAATCGAAATTGGTTATTATGAAGATCACAGAGTTATGGAATTCTGAAACAGTGAAAGCAAAATAACCCACTTCGGGCGAAGCAAGTAGGATATAAAAGGCCAACTAGCACAGGCAAATAGGACATTCCTGGCCAAGAAATGTCAACTGATATCAAACGTAGATCTGATATGAGGAAGAAGTTTCTGAAAAAGTACATTTGGAGCACAGAATTGTATGGTAATGTAACATGGACTGTACGAAAACCGGAACACAGGAGAATCGAAGCTTTTGGGTTGTGGTGCAGTAGAGAAAGGCTGACAATTGGGTGAACTGGATGAGGAATGAGGAGCTCCTCCATAGAATCGACGAAGAAAGAAACGTACGGGAAACAGACATGAAGAAGGGACAGTATGATAGGACATTTGTTAAGGGATCAGGAATAAGTGGCGAGCCGCATAAGAAAAAAGAAAACCAAAGTTTCTCTCTGTTCCGCGATTCCACACATTTCTTCACGTGTGACATCTGCCGATGTAGTCATCCCATGAGGCTTTCAGAATATGGAGATGGTTATTTCTACGTCTCACCCATTGTTCCAAATAGTTCCAGATATTCTCTGTGATACCGAGAGCTGATGTTTTAACGAGCCCTGTTAATGCGGCTGTTGTTATCTCATAAGATGTGAGTATCCGCAGTATACTCATCACGAAGGTGTAGAAAGAAGCACACCACTCGGCCACCAAGGCTGTTGAAATAGACATCCTGGTTCGTTTTCACTCTATCGAGAATGAGCGGACATTATATATTAAATACAATTAAAACATAATTTCGTTCATAATAATACATTCTTTAAATAATGTCAATTTAAGTTTTACAACACCCTTCACACACAGCAGACTTAACGACTCATAAAATCAAATATTCAACAGTACACTATTGTTCAGTTTCTTTGTGATTTGACCTGTAGAAGAGGTGCAGCTGCATGTTAACAGTGGCGTTTAGCGACATACATTCACCGACAAATAGGGCAACTTCATCCACAGGGTGGTCATTAGTGTGTCCAAACATGACAGATTCTTCCTGGCATTCTTTCACGTCTCCACATGAGCCAGCTTGTAACACCAAAGCTCCATAGCTCTACCGACATAAACTTTCCTTTTTGTCTGTTATATCTTCTGTCATTGTAAATATTGTTTGAATGAATTGATAGCACAAGAGTAATCGCTTTTTCCTTTGGAAAAACCTTGATGTCTTGATAAAATACTGTGTAATGTATTGTCTTTATTAGTTAAATTCTTTGCCTCATTTGGAGGGATCAAAACGTAATGTAAACAACTGTAATTTTGTTTAAATAATTTTTTATAGAAATGTCAATATGTGCAAATGTTCTGTTTTATTTAATATGTTTGGTTGCTGTTATGTAAACTGATGACCTTCTCTTAGGGTTCCTAGTCATTTTTTGAGTAAAAGGTGTAGTGGTTCCCCTCAGGAACGGAACTTCGTAGCGCGCGCAAATTGTGGTTGGTATGGATAGAAAGGTGGAACCAAGAGTCAGTCGGGGACGAGCTACCAAACTATGAACTGCTCATGTAAAAGTTGTGTACTGTGCTGGTGCCGAGAGAGGCTTTTCGTGCCGCTTTCCAGTGCCTCGGATGGATGCATAAAGAGCTGGAACTATTCTGGATTTGTTATCTATCTTCGTTACCAAGAAATGACAGTGTTCAGCATTTCCGCCTGCAAATCCACCCACCGACATGCACTTGCCACCACGTTGCGCAATCACTGAAAAGGAACCAAGGAATTGTAAATATGTAAAGTGAAGGATCAGCTCATTGGATGTATTAGTGTGCTCAAATATAAAGTAACTTATAACTGAATTATGTACATACCTTGATTTTTTCCTTATCACAACACCTCTCAGGTTCCTCTCCGTTTGAACTACGATTACCGAGTGTCCTTGTTGTGGAAAAAATGAAAGCCTCAAAGCCAAACAGTTAATTAAATAATGTTGTTTGATATTTGGTGAGAAGGGAGTATTCAGGTTTACTGTGGATTTGGTGGGGGGTATGAAATGTAGCTTTGTGAAAGCCTCCCAGTGATTGAAACAGTCCGAGTTAAAGTTTAGTGGACTCTCAAAGTTACTTATTTAATCATTGACTTGAAAGTAGAAGACTGTAATAATAAAGACAATTTGCTGTTACTTTTAAAAATTAAAAGTTCTTAAAACTGAGGCTTATAGAGTTTTGCAAATTAAATGATCACATTGCAGCCTGTTGAAAATGACCCAAGAGGTGAGCTATTGCCTTATAACCATGTCAAGTTGTGTTCTACTGCAGTAAAAGTTGACACTATTGCTGTTGAATGTTACATGTTCATGCTTGTTAAGGGCTTGCTTCTCTAGTGTATTGAAAGTGTGTTTAGTTTGATCTGATACAGTGGTTAAGATTAAGGGCCACCCATCATTGAAAGTAGTTCAAATGCACGAAGTTATTTAATTATAGAAAGTTTCAATTACTCTTGCTATTCAAGTCAAATTCTGTACAATATTGGGTTCCTCTTTTGTATTAAAAGTGCATATTCAGGATCCACAGCTTGTCAATTGTACTCATGATAGATATCAATTTATAGAAAGACCACTATTTATGTAAACAGTAACTTCTTTATTCGAAAGACAGTGAGAAGTAATTTGTTAGTGAACTTCACTTAATTTTCATTCTAAGTAGAAGGTGTTAGTAGCGAGAGACTTAATCTATTAACAATAACTAATTTTGCTATGAACCATATCCATATCTCATGTCAGATAGGAATATGTTTGGAAAGTAATATTGAACCTATGTCAATTTACGATTCTACAATGAGTATTAATAGTAACATTATTGAGACCATTCAGCTTGACTAAGTCCTCAAGGTAACAGTGTGTTTCGTTATTTGTTATATTTATGCAAATAGTTTGTTCTGCTCTGTCAGCTCCAACCTTACCGTGAACGTATGCAAGTCCCGGAGTTCATTGCAGTCTCGTGTGACAAAGTTAGGCTGTGTTTGCCCATTGAAGTTACTTGCTTTCAGTTCTTGAACAAGAATATTACTCACCCTTATGCCTAATTAGGCTGGCGACTGTTTTTATTATCATTTGGACACTGTGGCTGGGCAAAATATTGTTTGTTGCTGTTTAAATATTTACGTAATTCTGACTTTCACTTCCGATAAGCCACCTCCGTTAGGTTAATCGCGGTCAACACAACAAAATTTCTTTCAGAGTGTAACACTGCCCTGTTGCTTTATACCGTAATTGCTTTAACAAAATAATTCCATTTTACGATCTGCTTCCAGTTTTAAAGTTATGCAGCTTTACCGCGACAGGACTATTTGTTCTGTTGGGACATAGTATGTAATAAACCAGATTTGGTATTTGATTGCACGAGCTACGTAAATGCAGTTGCAGTGTTATAAGCTTACAGCGCTCATTCCACAAAAACGTCTCATACGAGCGACCTACTTCACTGCTGGGACTCACAGGGATCGGACGAAAATATAGAAACAAAGCGAGATATGAGTGCTTGAACTTAAGTGTATATGATAGCCAGGCCTGCAGGCTGCACTGTTGTATTTGGTGGCGAAAGGCACCTTTCCAGTGTCTTCAGTGCGTTGCAAGGGTCAGTGGCGGTCGCAACAGTGTCATCTGTAGCTGTGAGTGCGTTATATTGGAGCTCAGTGCACTGAACATGGGACAGGGGTTGGTGCTCGTATGGTGAGTGATTCTGTAGCGTACGTAGCCGAAAGATTTCGGTGCTCCAAGACACACCATACCCAAGATTTGCATCGCATACAAGGAAAGGAGAAAAACATCATGCGCTGCATTGCAAAACGGACGAAAGTGTGTGTTGAGTGATCGTAAATGAGGGTCATTGAAAAGGATTATAATGGAAAAGGACGACAGCAGCAGAAGCCACTGCCGAAATGTTCGTCGCATTCGCGAACACTGGCGGCATCAAAACAACACGAAGAAAGCCATGCAAGAAGGAAATTGCTGGGTGAGCCTGATTCCCAGGACCACTCTTTAGCGATGACCATTTCTGGAACAGGAAACGTGTTTGCCGAAGCCATAAAACCTGGACTATTGCGCAATGAAGGAAAATCAGTTGGTTGGATGAGTCTTGCTTCACTATGTTTACAACTTCTGGCCGAGATTGTGTCCCCATAGTGGCGAGGATTTGGTGATCATTAGGGAAGGCTTATCGTGGTATTCCATGGCTCCAATGATACTCTGTGAAGTCGCATTGGTGCCAAGAACTATACGATAATTTCGGCTGATCAGGTTCATCGGATAATAAAGTGTTAGTTCCCCAATGGCGAAGCTGCTTCCAAGATGACAAAGCCCCGGTTCACACAGCTCGTGTCGTCCAGGATTGGTGTTGTCAGCGCGAGGATGAATTGTCGCGTCTCTCAAGGTTATCGCTGTTACCATATCCCTGTACACCTGAAATGTATTCGCAATTACGAACATGGAATGCCATCAGCTATAAAATGGAATGACGATAACGAAAATGTTTGGCGGACAAGGACTCGAAACCCTGATTTCCCTTTTTCAGCGAGCGGTCGCCTTACCATTTGGCTATCCCAGCGCCACCCACCGCCAGATCCCAATTTCCGAATGTCATCAACCATATGTCTACAACCTGTACTGGTACATCCATTGTGTATAGTCCCGTACATGGGTGACATTTTACTTGAAAGTCGCTTGCCCAGTGACGGCAAATAAATATGACATTGCTGTGCCTGTGTTATTCCGGATTACGATGAAAGGTTCCTTCCGACGTGCATGCTTGTCTGTCCGAAGGAACGGGCACTGCGGCGACTACAACCGTTAGAAAATACGTGAAAAGTATTCGCAGTTGCGAATATGGACAACCGTCACCTTTATAACGGAATGACGACACTGCAAATTTGTGCCGGACTGGTGCTCGAAACCGGAATTTCTGCTTGTCGCGAGCGTTCGCCTTACGATTTGGCATCTGTTTGTCCATATTCGCAAATGCGAATACATTTCATGTATTTCATAACTATTGTAGTGACCGCTGTGCATTGCATCGTAATTCCGAATAACACAGACACTGCAACACCTTATCATATTCCTATATTGTCTTGGATTTGTGGTCTACTTTCAAGTAAAGGATGCGTGATCGTTGTTCACCTCCATCCTGAATTAGCCACTATTATGCGCCGAGAATGGAATGAGATTTCCCTGAAAACCGTATATGACATCTATTAACCTATTCCGAGACTACTAGAAGCCGTTTTGAATGCCAACGGGTTTCCTACACCTTATTAGGCGTGGTAATATACACTCCTGGAAATGGAAAAAAGAACACATTGACACCGATGTGTCAGACCCACCATACTTGCTCCGGACACTGCGAGAGGGCTGTACAAGCAATGATCACACGCACGGCACGGCGGACACACCAGGAACCGCGGTGTTGGCCGTCGAATGGCGCTAGCTGCGCAGCATTTGTGCACCGCCGCCGTCAGTGTCAGTCAGTTTGCCGTGCCATACGGAGCTCCATCGCAGTCTTTAACACTGGTAGCATGCCGCGACAGCGTGGACGTGAACCGTATGTGCAGTTGACGGACTTTGAGCGAGGGCGTATAGTGGGCATGCGGGAGGCCGGGTGGACGTACCGCCGAATTGCTCAACACGTGGGGCGTGAGGTCTCCACAGTACATCAATGTTGTCGCCAGTGGTCGGCGGAAGGTGCACGTGCCCGTCGACCTGGGACCGGACCGCAGCGACGCACGGATGCACGCCAAGACCGTAGGATCCTACGCAGAGCCGTAGGGGACCGCACCGCCACTTCCCAGCAAATTAGAGACACTGTTGCTCCTGGGTTATCGGCGAGGACCATTCGCAACCGTCTCCATGAAGCTGGGCTACGGTCCCGCACACCGTTAGGCCGTCTTCCGCTCACGCCCCAACATCGTGCAGCCCGCCTCCAGTGGTGTCGCGACAGGCGTGAATGGAGGGACGAATGGAGACGTGTCGTCTTCAGCGATGAGAGTCGCTTCTGCCTTGGTGCCAATGATGGTCGTATGCGTGTTTGGCGCCGTGCAGGTGAGCGCCACAATCAGGACTGCATACGACCGAGGCACACAGGGCCAACACCCGGCATCATGGTGTGGGGAGCGATCTCCTACACTGGCCGTACACCACTGGTGATCGTCGAGGGGACACTGAATAGTGCACGGTACATCCAAACCGTCATCGAACCCATCGTTCTACCATTCCTAGACCGGCAAGGGACCTTGCTGTTCCAACAGGACAATGCACGTCCGCATGTATCCCGTGCCACCCAACGTGCTCTAGAAGGTGTAAGTCAACTACCCTGGCCAGCAAGATCTCCGGATCTGTCCCCCATTGAGCATGTTTGGGACTGGATGAAGCGTCGTCTCACGCGGTCTGCACGTCCAGCATGAACGCTGGTCCAACTGAGGCGCCAGGTGGAAATGGCATGGCAAGCCGTTCCACAGGACTACATCCAGCATCTCTACGATCGTCTCCATGGGAGAATAGCAGCCTGCATTGCTGCGAAAGGTGGATATACACTGTACTAGTGCCGACATTGTGCATGCTCTGTTGCCTGTGTCTATGTGCCTGTGGTTCTGTCAGTGTGATCATGTGATGTATCTGACCCCAGGAATGTGTCAATAAAGTTTCCCCTTCCTGGGACAATGAATTCATGGTGTTCTTATTTCAATTTCCAGGAGTGTATTTTGTTTCTGATGCTGTGATATTTTAGTCCACTCCCTGTATATTGGAAGTGTACGGACACGTAACGCCTCGTTAGCAGATGTAAGCAACCTGCAGCACTCCAAAGCGATCCGTGCAGTCATTTCAGGAGTAACTAATATTTTGTCAGTTGAGCTTACTTGAAACGATTGATTTCTGCAGAAAGTAACAGACGTGTAAGCAAAAGTGCAGCAACAATTTATAAGTTGTTGTATAGCATGCAGTGTTGCAGGCGATTGTCGCTTCGAACTCTTGCTTTGTGACTAATGTAATTTCCACACACAGGCAGCGCTTTTGTCATTAATACATTAATAATTAACACCTATTTCGTTTCCAATTATTTAAAATTATGATTTGATGGTCTACCTCAAGGCAATGCTTCATTACCACACCCCATATAATTCGTTCTGTGTACGCAGAACTCTCCATTGCTTGACCTTAAGACCTCGGCTGATGCGGACAGTCTGGTTTACTGTATCTCGCTTGACCTCATATGCTGAGCTGCACAAAATGCAAAGAGGCCTCCTGTCCTGCGAGTCTTTGTGTTCGCCTAAGCCAAAACCGGCTCATGACGCCTTGATTTGGCTCTAGACGCAGCCGATGACTAAAACATGTCAAGCCGTAGCTGGCCTATAGCAAGTAAGTAGCTACTGACATAGGCCCAGCGTGAGACACAAAGCACCAGCCCACAGTGTAGCAATCAGCCGGACTCGTTGGCGCCTGTCGCTCATGCTCACTGACACACTGTGCTGCTACCAGTGACATCACCTGCCAGCACAACATCAGTGCCTGACTTTACATCTAAGTTGGCCTTGACAAATGGTCCACAATCCCAATTTTTACTACTTGTGCCAAGAATCAGTACTACTAAGCTAGTCTTGACAAATGGTCCCCAGCCCCAATTTAAACTACTCGTCACAAGAATCAGTATGGATCCATACTAACTCATTCACGGCCGTCAATTCAAGCCCAATTCGCCAAACTCATACACGATCGTATGTGCCAAAATGGCCCTCAGTACCAAATACAGTCCATTAACAGTTTTCTGTGCCGGCCGAAGTGGCCGCGCGGTTCTGGCGCTGCAGTCTGGAACCGCGAGACCGCTACGGTCGCAGGTTCGAATCCTGCCTCGGGCATGGATGTGTGTGATGTCTTTAGGTTAGTAAGGTTTAACTAGTTCTAAGGTCTAGGGGACTAATGACCTCAGCAGTTGAGTCCCATAGTGCTCAGAGCCATTTTTTTGAACAGTTTTCTGTTGTGGGCAACCGCATCTCAAGTATTCCATGTTTCTGAAATAAACAGCCTTAAGCTGTATATGAACGAGCGCTTTAGTGATTTCAAATCGCTTCATCAGGTTATATCAACGAGACAGGAAATGTGCAGTCCTAATTATGATAGAAAACAAATACCTATCCTAATAATCTATGCTTGTGACGACCTATATGAAGTACTCACCCGTCAGTAAAACATTTAAGCCCTGATACGGGAAGGATGAGGACACAGCCTACTAAAAATAAAATACTGTTACCTGGAAGAAGCCGGGCGACATAGTTTAGATCGACCAGTTGAGAACTCGACATGTTAAAAGGAGGTTTACCTACAATGAAAGGAGCAAAAGAAGAATATAAGAAAAGGTAAAAGCTCGAGATAGGAATATTGAAAGTCCATACTTAAAAAAAAATCACTTCACACCAGGAAGCGGCAGACAGGAAACCTCCAATCACCTCGCCGTGGAGGGCCATACTGATATTCAATGTCCTCATGTGCATCACGGAGGGTACTAGATCCACCATGCACATAGAAAGTAACATTACAAACTTTCTCAAGCGTATACAAATATTATGGAAATGATTGAGGCCCCATTACACAGTATAAACAAATGAATTATAAAATACTTTTTAAGTAGGTTGTTTAGGTTTTTATGTTGGTAACGCCACGTAGCGCTCTGTATGAAAATCACTGATTGTGCTGTGTGCAGTCTGTGGCTGATTGGCAATGTTGCAATATTCGCTATTGTAGTCCTGGGCAGTTGGATGTGAAAAGCGCGTAGCGTTGCGCAGTTGGAGGTGAGCCGCCAGCAGTGGTGGATGTGGGCAGAGAGATGGCAGTATTTTGAGAGCGGACGATCCGGACGTGGGTCCGTCAGAAAGAGTAAATTTGTAATATTGGATATCATGAACTGATATATATAAACAAAGATGATGTGACTTACCATACGAAAGCGCTGGCTGGTCAATAGAAACACAAACAAACACATTCATACACACAAAATTCTAGCATTCGCAACCAATGGTTGCTTCGTCAGGAAAGAGGGAAGCAGAGGGAAAGACGAAAGGATGTGGGTTTTAAGGGAGAGGGTAAGGAGTCATTCCAATCCTGGGAGCGGAAAGACTTACCTTAGGGGGAAAAAAGGACAGGTATACACTCGCACACACACAAATATCCATCCGCACATACACAGACATAAGCAGACATTTGTAAAGGTAAAGAGTTTGGGCAGAGATGTCAGTCGAGGCGGCAGTAAAGAGGCAAAGATGTTGTTGAAAGACAGGTGAGGTATGAGCGGCGGAAACTTGAAATTAGCGGAGGTTGAGGCCTGGCGGATAACGAGAAGAGAGGATATACTGAAGGGCAAGTTCCCATCTCCGGAGCTCTGACAGGTTGGTGTTAGTGGGAAGTATCCAGATAACCCAGACGGTGTAACACTGTGCCAAGATGTGCTGGCCGTGCACCAAGGCATGTTTAGCCACAGGGTGACCCTCATTACCAACAAACACTGTCTGCCTGTGTCCATTCATGCGAATGGACAGTTTGTTGCTGGTCATTCCCACATGGAAAACTTCACAGTGTAGGCAGGTCAGTTGGTAAATCACGTGGGTGCTATCACACGTGGCTCTGCCTTTGATCGTGTACACCTTCCGGGTTACAGGACTGGAGTAGGTGGTGGTGGGAGGGTGCATTGGACAGGTTTTACACCGGGGGCGGTTACAAGGGTAGGAGCCAGAGGGTAAGGAAGGTGGTTTGGGGATTTCATAGGCATGAACTAAGACGTTACGAAGGTTAGGTGGACGGCGGAAAGACACTCTTGGTGGAGTGGGGAGGATTTCATGAAGGATGGATCTCATTTCAATATATATATATATATATATATATATATATATATATATATATATATATATATATATGATGACTTGTGAACATTATTAAGGTAAATACATTGTTTGTTCTCTATGAAAATCTTTCATTTGCTGACTATGCCTGTCATTAGTTAGTGCCTTCAGTAGTTTGAATCTTTTATTTATCTGGCAGTAGTGGCGCTCACTGCATTGCAGTAGTTCGAGTAACGAAGATTTTTGTGAAGTAAGTGATTTGTGAAAGGTATAGGTTAATGTTAGTCAAGGCCATTCTTTTGTAGGGATTATTGAAAGTCAGATTGCGTTGCGCAAAAATTGTGTGTCAGTTTAGTGTTGATCAGAATAAGTAAATAGGGTAATGTCCGAGTACGTTCAGTTTTGCTCAGCTGTTTGAAAAGGAAATAAAGTAAGAGGTTTATCAGCACAGTAATTTATAATTTTCCAAAGGGGACGTATCATATGACCAGACGCAGGAGCATATAACAGCAAGCCGAGGATTAATAACCAAGCAGACGAACAACTGCAACAATTTGTCCTTGGAAGGCAATCGAAGGTCGACAGTTTGTTGCAATATCTTAACTCCACTTGATACAGATTCAGCGTATGCAAAATTTCAGTCACTTTCACAATGCTGGATGTCTGGTCCCTTAACTTATCTGCGTAAGATTTTTAAATTATTAGCTGCACCTGTTGTGGAGTCGCTAGAATCACACAAGTGGCTAGTTAATGTAGACTTCGAATTCCCCAGACTGGTGTTCTCGGAAACTAATACCAAAGTCTCTGATAGTCAGCCCCAAATACCTGTCAGATAAATTGCAGCTGATGCAATATACACCAGATTTAAATGGAAGGTAGGATGTGAAACGTACGACACTACTCTCGTAAACTGCATCAGCTGCGACAGTTGTCCTGACAGATATGACTGACAGGGGGTTTGGTATTACGCTCCGAAAACACCGGCGTCTGAAGAATTCGAAGTCTACTTTAAGTAGCCGCTTCCGTGATTCTGGTCACTCCATAACAGGTGTAGCTAATAATTTAAAAACGCTACATAGGTAACTAATAAGTGTGACTTTAAACATTCTAGAAAAGATTGAAATTATGCGGTGTCTAAAGCTACACCCCCAAAACACCCTTAACAATCATGTTGAATTAAGAAACTACAATAAGCTGTTGAGTTTTTAATGCCTTTCAAGAACTTAATGTCACAGTTGTTCATCTGCTTGGGCACTGATCCTGGGATTATTGTTATATGCTCTTGTGTCTGGTCTGTTTGAATTTACGATTTTTACGCTGAAGCATGTTATACTTTATATAGTTACGCTATGTAACGGAGGCCTCAGTCAATCCCATGTTATTCGGATATGCTCGAAAATGTAAATTTCCACGCAGTGCGTATGGTGGCACTAGTTCACTTCGTGATACACATGAGCACATTGACTATCAGTGGTGTCATGCGTGGCGTAGCGGTTGAAGGGTTCCTATCCGCTGCTTCCTAGTGTAAAGTAAGTTTTCTTAACCATGAACTTTCAATGTTGCTAGCTGGGGCTTGTTCCTTTCCTTGTTTTCCTGTTTTGGTCTTTTCATTGTACGTAATGGCGCCTTTAACCTGTAGGCTTCTCAACTTCTCGATATGAACTATGATGCCCTGCTTGCTCTGCCTAACAGCAGGTTACATCCCCATCCTCCCCGTATAGGGTGAAAAATCCCTACAAAAGAATGGGCCCTGACTAACATTAAACTATACCTTTCACAAATCACTTACCTCACAAAAATCTTCGCTACTCAAGCTACTGCAATACAGCGAGCGCCACTACTGCCAGCTAAATAAAAGATTCAAAGTACTGAAGGCACTAACTACTGATAGGCATAGTTAGCAAATGAAAGATTTTGATAGAGAACAACCAATGTATTTACCTCAATAGTCATAATATATACAGCAGTTCAAGACAAATTTCAAAACTCCGCCATCTCTCTCCCCACATCCACCACTGCTGGCGGCTCACCTCCAACTGCGCAACGCTACGCGCTGTTCACAGCCAGCTGCCTAACACTACAATGGCGAGTATTACAACAATGCAAAGCAGCCACAGACTGCACACTGCACAGCCAGTGATTCTCACACAGACCGCTACGTAACGTTGCCAATAAAAAAACCTAAACAGCCTACTTACATAGCCCCCATGCTACCCACAAAAAATTTTACAAATTGTTTTGGGCACTGGGCAATACATATTTGTTAATATTTTTCATAATCGTAATTACAATAACAAAGAAATCAAATGCACACATTTATTGATACAATGTTGGTCAAAAGCTAAAATTTTCTCACAGTCCATAAAGATAGTTCTGATCATTCATCATAATAGTAAATACAGTTTTTTTTTTCACAAAGTCTCATTAGTAAAAGAAATTGCACACAGAAGTAGTGGATTTCCATGCAGTCTTGAAGAAGTAGTGTTGTCCTTCCAACGGAAAGACAGTGCTGACTCTTGACATGCTGACAGGTAATGGGCCACAACAGAGCAAACCCACAGCAGAGTCAGTCGAAGTTTTGAAGAGTATTGGTAGGTAGGACATCACAGAGCAGACCCACTGTAGTCCTGGTAGAGATTACGGTATTGGTGGGCCACCAGAGGTGCAGACCCACTGCAGTCATTGTAGAAATAATGGTAATGATGGATCATCAAAGATGTGGACCCACTGTAGTCCTTGTAGAGATGGCCAGCAGCCATCTGGTGTGACTGTGCAGGTGCACAATTACCATTGAAGAGTCTTGCGGATAATATAGCAAGTCCATAACCACCACTTGTGCACTCACAATTTTTTTTTTTTGAAATGTCCTTAAAACCAGCAATGCTGTTGTCCAGTCTCTTGCTGAATTATTAACACACGTGCAAACACTAACAGTCCCAACTGCTCACATACTGTGCATATACTATGACCAACAGAAACGTGTGCGGTAAAATGGAACTTACAAGTTACTTAATTTGATGAACTCGTGTCAATTACAAATTTATAACACAAGAATACAATAACAAAGGTACAAAATACATTATTAAAGATCATAACAATACAGATAACATTTGTAGTAATACAGGCTTTACAAAAGAATAAAAATATATACATCAGTGTCACAAAAATAATGACATAAATACATACATAAAAGAGCAAAATAACCTTTGAAACATCTTTACAAAGAAAATAACATATAATTAATGCAAATTATACAATGTAACTCTCATCAGATATACACATAAAGACAGGAAGAACACAAATACCCAAGGGTGCACAAACACATAGTGGGATACAAAAATCCCTACAAAAGAATGGGCCCTGACTAACATTAAACTATACCTTTCACAAATCACTTACCTCACAAAAATCTTCGCTACTCAAGCTACTGCAATACAGCGAGCGCCACTACTGCCAGCTAAATAAAAGATTCAAAGTACTGAAGGCACTAACTACTGATAGGCATAGTTAGCAAATGAAAGATTTTGATAGAGAACAACCAATGTATTTACCTCAATAGTCATAATATATATAGCAGTTCAAGACAAATTTCAAAACTCCGCCATCTCTCTCCCCACATCCACCACTGCTGGCGGCTCACCTCCAACTGCGCAACGCTACGCGCTGTTCACAGCCAGCTGCCTAACACTACAATGGCGAGTATTACAACAATGCAAAGCAGCCACAGACTGCACACAGCACAGCCAGTGATTCTCACACAGACCGCTACGTAACGTTGCCAATAAAAAAACCTAAACAGCCTACTTACAAGGGTTTAAATGTTTTTCTGACGTGTGAGTGCTTCATATGGGTTCTCATAAGCATAGATTATTAGGATAGGTGTCTGTTTTATATCATAATGACGACGGTGCGTTTCCTATCTTTTACATGTACACCTGATGAAGTGGTTCGAAATCAGGAAACCGCCGTGTTCCTGTAAATTTTCATATACTGGTAAAAGCGGTTTATTTCAGAAACATGCAGCCCATTAAAAGAACATGATCCCAGGCCTTCGTGTACAGGTGACAAAAAGAAAAAGAAAAAAAAACTAACACCGTCTGAAAAGGCCTTGAAGGCCCAACGGTACCGGCCGTCCGCCGTGTCATCCTCAGCTCTTAGGCTCCACCGGATGCGGATCTGGGGGAGCATGCAATCAGCACACCGCTCTCTGGGTCGTTGTCGGTTTTCGTGACCAGTACTGTCACTTCTCAGTCAAGTAGCTCCTCTACTGCTCTCACAAGGGCTGAGTGCACGCCGCTTGCCAACAGCACTCGGCAGACCCTGACAGTGACCTATACAAGTGCCAGCCGTGCCTGATCGCGTTTAACTCCAGTGATCTGATGGGAACCGGTGTAATCAGTGTGGCAACACCGTTGGCTCAAGTACGTCTGACACCAGCACATAACATATGCCCTCTCCACACCCGGTGGAATTGTATTTATTTTTTGGTTGAGCAAGTCACGGTCATTTTTCATATATTGCTTCGGAATCTGTAACATTGCTTTCATTTGTTTTATTTGTCAGTAAGCCCTACACATCTGTTTCCTCTCTAATCTGTTCCTGTGCCGGCTGGTGTGGCCGAGCGGTTCTAGACGCTTCAGTCTGGAACCGCGCGACCGCTACGGTCCCAGGTTCGAATCCTGCCTCGGGCATGGATGTTTGTGTTGTCCTTAGATTAGTTTGGTTTAAGTAGTTCTAAGTTCTAGGGGACTGATGACCTCAGATGTTGAGTCCCATAGTGCTCAGAGCCATTTGAACCATATGATCTACTCTGTTCCTCATTAAACCCTATATTACCAGACGTGTATGTTAAATGATAAGTTCACATGACCATTTCAAAGATAAAACAAGTTTTTTTTTCTTTCTATAATTCTATACCGTAGAAAAAATGGCACAGTTACACTGCAGATTCCTTTCTAAACTGAAAAACATTATACATGAGAATAGCTGTTAGTTCCGTCTGTATTTGTGTACGGCAGACAGAAGTACAAAAGAGAAAGCCCATATTGCCAGAAACGGAAAGCCAACGCTGTAGTGTCGAAGTGGCAATAACGCGAGTTATGGATGTGAAACTTTTTCGGGCATCTTTCCAGGGAGCACGGTAAATTCAGTTGCACCATGTATCAACATAGTGAGCGAAACCATTACGGCAGCCTATAATCATTACTTATGACCTAATTATACAATGCATTACGTAATTAACTGTTGTTAATGAGGCACAAAACAGACAAACTCATCACGAGACGACACATAAATAGGCTGGTAAAACACACAAAAAATCCATACACACACACACACACACACACACACATACACACACACACAACTCGTCATGCGCTGTTACTCAGCGAATTGCATGTGCAACACCAAGGGATATATTATAGATGAAATCTCATTAACTTAATTACTACTCCATGTCAAAATCAATAAAGTGGTAGAGTTTAGATTCTTTAATTCATACATGCATTCTGATTTACTGTAGTCATTTTATTACATTAACTAAATCATTTGTTACGGATTGGTAGCAGGACACTAGTTCAGTTCTACAATAAATTTCAGCTTTTTGTAGGAAATACTCTGTTCAAGAATCGCAACAGGGGGAGCTATGCTGGGAAAAGGCCGAGGATATGGGAAGATTTCAGTTAGATTGCATCATGGTGAGAGAGACATATCTAAATCACATACTGGACTGCAAGCCTTAACCACTGAAGGGAATGAAGAGTCTAATGAGTACACAGTATGGTTTGAGAGTAAATCGGAGAAAGACGAAGGTAATGTGAAGTAGTAGAAATGAGAACAGCGAGAAACTTAACATCAGGATTGATGGTCACGAAGTCAATGAAGTTAAGGAATTCTGCTACCTAGGCAGTAAAATAACCAATGACGGACGGAGCAAGGAGGACATCAAAAGCAGACTCGCTATGGCAAAAAAGGCATTTCTGGACAAGAGAAGTCAACTAATATCAAATACCGGCCTTAATTTGAGGAAGAAATTTCTGAGGATGTACGTCTGGAGTACAGCATTGTATGGTAGTGAAACATGGACTGTGGGAAAACCGGAACAGAAGAGAATCGAAGCATTTGAGATGTGGTGCTATAGACAAATGTTGAAAATTAGGTGGACTGATATGGTAAGGAATGAGGAGGTTCTACGCAGAATCGGAGAGGAAAGGAATATGTGGAAAACACTGATATGGAGAAGGGACAGGATGATAGGACATCTGCTAAGACATGAGGGAATGACTTCCATGGTACTAGAGGGAGCTGTAGAGGGCAGAAACTGTAGAGGAAGACTGAGATTGGAATACGTCAAGCAAATAATTGAGGACGTAGATTGCAAGTGCTACTCTGAGATGAAGAGGTTAGCACAGGAAAGGAATTCGTGGCGGGCTGCATCAAACCAGTCAGTAGACTTATGACCAAAAAAAAGAAAAAAAAAAGCTGCAAAATCTGAGGCTTTGACATCTGTGGAGGCGAGAGGGGGGGGGGGTGCGGGTGGTAAAATTGTCTTTTCCATTCTGTGCTTCTGCTTACTACATCACAGATCACAATTTAGTGATGGGTGAAAAGTAGGTTGAAGTTCAAGAAACTAGTCAGGAAAAATAAATTCTTAAGGAAATGGGATACGGATGTACGAAGGAATGAACAGACACACTTGAAGTTCTCGGAGGCTGTAGATACTGCGACTGCTAATAGCTAAGTAGGCCAATTGAAGGGAAATCAACATCCGTAAAAAGCGAAATACAGAAGTTGGAAAGAAACACATGTGCAAGGAAGGTAACTGGGAAGAAACCGTGGATAACTGTATCAATACTTCAGTTGACCTACGAAAGAAGGACGTACAAAAATCTTCACGGAAATTCACGATTACAGAAATTCAAGTCACTTAGGTACGACATCGACAGGGAGTGCAGGGAAGCTAAGACAAAATGGCTACTTGAAAAGTGTGAAGAAATCGAAAAAGAAATGTTGGTTGGGAGCATGGACTCAACATACAAAAAAGTCAAACCAGTCTTCGGTGAAATAAAAGCAAGGATGGCAGCATTAAGAGAGCAATGGGAACTCCACTGTTAAATGCAGGGGAGAGGGCAGTTGGCCAGAAGGAGTACATTGAAGCCCTCTGCTAGTGCGAAGAATTGTCTGATGACGTTATAGAAGATGAAAACAAGAGTGAGCAGGGAAGATATAGGGGATGCAGTATTAGAATCAGAATTTAAAAGAGTTTTGGAAGACTTAAGATCAGATAAGGCAGAAGGGATGGATAACATTCCATCGGTTTTCTGAAACCAGTGGGGGAACTGGCTACAAAACGATTATTCAGGTTGATTTGTAGAATGTACGAGATTGGCGATATACCATCAGACTTTGAGAGAAACGTCATCCACACAATTCGGAAGATAGCAAGAGCCGACAAGTACGAGAATTATCACACAATCAGTTTGACAGCTTTTGCATTCAAGTTGCTGACAAAATAATGTACAGAAGAATGGACAAGAAAACTGAGGACGATCAGCTAGCCTTTAGAATAGGAAAAGGCACCAGCAACCCAGTTCTGACATTGCTTTGATAATGGAAGCACAAATGAAGGAAAATTTGAACACGATCCTATAATTTGTCGACCTGGAAAAGCATTCGATATTCTCAAATGGTGCAAAATGTTCGAAATTCTGTAAAAATAGGGCTAAGGTATAGGGAAGGACGGGTAATATCCAACAGCAGTTATTTTGTTTTTATTTGTTAGGCATCCAGTTTCGGCATTACATTATATCATCATCAGGCCTGCATATATCGAGTAGCCCTCGTGTTAGAAACCAATGCAGCACTGTCAATTGGTATCCTCAAGATTTTTTTCCCTTGGATATATGCGCTCGATGGACAGTTCTCAGCCACTCAGATGCATGGGAAAAAAATTCTTCACCGGTTAACAGTACTAAAAATGGTTCAAATGGCTCTGAGCACTATGGGACTTAACTTCTGAGGTCATCAGTCCCCTAGAACTTAGAACTACTTAAACCTAACTAACCTAAGGACATCACACACATCCATGCCCGAGGCAGGATTCGAACCTGCGACCGCAGCGGTCGCGCGGTTCCAGACTGTAGCGCCTAGAACCGCTCGGCCACTCCGGCCGGCTTGGCAGTACTGCATTGGTTTCTAACATGACGGCTACTTGATATATGCAGCCCTGAAATGCACAATGTAATGCCGAAACTGGTTGCCTAACAAATAAATTGGAAGGCAACCAGTCGAAGTCCCACACTCCTGGCATAGGTTGGAGTTACATTTATTGGACAGGTAATAGGCTTTCACCCCGGCTGTTCAATCTATACCTCGCAGAAGCAATGACGGAAATAAAAGGGTCAAGAGAGGGATTAAAATTCAACGCGAAAGGATATCAGTGATAAGATTGGTCGATGACAGTGAAAGTGAAGAAGGTATTGAGGATCTGTTGAATGAAATGAAGAGTCTAATGAGTAGAGAATGTGGATTGAGAGTAAATGGAAGAAAGGCGAAAGTAACGAGAAGTACCAGAAATGAGAAAATCGATAAAATTCACGTCATTATTGGTGATCACCAAGTAGATGAGGTTAAGGAATCAGCAACCTAGGCAGCAAAATATTTCATGGCGGGCGGAGCAAGAAGGGCAGTAATAGCAGACTAGCATTGGGTAAACGTAAGTTGCTATCCTAGAGCAGTCTACTATTATCAGACACTGGCCTCAATTTGAGAAAGAAATCTCAGAACTATTCAACGAATAGTACAACATTGTATGTCATCTCACGACATTGGTAGGAAACTAGCTGAGGCTAACTACGGAATTACCGACCCGTGCATGCTCTGCAATTAACACCGTAACACAAACTGTTGCGTTTGGGATGATGCCGTGACCGGTAACTGAACTGCTGATTAATGACGTGTTATTGTGTTCAATAATGATTCACGCGACCCTACACCAACACGGGTGATCATCGTTGGTAAATTTGGCGGCAATCTGCAGGGAGGTCCTATTCCGCCAGTGCTAAGAAATGCACAGCGGCGGTAGTCCTTTGGGGAGCTAAGGTGTATGACGTCACGTCACAGGTGATAGCGATTGAGGAAAATCTTGCGTCATCATGTGTTCCATCCTGTGATATTATCATGGTGTGTTTTCTTTGGTCATCGTCTTCTGACTAGTTTGATGCGGCCCGCCACGAATTCCTCTCCTGTGCTAACCTCTTCATCACAGAGTAGCAGTTACAACTTACGTCCTCAATCATTTGGTGGATGAATTCCAATCTCTGTCTTCCTCAACAGCTTTTGCCCTCTACAGCCACCTCTAGTACCATAGACGTCATTCCTTCATGTCTTAACACAGGTCCTATCATCCTGTCCCTTCTCCTTATCAGTGTTTTCCACATGTACCTTTCCTCTCCGAGTCTACGCAGAACCTCCTCATTCCTTACCTTATCAGTCCACCAAATTTTCAACATTCGTCTGTAGCACCACATCTCAAATGCTTCAAATCTCTTCTGTTCCGGGTTCTCCGTGTTTCACTACCATACAATGCTGTACTCCAGAAGTACATACCCAGAAATTTTTTCCTTAAAGTAAGGCCGATATCTGAAATTAGTAGGCTTCTCTTGGCCAGGAATGCCCTTTTTGACATTGATAGTCTGCTTTTGATTTCCTCTTTGCTCCGTTAGTCACTGGTTATTTCACTTCCTAGGTAGCAGAATTCCTTAATCTACACCAATGTGTATAATAGTTTTGTTGCCTCTTCCCCCAATGTTTTTAGAAATTCTGATAGAATATTATCTGTCCCTTCTGACTTCTGTGATCTTAAGGCCTCCAAGGCTCTTTTAAATTCTTATTCTAATTCTGGATCCCCTATCTCGTCTAAATTGACTCCTGTTTCACATCAGATAAATCTTCCCCCTCATAGAGGCTTTCAATGTATTCTTTCCACCTATCTGCTCTCTCCTCTGCATTTTACAGTGGAGTTCCCGTTGCAGTCATAATGTTATCACCCTTGCTTTCAATGTTACCACAGGTTGTTTTGACTTTGCTGAATGCTGAGTCTATCCTTCCGACAATCATTTCTTTTTCGATGTCTTCACATTTCTGCTGCAGCAATTTCGTCTTAGCTTCCCTGCACTTCCTATTTATTCTGTTCTTCTGCGAGTTGTGTTTCTGCATTCCTAAGTTTCCCGGAACGTTTTTGTGCTTCCTCCTTTGATCGATCAATTGCAGTATTTCTTCTGTTACCCATGGTTTCTTCGCAGTTACCTTCTTCTGTACTTATGTTTTCCTTCCGAACTTCTTTCTGTGCCTCATGATGACTGGGTGTTGTGTCATGTCCTTAGGTTAGTAAGGCTTAAGTAGTTCTAAGTTCTAGGGGACTGATGACCATAGATGTTAAGTCCCATAGTGCTCAGAGCCATTTGAACCTTCCGAACTTCTGTAATGGCCCTTTTCAGAGATGTCCATTCCTCTTCAACTGTAACGCCTACTGAACTATTCCTTATTTCTGTATCTATAGCATTAGAGAACTTCAACTGTATCTCGTCATTCCTTAGTACTTCCGTATCCCAGTTCTTTGCGTATTGATTCTTGCTGACTAATGACTTAAACTTCAGTCTACTCTTCATCACTACTTTGTGATCTGAGTCTATATCGGCTCCTGGGTTCACCTTATAATTTAGTATCTGATTTCGGAATCTCTCTTTCACCATGATGTAATCTAACTTAAATCTTCCCGTATCACCCTACCTTTTCAAAGTATACCTCCTCTTCTTGTGATTCTTGAACAGAGTATACGCTATTACTAGCTTAAACCTGTTACAGAACTCAATCAGTCTTTCTCCTCTTTCATTCCTTGTTCCAAGCCCATATTCTCCTGTAAACTTTCCTTCTACTCCTTCCCCTACAACCGCATTCTAGTCCCCCATGACTATTAGATTTTCATCCCCCTTTACATACTGTATTACCCTTTCAATATCCCACACTTTCTCTCTCTCTTCATCTTCAGCTTGTGACGTCGGCATGTATACCTGAACTATCGTTGTCAGTGTTGGTTTTCTGTCGATTCTGGTAAGAACAACCCTATTACTGAACTGTTCACAGTAACACACTCTCTGCCCTACCTTCCTATTCATAACGAATCCTACACCTGTTATACCATTTTCTGCTGCTGTTGATGTTACCCTATACTCTACTGACCAGAAATCCTTGTCTTCTTTCCACTTCACTTCACTGCCGCCTACTATATCTAGATTGAACCTTTGCATTTCCCTTTTGAGATTTTCTAATTTCCCTACCACGTTCAAGCTTCTGACATTCCACACCCCGACTCGTAGAACGTTCTTCTTTCGTTGATTATTCAATATTTTTCTCATGGTAACCTCCCCCTTCGCAGTCACCTCCAAGAGATGCGAATGGGGGAATTTTCCGAAAGATTTTGCCAATGGAGAGATCATCATGACACCTTCGTCAATTACAGGCCACATGACCTGTGGATGAACGTTACGTGTCTTTAATGCAGTAATTTCAATGGACTTCTGCATGCTCATGCCGTTGATCATTGCTCATTCTCCCGCCTTCAGGGGCAGTTGCTCACCGCTAGACCAAGAGAGTGACCTGAACCTCTGTCAGCTCGTCAGCCCTCTTTGAAAAGGCCATTGGGTGACATCTTATGCTGTAAGTCTTCGGCCGCCAATGCCGATTATAGATGAAAATTTACGCAGCGGGGGGACTTGAACCTGGCACCAAAGGCGTTTTGATTATGAATCAAAGACGCTACCCCCCCAGACCACAGTTGCCATGTTATCGTTCATAAAATATCGTTCCACGTTTTCTCTTGGCGCTTGTCTCTGTGAACTGTCTGCGAGATACTGAGGTTCTCCTATGGCCGACAAGAACCACGGATCTGTCCCCGACAGATTATGTATTGGACCAGCTCTGTTGACAACGAAGTCCTATTACTAATATCCACGATATCATGAACCACTTACAATAGTAGGGGATTATTATGGCTTTATGACACCGCTCATAAGCAAATCAGTGCATGGATCCAAGCCAGAAGGGGGGCAACGTTTACTGAAAAGTCAGCTTGTATTAACAACTTACTTGTAGGTGGGACTCAATTCATTGAAATAACATTATACACTCTGTCAACCCGTGAAGTATCGTTAGGTTTCCTCCTCTTCTTTTGGGTGTCTCAGTCTTTTCTGTCAGTGTAAGTACCGGGTGATCAAAAAGTCAGTATTAATTTGAAAACTTAATAAACCACGGAATAATGTAGATAGAGAGGTAAAAATTGACACACATGCTTGGAATGACATGGGGTTATATAAGAAGAAAAAAAAAGTATTGCTCGACGCGTGAAAGATCTCTTGCGCGCATCGTTTGGTGATGATCGTGTGCTCAGCCGCCACTTTCGTCACGCTTGGCCTCCCAGGTCCCCAGACCTCAGTCTGTGCGATTATTGGCTTTGGGGTTACCTGAAGTCGCAAGTGTATCGTTATCGACCGACATCTCTAGGGATGCTCAAAGACAACATCCGACGCCAATGCCTCACCATAACTCCGGTCATGCTTGACAATGCTGTTCACAACATTATTCCTCGACTACAGCTATTGTTGAGGAATGATGGTGGACATATTGAGCATTTCCTATAAAGAACATCATCTTTGCTTTGTCTTACTTTGTTATGCAAATTATTGCTATTCTGATCAGATGAAGCGTCATCTGTCGGACATATTTTGAACGTTTGTATTTTTTTTCGTTCTAATAAAACCCCATGTCATTCCAAGCATGTGTGTCAATTTGTACCTCTCTATCTATATTATTCCGTGACTTATTCAGTTTTCAAATTTATACTGACTTTTTGATCACCCTGTAGATTGCTGTCGCTTTCTATCACTTCCACCCGATTTCGGTGCGTCGGTCTTCCTGTTACTTTATCTTAGTGGGAGGCCTTTTGTTCCCTTTCTGTCTTGACTTACTAAACTTCCTATACAACCTGTGGACTCACAAACCGTGGCCTTTTTTTTTTTTTTTTCCTGACAGTATGTACGTGTAGCCTGCAGAGGCACATCTTCTCCTGGCTGTAAAATCCTCTACAGTCGGTCCGGCCGCAAGCCAACCCACATATGTAGGCCCTCAAGCAAACCATCCATGTTAATCATTTCTTGGAGTTTTGTTTCAATACCTCGACAGTTCAGAGGCCCTTAGTTTTGATTCTACTTTATTTTCCGAAAATTAGGTATATTTTAACCTATACATGTAATAAGATAAACGCCTTAACTAATATTCTTTCTCTGGGGGATTGTCGGGATCAGGGGGATGTGGAGGGGAGGCATAGGCGATTATCGTGAGTCCTATAACAGCCCAACTATTGTTCAACGGTCTAACGTGGGGACGATCGTATGGTCTTGGATGAATGAGTGAAACTGGCTTTATTGCTGGTGGATGTCTGCCAAGCGGAGCTGTAATTCAGCCGCGCACAAACCCAGCGACTGGGCATCCAGCGATGCCGTTAGCACCCTTTGCGCTGCGCTTGTCAAACTGTGCAGCGGGCACGATGGGCCGGCGTTATTTACGATCAGGCGACGGGAGCATTTAAATCTCTTATCGGGGGCGCCGCTGCCACAGCTGCGATAACAGAGCGAAAAATTGTTTCATACACGCTGTTGTGTTTAATTAAAACGATTTATTTCGTGAATGGAAAGCGAAAACTGGTTACTACTTTATTGTCCTGGTCGAAAGCAATTACAGCCTTTGTCTCCGTCTGAGTTTTAGGGAGTGGTACTTTATTAAACTGCACTCGTAAATCGTTGTTCCAAGTTTAAGCTAGCGTTTCGTTTTCGCCATCCCATGAGCATTTGTAAGTGCATACCGGCAAATAGGTTGATTTATTGGTCCACGTTTTTGTAGAGGCATGCTGTAATGATTAGACGGTAGTGACCAACTATGAACTGGAATTTACCTTTTATTATTTAGACTTACTGTATTAATGAAGCTTTATTACCTTGACTCATATGCCCAAAGCTGTATTTAAGACTTTAACTTCTCATGCAAGTTAATTACATTCCTAATAACCCTAGCAATATGCCATCATCACAGAAAAAAGTTCTGCTAAACAGTAGTAATAGTGTCGACATGAAAAACAAATATTCTTTAATTTTTTAATTTTTTTTCACAATTCCAACAGTAGTATCTCAGTTACTAAAACAAGCATTACTGGATATACATTATAAATCTACATTTACATTTATACTCCGCAAGCCACCCAACGGTGTGTGGCGAAGAGCACTTTACGTGCCACTGTCATTACCTCCCTTTCCTGTTCCAGTCGCGTATGGTTCGCGGGAAGAACGACTGCCGGACAGCCTCCGTGCACGCTCTAATCTCTCAAATTTTACATTCGTGATCTCCTAGGGAGGTATAAGTAGGGGGAAGCAATACATTCGATACCTCATCCAGAAACGCACCCTCTAGAAACCTGGACAGCAAGCTAAACCGCGATGCAGAGCGCCTCTTTTGCAGAGTCTGCCACCTGAGTTTGCTAAACATCTCCGTAACGCTATCACGCTTACCAAATAACCCTGTGACGAAACGCGCCGCTCTTCCTTGGATCTTCTCTATATCCCCTGTCAACCCGACCTGGTACGGATCCCACACTGATGAGTAATACTCAAGTACAGGTCAAACGAGTGCTTTGCAAGCCCCCTCTTTTGTTGATGGACTACATTTTCTAAGGACTCTCCCAATGAATCTCCTCCTGGCACCCTCCTTACCAACAATTAATTTTATATGATCATTCCACTTCAAATCGTTCCGCACGCATACTCCCAGATATTTTACAGAAATAACTGCTACCAGTGTTTGTTCCGCTATCACATAATCATACAATAAAGGCTCCTTCTTTCTATATATTCGCAATACATTACATTTGTCTATGTTAAGGATCAGTTGCCACTCCCTGCACCAAGTGCCTACCCGCTGCAAATCTTCCTGCATTTCGCAGCAATTATCTAATGCTGCAACTTCTCTGTATACTACAGCATCATCCGCGAAAAGCCGCATGGAACTTCCGACACTATCTACTAGGTCATTTATACATATTGTGAAAAGCAGTGGTCCCATAAAACTCCCCTGTGGCACGCAAGAGGTTACTTTCACGTATGTGGACGTCTCTCCATTGAGAACAACATGCTGAGAGGCACCCACATGCCTTGCTCATACTGTGGCATCAAGCAGTCAGGCCTGCAAGATGAGTGGTCTGCCAAGCGAGTGGATTCATTCTTATTTATCGAGTAACATGAACTCTAGTACTCACACTTCAGTTACAAGTTATCCTCCTATATGATGAATACGCAACGGAAACACGCATCTGACTATCAGTAATTTACAGAACTCTGACTGTACACTACGCACTGGCAATACCACATTTTCTTTTTGTCTTTTATTTAACGGCTTTTTTCAACACGTGGCCACCGCACTGAATATGAATGGCGCACACATTATAAATTCGGGATATTATGACAACATACAATTCGAAGGAAAAGTCCACCAATCTTTTTCTTTTCACTATCTTATTTATTCCGATAAATTCTCTAACCTAAACACACAAATTCTATAAGCTACAACAATAACACATGAGAAATTCCGCCCAGTGGGCATGGCTTTACATTGGTGAATCTCTATATTATGGTCTCGTAATTATTTAACGCTACAGTGCACTTTCTGGATAGGATGGTGGATCTTTTATTATTTCTCACACTTCGACTCTCACAATCATCATCACGAAACTATCCTCCAGACCGAGCAGTACAGAAGGAACAAGCATAACCCACTAATCTTTTGAAACTACCTTGCTACTCTCCCATGCAAACCACACATACCCGAATTACATGACATACACCACACTACAATATGAAATACTACACAGAGAATAGTCGCAACATTATCACTTTCAGCTTTCCCACTTCAATTAATATTTATCCCAGTTTCACACGACACTGCCCCACTTCGTAATTCTACTTTCCTACTATGAACTCTGGAGATATATGCACGTCTTCCTGTGCAATGCAAGCCAAGTGGCGTTGCTGGATAGACGGCCGACTCACCTTGCTTCTCTCTCAGAGTTTGTATCTAGCGTCACACGGAATCATATCACGCAAAGTAATTGTAAGAACGTATTCATCACACACGCAAATCCTCAACTGATACCATGGACGAGTACTTCTCTTTATCTTTTGTCTCATACACAGTTTGAGACTCACACAGTACTCACCACGTGGAAGTACTCGTCTCTAATTTCAAGTCCTGCACACGCCATTTCTTAAATATTTCAACTTATGGTACTCACGCTATTTCTTAAATATGTCAACTTATTGTACAGACGCTAGTAATTCAGCTTAATTTAAGCACACGGAAGTATTTCAACTTATTGCTACACGTGGTTTCATTGTGACCGTTGGTCACTTCCGAAGATTACTACAATCCCATTAATATTACCTGCCTGACATTTAATTCTCCCCGCAAAAGTTCCTGAAATAGAGAAATTATTATTTCAAACTACTCTTAAATATTCCACATGCATATCATGTCTCCACTCTTTTGTCATTACGGAGCACAACTAAAAAAGGTCTTAACAGCACAAGATCCAGCGGCAGAGTGCTGAAACATGGCCGTTCTCCAGGTCCTCTCGCACCTTTGCTGAAGTGGGGGAGCACCTTGCTACCGTATTGGTCAGCCACATTTCAGGCGCTCAAAGCGCAGGTAAATTTCATCTCTTTGGTCCCACCAAAGGTGGCCAAAGGATCGACTCAAAGATGATCATATATTCACATTCACTATCTGCGGTTAGCAGACGACCATACATTCATTCATTTCACAGATCTCACCAAACTGGATGTAGGGATTTACTTTGTGGGAGTGAAAATGTGATCAATTTAATAATTAAATTGTCATTCCTTCCCACACTGGTATCCAGCTTCGCTGTATTAATTGAAATTGAGTTATTTTACAAAAAAATGTGTTGTTCTGACAAAAATAATGAAGTATGTTGTACCTATTTTCAATGTCGGGCGGTACTGTACCCTTTCACCACCGGCTACCCATGCAGAAAAAAATGCCACGGTACTATCCTTGCAATGCGAGGGTAGTTTCGAACATTTATTTAAGAAAACTGTATTAGAACAAACGTAGCAAGTCATCAAAATAACCAGGAGGAGACCGTAGCCCCTGGTGACCTCAAATAGACGACCAAATGCTGTTACTTTACCAAATTATTGACACAGTTGTTGCATTATTGTACTCTCCACAATCCGGAGTAACGTACACATACAAATTTACAACAATCCACATGACAAATAAAAGATTACATCATACAAATAAAAAATACTGTAGAGATAAAAATTTGCTTCGTTACTGGGATCTTCGTTATTATTATGAGTATTCCAAACTTCACTAATTCTATGACAAATAAAAAGAAATACTAATTGTACTCATGAAATTTTAATAGCTCACTGTCCAAACACAGAGCAAGTAATCTGACATTCATAAATTGCGGGGTAAAAACCTTTACACAGCAAAGTCTAAATACAAAACAAAATCAACAAAAGAAAAACATTGCGTACACTAGTTACATGTAGAATGTCAGGCTCCATACCATTACTCTAAAATATACATCAGACCTACAGAGAAATAAAACTGAGAAGAAAAACAATGAAATATACCACAAGTTACATACTGGTTACGTAATATAGTTCGTCTAAGACATAATGTCATACCTCATTAACTATCATCACCTAAGCAATCGCCACCACTACTCGACTGTGAGTTTAACCTTAGCCTTGTCCACCAGTACAAATACCTGCTGCTGAGCTAGTCAGTCCATCAACTTTGATCAATACATGCAATAAATAGTTAGCAATAAGTGCTTGAATCCACCAGTAGCTCTCGTATCTTACTCTACTGCTCATTTCTCTATTGTTACACATTTAGACGACAAGAACTTTCATTTCGACTAGCCTTCGTTACACTTTAATGTGAAATATCACGACTGTGATAATGAAAATAAGTGGCTTCAGTCAACACACCAACAAGATCATTACTGTCCACGACATCAAAATGCATCAGTTAATTCCGAAACTTGTGCAATGCAAACCCTTGTCCCCTGTGAGAACCTTACTGATCAATGCTACGTTAGTATTACGCCACTGGCTAATAATTAAAGCATCATTGTACCAAATATTCTAATAAACATGCTACGTGAACTTGATAACCCAGAACAAACAAACAAAAAAAAAACACTAACTATTCTAAACACAAATGTTAATGAAATACAATTACACTTGCTGTTCCTTCAGGAATGAAACATATAAAAAAACATTTACACAATTTCAAATACATTATTCGCTATCTTGCGAGTCACATGGAAACATTTCATTCTGTGATTTTCTTGGGGTCAAAAAGTTGCTGATAGTTTTCCTAGAAACACTGTCTCGGTGTCAAAGTTCTCCCATGGTTACCCGGACGAAAGTCTTTAAGTCACTCAAATCGGCATTTTGAACACGCACTGAACAGTAAACTGTATCTCACATTAAACACAAATGTCGTAGTCACTCTCAGCGTACCATCCATACGAATCTGGTCGTCCAGAAATGGCCCTACAACTACTATTACCCACGATTCTGTCCTTTCAGTTCATGGTGTAATTAAAAGTCGTAAGTTCCAACAAACAGCACTTATTCCCGCACCAATTAAAGAGATGTCTCCTACTACAATTGCAAATGTCAATGTCCCACTTTAGTTTCTTGCGTTCATACGATAATTAGTCACCAAACGACAACTGTCCTCTTTAAGTATACCAAGCGTCCCACATGCAATTCACAAAGCACACTTAACAAGTCACTGCCAAAAGTTTATGAATCCCACCGTTCAGTGGTCAAGACAAAACAAAACGATCGTCCTGTCTGCTAAAGACAAAATCTTTTCCACCACGCACAACATGGAAACACCAGTCCTTCACTTTCCAACTTATGGAGACATACGAGCAGTCATCTTGCTTCACGGCTCCACAGTCCAGTACTAGTTAATAGTTGCTGGTAACAAATGCCCGCCAGACTCTGCTGCGCGTCGTTCATTCTGCGTCGCTCCGCCGTTGAGCAGAAGAAACCACCCGCTGTTGCCCCCACGGGATACTTTCCCCAGTCGTAAGGGTGGCGGAACTTATGAATGGCCAGTGGTACGTGCGTGTCGCCCCAGGCCGTTGACCTGCTGTAGCGGGCGCGTGGAGTGTACCCCGACCGGCAGTGGAGTGATGAGTGCACTGGCTCTGTTGCCGACGTCTGCTTGGCTTATGTGGTACGAGCGCGTTCGGCGTAGCCCCTCAGCGCTACGACACCCAATCAGTCAGACCCTTCTGTGCATCTCGCAACATTACAGACAAAAGGATATTCTTACAGTATTTAAATACTCATTGATTCCATGTATGATCTATTAGATACATTGGTAATAAAAGAGTCTTTGTTCTAAAAAACATAAAATTATACACCCTAGTTTTCTACATATACAACATCAACATTTATCCCTTTTCTATATACAGCCCACACTTGTGCTATTGATTGTACCTGTCGTCCCTCATACAAAACATGAAAGTGTAAAAAAAAAACAAAAGGAATAATAAGCAATCTATACAGCTCATAATTACAATATCAAATAGTAGGCTACTCTAACATCCTATCACAGTGAAAATATTAGAAACTGTTTGTTCTAAGACTACAATATACAGTGAACCTTTGTGCTTGTGACAGACTGAAATTAGTATCTCTTTATATATTTTACCTTTTTATTATATATAACAACATTTCTAGTAGATGTATGAACCATCCACATGATGCCAGATCCTGACCTGCCATCGAGGTTCATCCAAATCAAACAATACACAATAATGTTTTAGTTATGGATCAGTAGCATCCCCTTTACAGGAGTGTGCGCATTGATCACACTACTCTATGACTCTCACTCACCAGACATCACATTTTCCTTCTCATTCAATCCATCAATACACTAACAGAATGGGTCTAGAAGTCAGCTAACCTTAACACCACCACACTCACGACAACATACCGTACCTTTGCTCCCTTATACTCATAAGACCACCATTCTCACGACAACATACCACACCTTTGCTCCCTTATACTCAACCACATAACACATGAAGCTGTTTCGGAGATAGCATTCCAGTCTCCGAATTCGTCCCTTCACTCTGGCACCTCTCTCCATCGGCTTGCCTCTGCATTCACTTTACCGATTATTCATCCTGCTAAATATCAACTTAGAATTGCGACATTTCGTCTAAGAACAAAAAATACACGAATTATTCATCCTGCAAAATAACTGTACACATTCTTGGTACCGTTTTGATTAGATATACTGGTACCAGGCTTCAACAACAACAACAACAACAAAAATTATTTTTTTTTCACATAGCAACTGTTATGGTAAGAATTAGATTTACACTTATATTACATCTTACGTCAGTATTCCACAACGTTCACCATCTGGATCTCATACTCCCTTTATGTCCTTTCACGTTGTGCAGTTGTCCTCATCTCTTCATTCGTATTTCGGCTCTCCGTCCGCCCATTACTCCATCATTTCCTGGTCTTCGTTCACCATTCGCATCTATCTCGATTGCAGCATACACCTGCCTCTCTGTAACATACATCTAAGACATCTCCACATTATTCAATTCTACTCACCTTTATTTACCACTGTTTCATCACGTCGAATCTCTCTTTATTAATCACACTGCTTCACGTCGCTTCTCTCCTTAAATATCACCTTTATCCACTACTATTTATCACGTCGGTTCTCTATCTACCATCTTTATCCACTCATTAATCATCACGTCGTTTCTGCTTGATCCTTATTCATATGACAAAAAATACGTACATACAGCATTCTGTTGACTCCTGTTCATGACTCATTCGACCAGTCTATTCCGTCATACTTCCTGACATCCCACCTGAAAATTGTTATGTTCGATTTGTCCCTGCACAACGTTACACACCACAAATAAATACACTGACTATCTACCATAACTTGCCTACTTTCGATCTATCTTTAACTTTTCCATAATTTGATGTTAGAAATGTGATGAAGCCCACGAGATTGTTTTCCTTTGATCGTCTCAATCAGTACAGCATTTTCCTGGACAATCCGCCTCACTCTGAATGGTCCACTATACACAGTAAATAATTTGCTAGTTAGGAATCTAAGCTTACATGAAAATTAAATGTGTGCAGAGAATATACAAGCTGGGAGAAATGGGCAGCCCAAGTGTCAGTAACATTGGTGCTAGTGGCCTCTTTCATAAACACCAGATTTCGAACAACCATACACAGCACTTTATTATAACTGTCACCACGACAATGACATCAGATGGCATCTAATTTAAAAACTTCGACCACAATGTTGACTTTTTAAATTATGTGTTAAGTACCTGCAATAGTCAAACTGCACTAATTAAACTGGACTCATTGGCATTATTACATAACATTTTTAGCAACTGGTTTTTTTTTGAGGAAACAGTCCTTTTACTTTACTGTTCGAAATAAAAATTTGCAAATTTTGCTCTGAGAGACCAGCCTACCAGATGCCATTACTGGTGTTTTATTCTCTGATCAGAAGTATGGTATTTGCATTCCTACATATCAGTAGACTATGTCTGCTACATAGACAATTTTCAGTGCCAGCTGCATGTGTTTTAAAGTATAATGTTAAGGGCTGATATGTTGGATTAGTTTCTCCTATCCTTCAATCCATTATGACAAGAATGAAATGCCAGGATTCAATGCTCTCCTGTCATTCTGATAGTTACTGCCGTCCCTATCCTCGACACTATCTGGCCTATGAGTCGTGTCTCCGTTCACGATATTGCTCTCATTACCCAATCCTTGTAACAAGTGCTGAAATGACGCAGAATCGTCTACGCCTCTGCCTGCTATCGCTATATATCTGCGCAATTTCACTGGCAACTTCGCTATACAGATCCTAATGAGCTCCGCAGGTTCGTATGTCACATCCAAATACCTATTTCGTCTCAGCATTTCCTGATAGCACGACACTGGATCTCTTATACCACCTTCATTACAATTTGGCATCATCAATATGCTTTGCTTAACCTGGTCCTGCTTACTTTTCGACCAGAATTCATTTAAAAACTTGTCACAAAATATCTTGTAGCTACTACAGTCTTTAATAACTTCCTGCATTTGCGCTCTAGCCTCGTCCCTCAAATGGTTACACACAAACTTCATTTTGAGGAGCGGTCCCCACGATGAAGGTAATGAATCTTGAAATTGAGACAGCCACAGGCATGGATGTTGGTAATTATCAGGATCCGGAAAACAAGTGTACGTTTGTACCGACACGAAGTGCCTCCTACATTCTTCTTCCGCATTTACGTTTTCCGACTTTGGACTATACCCAGTTGGGTTTTCCACCTGTTTTATCCGACACAACCGTTCTTCTAACTCTCTGACTTCATCTTCCGCTTTCTGCCTATTTTCGTTTTTTGAATTTATCTGACTCTCCCTCTGCCATATACCTGGTGGAGTGTCACCTTCGCTACTGCACGCTAATTGCAACTGTGCTAGTTCTTCCCTATGTTTCCTACTTATTTCTAATTGCGCCTCTTTAAGTTGTAATAGTGATTGTATCTCCCCCTGGTTGGCATAAATCTCTCGCTGCGTACTGTCAGAGCCTGTCTCGCCTATTATACTGAGCTTTTCTACATCTGCACTAATCATATTCATTCTGACCACTACCTCTTTGATTCGCTCGTCTGGCAACACGTCCCTACGTTCAGTAGTATCACTCTCTATTGCAAATATTCGTACCTCCAAATTATTGGCTTTTTCTTTCACAGAGTGACATACTTGCTTCAACGCACCCAGATTCTTCTCCCCCTCATCTAACCGATTATTAACTGCGGGCAGACGTTCATCGATAACTGTGTGTAGCTTCGTCATTGCCTCTTTATTTCCCTTATCCATTGCCTCCAGTCTTTCCTTATTTGCTTCCAATCTTTCCTTAGTTGCTTCAAATCTTTCCTTATTCTCCCTATCTCTGTCCTTATTATCTCTACTCATCACTTCTAATCTTTCCTTATTATCTTTATTCATCACTTCGAACCTTTCCTTATTATCTTTATTCATCGCTTCCAATCTTTCCTTATTATCTCTATCCATCCTCTGTAAAAACTGCAGTAGCACACTGTCATTTGATACTTTCGGTGCGCTCACCTCGTTCGCCTGAGAAACCGTAGATTCGCTAAGGGTAGCTGCACTTTCACTGCATACCTGACCTAGTCCCGGCTCGCCCGCGTCGTCGGGAAAAGCCCCCAATTGTGAACAAAGCCCGCCGCTCAAAGGATCACCTAGCAGCGGTCCACTGAACAATTCAGCCCCTTCCGAGTGTTTGCCGTTCCCGCTCATTAGCCCATGGTCGACACCTACTTCCTGCTGCACTGCTACGTTCACCCCAGAATCGCTATTCTCAATGGTGACTACACTTTTCGACTGTGACCTAGTTACTACGGACATTACACAAAAAAAATTATGCAACGATCTTCCAGCCTTGGGCGATATAGCAATTAATTACATAAAAAAATAAAGATCCTCACCAATCCAGAAAGAAATTGCAAACAGAAAAAATTTTTACTTCTTAGCGCTATCAAAATATATTCCATCAAAAAATAAAAAAAAAATCTTAACAGCAAACCCTAACAGCAAAATATCCTGGCAGGGTCGAAATTATGAGAGGCACCCACATGCCTTGCTCATACTGTGGCATCAAGCAGTCAGGCCTGCAAGATGAGTGGTCTGCCAAGCGAGTGGATTCATTCTTATTTATCGAGTAACATGAACTCTAGTACTCACACTTCAGTTACAAGTTATCCTCCTATATGATTAATACGCAACGGAAACACGCATCTGACTATCAGTAATTTACAGAACTCTGACTGTACACTACGCACTGGCAATACCACATTTTCTTTTTGTCTTTTATTTAACGGCTTTTGTCAACACTTGGCCACCGCACTGAATATGAATGGCGCACACATTATAAATTCGGGACATTATGACAACATACAATTCGAAGGAAAAGTCCTCCAATCTTTTTCTTTTCACTATCTTATTTATTCCGATAAATTCTCTAACCTAAACACACAAATTCTATAAGCTACAACAATAACACATGAGAAATTCCGCCCAGTGGGCATGGCTTTACATTGGTGAATCTCTATATTATGGTCTCGTAATTATTTAACGCTACAGTGCACTTTCTGGATAGGATGGTGGATCTTTTATTATTTCTCACACTTCGACTCTCACAATCATCATCACGAAACTATCCTCCAGACCGAGCAGTACAGAAGGAACAAGCATAACCCACTAATCTTTTGAAACTACCTTGCTACTCTCCCATGCAAACCACACATACCCGAATTACATGACATACACCACACTACAATATGAAATACTACACAGAGAATAGTCGCAACATTATCACTTTCAGCTTTCCCACTTCAATTAATATTTATCCCAGTTTCACACGACACTGCCCCACTTCGTAATTCTACTTTCCTACTATGAACTCTGGAGATATATGCACGTCTTCCTGCGCAATGCAAGCCAAGTGGCGTTGCTGGATAGACGGCCGACTCACCTTGCTTCTCTCTCAGAGTTTGTATCTAGCGTCACATGGAATCATATCACGCAAAGTAATTTTAAGAACGTATTCATCACACACGCAAATCCTCAACTGATACCATGGACGAGTACTTCTCTTTATCTTTTGTCTCATACACAGTTTGAGACTCACACAGTACTCACCACGTGGAAGTACTCGTCTCTAATTTCAAGTCCTGCACACGCCATTTCTTAAATATTTCAACTTATGGTACACACGCTATTTCTTAAATATGTCAACTTATTGTACAGACGCTAGTAATTCAGCTTAACTTAAGCACACGGAAGTATTTCAACTTATTGCTACACGTGGTTTCATTGTGACCGTTGGTCACTTCCGAAGATTACTACAATCCCATTAATATTACCTGCCTGACATTTAATTCTCCCCGCAAAAGTTCCTGAAATAGAGAAATTATTATTTCAAACTACTCTTAAATATTCCACATGCATACCATGTCTCCACTCTTTTGTCATTACGGAGCACAACTAAAAAAGGTCTTAACAGCACAAGATCCAGCGGCAGAGTGCTGAAACATGGCCGTTCTCCAGGTCCTCTCGCACCTTTGCTGAAGTGGGGGAGCACCTTGCTACCGTATTGGTCAGCCACATTTCAGGCGCTCAAAGCGCAGGTAAATTTCATCTCTTTGGTCCCACCAAAGGTGGCAAAAGGATCGACTCAAAGATGATCATATATTCACATTCACTATCTGCAGTTAGCAGACGACCATACATTCATTCATTTCACAGATCTCACCAAACTGGATGTAGGGATTTACTTTGTGGGAGTGCAAATGTGATCAATTTAATAAGTAAATTGTCATTCCTTCCCACACTGGTATCCGGCTTCGCTGTATTAATTGAAATTGAGTTATTTTACAAAAAAATGTGTTGTTCTGACAAAAATAATGAAGTATGTTGTACCTATTTTCAATGTCGGGCGGTACTGTACCCTTTCAATGCTGTGTTCTGTTTGCTAAAAACTCTTCAATCCAACCACAAAGCTGATATTCTGTAGGCTCTTACTTTGTTTATCAGGCGACAGTGCAGAACTATACCGAATGCCTTCCGGAAGTCAAGGAATATGGCATCTACCTAGGAGCCTGTATCTAATATTTTCTGGGTCTCATGAACAAATAAAGCGAGCTGGGTCTCACATGATCGCTGTTTCCGGAATCCATGTTGATTCCTACAGAGTAGATTCTGGGTTTCCAGAAATAACATGACACGCGAGCAAAACACATGTTCAAAAATTCTGTGTCAGATCGATTTCAGAGATATAGGCCTATAGATTTGCGCATCTTCTCGACCGCCCTTCTTGAAAACTGGAACTACCTGTGCTCTTTTCCCATCATTTGGAACTTCCGTTCCTCTAGAGACTTGCGGTACACGGCTGTTAGAAGAGGGAAAGTTCTTACGTTATCTGTGAGTAACAATCATTGTCGCTTTCTTCAGAACACTGTAACAACTACAAAATAATGATTAGTTTACTCATTTAGAGTAATAAAGCGGGATCTGTATTAATCACTTTCGAGAGGGTGAATTTCTAGGACAAGATCGCTTGTTTACAGGCGATCTAAGCGAAGTTCACCTTCTCTCATGCACTAAATAATGTTTTAATATCGTCAGCTAACTGGCACTGATATTATCATTCGTGTTATTGCTGTGACTACCATCCACGCGATTATAACCCCACGACGGGGATTTAGCAGTCTTTGAATACGGAATGGTAGTAGAAGTTAGACGCATGCAACAGTCCAATTCTGAAATCATTATGGAATTCAATATTCCTAGATGCACAATGTCAAGTGTGTGCCGAGAACACCAAGTTTCAAGCAATACCGCGCACCACAGAGTAGGCAGTGGCCGACGGCCTTTACTTAACGACCGACAGCACGGCTTTTGCGTAGAGTTGTCAATGCTACCAGACACGCAACAATGTGTAAAATAACCGCACAAATCAATATGGTGCGTACGACGAACGGATCCGTTAGGACACTGTCGCGAAGTTTGGCGTTAAAGGGTTACGGCAGCAGATCACCCACTCAAATGCCTTTTCTGACAGTGAAGACATCACCTACGGCGCCAATCTTGAGCTCATGACTATGTCGGTTGGACCCTAGAAGACTTGAAAACCGTGACTGGTCTTATTCCAGGTTTCGGTTGATAAGGGCTAATGGTAAGGTTCCAGTGTGGCTCAGACCCAACGAAGAAGTGCACTCAAATGGTCAACAAGGCTTGTGCAATTTGGTGGTGGCTTCATAATTGTGTGGACTTTTTTTACATGGAATGATCCAACTGAACCGATATTTCACAGGAAATGGCTATGTTCGGTTACTTGGAGACCAACTGTGGCAGTTATGGGCTTCATGCTCGCAAACAACGATGAAATATTTATGGATGACAACGTTCCATATCACCGGACTATAGCTGCTCGCGATTGGTTTGGAGAGCACTGAGGACAATTCGAATTCGAGGGAATGATTCCGCCATCCAGATCGCCCTACATGAATCCCATCGATCATTTATGGGACATACACGGAGGTAAAAAACATCATGTGGGATAACGATATGCTCGTATAAAGATGGCGATAGTATCGCGTACACGAGGTATAAAAGGGCAGTGCATTGGTGGAGCTGTCATTTTTAACCAAGTGATTCATGTGAAAAGGTTTCCGACGTCACTATGGCCGCACGACGGGAACTAACATAATTTGAAAGCCTAATGGTAGCTGGAGCGAGACACATGGGACATTCCATTTAGGAAATTATTAGGCAATTCAATATTCCGAGATACACATTGTCAACAGCGTGCGGAGAACACCATATTTGTTGCATTAAGTCTCACCACGGACAACACTGTGGCCGACCGCCTTCACTTAACGATCGAGAGCAGTGGCGTTCTCATTGTTAGTCCCAACACAAGCAACACTGTTTGAAATAACGGCAGAAATTAATGTAGGACGTACGACAAATGTATCCTTTAGGACGGTTTAGCGAATGGGACATGGCAGCAGGCGACTGACGCAAAAGCCTTTGTGATAGCACAGCACCGTCTGCAACGCCTCTGCTGGATGCACGCTAGACGACTGGGAAATCGTGGTCTGTTAGGATGAATCAAGATTTCAGTCGGTAAGACCTAATGTTAGGGCTCAAGTGTGGGCATGCCCCACGAAGCCATCGACCCAAGTTGTCTACAAGGCATTGTGCAAATTGGTGGTACTCCATAAAAAAAATGAAAAGTCTACCTACACGAAACACCGTCATGTAAATGGTTGTTAGGATAAATATGTGTAGCATCCACATCAATTTTTCGGAGTTGTGACTGTAAAGGAGATTAAATAGGAGGCATAAGGCTTATGAATGTATATAACTTCCTACGAGTTAGGTGCTGGAATTTCATGGTGAAACAAGAATGTCTGACGACTCTGATGTAAAGATGACAGAGATTTCTGGTCTACAAACTACAAATTACAGGTTTACTATTACGAATTAAGTGAGGTAACATATTTCAGGTTGTTTTTCGCTCAATAATTCTTGTTATGAAAAACGGACCTTACAGTTCAACGGGAGAATTGTGTGCCTCAGCGATAAAGATAGACGTACCGTAGCACCAAACACAACAGAGGGGTATCTGTTGAGAGGCCAGACGAACGTGTGGTTCCTGAAGAGGGCAGCAACCTTTTCAGTAGTTACAGGGGCAACAGTCTGGGTGACCGACTGATCTGGCCTTCTAACATCAACCAATACGGCCTTGTTTGTGCTGGTACTGCGAACGGCTGAATGCGACGGGAAACTACAGCTCTACGATATGCTTAAATGACGATGACATCCTCTCGGGTAAAACATTCCGGAGGTAAATAGACTCCCATTCGGATCTCCGGGAGGGACTATTCACGAGGCGTTATCAGGAGGAACGAAATTGGTGTACTACGGACCGGAGCGTGTAAAGTCAGATCCCTTAATCGGGCAGGGGAAATGGATAAGTTAAATTTAGCTATGTGGCAGGAGGAACATGACCTCCCGTAAGGTAGATACACGGTTAGAAATACAAAATCAAATAGGGGTAATACGGGAGTAGGTTTCATAATTAATAAAAAATGGAACACGGATAGGCTACTATGAAAAGCATAGTGAACACGTTGTTGTAACCAAGACAAACACGAAGCAACAGCAGTACAAGTTTGTACCAACTTGCTCAACACATGAGGAGGAGATCGAGGAAATCTACGATGAAATAAAACAAATCATTCAGATAGTTAAGGGGGACGAATATTTTATAATCATAGGGTAATGGATTTCGATAGTAGGAAAAGAAAGATAAGGAAAAGTAGTAGGTGAATATGGAAGGGGGAAAGGAATGATAGACGAAGCCGCCTGGTAGAAGTTTGCACAGAGGATAATTTAACCATAGCTAACGCTTGGTTTATGAACCATGAAAGAAGGAACCTGGAGACACCGGAAGGTTTCAGATTTACTATGTAGTGGTAAGACAGACATTTCTCAACCAGGTTTTAAATTGTAAGACATTCCCAGAGGCAGATGTAGACTCTGACCAAAATGTATTAGTTATACACTGCTGGCCACCGTAAATGCAACACCAAGAAAGACAAGAGGTAGCACAACAAAATTTATTTTGTAGATAACATGTTGACCAAGTATCAAATGATTACGTTTACAGACGTCTGTGACTTGTGGTTCCTGCCAGAATCAGTAGCCAGAGTAGCCGCCATTGTTGGAGATCACCGCTGCCACACGTCTCGGCATTGAGTCAAAGAGACGTTGGATGTGTTCCTGGGGTACAGCAGCCCAAGCAGCTTCCACACGTTGCCAAAGATCATCTGGTGTGGCAGCTGGGGATGTAATCTGGGTCACTCGTTGAGCAACCATGGACCACATGTTTTCTATCGGCGAAAGATTCGGAGAGCGAGCCGGCCAGGGAAGCAATTCAATCTGGTTATTGACGAAGAACCTTTGGACAATGCGTGCCACGTGTGGTCGCGCATTATCCTGTTGATATATGGCTGTGGCCGAGCCCTGAAGGTAAGGAAGGACAACTGGCTCCTGAACCTCGGATATGTGGCGCCAGCTATTTAAAGTACCGGCAATGCGTACTAGAGGCGTGCGAGAGTAATATCCAATACCGCCCCATACCATAATTCCCGGTGCAAGACCAGTGTGGCGGTGCATAATGCAGCTGTCCAGCATCCTCTCTCCACGGTGTCTCCACACTCGAATCCGACCATCGTGGTGCTGCAGACAGAAGCGTGCCTCGTCAGTAAAGACAACGTCATTCCATTGTGCCGTCCACATCCGTCTGTCATCACACCATTGGCGACGGAGACGTCTGTGGTTCTGCGTCAATGGTAGACGAAGCAATGGACGTCTTGCGGACAGACCACTCTGCTGTAAACGGCGTCGAATGGTACGCGCAGACACTGGGTGATGCGTTACAGACGCAATGTGCTGTGCTATGGTTCGGGATGTCACTGAGCGATCCGTCACTGCCATGCGCACAATTTGCCTATCAGCACGTGCAGTGGTGCACCGAGGTGAATGTGATCGATCACGTCGGTCCGTCGTACCCTCCTGCATCCAACGGTCACATATCCGCATTACAGTTGTTTGGTTTCGTCCAACACGACTAGCGATTTCTCTGTATGATAATCCACAATCTCGGTAAACCACTATCCTTCCTCTTTCGAACTCGGATACTTGATCAAAAGATGTTCGCTGTTGTCTACGAGGCATAACTGACCGTCTTGTGAAACAACCACAAGGTAAACACACGTGCCGAACGTACACTCGTCGAAATCGCCAAGCCTTAAATGGCGCTATGAGGTGGCGCCACAGGCGCGCGTGATGTGCGTCTACACTCAAATTCTAATCAGTTGCATATCTCATCGCTGCAAACTCATGGTGTAAATTTCACTTGATTCGGATGCTTCCTTCAGGGTGTTGCATTTACGGTGGCCAGCAGTGTAAAACTGTACATTAAAACTGAAGAAAGTGTAAAAAAGGTAGGATTTTAAGGAGGTGGCATCTGGATAAACTGAAAGAGGCAAAGATTGTTCAGAATTTCAACTGCAGCATTAGGAAACAATTGACAAGAACAGGTGAAAGCCATACAGTAGAAGGAGAAATGGGTAGGTTTTGAGAGATGCAGCAGAGAATCAACTAGGTAAAAAGACGACGACAATAGAAATACTTGGGTAACCCAAGAGAAATTGAATTTAATCGATGAAAGGACAAAATCTTAAAATGCAGTAAAGGAAGCATGCGAAAAAAAATACAAACTTTTAAAATATAAGCTCGACAGGAAGATCAAAATAGCTAAGCACGAATGGCTGCTGGAGAAATGTATGTTTGTAGAAGAATACACTCCGGGAAATGGAAAAAAGAACACATTGACACCGGTGTGTCAGACCCACCATACTTGCTCCGGACACTGCGAGAGGGCTGTACAAGCAATGATCACACGCACGGCACAGCGGACACACCAGAAACCGCGGTGTTGGCCGTCGAATGGCGCTAGCTGCGCAGCATTTGTGCACCGCCGCCGTCAGTGTCAGCCAGTTTGCCGTGGCATACGGAGCTCCATCGCAGTCTTTAACACTGGTAGCATGCCGCGACAGCGTGGACGTGAACCGTATGTGCAGTTGACGGACTTTGAGCGAGGGCGTATAGTGGGCATGCGGGAGGCCGGGTGGACGTACCGCCGAATTGCTCAACACGTGGGGCGTGAGGTCTCCACAGTACATCGATGTTGTCGCCAGTGGTCGGCGGAAGGTGCACGTGCCCGTCGACCTGGGACCGGACCGCAGCGACGCACGGATGCACGCCAAGACCGTAGGATCCTACGCAGTGCCGTAGGGGACCGCACCGCCACTTCCCAGCAAATTAGGGACACTGTTGCTCCTGGGGTATCGGCGAGGACCATTCGCAACCGTCTCCATGAAGCTGGGCTACGGTCCCGCACACCGTTAGGCCGTCTTCCGCTCACGCCCCAACATCGTGCAGCCCGCCTCCAGTGGTGTCGCGACAGGCGTGAATGGAGGGACGAATGGAGACGTGTCGTCTTCAGCGATGAGAGTCGCTTCTGCCTTGGTGCCAATGATGGTCGTATGCGTGTTTGGCGCCGTGCAGGTGAGCGCCACAATCAGGACTGCATACGACCGAGGCACACAGGGCCAACACCTGGCATCATGGTGTGGGGAGCGATCTCCTACACTGGCCGTACACCACTGGTGATCGTCGAGGGGACACTGAATAGTGCACGGTACATCCAAACCGTCATCGAACCCATCGTTCTACCATTCCTAGACCGGCAAGGGAACTTGCTGTTCCAACAGGACAATGCACGTCCGCATGTATCCCGTGCCACCCAACGTGCTCTAGAAGGTGTAAGTCAACTACCCTGGCCAGCAAGATCTCCGGATCTGTCCCCCATTGAGCATGTTTGGGACTGGATGAAGCGTCGTCTCACGCGGTCTGCACGTCCAGCACGAACGCTGGTCCAACTGAGGCGCCAGGTGGAAATGGCATGGCAAGCCGTTCCACAGGACTACATCCAGCATCTCTACGATCGTCTCCATGGGAGAATAGCAGCCTGCATTGCTGCGGAAGGTGGATATACAATGTACTAGTGCCGACATTGTGCATGCTCTGTTGCCTGTGTCTATGTGCCTGTGGTTCTGTCAGTGTGATCATGTGATGTATCTGACCCCAGGAATGTGTCAATAAAGTTTCCCCTTCCTGGGACAATGAATTCACGGTGTTCTTATTTCAATTTCCTGGTGTGTATATCACTACGGGTAAGACTTAAACCGAACCGAGGCCCCGGGACTGCACAACATTCCTTTAGTGCTATTGATAGCCTTCTGACAGCCAGTCATGACAAAAGTCTTCCATCTGGTGAGCAGAGTGAGACCGGCGCAATAGCCTCAGACTTCAAAAAGAATGTAATAGCTCAAATTCCAAAGAAAGCACGTGCTATCAGATGTGAAAAATACCGATCTATCGCTTTAATGTTCCACGGTTGCAAAACACTAACACGAATCCCTTAAACAATAATGGAAAACCTGGTAGAAGCCGACCTCGGGGAAGATCAGTTTGGATTCAGGAGAAATGTAGGAACACGCGAGGCAATACTGATCCTATGACTTCTCACAGAAGATAGATTAAGAGAAGGCAAACCTACGTTTATAACATTTGTAGACTTGGGAAAACAATTTGACAATGTTGACTGGAATACTCTCCTTCAAATTCTAAAGGTGACAGGGACTAAATACAGGGAGCGAAAGGCTATTTATTATTTGTACAGAAACCAGTTGACAGTTAAAAGGGTCGAGGGGTCGAAAGGGTAGCAGTGCCTGACAAGGGAGTATTGTATATTGAGTATTTGTATATTGAGCATGCAGTAAAGGAAACAATATAAAAGATTGGAGCAGGAATTGACGTCCTGGTAGAAGAAAGCAAAGCTCTGAAGTTTGCTGATGACATTGTAATTCCGCCAGAGACAGCAAAGGACTTGGAAGAGCAGCTGAACGGAATGAACAGTGTCTTGTAGTGAGGATATAAGATAATCATCAACAAAGGCAAAACGAGGATAATAGAATGTAGTTGAATTAAATCAGGTGAAGCTGAGGGGATTAGATTAGGAAACGAGAAACTTACAGCAGTAGATGAGTTTTTCTATTTCGGAAGCAAAATAACTGATTATGGTCGAAGTAGGGAAGATATAAAATGTACACGGGCAATGGAAAGAAAATAGTTTCTGAAGAAGGGAACTTTATTAACATCGAGTATTGATTTAAGTGTCAGTAAGTCCCTTCTGAATGTATTAGTATGGAGTGTAGCCATATATAGAAGTGAAATATGGACGAGAAACAGTTTAGTCAAGGAGAGAATAGAATCTTTTGGAATGTGGTGCTACAGAAGAATGCTCAAGATTATATGGGTAGTTAATGTAACTAATGAGGAGGCACTGAACAGAATTGGGGAAAAGATAAATTTGCGGCACAACCGGACCAGAGGAAAGATTAGATTGCGAGGGTACATTCAGAGGCATCAAGTGATCACCAATTTAATACTGGTGGGAAGCATAGGGGGAGGGGGGGTAAAAACTTTAGGGATGAATACAGTAAGCAGATTCAGAAGAATGATGGTTGCGGTAGTTAATCGGAAATGTAGAGGCTTGTGTAGTAGGGGGTAGCATGGAGAGCTGCACCAAACCAGTCTTTGAACTAAATACCACAAGAGCAACAATAATTCTTGTAACGATGTCGACGTCATCACCTTTCGTCATCGGACATGTGTTAATAGCAATTAACTCGGGGAACATTGGTACCGGCGTGTAAAACCTCAATTATTTGCCAGTCGTGGGGCTATAGTACCAACATTAAAACGGTGAGTACACAGAAACATGCGGTAACATACCCCCCAATGGTAACGATATACACAGCACTTTCGTCCTTTGTCGACATTGAATGATTGCAGCCATAGAATACTTGCTATTGCACAGTTCCCTCTGTCACAGCCCATGCAGTGAAAACTGTTTGACCGATCACGCAGAGTGAAGAATATGGTGGTGAGAAAGTAAAAGGACATGGATATTTTCTGGAAAATTAAAATTGTCGGTTTCAGTAGCTGTGCGTAATGTATATGCAATAGCACACCGAGAATTCCAGTGAACTTTATCAAATTTGATGTCATTATGTAATAAGACATCAACGGTTCAGGTTGCAGACGGCGGAACTAGGTATGAAGACAGTAGACTCCGTGCGGTGTGTGTGCGTAAATCCCTTTTGATGCAGATAGTAAACACACACCGTTAGTGACAGTTTGTGTTGTGTACATATACCAGGACTGTGACAGTGGCACGCGGAAAACAATCATATGAAGAAAAAGCAGCGGTTCTTGGCGCTTCAGTCCGGAACCGCGTGACCGCTACGGCGCAGGTTCGAATCCTGCCTCGGACATGGATGCGTTTGATGTCCTTAGGTTAGTTAGGTTTAAGTATTCCTAAGTTCTAGGGGACTGATGACCTCAGATGTTAGCCGGCCGGAGTGGCCGAGTGGTTCTAGGCACTACAGTCTGGAACCGCGCGACCACTACGGTCGCAGGTTCGAATCCTGCCTCGGGCATGGATGTGTGTGGTGTCCTTAGGTTAGTTAGGTTTAAGTAGTTCTAAGTTCTAAGGGACTGATGACCAAAGAAGTTAAGTCCCATAGTGCTCAGAGCCGTCTGAACCATTTTGAACCTCAGATGATAAGTCCAATAGTGCTCAGAGTCATTTGAACCATTTGAAGAAAAAGCAAATATCGGACTTACAAGTATATGGGGCTCTCTGTTTGTTAAACTAGTTGTCCACTGTTCAAGTAGTGACTGATAATTTCTCTAGAATGGACACGCGGTATAGTAGAACGGAAAACATGGGCGTGGAAAGGGTTACTTTTGCGCTAAGCATGGACCACCAACATATTATTTTCAACTTGTTGTGACTTACAGTTGGCTGTAACTGCCAGACGTATACGACAAATTTTGTCAGGTGACACACATATTGCATTCAAGGAACGACAGTAGAATCCAGCCCTAGCTCCCAATCACAAACAGGCTAGATAGGATTTTCCCGAAAGCATATCTCATGGACTTCAGAATGGGGTAAAGTGATCGTCCGTGATGTGAAGAACTTCTCCTTAGATAGACAGGATGGAGTTCAACATCATTATTATCGGCATGATGTGAGAATACGGCAGCAGATAAGAATGCGCAGAAATGTTGATGGTGTTAGTGTTATGATTTGGGCAGCGTTCTGCATATAATGTAATTTACGCATTGCTTGGCTGAACACCAGAATGAACTGTAACATCTGCACTGAAATGCTAGAGACTGAACTGATTAGAATGCACGAGGACCTAGGTGACAGAAGTCCATTGTTTCAACAAGATAATGCAACTTTGCATATTTTTACCACAACGAAAAAGTGGCTTGAAGATAAAGATATCGGTGTCTTGCCTTGGCCTGCACGTATCCTGGATTTGAACCCCGTGGAAATGGAAAAACCTTTGGGGAGTATTTGCAGGGCGCGTTAATCGCAACGGAAGGCTCTTTGAGGGCATAAGTGATCTAAAAGTAGCCACACGAGAGGAGTAGGCAACAATTTTTCTGCAAGAACTACTAACACTATCAAATTCAATGACGAAGAGAATTTTTCAGGTCTGGGAAGGACGGTGGTTTTCCTAACAACACAACAACAAAACAGGATAGTGAGTACCTTTATAACAACTTACATCGAGAAAATGCTAATGCTTTATTTTGTTACTCATGTTAAGAAAGAAAATATGTAATTCTGCTGTGACTGTGTATCTACCGCTATCGTAGAAAATTCGGTGCAGCTATGCTTCAGACACTGTATTATTACTTTCCTGGAACCCTGCCTTTATACATATTTCCATCGGTGTAGTGCCGAAAATTGTGGAAATTATTGAGAAACTGATACTGAAAGAAGTCAGAGTAGTTCGGTGACAGAGAAGTATAGCGTCAACGCCTCTTCTTCCACTGTCACCCCATCGTCTGCTGCAGTTTACTTCGCCTGCCGAAAGTCGCCTCGAGAGCCTCTGATCATGAGGATACGTTGTACCTTTTACACGCCATTGGTTACAGAATTCAGGTCATCTCACAAGGGAACCTCCCCATCGCACCCCCCTCAGATTTAGCTATAAGTTGGCACAGTGGATAGGCCTTGAAAAACTGAATAGATCAATCGAGAAAACAGGAAGAAGTTCTACGGAACTATGAAAAAAATTAGTAAAATATACAAAATGAGTAGTCCAAGCAAAGATAGGCAACATCAAGGACATGGGTGTCTAGGAGCGCCGTGGTCCCGTGGTTAGCGAGAGTAGCTACGAAAAGAGAGGTCCTAGGTTCAAGTCTTCCCTCGAGTGGAAAGTTTAATTTTTTATTTTCAGTATATGTGACAAACTCTTATGTTTTCATCACTTTTGTGGGAGTGATTATCACATCCACAAGAAAACCTAAATCGGGCAAGGTAGAAGAATCTTTTTATCCATTCGCTAAGTGTACAAGTTGGGTGGGTCGACAACATATTCGTGTCATATGACGCACATGCCGTCACCAGTGTCGTATAGAATATATCAGACGTGTTTTCCTGTGGAGGAATCGGTTGACCTATGATCTTGCGATCAAATGTTTTCGGTTCCCAATGGAGAGGCACGTCCTTTCGTCTATTAATCGCACGGTTTTGCGGTGCAGTCGCAAAACACAGACACTAAACTTATTACAGTGAACAGAGACGTCAATGAACGAATGGACCGATCACAACTTTGCGAAAATAAAACTTTCAGTCGAGGGAAGACTTGAACCGAGGACCTGTCGTTCAGCAGCTACTCACTGTAACCGCGGGACCACGGCGCTCTCGAGCTGACACTCTCCTAGTTGTTGCCTATCTTGCACATGGACTACTCAGTTTGTATATTTTACTAATTTTTTTCATAGTTCCACACAACTTCTTCTTGTTTTCTCGATTGATCTGTGTTCCGTTTTCCAAGGCCTATCCACTGTGCCAACTTATAACTAAATCTGAGGGGGGTGCGATGGGGTGGTTCCCTTGTCAGTATACTAACTGGTAGAACAAGAAAGAATTTGAATAATCATGTAGATATTTTACGTGCTTATACGTCAGGAAATTTAACAACACATCACTGAAAAACTGCACTTTCAGATTGAATCACCTAAAACTTGCAGAAATGGAAATTGCTATTGATTTGTGGTTTCCACAGAGTGAATTGATAGTGAGGGCTCATATTGTTGACCAATAAACAGATTGTAATAATACCTTGAAAATGTACTTTTGTGCAAACATACACTTCTTGAAATAGATCAATGCCTATTGACATTATTAAACTAAAAACAGGGTCAATCAGACTGTTAGCGGTGTTTGTTGCAGGATTATAGTGCGAGAGCTTACGAGGTATCGTATTTGAAAAGTTCCCCCAACGATACTTCTACAATACCTGTAGTGGGACACACTAAACACCAAGACAAGTGGATACACTATTATGTGCATTCTGACCAATAACGAGACAAATGGCCATCACACGTAGTGTTCAAAATGACAACCAGCAGTGGCAATACACGCTTCCACTCGGTTACGCGACGAGTGCTGCTCACGTGCTAGGATTTCAGCGGAGATGTCCGAGCAGGCTGCAGTAATACGTCGTTGCATATGATCGGGTGTAGTTGGTATGTCCCTGTAGAACGTCTTTCATCTTTCCCCACAGAAAAATGTCTACAGACGTCAAATACGGCGGACGGGCCGGCCTAGGTACAGGGTCTGTCTGTCTAATGTAATGATTTATAAACATTTCGCCAAGACTTGCTGCAGCACTTTGGTACCACACGTTCCTGCAGAGGACCGTCTTCTAGTATCCATGGAAGAGTGCCGTCCATGAAACATAGGCCTATGAGCTGATGGTTCACTGTCCCACACCACACCTCACACTTCATGGACGCTAACGTTCCACCTGACGAAGCCAACGGGAATTGTCAACAGAGCAATACTGCATGTTTGGGCGGTATACCTGGCCATGATTAGTTAGTGAGCGTACATCACTAAACAACACATCCTTCCTTAATACCCACATACTGAAGTTAAGACGATTCTCACAATCGTTTCCATGAAGCTTTTCACGAAGAGAGGAGTCATAGGGCTGGAGCATATTGTCGATCGAGAGTGCGTAGAACACTTGCCACCTCCTCGTGCGATTACACGGGAATTAAGGTGCGGCTTATCTGCAACAGCAGCAGGAACATTAATTTCGCCATAGTCTGTCGTCACTTGTTTCCTTCCGCAATGTTGTCTAGGTGTTACACTACCACTTGCACGTAACTCGTAGAAGAGGTTGATAAATAATTTCCGAGATGGTTGACGTCTATTGGGATATCTTGCCGCATATACTAACCAAGAAAGAAATTCATTCTTCTTACACTCTCCGTACACCATGAGCATGTCGGCTTTTTCTGTATTGGTGCATCCCATTGTCCACTCACGAACTACTGCCTCGAACGCCACACCCTAACTGCCAGGCAAGTCGCAGTGCTCTCAAGGAACATACACGCACACTGTAATCAAACATAACAACATCGTCATTAGTTAAAATTTCCGGTCTGAGAGGCCGTGGTCGATCTATAGAACTTCTATTTCCTGACGTTTCGTTGCCAACTCGGGAAACATCTTACGAAGTGAGTCAACTACTGGCTGCTTTCCCCACCTCATACTCTGCACCAACGATGTGACAATCGATTACCTTCAATCGAAAATAATGACGTTAGTGAGATACAGACTTGCAGTCGGCCTCACGGGACGTTTTGTGGTGCCCTCTATGCGCTCTATATAAACGGGACCTCCACGGCCTGGCAGCCAGTCGTTGACTCACCTTGGAAGATGATACCCGCAGTTGGCAACGAAACTTCAGGAAGAAGAAGTTTTACAGATCGAGCCCGGCCTCTCAGCCCGGAAGTTTTAACTAATGAAGACGCTGGCGGCGAAAGTCTGCACATTATGGTAACAATATCGTACCCAGAAACTACACAGGTTCAGGGGCACAGACAAGTGTCGGTGAGGAAAGCTTTTAAAATACGATACCTCGTAAACGACTCGCGCTAGACTCTTGTCACAAACACCGCTAACATTTTAGTTTACCCTTCTATTAAAGTCAACAGGCATTGTTCCATTTAGAAGTGTCTGTTTGCACAAAAATACACTTTCTGAGTATTATTACAACCTGTTTAATGGCTAATATTGGAGCCCCTGACTACCAAACCATTCTGTGAAACCCGCACTTAACAACAGCACTTCCATTTCCGCAATACTTGGGCGGTGGAACTCTTTGTTGATGCACTCCGTACACTGCTAAGATTCTGAGGCTGAGCAATATCAAATACTCTTTAAATCTGTATTATATCACCTAGCAAATGTTAGTGTATACATATTTACGAGACTGTGACACTTTCGCATTCGGAAGAGAAAGTTGGTGATTGAAATACCGTGAGAAGAACACCGTTGTTTTAATAATTGCCGCTCTAATTCATTTATCATACCCGTGAAACAAGCTAACCTAGTTCACCATATTACAAATCGAGCTGCTCTTCTTTGAACTTCCTCAATATCCCCAGTCAGTCCTATCTGGTAAGGATCCTATAACGCACGGCGTCACTCAAGAAGTCGAAGGACAAACAATCTCTTTAGTAGATTTGCTGCTTGTCTACTTGTTATGACAATAACTGCAGTCTATGGATGGCCATCAGCATAACATTTTATGTGTGATAGCTCCAGCTGACATTATTTGTTATTGTAAATTCTATTTATGTAGGAGCATCTACGCACTCTAAATTTGTGTTACTTACGGTATAATCGAAGTTCAACGGAACGTATTTATTACTCATGTGGAGGATTTCACACCCTTTATCGTTTACGATCAACTGCCACCACACATTTCCTAAATCATTTTACAATTTCTTTACATTTCCTTATAACTTAACTAGATGGTAGACGACAGCAGAGTCTAAAAATTATCTAAAAGGACTATCCACCTGTGGTCTAGGGGTAGCGTTTTTGATTAGTAATGTGACCCATCATCGGTCCCGGGTTCGAATCACGAAATCGGTTATAGCATTACCGGCCGTAGACTTCCAGCATAAGAAATCATCCTCATACTGCCGACGGCCTCGACAAAGAGGGCGAAGGAACGGATAAAGGCTCAGGGAACTCTCGTGTCCTGGGGGTGGGAAACTGTCCCTAGAGGTGGAAAAATCAGCAATGGTGAACGGCCTGAGGACGCAGAAGGCAATGAAAAGCAATGCATAAAGAAAGGTAAGGTGTATCCATAGGACATGTGGCCTGTAACTGAAAATGTGTCATGATGATCTCTCCAATGGCAAAAGTTTCCGGAATATTCCCCCATTCAGGTCTCCGGCAGGGGACTGCCAAAGGGGAGGTGACCATCAGAAAAAGACTGAATAACCAACGAAAGGATAACGTGGCCGTGGCACGTCAGAAGTTTGAATGTGATAGGGGTGGTAGAACATCTGAAAAGGGAAATTCTAAGGCATAATATGGATATAGCAGGGGTCAGTGAAGTGAAATGGAAAGAAGACAAGTATTTCTGGTCAGATGAGGATGGAGCAATATCAACAGCAGTAGAAAATGCGACAACGGGAGTAGGATTCATTATGAATAGGATGGTAGGGCAGAGAGTGTGTGATGTGAACAGTTCAGTGATAGGGTTGTTCTTGTCCGGACCGACAGAAACTCAACACCGACAACGACAGTTAAGGTATACATGCCAACTTCGCAAGCTAAAGATGAAGAGATAAAATATATAAGGATACTAAAACGGTAACACAGTACATAATCGAGATGATGATGGTGATTGATTTGTAGGACGCTGAACTGCGCGGTCATCAGCGCCCATAAAATGTACCAATTTCAACGCAATCCAATTTTTCGCGATCCAACCTAGCCACTAACAAGAATGATGATAATGATGATGATGATGAGGAGGAGGAGGAGGAGGAGAGCACAAACACCCAGTCCCCTGGCAAAGAAAGCCATCAACCCGGCCGGGAATCGAACTCGGGACCCTGTGATCCAGAGGCAACGACTCTACGTAAGGGAGATGAAAATCTAATAGTCAAAGACGACTGGAATGTTGTTGTACGGGAAGTATTAGAAGAAAAGGTTACGGGAGACTATGAGCTTAGCACAAAGAACGAGATAGGAGAAAGACTGACTTCTGCAATAAATTTCTAGTAGTAATAACGAATACTCTGTTCTAGAATCACAAGAGGAGGGGATATAATCATAAAAGATGCGGTGATGCGGGAAGATTTCAGTTGGGTTACATCATGGTCAGACAGAAATTCCAAAATCAGATATTGAATTTTAAGGCTTACTCAGGAGGAGACATAGATTCAGATCAGGAAGCACAGTGATGAACAGCTGGCTGAAGTTCAAGGGATTATTCAGAAAGAATCAATATGCGAAGAAGTGGGATACGTAAGTACTAAGGAATGACGAGATACGCTTGAAAATCTCTAGGGCTATAGATATAGCAATAAGGGAAATTCTGTCGCCAGTACAGTTGAAGAGAAACATATCTCTAAAAAGGGCGATCACAGAAGTTGAAAAGAAAAACATGGGTACAAAGAAGGTAACTGCGAAGAAAACATGGGTAACAGAAGATATAGTACAGCTGATCGATGAAACAAGGGCGTACAAAAAGTTCGGGAATTCAGAAACAGAGGAATACAAGTCACTGAGGAATGGAATAAATAGGAAATGCAACAAAGCTAAGACGAAATGGCTGCATGAAAAATGTGGAGAAATCGAAAAATAAATGAAAGACCGACTCACCGTAGAGGAAAGTAGAAGAACGTTCTGTGAAATTAAAAGCAATGGTGGGAACATTAAGAGAGTACCAGAAATTCCACTGCTAAATGCAGAAGAGAAAGCAGATAGATGGAAAGAGTACACTGAAGTGCTCTATCAGGGGTAAGATTTGACAGAAGTGATAGAAAAAGAAACAGGAGTCGATTTATAATAGATAGGGGATTCAGTATTAGAATCATAATCTAAGATAACTTTGGAGGACTTAATTAAAAATGAGGCAGAATGGATAGACAATACTTCATTATAATTTCTAAAAGCATTGGGGGAAGTGGCAACAAAACGACTATTCAAGTTAGTGTCTCAAATGTATAAGTCTGGCGATATACCATCAGACTTTCGGAAAAATATTATCCACACAATTCCGAAGACTGCAAGAGATGACAAGTGCGAGAATTATAGGACAATCACCTTAACAACTCATGCATCCAAGTTTCTGACAAGAATAATAATCTACAAAAGAATGGAGAAGAAAATTGAGGAAGTGTTAGATGACGATCAGTTTGGCATTAGGAAATGTAAAGGCACCAGAGAGGCAATTCTGACGTTCAAGACACCTCCATACTATATGTCGACCTGGAAAAATCGATCGACAATGTAAAATGGTGCAAGATGTTCGTAATTCAAGAAAAAACAGGCATAAGCTATATGGAGAGATGGGTAATATACAATATGTACAAGAGACAAGGAGGAATAATAAGAGTGAACGATTAGGAACGAAATGATCGGATTAATGAGGGTGTAAGACAAGGATGCAGCCTTTCGCCCCTACTGCTCAATTTGTACATCGAAGAAGCAATGACTTAAATAAAAGAAAGCTTCAGGAGTGGAATCAAAATTCAAGGGGAAAGGAATTCAATAATAGGATCCACTGTTGACATTGCTATCCTGAGTGAAAGTAAAGTAGTATTACATGCCATGCTGAATGTAATGAAATATATGATGAGTACAGAACATGGATTTAGAGTAAATAGAAGAAAGACGAAAGTATTGAGAAGTAGCAGAAATTAGACAAGCGAGAAACTATACATCAGGATTGATGGTCATGGAGTAGATGGAGTTAAGAAATTCTGGTACCTAAGCATTAAAATTACCAACAATGGTCAGAGGAGGGAGGACATCAAAAGGACACTAGCAATGGCACAACGGGCGTCCCTGGCTAGGTGTCAATTATAGGAAGAAATTTCTGAGAATATTCGTCTGGGATACAGTACTGTATGATAGTAAAACATGGACGGTGGGGAAACCCGAACAGAAGAGCTTCGAAGAATTGCAGATGTGACGCTACAGACAAATGTTGAAAATTAGGTGGACTGATAAGGTAAGGAATGAGGAGGTTCTGCGCAGAATCGGAGAGGGAAGGAATATGTGAGAAACACTGACACGGAGAATGGGCAGAATGACTGGACATCTGTTAAGACATCAGAGAATGAATTCCGTGGTACTAGAGGGAGCTGCAGCGGGCAAAAACTGTAGAGAAATACAAATACTGTAATACATCCAGCAGATGATTGAGTACTTAGTCCATGCACCATGGACCTTGCCGTTGGTGGGGAGGCTTGCGTGTCTCAGCGATAAAGTACCGTAGGTGCAACCACATCTGAGGGGTACCTGTTGAGAGGCCAGACAAACGTGTCGTTCCGGAAGAGGGGCAGCAGGCTTTTCTGTAGTTTCAGGGGCAACAATGTGGATGATAGACTGATCTAGCCTTGTAACATCAACCAAAACGTCCTTGTTGTGCTGCTACTGCGAAAGGATGAGAGCAAGGGGAAACTACTGCCGTAATTTTTCCCGAGGGCATGCACCTTTACTGTATGGTGAAATGATGATGGCGTCGTCTTGGATAAAATATTCCAGAGGACTGTTCGTTTGAAGGAAGTTAGGGAACAAAATGGTGGACATATTGAGCATGTACTAAGTTATAAAAAATCTCCATGGACGGCTCTTCATTGTAGTATATGTTCCTTTCTGATTGTATTGACAATAAAGTTTATATCCAAAAACAAAATGTTAACTTCATTTCGTGCGCCACCCTGTATGTGGGTCCGAATCCTGATCCAGTACAAAAATATTCATAATTTCATTTAAAGCCCTATCACTTGCACACCAGCCTGCTAGTGAAAATTAACGTGCATTTTTAATGTCTGTTCATGTGATACCAACAATCGCAGTAGGTGTCGTTATTTTTGGTCAAACATGCACACATCTTACTGTTGGTGACAAAGCAATTGATACTTAAGCTGTATTCGTGGATGATAAAGAAGGATGGTAGGGGTGCGGTTCGTTGTCGCTCAGACACAAAAATTTGTATCCTTATTTTAGATTGAAACACCTAGCAGCTGGTAAGAAAAACCGATACGTAACATTTGAAACATTTTATTTTACTTAGTTAACAGTCCGATTATGTGTTGGGTTCGTATCTCCATCACAGAACTTGACATCATGTGCTTCATTTTCAAATGCATGCACACTTTGTTTTTCTGAATGGAGGGAATATCAGACATCTTTCGTGGTTAGTTAACAGGGACGAAAGGCTCTTGATAGGACTCCCGGTTTATTACAAAAACAGTCGTCTTTTATTTTGAAGTTAAGATTTCGTTACTGGTATTTGGGAAAATTTCAGTAGTTCATGCCTCTTCATGGCTAGTCAGCAATATGATATGATTAGATTAGGACTTGTTCCATAGATTATGAATGCGACATTTCGTAATGATGTGGAACGTGTAATTTTAATGAAAGATTTCTTTACGTACCATGATTCAATTTCTTTACAACAATTTTTCTATCTCTCTCTCATTCTTTTTTATTTTTATCTCCCTCTCTTCGCTCTCTCTCTCTCTCTCCTCTCTCTCATCCCTAACACACACACACATTCCTTTTTTATTTTTATTTGTTTGTTGTGCTCGACTATCGTCGAGACACGAAAACGTCTGTCAATAAGTTTCTTAGTTTTGAGTACACTTACGAAAGAAATATAAAAACAATTATGAGAGTTACTGATTTATGATGCTTAGTTTTCAGTCAATTCTGAGTATTATTAGTAACTGCGCTCCACTCCGTAAACCTAGTTACAGAAATACGAATCAGACGGATTACGTTTTCCAGGCCGTACCAGCCGCGTCTTTGAGATGCCAGCTATGGTCACTTCCCAACCCTCTGCAGGAACGCATCATTTCGTCTTCTTCCTGCTGGTACTGTAACTGAGATTTGGCAACAAGACAAGGTATGTTTGGCAACTCTGTGATCGACGAGTTACTTCCTGGTGTGCACGGAATTAAGCCTCAAAGTTAACTTGATTTTTTTCCTGTCATTTCCATTGAATAGTCTGAGTTTTTATCGCTTGAGGTGTAACAAAAGATTCTAAATTTACGGTTTCCAGCCCAGGAAAGTCGTTCCACGTGAATATCGCAACTAATCTCGTCCTCTAAATAGCGCTTTACGAGTTCTAGCCACTATTGCCATCGTAAGAGGAAAGCACAGCATATGCCTCTTCGCTAGCTCTGTGGCGACGTCCTTACCTGTGAAAAAGCGTGTGTTATGGTTCGCGATTCCAGTTCCCCTGAATGCAACACTTTTATCCCTTCTGTGAAAGAGCTACAAGCAGTCAGATCAAACATTGATAAGGAAATCGCAAGAAAATACTTTCGGCTCATTGAGCAATGCTGAAAAACTTACTATGCTGCACAACAGGTAACGCCTCTTTGCGCTGCTGGCAAGCAAATTTTGGGTTTCTAGGAATACATAACTTTATTTATGAAATGCCACATTTGCATGTTGCTTGAGTATGACACAGCATACCAATCAAACACAGACCCCATCGAAATCTAAGTGAATAGTATTTTACTAATTCGTGCCAATAGAGGCACGCTTGTGTACAGATACTCAATTTTATTAAAACAGAGTTTCGTCGTAAGGTTATCGTGGGTAGTTTTATTTCATTTCTTATAATACAGTGCACAATTTTTAAGGTTTCTTTTAGTGTTGTTAAAACAATAGTGAACATGAGAAAGAAAGTAATCATCAAGATATATGCGAATTCTCTGATGTTGACTATAACAGTCTGACAATACACATGCAGTTTATTGATTACATGCACGTAGAAAACTTATTCTGAATTAAAGCTGTCAAACAAGGTTTGATGAAGAATAAAATGCCACTACCACACGACAGTTAGTGTAGAAAATACCTTTCTGACGTATTTTGGCACGATGCGTTCTCCCCATACATATTACAAAAGTTTCGATATGCATCTACAGCCTGGCCGTCTATTAAACTTGAAAAGAACAAAATGTCGCAGAAGTTAGCCCTTTTTCCATATGCGACTATTTTGGGTTGAGAAGTGAAGGGAATTATGTCCAAAGTTCCATTTGACTGATAACTTCTTAAAGACAGACAGTCCTCGATGGTGAGTGTTCATCGGAGGTGAGGGTATCGTCTGGAGTGCCCCAGGGAAGTGTGGTAGGTCAGCTGTTGTTTTCTATCTACATAAATGATCTTTCGGATAGGGTGGATAGCAATGTGCGGCTGTTTGCTGATGATGCTGTTATGTACGGGAAGGTGTCGTCGTTGAGTGACTATAGGAGGATACAAGATTACTTGGACAGAATTTGTGATTGGTGTAAAGAATGGCAGCTAACTCTAAATATAGATAAATGTAAATTAATGCAGATGAATAGGAAAAGAATCCTGTAATGTTTGAATACTCCATTATTAGTGTAGCACTTGATACAGTCACGTCGATTAAATATTTGGGCGTAACATTGCAGAGCGATATGAAGTGGGTCAAGCATGTAATGGCAGTTGCGGGAAGGCTTATAGTCGTCTTCGGTTCTTTGGTAGAATTTTGGGAAGATGTGGTTCATCTGTAAAGGTGACCGCTTATAAAACACTAATACAACCTATTCTTGAGTACTGCTCGAGCGATTGGGACCCCTATCAGGTCGGATTGAGGGAGGACACAGAAGCAATTCAGAGGCGGGCTGCTAGATTTGTTACTGGTAGGTTTGATCGTCACGCGAGTGTTACGGAAATGCTTCAGGAACTCGGGTGGGAGTCTCTAGAGGAAAGGAGGCGTTCTTTTCGTGAATCGCTACTGAGAAAATTTGGAGAACCAGCATTTGAGGCTGACTGCAGTACAATTTTACTACCGCCAACTTACATTTCCGGAAAGACCACAAAGATAAGATAAAAGAGAATAGGGCTCGTACAGAGGCACATAGGCAGACATTTTTCCCTCGTTCTGTTTGAGAGTGGAACAGGGAGAGAAGATGCTAGTTGTAGTACGAGGTACTCTCCGCCACGCACCGTATGGTGGATCGCGGAGTATATATGTAGATCTAGATGTAGCTTTTCTTTTGCACTGCAGGACGTTTTCAACAAACAGATAGCGCAATAGACTAGCTCAAATGGAAAGGAACACTTCCTATTTAAATTTCCGCATCCTACACTGTTGGCAGCTCTGCGTATGTGGCAGTTACGTGATTTTATTTCGGTGATTACAAAATAGAGTCGAATGTATGCACTGGGTAGCCGAGGCAGCTAGTTCATGGCGATTCGGTCAACCAAGTAAATGAATGTACTGAACATGCTGCAAACCACTACAGGGAGCCTGTGTGTCAGAATCCTCATCCAGTGTGGCTCAACGTTGTTATGACAGAAAAATGAGTCACAGAGAAGAGGATTTGGTGGTCTATTGGACTGATGATAGGTTCATATACTTATGGTCTGGGTTTGATTCCAACTTCTGCTGATGATTTTTGATAAGGAAAGACAGATTCTATTCTCTTCTGGCTACGCCAAGTGAAGAAAGTATAATGGCACTGTGGTCTGAAATTCACGTTAAACACGATATTCCTTCTCTATCAAGTAGACATTAGGTTGAACCACAATAAAGTGAGGAGTCGCGTCACGTAGAAACTCTATCAGCAGTAATCTTTCTTGTACTAGTTATTTATTTCTAGTGACGAAACAAACGCTATGTAGGGTCACAGGACACTTATTCCGTCTTTTATTTGAGCTTCTGTATGTCGATAAAACTGGTTCTGAACTGGGAATGCAACTCAGACCGCCCTTAACGCTGAATCTGATCCCTTCGTGACAATACAACTCGACTACAATTTGTTGTTTGTTCAAAACTGCAAATTCCTCAACATCTCCACTTATTGCGCGCGAATGGGTTCGAATCCTGGCCCGGCACTAAAGTTTTCATTATGTATTATCAAACTCTAGCATGAGAACACCTATCTGCTGGTGGATAATAATTTAGATTTTTAATGTATTTTCATTCGTTGTCAACACTAACGCTATCTGACGTTTTTGACGCCCAGTGAGACACAGAACTATTTGCGAGGTCACTGTAAGTTCAAGGATGATATTCCGAGATGCTCGTGGAGAAAAATTCAATAGCTGACGTCTCTTTGTGTGCAGTCAACAACAATATGTGTAGGGATCGATTCCCAGTCAGCACTGAACTCTTCGTCATATTATTTCTAGTTAATATGCTCACATGTCGCTGCTGGTGTAACAGACCCATATTTAACGTTCGTTTTCTCTAGAATATAACAGCGATAGGTGTCAGGTTGGAGTCCTGGGAAGGAAAAAATTAATGTTTCGTCTCGTCATTTCAGTTAAAACACCTAGCTAGTGCCGATAAAATCCAATATTTCTCAATTGATTGTGCTTTGATAACAATCCGGTTAGGCTATGGGTTCGAATCCCTGTCCAACAGAAATCTTTACCTCACGGCATTTCAAGTAAATTACTTGTGAAGAAGCAATATTTAACATCTCTCGTAGTTCGTTAACAAGGACAATAGATGCTGGGTAGGAATTCGCGTCCGTTAAAATGTTTAGGGTTATGTAATTTAAAGTTGATATTTGCTAACTGATAAGGTCTAAAATCGAGTCAGGAATGACTGTTAGTTTCCGTCAGTCACGGAGTCTTTGGATGACCTGGGTTTGAATCCATATGCAGAGCGAGACGGTTCATCGTGTCATTTGAAGTTCATACATATTCTCTACTAGCTGCTCGTGAATAACTTAAATTTTTAATGTCATTTTGTGTTAAACAATAAGTACGGTATGTTACTTTGAAGAGGATATCGTGAATACGACGAACTTACTACGCATATTAGCTATCTGACGTAATAATGAGAGTGGTTATATGTCAGGTATATCATTTATTGCAATAAATGTGAGCTTACAAGCCTTAAGGACAGTCTTATCTGTGATAAGGAGTTCCCTGATATCTGTAGTACCTTGGTATTACTTTACATCTTGAGTTATTGCGATACAGAGCAGTGTTTTCTAGTGGTGAGTTATTGGAACCATTTTCAATAGTCAAACGAATGTACCGAAGGGCGATTAGAGGACCTGCTAGACAGCTGCGTTATGTGGGTTGCATGCGAGTCAGGCGAAATGCAATTCAGGTCGTTGGGATACTTTTGAGCACGACTGCACATCCAAAAATCTCTTTCCCTCCTTTCTTTACTGGCCAGTAGGTAAAATACCGCGTGTCCCTTCAACCAGTTGGTGGCGTTTTTCTTCGAGGTGGCGTTTAATTCTTCTTCCGGGTATAAAAGGCACGTTGTCGTTATCAAATACGGCGTTTTTCTCTGCATAGTTGCTAATTTTTTTCTGATTGACAACTATATATTATTTGCATTTCCACAGACAGATTGATTTTCATCTGTATCAATCACGTTGCAAATGATACACAAAGGGGAATCAGCCAGGTGAACAGGATGTAGTCTGGAGTTCGTTGGAAATTTCCTATTCACAAAAAACTACCACAACGACCGCACTTTTGTTGGTAAGTGCGGGTGGTGTATATTCCTCCAGATGTCATGCCAAGAGTGACCGACGTATTTTTGTTCTATGATGATCTTGGTTTGAAAGTTCATTAAGTTTTGGTATATTTTCTTGACTTTGATGACATCTTACTCGGGTGTCCCCAGTCTAATGTAGCTATATTCTACGAAGAAATATTTGGGATGTGGTGAACGTCTATTGGAGCGTCCATTTAACAGAAATGCGGCAGCACTGTTGACTGACCGCTTCCACAATTCATATGTTTTACAGACGTACAATGGTTGTGCTTTATTGTACACGTCTGTAAGATTCAATCCACTGTTCTCAGTCGGTAGTGTCAACGTTTGATACTTGGCTTTGAAGATGTGGCCGTGGCTGACGCAGCGGCCAAAAGCAGCCAAATTCCTGTTCGCCACTTCCCTCGGCACTGGCAGGGCTTGCGCCACGTAATTTAATTTAGAGGACAAATAGATGTTCACGAGTGCCACTCTTTGTATCTCATCAAGAGTACGGAGATTGTGCTGACGTAGACAGGCACGGATGGTGTTGAGTATTCTTCTGTACTTAACTGCGATGGTCTGCCGAATATTCCTTGTATACTCCACCCCAAGACATATCATGGTGACAGTTTCCTTTATTGGTCCATGAATGGGAACTCCTAATCCGCTTCCAATATTTATTATGCCAGACTTATTTCTATTCAGTTTTGAACCAGCTACTTGTTGATATATGCTTATTATGTCGAGTGCTTTCTCTATCTCGTCGTTGTCTTTGACAATAAATGCAACGTCATCGGCATATTCCCTGCAGCCAATTCATTCGGCCGCGTGTAGTGAATCGTTGTAGGTTGTGGCTCAGGCGAAAAAGGAATGGCTCGATTGCTATTGCAAAGAGTGACATAGACATCGGGCACCCTTGTCGCACCGAACTTTTCATTACAATGGGTTTGCTGGACTGATCGTTTACCATAATTGTCGGTGTTCATTTCTACAGTAGATTTGTAACAGTATTGATAAAACCTAGTTCATGGCACGCATGGTGTGAAAAAGGTAAGCATGATCGACTCTGTCGAACGCTTTCCCAAAGTCCAATGATACGACGGCGCACTTTATTTAACAGGCTGCGGCAATGGAAATAATATCTCTGTAGTCGCACAATGTGTGGTAAATGGAACTGTCTTTTCCTACGCTCGATTGATATGATCCAGTGACTGTGTTCAATAGTGATTTTAAGCTTTCATTTATGATGCAGGCAAAAATTTTATAGTCATGCTTTAGGAGAGTGATAGGCCTAAAATTTGTTACAGAGTTTCCCGGAGGATGTTTCGGGATTAGAACAATGGTTCCTTCTAGGAAGTCGTGTGGAACACCATTGGCGGTATTCATTAGTTCGTTACAGATACACGTTAATTTGGGAATCAACTGCCTTCTGAACGTTTGATAAAACTCCGCCGGGATTCCGTCAGGCCCAGGAGACTTATTTTTCGGGTTCGTGTTATAGCGTCTGTGACTTCTTCTTCTTCAATTTCAGTTAACAGGTTTTTTGCTTCTACCTGGTCGACCCTACGTGTTAATCAAGTCATCGTATTGCCTAATAACTCTGTGAAGTACTTGTGAATTTCGTTCTTGATGTCACTTTGCTGCGTCAGTAATCTGCCGTCATAATATCTTAGTCCGGTTATTATTTTTCTACGTTGCCCCTTCCTCTCATTAATCACATGATATATAGAAGTTTGTTCTCCCTTTATAGCATCGTGAAGTCTTGCTCCTACTTAATGACGTTCCAGCTGTTTCCGCTTCAATCCGAGAAGTTTAGCCTGAATTCTAGGCCACGCCAAACGACAAACATATAGTGCTCATTTGTTGTAATATTGTGAAGAGGAACGTAAGCTGACTTCGTTGCCAAACAGTGCAGCGTAAGTCATAAATGCGTAATAGTTTGGAAGGTTTCCAATATCAGGCTACACATAATTGCTTTCCATTGTTATTTGAAGGTTGTAAACACGTTTCTATAATTACTAACTAACCCATTAGTGGGAAAAAGTACACAAAGGCACTAGTAACGTCAGTTCACACTCATGTAATATACGTAAGCTAAGCCGGTGTCTTGATATTTAATGATCTTTAAACTCTTTTGGGATAAAAATAACACGTATTTTGAGAGAATATTGACCGAAAACTTTTTGTTTATGTAATCATTCACAGTAACAACCTAACCTAACCCTATTTCTAACAAAGGAAAATAGTCTGTTACGAACACACTTTCCAACTGGATGCATCCTCTGGTGATTCTTTAGTAATACAATCACTAAATCCAAAGCTAAAACAGCTAAATACGTTTAAAATAACAAATTATAGGTGTACATAAACAACTGGTCACCGATGGACAGGGCCAGACCGAAATCCAAAACCTCTCGGTACAATTGTCGTAAAATCGGTGGGAGGACCGTTCGGTAACAAGTCTCAGAAGCTTACTGAATAGGATATTTCGATAAAGAACCTAAAATAACGTCACTACCGAGACTAACCTACTACCCCGATCGGTATGAACGATACAGAATAGGGCCCCTAGCGGCAGTCATTTTACCTGCCTTTGAAAGCAGGGATGTGCCGACAGTTCCAGCACCCCACGGGCACAGGGAGCAGCATCCTAAAATCGCGGGGAATTAGCGCAGGGAGGCGTGTGGAAGAAGCCAGCATTCTTAACAAGATGTTTTTTCTCGACAGCGAGGACATTCCTTGTAAATGACGGACGCCAGCAGATTTTGAGACGGAGCCCAAACATGAGTCTGTCCAGGCTTTATGCAGAGAGAGTGATTATAAAGAAGTGTTGTTTACTTGCTCTCCCAACAGCCTTGGAATGCAGGAAGCCATCATAAGAAAGTGAAATCGTGAGAAACATACATATTCACGAGCCACACTCCAGCCCACGCCAGGTAGAAAATTTCCACCTTGCACGGAGAGGCGTGCCGATGAAATGGCGATCTGTCATTGGGCTGCTTTGAACATTTCGTCAGCCAATGACAGCGTCGAAAGGAAGGATATTTCGAAGAGGAGTTGAGCTGAGAGAGGGAGGAGAAGCGAGATGAGGAGAGTCGTGGAATCGCGGAAGCGAGAGAAGATGGCCGCTCTTCCATCGATCGCCAAAATCCGCCTTCCGACGCCGTGATGGCATAGCTTCGGCCACGCGACCGACAACTGTCAGACAACGCGGAGGTCGTACCTGAGCCCGGCCGCAACGCCGCTATTGCCGACGAGTGCAGCCAACCCCTGCAGCTCAGCTCCGAGACGACGCGCCGTACCGACGCAGCGCCTGCCGCCGATTGCAGTACACGACGAACGATAACGAATAATGGTGAGACGATTCGTTCCTTCCTCCATCCTCTTAATAAATGTGTCGTGCCTGCGCCCAGTCGAATCGGCCCTGAGATTTGTAATTTTGTTTTGATTTGTGTAAACAGAACGAAAATAAATACTTTCCCCTCATGTTTTCATCATATAAGGAATCTTTTACATTCATTCCTGAACCCGTTGATTTTGTTCCCTTTGTGTTTCATTTCATTTCTCGTGTTCACTACATTTTTGGAGCCCAACGTGGGGCGAACTTGTCAGTAATTTTCATGGTATCTGATGTCACAGATTAATTTAATGAGTTCGCTACAGTAATAAGGGAAAACTCCACAGAAAAGGATCTTCCGTACGACTTTTAATTCCATTACTTGACAGGTAACATATCATCACAACCTTAAGATGACACTTCAGGGAAACTAATGCCTGGCGATCATCATTCGGCTTTTGTGTTGATATGAAATACTTACACTATTCAGTAGCAACAATTGAAGTCAACAAATTGCACCGTACAGCAATTACGTATGCTCATAACAAGTTCACGAACTGGCAGCCGATAGTCTGAAAAGATTATTAATTATGTATCAACTGAAGGGGTACCTGATCGTTTGGCCAATTAGACTGTAACTGCTACTCCACCGGTGCAGTCTTTCTTTGAATGGTGAATTCCACTGGATAGTTGGCTCTTTTCCCTTGCTGCTAAAAACTTGTCTAATTCCACTGTTTGAGAAATTGTATATTTATAACATTGGAGTCTCTCAGCGCCGTTAGTGACTTACCTTATAACTCTCTGAGATGACGTCAGCTATGAGATACCTCTGAGGAAGAAATAGTATTGAAGAAATTTTCAATGAAATTTGTATAGCTTTTCCAGCAGTATACACATTCGGAATAGGGATGGCGGTTAACGCTGAACCAACCGGATTTAAGTTAAATTATTTTTCCTCGACGCTAGACTGTTAAATCTGCTCAATCGGTTTTAATTTGTATTATTTCTTGTAATAGACCTAGAAACTGAACAAAGATGAAAACAATTTGTGACCCATATAAACAAATTGTAAATTAAGTAGGAAATAAAAACAAACTCCAACGTGTGCTGCTTTTCTCGAAAAATGATAAGCGGTTGAAAACTACAAACAATCAGCGTTATTTTCCTACTGTTTATAGTTTTCTGAAACATTTTGCACACCGTAGTTCGGCAACTCGAAGTAGCGTGGACTCGTCAAGTCGTAGAAGTTCCCTGTACTACCTGTACAGCTTAATTTCAAACCAATGGCTAACAATTGTGGCTCAGTGACATTCGAATTGACACCTGTAAAAATTTCATAGTTGTCTGCGAACATGAAGTCTACGAATTGATGAAGAAGGCCACCAAATAACTGAATATTCAGAGAGTGCAGTCCATTCCATGTACACACACTCCACACACTTATGGAGCCCCACCACAAGGTTGTGCAGTGCCTTGTTAACAGCTCGCGTCCGCGGATACGAGGCGTCTGCTTCACACTCGGAAACTACCATCAGCTCTTACCAACTGAAACTGGGACTCATCCAACCAGGTTGCGGTTTTTCATTCGTTTAGCGCCCAGCCGATATGGTCACGAGCCCAGGAGAAACGCTGCAGGTGGTATCGAGCTGTTACAAAGCCACTAGCGTCGTTGGTTGCCGCCATAGCCCATTAACACCATATACCGCTGCACTGTCCTAATGGATACGTCCGTCGTGCGTTCTACATCGATTTATGCGACTATTTCACGCAGTGTTGCTTGTCTGTTAGCATTGACAACTATGCAAACGCCTTTGCTCTCGGTTGTTAAGTGAAGGCCGTCGAGCACTGCGTTGTTCCTGGTGAGAGGTAATGTCTGAAATTTGGTAATCTCAGCATTATCATGTACAAACAACAGCTTCGCCAACGCACTGCCATTTTATACCTTGTGTACACCGTACTACAGCCATCTGTATACATACATTCGCGATCCCACGCCTTTTGTTATGTCAGTATGAGTTCATATCGACAGCGATAAATTTCTCCCAATTAAGGTCATAAAATTTTCCGTGTAGGTCGTTTGCATCTCCGCACAAACCTTACTGAAGCATATACTAAATGCATGTCAGCCAATACAAGCTACGTGTAATGCTCTGTGACGAACACTAAAAAGTGGTAAAATTCAGTGAGTAAGAATTCATAACTGTCTATTATGAAACAGAAACAAATTTTAGGCACATATTGCTCATGTGTACTGAAATATCCGTTTGTGGGCTTCGTTTTCTCATATCAAAATTCTCCATTTAAAAGTCTCTGCAATGTGCATTCTCTGGGACCTGGTGATTTAGGAAACCTTTTGTAGAAAGAGAAACTGAAATTTTTTGCTCAGAGAGATACTGTTCGGAATTAGGGATAAGAAAAACCGGCCGGTAAAAGCCGGTACTGGTATTTTAGTTCTGAATAACCGACATTTATCGTTATCTGTTCGGTCTCGGTTACAACAGGTGTTATTAATTTTTTATTTTTTACTAATAACCGGGTAGAAAAATCAAAATATCATATAGCCATAGCTGCAGGGCTAGATAAACTTCTTTTTTAGAAAACGAGTAATTTACACTCGTAAAATTACCATTGCTTTGAAGTACTACGTTCTAAGGGAAATGGGAATGGGCATCTGTGCTGTTTCGAGAACAAAGCCGACAGGAACGAGCAAACAATCACATCGCATAAGATGTCCAAATATATGTGAATTTCTAAGGAGCCAAACTGCTGAGTCATCGGTCACTAGACTTACACACTACTTAAACTAACTTAACGCTAAAGACAGCACTCACACCCATGCCCGAGGGAGGACTCGAACCTCAGCGGGTGGGGCCGCGCAATTCGCGACATAGTGCATCGCAAAAAATTGGTACAGCGTTGCTGAGACAATTATGTACCTACTAACAAGTGGCGTGGCCCACTAGATAGCAATCCTGCACATGAAGTGTGCGAGACGTGCCTCATTTGGTCTACATGGTAGTTTCTCGCTGACATCCTCAGACTTCAGTTGTTTTACAGAATGGTATTATTCCTATTCAGTGTTATTAGTGAAGTATAATGTTTCATTTGCTTTGAAAGATTAAAAGCCGTAACATCCACATCTAACTTGCGACATCATATGAGTAGAAAACTTAAAACTTAACAATTCATTCACAGTTTACGATAAAAATATAGAGTAGCTAACCTGCCGCCTGTGTCTACATAATATGCCTTTATCCGCTTGCAGACCATAATAAAGGACAAATTAATACGAAAAATAGTGTTCTTCAGTCTTTCTGACTGTTCATAACACCCAAATAGTATTATGATAATAATCGATCAGAACATGACTTTTGAGAAGGGTTTCAAAAAAATATCATAAATAGGAGAATACAGCTGATTTATCACTTTTCGAGACAAGCAGTGAACGGCGCAGTTTGCTTTTATTCTCCTATTACATTAAATATTTTTTTATTATATGTGTCTCGAAACTGAATAAGTCAAAATTTTTCTATCTTTGTTCGAATTATACGTTTATTACAGGAAATAACAGAAATGAAAAATAGACTGAGTGGTTTTAACAGTTCGCTTAAAGTGGCATTGAAGAAAACCGATGCGACTGAAAACCGGTTGTTCCAGCGTTAATCGCCATTGGTATTCGGAATGTGTGAACTGCTGGAAAACTGTACATTTTTCATTAAAAAAAATGCTTCAATTGTGTTTCTTCCTAAGTTTGTCTCTTGATCCTGTCTTTGCAATTGCCCATACCATTTCATCAGTAATGAAGTTCTCTCCCTTTCAATTAAACAACTAATGTGAAAGTCGAACGTTAATACCTCTAACCGTGTACAAAACATCTAAGGCATTCGTCGTTCTAAGTTCTTCGTTATGGCAATTCCGGAAGTTGAATGAAGCTGCCTGCAGAATAAGTCCACCCGTGGCTTTAAAATTTCTGCTTTAAGACTTTAATTAACGTTTTATTGCACCATAAATAACGGCGTTTATAGTGTAGCGAGGAGCGCTTTATATTTTGGGCTAACAAATACGGCAATATAAACAAGACGCGTTCCATTGCTCGGAGTATACGTTAACGGCAAGAAGAAAAATAAAAATAGGAGAGGACATCCGTGTTCTGGAAATTACGGTACTCTGGAGTGGAAAGGGATGAGGGGCAGGGGGAGGGGTGTGGGACGGAGGCGAGTGGGAAGTGGCTCGGTTTTATGTTGGGACTAAGGTTCTCATATTACGAGGCACCCAAAGACGGGTAGATAATATTTTCGTAATTGAAAGGCACCTTTGCCTAAGAGTACCTTGTTGCATTTGGCTTGACGACCAACTTTCGAACTGCCCCGTTAGCATCTTGTGAATAACAGAGCTGCATTAGTACATTAGCTTACATAATGCTGCTACCGCCGAGGAATATTTATGGCTGCCATAATAATGAAAGGAGTCCATTCAGTTACACTCTTTAAACAGCTTGAGAAACAAGGAGAAAGAAAGTGCGCCCTCCTATAGCTGGTTATACTATTTCACTAGAACCACTGGGTAAGTGTAGGTTGAAACATTGTATAATTAGCGCCTAGAGAATTGGAATCAATAATTAATAAGTTTTCGCATTGGAGTACGTGCACGTTGTTATTCAAAGTTTTTAGTGCTGACGAGAGGTTGCGAAGGTCAGCCGAGAGTTTCAAAAACTTCCTCTATACGTAGACCTTTAATGCCGCTTTTGAAATCAGCGTGAGTATCAACTTTGATGTTGTTAGAGTTTCGTAATGTCACTAGCCACTGTTTCGAAGTTCATGTAAGCGAAAAAAGGTCTCTAATTCGGTTCATGAAAGTTTTATCTTGACTCAGGCTGGGGAAATACGGGTAAGGGCGACTTAAACTTTTCTCTTATTATTTCAAAGGACGTTAAATATAAAATCCAGACACAAAACAATGTAACACAAAAGAAGGGAGTTTACTGTGAGTGGGCACTGATTTAAATCCATGGGGAAGGTTGATGACTTGTGACGAACGGGGATTCCAACCTGGCTCTCCTGTTTACTAGACAGATGCTCCGACCACTTTTTCTCACTTAGTGACTTTTTTTTTCTTTTCTTTACGAACCTTCCTGGAGCTGAAGGGTGAGGGAAAGTGGGCATGGATCATAACACGGAAGCCTCCGTCCAGAACCAAATTCTCAACTTATAGAATGTAGTGACCCCTGCCTATTACCCTCATTATTCGCGACATTTCGTCGATTCCCGTGAGAGTTGGAACTTGGTGTGCATCTACACTGAAGAGATCATTGGCGGTCTCACCTTAATTATACGTATATGTGGTGTCTGTTCTTTTGGACATGTGTCTGAAATAACAGATACCGCATATGTGTACAAAACATACTGTTGTTGTACGACCGAAGTCAAAAGCATTGACTACGCCTCAACCGCTGGTTGCCAATGGTTATATTCAGGCTGTCAACAGATAAGTTATTGTCTACGAAATAATAACAAAGTTTCACATTACGGCTAAAATCTGCAAACGGTGACGTAATGTATTTTTTACGTTGTCAACATAACTAAGTGCAACAGTAGGTATATGTTGAGATTTTGTAGTTGTAGTGAAACCTTCCTCTTATCTATTCGCACAGATCGCAAAAGAAACGGATCTTGAGGAAGGTTTTATATTCGGTTGAGCTATGTAGCATTATTTTCAAACAATTTTAATAAAAAAGCGAATATCCTTTCAGCAACATATGCATCGGTTTTCTCCTTATATTTATCTCAGAGGAATGTTACATTATTTACCACACAACTATCCTGAGACATCAGTCAAAAGGACTGTCATCGTAAAGACATTGTTTATGCATATTTTCCTTCTTTCCACTGTCCTTATGCTCACGTAGCGTCCGCAAAGACTCAATAAAATATCGTTAAAATACAAAAATTACATCTCACGGAACACTGATCAGACAGCCGTGATAAGGTAACCATCAAAAACAAAATTTATTTCATACACTACAGCTACACATGCATCTGAAGTACAAACAAAACGTTTATAACGATGTGAATGATCTGCTTGCATAAGGGCCTATAGGGTGTCCCAGGAGGAATGATCGATATTCCGGGATATGACAGGAACAATCATTCGGAGCAGAAGTGTGACGCACTAAAGTGCAAACCTTAAGAACTGTGAGCACTTTTTCATTTCCAGTACTGCGAAACAAATCACTTCTGGTGAAAGCTCTTTACTTTCTATATTTTGGTAAAATGTAGTATGTACCAAAACAAGAAATAATTGGCTAGTAAACTACGAGTTTACAATGTTTTCATTAAGAACTATGAGCAACTGCTCAATGGATGAAACATCTTTCACGGTAACAAAGATGAACAATTGCTCGTAACTCTTAAGACATGCCTTTTAGAGTCCATGTTTCCATGTTTACTAGACTTTTTGCTTCGAAAGACTGTTACGGTCGTATAACTGACCATTCCGCCTAGGACACACTGTATAACTTAAGATTCAGCGAGTCATCAGACTGGGAAGCCAAGGAAGGATTGTTGATCCAGTGGCATATGACGAATTTCGACTGTGCTCTGCATGTCACACATTAGATCCTAAATATAAGTTAAGCTTTTTCACCACTCTTTTTCGTACTGATTTGTAATTATATTTTGAGAAACTTCTGTTTTGTTTATTGTGTGAAATATTTTGCCAAGACAAGAATCTGCTCTTTGCTGTCTAGAATTTTCACAACCGTGAATACTCATTTCCTAAGTGGAGTAACAATCCAGCTGATTTCATGCTTGTAATGTAGAAATAATTCTTAAAAAGCAGTGGTGACTGTTGTTTAAGAGCGCTTTTGATAGCTGCTGATATTTTTTTTTTTTTCCTTTTAGGCTGTTAAACGATATGTATATGCGGTAATATGCAATGCACGACGCTAAATCTACCGCGCTTTTACGATACTGCTACTCCTCTATAAGACCCCATGAAACTTAGCATGAGGGTCACGGCACGCCTTCAGTTGAGAAACGTTAAGAAGCTTTTGCGCATGCGCAGCTGGCGTGACATAGTTGTCGTAAGGGGCAAATACACACGAATTTGATAAACAACTTGTATGTTTCAAAGAGTGCACAGTTAGATCTTACCAGTCAGCTACAAGTTTAAAACAATGCCACCATATGGCAGCATACTGGTCTAGACTTTTATCCCCTTCTGCTTGAAGTAAATCCCGCCAGAGGGTAGCACTCTCCTGAGATATGTCAATTCACACACTACATATTAAAATTAGATCGGGCGTCAGTATATGTTATATATGATGGAACAATCTATTTTTTGGGACGCTGGCCTGCCCTGGTGGCCGAGCGGTTCTAGGTGCTTCAGTCCGAAACCGCGCGACTGATAGGGTCGCAGGTTCGAATCCTGCCCCGGGCATGGATGTGTATGATGTCCTTAGGTTAGTTAGCTTTAAGTAGTTCTAAGTCTAGGGGACTGATGACCTCAGATGTTAAGTACCTTACTGCTCAGAGCCATTTGATTTATCCCTCCTATCAACTCTGATCCTCCCTCTCCCTCCTTTCCTCTGTCCTTTTCCCGGGCTCCCTCTCCCCACCTTCCATCCTCTTTCTTCCCCACCTCCCCTCTCTTCGCCCCCTCCTCTCCCTCACGTCCTTTTACATTTCCCTCCTCTGCCTCCTCTTATTCCCTCTCGCGTCTGCCCTTCTCCCCCTTTATTAGTCCTCTCCCTCCTTGGTTACCCCCCCCCTTTTCGTTTTTTCCTCTCCTCCCTCCTTGTTTTTCCCCCTCCTGCAGGTCCCCCCCCCATCTGCCTTTGGCTCGGGTGTGTCGTCTTTGTGCTGCCACTTTCGTGCAGTGTTCTACAGTGAGTGTTCTACAGTGCGTGTTTTACAGTGAGTGTTCCATGTTGTGTTTTTTTGGGACTCGTTGCGAACGGCCATCATACTGTCGCTGGGTGTGCCTTTTATCTCTTGCGAACAGAAACCAGACTGTCGCCATGTTTTTTAATTGTGTGTCTACTATGTTACTTGTCTGATTCCTGTGTATTTTATCTACATTGCCAACCCCTTTTGCTTTCTGTTTTAACTTCCCGCAATTTTACGCCATTTTACACTTTAAATCACCATTTTATCGCCTGTTTTTCCTTTTTTCTTTCTTCTTCCTTTATTTAAAAAAAGTCTGTAGGCTGTAGAGCAGCGTAGTAAGCTGCTGCCAGCCCGCCCCCTTCGGGGGGAATTGAAAATCAATAAAGAAAGAAAAAAAACAAAAAGCCATTTGAGCCATTTGTGCGACTCTGCATGATGTACAGTACACTAAATTTTGGATTTTATCGTAAAGTAATCCATTTGAGACGCTGAGAACCTCAAATAAAATCATCGTCGGTTGTGAGACTGTAGAATGTATTCATGCTTCTGACGTCTGTTTACTTTAAGGTGGGTCAGGTCTATGTGCGCTGTAGTCCCACATTGTATATATGAACAGTCACGAAAAGCTGTCTCACTGGTTACTCTGATATTAACTAAATTGTGGCATCGAAGACGGTGTTTCTAGATCAGGATTATGGCATTAATATTTCACTATTTATGCCATTATTCGAAGGTATACACAGTTTCATGACAGGCTGCATCGTTTACTCCATCTTAATGTACAGCTATCAGGAACTGATATTTGGATTGAACTGAGATCAAAGTAATACGTATGTATCCTGAACGAATGTAATTATGAAATACATGTCTTCTTATAGTTGGTTGCGGACAATGTTTCTCCTATCAAAATAGCTGCCATGTACATTCTACTCTATTTGGCGGTAACATGGTGCGCTAGTGTGGGCTGGTGACTACATACTGTCATATAATTGCATAATCGATTGTATGACAGGTCATGTAGATCTGCAAAATTTTGAAATTCTGAGAATGGCATCCAGCTATAGGTTGGCTGTAACCCATAAATGTTTCTGATGCCAGTTGTTATTGTGGACGTGTTTTGTCACTTGTTCACGAAATAAATATCCCGATACGAATAATTGTTTCAGTTTATTCAGACATACATGTTACGTAGTTACATATACCTGATACGCAAATGAAAAAAGCAAATGAGGGTATTGCATCTTTGGCAGGGAGGCCCCTATGCGGAGAAGTTCGGCCGCCAAGTGCAAGTCTTGTTTCAGTCGACGCCACATTGGGCGACTTGGGCGCCGGTGATGAGGATGAAATGATGATGAGGACAACAAGACACCCAGTCCCCGAGCCGGGAAAATCTTCAACCCGGCCGGGAATCGGACCCGGGCCCGCTCACATGGGAGGCTAGCAGTTACCACCCAGCTAAGCAGGCGGACACACTAATGAAATCTGGGACCAGTAATCTGGAACTGACTTCAGTCATTAAAATCATCACATGGCATTAACTATCAGCGGTCGACCGGCACGGTGGGGCATCCCCGGGCGCATAAATACCACAGTAGATTCGCAAATCCGACGTCGCCCTACACAAACTTTCATTCTTAGTACGACAGGGCTCTCCCTGCAACAATCTTACACTGAAATGATCTAACATCTATCGGCAAGCGACATAACTACGAGGAAACGCATATGTTGAACGCATACTGCTTTTGTTTTGTTTTCATGTTTCTAGTTCACGGCGAAGGCGGTGTTCCGAACCATAACAACAAAGATGGTGAATTTACTTGATAATCCTAAAGCAATAATGGAATTAGAATTTTATAGATTTTGTGGTAAGTTCCTATGGGATCAAGTTGCTGAGATCATCGGTCCCTAGGCTTACACACAACTTAATCTAAATTAAACTAACTTACGCTAAAAACATCACACACTCCCATGTCCGAGGGAGGACTCAAACCTCCGACGGGGGGAGCCGCGCAAACCGTGTGTGTGTATGGGGGGGGGGGGGGCGGGAGGGGGGAATCGCGCAAACCGTGGTAAGGCGCCCTAAGCCCCGCGCGGCAATATTAGAAATATCGGATGTAAGTGTGAGTGATTTGAGGGATTACGGCAGCAACAAAACAATTGCAGTAGTCAACAGCTTCATTCTGTACAATTTGGGTGCTACATCCAAGCCGAAACCAAATTTGAGCAAGAGATACAGATGACCATTTCAGAAAGCTCTGGATGGAACTGTACGGAACACAGATAGAAGAAATAAGCGAAGACCATCTACACTCGACGCTGCCACACTTCATTTACTCCAATCAAAAGAGTAACAGTAGGAATTGATAGAAGGGAAGCTGTTTACAACTGAAACACAAGTCCCAGATAAGGAGGACTCCCTTCGGATGACTGCTTCGAAAAGTATCACAAATTTGAGAAGTATATGGCCAAAGTGATGAAAAGTTGTTGTTGTGGTCTTCAGAGACTGGTTTGATGCAGCTCGCCATGATTATCCTGTGCAAGCTTCTTCATTTCCAAGTAATTACTGCACCATACATCCCTCTGAATCTACTTAGCGTAATCATCTATTGGCCTCCCTCTACGATTTTTACTCTCCACGCTGCCCTCCAATACTAAATAGGTGATCTTTTGATGCCTCAGAAGATGTACTACCAACCGATCCCTTCTTCTAGACGAGTTGTGCCACAAATTCCTCTTTTCCTCAATTCTATTCAGTATTTTAATTCCTACTCTAAATTTTTCTTTTGTTTCCTTTACATCGGGGGTAGGCTACAACCCTGTCTCATTCTCTTCCCAACCACTGCTTCCCTTTCATGCGCCGACTCGTATAACTGTCTTCCGGTTTCTGTATGGATTGTAAACAGCCTTTCGCTCCCTGTATTTAACCCCTGCCATCTTCAGAATTTAAAACAGAGTATTCCAGTCAACATTGTCAAAAGTTTTCTCTGAATCTAAAATGCTGGAAACGTATCTTCTAAGATATGTCATAGGCTCCGTATTGCCTCGCGTGTTCCAACTTTCCTACGGAATCCACAAGGTCGGTTTCTACCACTTTCTCCATTCGTCTGTAAAGAATTGATGTCAGAATTTTGCTGCCTTGACTTATTAAACTGATAGTTCGGTAACTTTCACACTTGTCAACATCTGGTTCGTTTGAGACTGGAATTATTATATTCTTCTTGAAGTCTGAGGGTATTTCGCCTGTCTCATATATCTTGCTAACCAGACGGTAGAGTTCTGTCAGTCCTGGGTCTCCCAAGGCTATCACTAATTCTAATTGAATGTTGCTACTCCCGGGGCCTTGTTTCGACTTAGATCTTCCAATGCTCTGTCAAATTCTTCAAGCAGTATCATATCTCCCATTTCATCTTCACCGACTTCCTCTTCCATTTCCGTAATATTGCCCTCAAGAACATCGCCTTTGTATAGACACTCTATATACTCCTTCCACCCTTCTGCTTACCCTTCTTTTCTTAGAACTGGTTTTCTATCTGAGCTCTATATATTCATACATGTCGTTCTCTTTTCTCCCAAGGTCTCTTTAATTTTCCTGTAGGCACTATCTCTCTTATCCCTAGTGATATATGCCTCTACATTCTTTTTGTCCTCTAGCCATCCCTGCTTAGCCATTTTGTGCTTCCTGTCGATCTCATTTTTGACACGTTTTTATTCATTTTTATTGGCTTCATTTATTAAATTTTTATATTTTCTCCTTTCATCAACTAAATTCAGTACCATACTGTTACCCAAGGATTTGTACTAGCCCTGGTCTTTTTACCTATCTGATCGATCCTCCTCTGCCTTCACTATTTCATCTCTCAAATCTGCCCATTCTTCTTCTACTGTATTTCTTTCCCTTGTTCTTGTCAATCTTTCCCTAATGCTCTCTCTGAAACTCTCTACAAACTCTGGGTCTTTCAGTTTATACAGGTCCCATCTTCTGAAATTCCCCCCTTTATTGCAGTTTCTTCAGTTTTAATCTACAGTTCATAGCCAATAAATTGTGGCCAGAATCCACATCTGACCCTGGATGTGTCTTATAATTAAAACCTGATTCCTAAATCTCTGTCTCACCATTATGTAATCTATCTGAAACCTTTCAGTGTCTCCAGGCTTCTTCCACATATACAACTTTCCTTCATGATTCTGAAACCAAGTGTAATCTACGATTAAGTTATGCTCTGTGCAAAATTCCACCAGACGGCTTCTCTTTCATTCTTTACCCCCATTCCATATTCACCTACTACTTTTCCTTCTCTTGCTTTTTTAGAACTCCAGTCCCGCATGAGTATTAAATTTTCTTCTCCCGTCAGTATCTGAATAATTTCTTTTATTACATCATACATTTCTTCAATCTCTTCGTCGTCTGTGGAGGTAGTTGGCATATAATTTTGTACTACTGTAGTAGGCGTGGTTTCGTGTCTATATTGGCTACCATAATGCGTTCACTATGCTGTTGGTAGTAACTTACCCGCGGTCCTATTTTGTATTTATTATTAAACCTACTCTTGCATAAAACTTATTTTTATTTTTCATTTATAGCTTCTCTTCACCTGACGAAAAGTCTTGTTCCTCCTGCCACTGAACTACACTAATTCCCACCTGTATCTAACTTTAACGTATGCGTTTCCCTTTTTAAATATTCTAACCTACCTGCCCTATTAATGGACATGACATTCCACGCTACGATCCGTAGAACAACGTCTTCCTGAGTAGTCCCCGCCCGGAGATCCGAAGGGGGGTATATTTTACCTGCGGAATATTTTACTTAAGAGGACGCCATCATCACTTAACCACACAGTAAAGCTGGAGTCCCTCGGGAAAAATTATGGTTGTAGTTCCTCCTTGCTTTCAGCCGTTCAGAGTAGCAGCACAGCAAGGCCGTTTTGGTTAATGTTACAAGGCCAGATCAGTCAATCATCAACACTGTTGCCTCTGAAACTACTGAAAAAGCTTCTGCCCCTCTTCAGGAGCCACACATTTGTCTGTCCTCTCAACAGATACTCCTCAGTTGTGGTTGCACCGACCGTACGGCTATCTGTATCGCTGAGGCACACAAGCCTCCCCACCAACGGCAAGGCTCATGGTTCAGGGGGTAGGGGGTGGGGGGGGGGGGGGGGAGGTGAGGAAATGATCTGTCATGATTTGTCTTTCATTACATGTAATGAAAGACAAATCATGACTTGCTCTGTGTTATAATGTATGTGTTTTATTATTAGTTTATTGTTAGATTTAGCAAAATTTCATTATATGTAATAGAGATTATTTTCAGTGCAAATATTGCGAGTGCTGTGACGATACAGGCTGAAAAAAATTCGTGTGGAAAGAGTTAAGGAAATCCATAAGATGGATTTCTAGCATTATTCGATGGGCACTTCGATTTTATTTCTATCGACCTCCAAGAGTAGTGACGTCATATCATGCGGGGCATATCTCATGACAGAAATTAGATGTAACCGAAGGTCTGCAACTGCTGCTCACGTAGCTAATCTAATAATCAGTCAGCTAATAATCACTAGTACGTATATATGTATGAGAAAACATTTTTTACACAGAAACAACAACTTAAATTAAAACTAGCGACTACAGCAATTCAGAATGTCAATGGTACATTTGTCATCATGATTCTAGTGTAAGTAGCTCAAGAAAAGTCGTAGTCTGAAATTCGTTAAAAGTAGTAGGAACATGTGATGCCAGACGACGATGAATGAGTCAACCATTGAAACCTCTGGATTTTATCTGACTTTGACGTGCAAAGCTAACTGAGCAATTTTTATCACATGAAACAACTATCCTCTCAGCATGTCTGCAATGTTCCACTGCATTTAGTTTCAAACGGTATATTAGTACGAACGCTTCAGTCACAGAATAACAACTCAAATAAGAACGTGCTACAAAAAGTGTTTGGCGTACACTCGGCTCCTAGGACTGCTGTCCGCTCAGACGCAACCTGCGGAGCCCTTTGCCTAAGGTGACTGGAACAGACTGGCCAACTCTGGACTGTCCCTTGACCAGCGAGATTCTCATCTCCGCGGTGAGCCCGACGACGGAGCGGCATCCGTTACCGCTGCGCTGCAGGCTTACAACAATTCTATTATCTGGCGGGCCCGGGAAGACGCATGGCTCTCCAGATACACGGCTATCTCTTCGGCTGACCCAGTCCTAGGAGTAAGTCAGGGGCCGGTTCAAGGGTGCAGCGAATGGAACCGTGTTTGTGCCTAACTCTTCAACGTCTACATCTACATTTACACTCTAAAGACCATCTTAAGCTGTGTATTTCTCTTCGTCTGTTGTCCTTCTGTTTCACAAAGGAATAGCGTAGAGTTAGAACGATCACCTCTTTATATGTTTTTAGGTATACGCTGACGCAGGCTTTTCTCCAGTTGTCTACAACAAGTCCCAGAAATAGTGTTACCTAACATAGTCAGACAGGGCTTAGCCTATCCCCGATGTTATTCAATCTGTATATTGAGCAAGCAGTAAAGGAAACAAAAGAAAGATTCGGAGTTGGAATTAAAATCCACGGAGAAGGAATAAAAACTTTGAGGTTTTGCGATGACATTGAAATTGTCTCAGAGACAGAGAAGTACCCGGAAGAACATTTGAACGGAATGTGCAGTGTCTTGAAAGGAGGACATAAGATGAACATTAACAAAAGAAAAACGATGATAATGGAATGTAGTCGAATTAAATCAATTGATGCTGAGGGAGTTAGATTAGGAAATGAGACACTCAAAGTGATAGATGAGTTTTGCTATCTGAGGAGCAAAATAACTGATGATGGTCGAAGTAAAGAGGTCATAACATATAGACTGGCAATGGCAAGGAAAGTATTTCTGAAGAAGAGAAATTTGTTAACCTCGAGTATAGATTTAAATGTGACGAAGTCTTTTCTAAAAGTATTTGTATCGAGCGGTAGCGAAACATGGACGATAAATAATTTAGACAAGAAGAGAATAGAGGCTTTTGAAATGTGGCGCTACAGAAGAATGCTGATAATTGGATAGGCAGATCACGTAACGAATGAGGAGGTACTGAACAGAACTGGGGAGAATAGGTATCTGTGCCACAACTTGACTAGAAGTGGGGATCGGGTGGTAGGACATCTTCTGAGGCATCAAGGGATCACCAGTTTAGTATTGGAGGGCAGCGTGGAGGGGAAAAATCGTAGAGGGAGACCAAGAGATGAATACACTAAGCAGATTCATGATGATGTAGGTTGCAGTAGGTACTGGGAGATGAAGAAGCTTGCACAGGATAGGGTAGCTCGGAGAGCTGCATCAAACCAGTCTCAGGACTGATGACCGCAGCAACAACAACAACAACAACAACAGTAACATAGCAATATTTAGTTATCAATGATTATTTCAACCCTAACAGAATATTAATAATGATATGAAATTTTACCTCTTAGTCTCATGGGCCGTACGCAATTTGAACGAAAATTCAAGATCTTGAAATATATTTCAATCAAATTAGATATTTTCCCACAGTAAATTTTAGTTCTACAGCTACTTCTCAAACAGTTAAATACGTTGATTTTGAAAGTAAATTGTACCTTTAGCTTTTGAAAAACCTGGTGACTTAGTGGAGCATAAGTATCTATTTTCCATTTCTGAAAAGACCACGAAAACTTGTTAGTGGAACGCTAAATAATACAAAATCGAACGTCAAATCTAGGATAGAAATTTCGGAACATTTCGAAGTCAAGCAGGAGCGAAGGTAGTTGATGGCTTCTTTCCATTGCTTCCAAACTAATTCTAGAAAAGAAAAAGTAACCCAAGAACGACAAAAATTTAAATAGGAGCTTCAAACTGATGAACTAACAAAATTAAGAGGAACCAGTTTTACGAAAGTTCGCCTAGATTTTGCAGAAAACATGATGTTAACAAATTTCTCTCGTTCAGAAATGCTTTCCTTGCCATTGCCAGTCTATATTTTATATCCTCTCTACTTCGACCATCACCAGTTATTTTTCTCCCCAAATAGCAAAACTCCTTTTCTACACTAAGTGTCTCATTTCCTAATCTAATTCACCCAGGATCACCCGACTTAATTCGACTACATTCCATTATCCTCGTTTTGCTTTTGTTGATGTTCATCTTATCCACCTTTCAAGACACTGTCCATTCCGTTCCAATGCTCTTCCAAGTCGTTTGCTGTCTCGGACAGAATTACAATGTCATAGGCGAACCTCAATGTTTTTATTTCTTCTTTATGGATTTTAATACCTACTCCGAATTTTTCTTTTGTTTCCCTTACTGCTTGCTCAATTTACAGATTGAATAACATCGGGGATAGGCTACAAACCTGTCTCACTCCCTTTCCAACCAGTGCTTCCCTTTAATGTCCCTCGACTCTTACAACTGCCATTTGCTTTCTGTACAAATTGTAAATAGCCTTTCGCTCCCTGTATTTTACCCCTGCCACCTTCAGAATTTGAAAGAAAATATTCCAGTCAACATTGTCAAACGCTTTCTCTAAGTCTACATATGTTAGAAAGGTTGGTTTGCCTTTCCTTAATCTTTTTTTTTTTTTTTAAGATAAGTCGTAGGGTCAGTATTGCCTCACGTGTTCCAATATTTCTACGGAATCCAAACTGATCTTCCCCGAGGTCGGCTTCAACCAGTTTTTCTATTCGTCTGTAAAGAATTCCTTTTAGTATATTGCAGATGTGACTTATTAAACTGGTAGTTCGGTAATTTTCACATCTGTCAACACCTGCTTTCTTTGGAATTGGAATTATCATATTCTTCTTGAAGTCTGAGGGTATTTCGCTTGTCTCATACATCTTGCTCTTCAGATGGTTGAGTTTTGTCAGGGCTGGCTCTCCCAAGGAATGTTGTCTACTTCCGAGGCCTTGTTTCGACTTAGGTCTTTCAGTGCTGTGTCAAATTCTTCAAGCAGCATAATATCCCCATTTCATCTTCATCTACATCCCCTTCCATTTCCATAATATTGTCCTCAAGTACATCGCCCTTATATAGACCCTCTACACTCCTTCCACCTTTCTACTTTCCCTTCTTTGCTTGGAACTGGGTTTCCATCTGAGCTCCTGATATTCATACAAGCGGTTCTCTTTTCTCCAAAGGTCTCTTTAATTCTCCAGTAGGCAGTATCTATCTTACCCCTATGAGATAAGCCTCTACATCCTTACATTTGTCCTCTAGCCATCCCTGCTTAGCCATTTTGCACTTCTTGTCGATCTCATCTTCGAAACGTTTGTATTCCTTTTTACCTGCTTCATTTACTGCATTTTTATATTTTCTTCTTTCATCAATTAAATTCAGTATTTCTTCTGTTACCCAAGGATTTCTACTAGCCCTCGTCTTTTTACCTACTTGGTCCTCTGCTGCCCTCCCCACGTCATCCCTCAAAACTACCCATTCTTCTTCTACTGTATTTCTTTCCTCCATTCCTGTAAATTGTTCCCTTACGCTCTCCATGAAACTCTGTACAACCTCTGGTTTAGTCAGTTTATCCACGTCTCATCTCCTTAAATTCCTACCTTTTTGCAGTTTCTTCAGTTTTAATCTACAGTTCATAACGAATAGATTGTGGTCAGAGTCCACATCGGCCCCTGCAAATGTCTTACAATTTAAAACCTGGTTTCTAAATTTCTGTCTTAGCATAATATAATGTATCTGATACCTTCTAGTATCTCCAGACTTCTTCCATCTATACAACCATCTTTCATTATTCCTTAACAAGAAGAGAAAGAAAATTACCTTATAAATGAAACGTAAAATCATTGAAAAACGCGAACGTGGTGTGAACGCTGCTGATTTAGCACGCACATGTAATCGCTTTACATCAACTATTGGCATTATTCTCAATAACAATGACAAGATTAAGGAGATAGATGCTTAAGAGGCAGTGGCAAGAGTATCTGAACAGCGGTTTCGTATTATGGACGATGTCGGAACGTTATTTCTTATAAGTATAAATGAAAATCAATTACAAGGCGACACTGTTAACGAGGACATCACTTGTGACAGGGCATGAATGATTTTCGCCTACTCCGTCAAGAAGACACCAGAATTATCAGCGGCCTAAAAAGTGCTTAAGGGAAGCCATAGGTGTTTCGAGAAGTTTAAGAGACGAACCGGCATCCACAGCTTTGTGAAGGAGGGCGAAACAGCCAGCTCTGATACGAAGATAGCAGAGAACTTCAAAGGCAAATTCTAGATGCTCGTAGATTCTAAGAGTTATCTACGGCAACAGGATTTTAATTGTGACCAGACCGGTCTACTATGGAAAAATATGTCCAAGCGTACCTTTATAACAGCAGAGGAGAATTAATTGCCCGGACACAAGCCAATGAAAGACCGTCTCACACTGCTATTCTGTGCCAATGCAAGCGGCAATTTAAAAATTAAACCACTGCTTGTTTACCATTCAGAAACTCCACGAGCCTTCAAGAAGTGTAAAGTCCAGAACAGCAGATTAAAGTGTGATATGGAAGTTCAACAACAAGGTTTAGGTAACATGTGAATTTTTTTGGGATTGTATCACTGAAGTGTTTGATCCTTCTATGAAATAACATTTGCTTGAGATGAATCTGCCAATCCATGTCTAGCCTGTTATGGACTACGGTCCTGTTCAGTCTCCAGGCCTAAAAGACCACTTCCTGGAAGAATTTCCATTCAACGGTATCACATTTCTGCGTCCCAACACCTCTCCATTACTCTAGGCTAGGGATCAGCAGATTTGTAACTTTAAGAAGCTCTGTACTAAAACACTCTTCGAGCATTGCTTTGAGTTGACTGAAGCTACCAATATCACTCTCAGGGAGTTTTAGAAATATCACTTCAACGTCTTTGCCCGCGTTAAGGTGTGGGAAGGGGTTAGCAAGAGATCTGCTAGGAAGAAGCTTTGGCCGGAGTGCGATGTCGAATGTCTCTCTGCGGCATGTGAGTCGGTACCTGTGGAGCCTGTAGTCAACGAGATTGTTTCTTTGGCCAAGAGCATGGGACTGGAAGTGGATAACTATGGTATCGATGAGCTTGTGGAAGATCGCAGCCAAGAAATGACCACCAAAGAACTAATGGAGTTGAGGAGTGTTTCACGGCAGGTTGTGGATTTCTGCGGAGGAGGAGGAGGAGGAGGCAGCAACAGCAAAGCAGTAATCTTCTGGCGCTGTAAGAGAAATGCTGAAAGAATGGAGATAGGTTGTATTGTACATGGAAAATCATCACCTCAATAAAGCAGTGGCTACACTCGCTACAAATTTATTTGACGATTGTACTGTGCCGCATTTTTGCCAAGTTTTGAAGCGTCGGCAAAAGCAAATGACCATAGAGAGCTTCCTGGTAAAAAAGGAATTAGTCATGTACAGTGAATACCGCATGTATAATTTTATATGAATAAATGGCACGAATAAGACAAAACTCCTTGCAATTTTTCTGCATGGAACGCATTATCGTATTTTGCATTAATTTATATGGGACAAATTGCTTCTCTTAACGAGTGTTTCGCACTACGTGTAAGATTCTGGAGACAATTATGCTCGCTAAGCGAGGTTCCACTGTTTCCACTTTGAAACTGTTTAGGTTGTCACTACATCCTCCTGAAGAAGACGTTTTTATAAACTGTGAAATCATGGTAAAGGTTTTTAAATAAACCTTCAATTTTGGTATGATCGGCTGTTTAATACTTCTACAATAAGATTTCATAGCACGGTTGCTGCTCCAGCTTTATACAAAATTTTAAAATCTAGAAACTTGATTGATGAATCGTTAGCCGTGCTTTCCCTTTGACGGAGAAATTTTTTAGGCCTTATGCGAGAAACTCTGGAGCAGACAGAAAATGTACAAATTTTCGAAGCCACTGATTGCAGAATGGAGACGAATACACTTGTTGGGGTATGCAGGAAAGAGCCCAAAGATGCATTTCGGAATCAGCTCGTCGTTCCAGTAGTGGTGGGTTGTTGTTGCTAACGGGCCACAGCAGACGAAGGTGCCGTCAGTCGTCGTTTCTGGTGAGAATACCTAGCGGTGTTGGCTATCATGTGAGGATTATGTGTAGGTGGTTCCGATTGAGTCTCCATTGATATTTTGTATTGTGTCAGAGGGCTCACCCATGACCAAGCTGGCCTAAGTGTCAGTACATCAAATCATTTTCAACATTACTGATACTACCGGGGCAATCATTTCGTGTCCAATGGTCACTACCCTTACCTCACCCGCTGCTTACAGCCTTATCAAGCAACCAAACTGTCCCGATTTTCACTGCTCGTATCTCCTTTTGTTTTTAGTATTTTATTAAGCACATTAATGCATGGCATCCTTTTATGAGTGTGTTGAGAGAGACTAAACAAAATTGTAGATAAATTGTACCAAGACTCTCAATTTAGTGGATAGACACTATTCCCTAGTTATTACTCCACTGATATTGGGAGAACCGACTCCCACAGGGCTTTTCTTTATTGTTATATGATCCACTACGTAGCAAACTCGATAACTCAGTTCCGTATTTTAGTCTGCGTTGATCAGCCAAAACAGATATACGTTTACAACTACATCTACGCTGGGCCGAGGGTACCCCGTACACCACTACTAGTTATTTCGTTTCCTGTTCCACTCACAAAAAGAGCGAGGGAAAGCGTTTGTCTCTATGCATCCGAATGAGCACTAATTTCCCGCAAATATATATAAGAAGCTTGTCAGTAACTCTTGCTTGTTGTTTGAACCTACGAGTAACACATCTGACCTGATAAGGATCCAAAACACTCGAGAAGTACTCAAGAATAGACCTATATGCGGTCTCCTTTAAAGGTGAACCACACTTTCCTAAAATTTTCCCAATAAACCGAAGTTGACCATTTTCGTTCTCTATCTTATACCTCACATACTGGATCCATTTCATATCACTTTGGAACGTTACGCTCAGATATTTAAACAGATAACTGAAACGACTGTATGTGTTATCAGCTCGAGTCAGTTTCTCGCACTTTCTGCTCTAATGAAAACTATAACACTCAATACAGTTAATAGTTTGACAGATAAAGAGAGACTTTATAGGTCGGCGGTTGAGAAAAGAGTAACTTGTTTACAATTTCAAAATATTTTAGCAATATAAAACCACGCATTTATTTTTCCTTTAACAATGTACAAGACGAGACGGCCAATATAGTTTCGCAACACAGCGAATATGCTACCTGGAAGTCTCTCAGGGATGCATCCGGACTGATTGAGCGTTGTGAGCGTTGTAGATTTCGGCTGCATGATGTGCAATAATCAGCTTACTCCTGCTGACTGATATCCTGGACCAGTGCGTGTAATAAATGTACCGGTCGCCTCCCCTTTCCACTGACCCTATGTATGAATCGCGCTATGAGCCAGCCGTGATGGGGGGCAGGCGATGTGTCACTTTTCACAAAAGTTCCACTGAAGGTGTCGCTGGAACTTATTGAAAAGGAATTAACGCACTCATTCACCGACTTGTTCAATTCTGTGCTTATTTTCATTTTGGCGTTCAGCTCTATGAACGGACGGCTGGCATGCTTATGCGTAGTCCTTTATCACATGTGGTGGCCAGTATGTACGTGGATAGCTTTGAAGATAAGGCACTACACTCAGCACCATTAAAACCGAGAGTCTTTTACAGATATGTTGACGATACGTTCGTCATTTCGCCTCACGGGAAATATGAGCCTCAAGATTTCTTGCAACACATGAACTCTATCTTCAACTGAATCAAGTTACAATAGAGGTGGAGCAAAACGGTCAGCTGCCGTTCTTGGATGTTCTGATACTGACAAAACCAGACGGAACACCGGGACACAGCGTCTATCGGAAGAAAAGCCACACCAACCATTACCTTCTCGCCTGTAGCTGTCATCACCCGCTACAAAGGGGAGGAGAGCTAAACACGCTAGTCAACAAAGCTCGCGTGATCTTCGACGAAGAAAGACTAAGACCGGAACTGGACCACATCAGGTACGTGGTCCCGAAAAACAGCTATAGCGTCCGCCAAATTCGACGCTTCTTTAAACAAAAGACCACCTGATGAAGACCAACAAAAGAAGATAACATATATTCAACATGCGGGCAACGTTTTTGGAATAACCGGTGGAATTTTACGATAAAATGTTAAATATGTGTACCACCCACCAGCAAAGACCGAATCCTTCTAAAGACGACGAGGGACTCCACGAATGACGAATCTGTAGTGTATTACATACGACGCGAGTACGGGATTGTATGTATCGACAAAACCATTCGCACAATGGAGGAAAGGTGTGTGAACACAAACTGCACGCAGACGTCCAGCATACTAAAATATCAGCATTTGCTAAACATTGCCTTGAAACCAACCACAGAATGAAATTTGAGGGTACAAAAAGTTGCACAAAACATCCCACCATTGTGTTTAGGTAGTCAAGAAGGCTATCGAAATCCGGCAGCTTGAGAAACTCATCAACAAGGAAAATGAACTTCAGCTAAATGAAGTGTGGGCTAAGGCACTGAATATTCTGCAACCCTAGCGGAAACGAAACACCGAGCACGGCGAAGGTGGAGCGCAGACTGAGGCCGGCCACTTGACTTCGGAGCAGGAGGCGACTAGTGTATATGTCACACTCACAGGCCCAGGATAACAGTTAGCAGGAGTAACCTGGTAACGATGGCAATTTCGGGCGTCGATAATTCGTTCTACAGCGATCAATCAATCCGCCTGCTTGGCCGACAGACTTTTACGCATGATACCGCGTTCTTCTACAATCCGAAAGTGTGATACGGAGGCTAAACTCTGTTCTCTCTTCCAACCCTTCCAACCAAGGTACCATTTAGGTAAATCGTACTGAAAGTAGCCATATTTCTCAACAAATACTGACAAAATGCTCTGATCCACCAGTACACAGTTTCTCGTTAAATTAAGCTGCATGACAAAAAAAGTAAAATATCCAGACGAGGAGGAGAAAATTAAATGAGTGTTCTCTGGCTAAAAGGGTGTATGATGTCCTATCAGTGATCACAAAACCGACTAAAATTTACAATGAACTTGGTAGTTTGAGCCACCTTATCACTATGATGTTTTAACCCTACTTGACCTGGATGCATGCACTGTGAAGGAGGTCTTAGAGCTGTGCTAACCTCTCCTCAAGCAGACTGGCAGAAAACTGTTGTGAGTAGTCCTTGATTTCTGGGATACCGCCGCAGGGACGGAGTTGCCCTCCGAGGTGGTCAGAAACATGCTCAATAAGTGACGGAGCTGGGGATTCAACATTACACATGAAGTCATGTGGCATGAGGACCCAGATTGCCTATTTCGTACGTTGTGCTGTCAGATTTCAATCAGTCACTGTCCTGAAACCACGTCCGATGGCTGCTCACATCATGAAGTCCGGAGCAACAGCACTGTGACTGCAAATCACTGGAAGAATGAGAGCTCTCCCCAGATCGCGCCCATACTCGATGACGATCGACGACCTCGTTATTGGAGAACTGACATCGATCGCATCAATCGGATGCCATTAATCAGCAGTCCATGCTTCCCGGTCACGGCTACACACCAAAAACAGCGGTTTTTTCTGTCATATTAACGGCTGTTCCCTATTTCGGCTGCTGCTAGATTCTGACTAATGCTGCAAGATGATACAGAATGTTTCAGGCAGTCCATTATTTGTTTTCTTCTATCTGGCGCAGATGTGAAGGGTTTACGTTGTGTTTCGCGCACAGTACTTTAGATCCTTCTGTGTGGTAAAATGCCGTGTTGCAAGGGCCTCCCGGTCTGGTAGACCGTTCGCTTGGTGCAGGTCTTTCGAGTTGACGCCGCTTCGGGATGAAATGATGATGATAAGGACAACAAACACCCAGTCCCTGAGCGGAGAAATACTCCGACCCAGCCGGGAATCTAACCCAGGCCGTTAGCCATGACATTCGGTCGCGCTGACCGCTCAGCTACCAGGGACGGATATTCGTGTGGTACTCAGACGTGGTCGACCTGAAAATTGACTATGCATTCCAATATCGGGCGAGAGTCACATCCAAATGTCCCATAAATCTGGATATTGCACGATTCGGCCACCCGACCAAATGGAATCCCACAAAGAAATCCCTTTGAAACATTACCTGATGCTGATAAAGCTGTCTCAGACGAATACGTTGAATCTGCGTGCCATTCATGGAGATAACATCCGACAGTATTCATGTTGCTCGTATACGACACCACTGCCTAGTAACAATACTGAATGCGAACAGCACAATGTACGTTTGATGGACGTTCCAGCTCACACAGTGAACTGAAACTCTAATCATTTACATACCCGCTAACAGAATGTACGAGCACGATGTTAAATTCACATACAATCAAGTCTTCTAGGTGCTTCAAATTTTTGTCAGTATTTTGCATTTCCTGGTAAGTTCGATGCTTTAAAGGCAATCATCGTCATCGAAGGATTTCGCCCACCGCCCAAGGCTATCGAGATTTCTGTGATGTTGTGATGAGGCTGCTGTCGACCCAAACTGGATAGTCATACATTTCCAGGAAATGTTGCTAATGCCTAGTTCTAAGATCAGTTCTTAAAAGAGGCGTGTGTCTGATCTGCTTGCTATGGTGGAGACTAATGGGTACAGGTTGCACAGTGGTGTAAACCGCATCCTTTCACATTCCACTGCCAAACAGTGCCACTTTTTACTATATGTAATGTAATGCCATTCTTTATATTTCAATGGCATACATGCTCGAAAAATGTAAAATTCTTTTACTAGGTAATGTCGTTATTACTATTGCTGAAGAGATATTGGCGTATATTGTCGCAGTGGATACACCGGTTCCCGTCAGATCGCCGAAGTTACGTGATGTCGGACCTGGCCGGCACTTGGATCGGTGACCATCCGGGCAGCCATGTGCTGTTGCCATTTTTCGGGGTGCACTCAGCCTCGTGATGCCAACTCAGGAGCTACTCGACAGAATAGTAGCGGCTCTGGTAAAAGAAAACCATCATAACGACCGGGAAAGTGGTGTGCTGACCACACGCCCCTCCTGTCCGCATCCTCACCTAAGGATGACAAATGGCTCTGAGCACTATGGGACTCAACTGCTGAGGTCATTAGTCCCCTAGAACTTAGAACTAGTTAAACCTAACTAACCTAAGGACATCACAAACATCCATGCCCGAGGCAGGATTCGAACCTGCGACCGTAGCGGTCTTGCGGTTCCAGACTGCAGCGCCTTTAACCGCACGGCCACTTCGGCCGGCTTAAGGATGACACTGCGGTCGGACTGCCCCGATGGGCCACTTGTGGCCTGAAGACGGAGTGCTTGCTTATACTTCCTTTTGCCCACCACACCTACAATAGCTTTTCGCCGTGCCCCTAATCTCCGCAGTATTCTTGGCAGACCCTATGCACCTTCTGCACCCATCTCCCTACCATATGGCTCCTACCTCTGTGTCAGTCCACGCTGAAAGACTTGCCCTCTGCACCCTCCTACCACTACCTATACCACCCCTGTAACTGGCAAGATCAGCGTAAAACTGTTATGTAAACACTGTTCAGCGTTTACATCGTCATGACTACCACCAAATTATTAGTCCGAATGAATGGGAATAGGCACAGGGTGTCACTGGCAACACACAATATCGTGTTGCAGAGCATGCACTACAACATGACAATCGTGATCTCAGTGCCTGTTTCACCACGCGCCATCTGGATTCTTCCCCCAGACACCAGTTTCTCAGAATATAGCAGATGGGAACTAGCGCTACAACATTTCCATGCTTATCGCCACCGACCTGGTGTAAATTTACTTTAATTTCTTCTACCTCAGCATTTCTTCACAGTACTACTCCTTTCTTCACTCCGTTTTCGTTTTCTACAAATTTCATTTTCTTACCCTTATATTTTTTAACCGCCGCCCTCCCACCTCTTTTCAGTACAATGCACTTACTTTTTTTCTCTTATTAACTCGTGCACGAAGTTTAAGCAGTAATTTCTGTCTTCCACCTGTAAGCTCTCAGGTTTCCAAATGTCGTCCGGTGCAGTCCGCAACAATCAGTTTTTCCTTCTCATACCATCCGTTAATTTTCCACCGACCTGCGGTTTTGGGTGACTTTCCCAAAATCCAGCCTGTTTCCTAGACCTCTCCACTTCTTTTCCTTCATCCCTCTTCCTCCACATTCAACTCTTCTGCCACTCCGAAAGCTTGCCTAATTATAGCCTTTTATGTGTGTGTACTGCTGACGCTTGGTGAGTGGATTTTTTATCTATACCATTATATTATTTTGTCCTTCAGTAGTGTTACAAGACGCTAATACATTGCGAAATATACAAAAGTATTGTAAAAGAAACACAATCTCTAATTGTAAGACGTTAATGCGATATGCTTTTCATTTAGAATGATAACTGTTTATTTATGACATAATTGAGACTATTTTCGTTTTTCGTAACAATGTCATTAAAACAGTAATTGAAAAGTTACCACGTCTATGGTTGAATCAGAATTCCGATGTAGTACATCATGTACGTGATAATGTATCGGGTCGTAGGAATGGCAACGTCCGTGAAATTTCCAAGTGATGGACTGATGTCTATAGTGAATGAAATATACCCGCAGTTGCGAATATGGACGACCATCAGCTGTATAATGAAATGACGATTATAAAAATTTGTGTCACACCGGCACTCGAGCAGGATTTCCCCCTTGTCGTGAGCGCTCACCCTACGTTTAGGCTATCCGAGCACTCTCCACGGCCACACCCAGTCTTCCATATGTCAACCATGTGTGTACGAACTGTACTCGTGCATTCATTATGTATATTCCCGCTGACTTAATACCAATAGCTGGCGCTGTGGAGCATGCATGCAGGATTACTTTTCATGAATGCTCTTTATCGAACGTTATTCCATCCGTGTGGAGCAGTCGCACACATAACAGTGATATTACACTACACGTCCTCTGCTGCGTCTAGTCTTAAAGCTTTGCCATTAACCTATTTTAGTAGTCTGAAGAAGCTGTTAGACCTCTTTCTAGTAACGCAGAAGAAGAAATAAGATGTGAAACATGCTACACACTTTCGCTCTTAAAGAAGTAACATCTTCTACAAGGAAATTGCCGCATTACTTAGCCTACGAGAATATCCTCAGACGGTGATTCTTCCAGCGGAAAAGGTAAACGCCATATATTTCCACGTGATGTATACAGCCAGAAGGAGTACAACTTATTGAGTAAACCTAGATACAGTAAGACTGACAAGGGTCTACAGATAGAGCAGAAAGAGAAACGGCGTTCGTAAATTATTCTTTTTTCAGCCAGAAAATGCGAAAATATTAAGATTTCACAGCTCCATTCTACCCAGGATACAGGAACTTTAGAAAATTCATGAACCAAATCTACACTCCTGGAAACTGAAATAAGAACACCGTGAATTCATTGTCCCAGGAAGGGGAAACTTTATTGACACATTCCTGGGGTCAGATACATCACATGATCACACCGACAGAACCACAGGCACATAGACACAGGCAACAGAGCATGCACAATGTCGGCACTAGTACAGTGTATATCCACCTTTCGCAGCAATGCAGGCTGCTATTCTCCCATGGAGACGATCGTAGAGATGCTGGATGTAGTCCTGTGGAACGGCTTGCCATGCCATTTCCACCTGGCGCCTCAGTTGGACCAGCGTTCGTGCTGGACGTGCAGACCGCGTGAGACGACGCTTCATCCAGTCCCAAACATGCTCAATGGGGGACAGATCCGGAGATCTTGCTGGCCAGGGTAGTTGACTTACACCTTCTAGAGCACGTTGGGTGGCACGGGATACATGCGGACGTGCATTGTCCTGTTGGAACAGCAAGTTCCCTTGCCGGTCTAGGAATGGTAGAACGATGGGTTCGATGACGGTTTGGATGTACCGTGCACTATTCAGTGTCCCCTCGACGATCACCAGTGGTGTACGGCCAGTGTAGGAGATCGCTCCCCACACCATGATGCCGGGTGTTGGCCCTGTGTGCCTCGGTCGTATGCAGTCCTGACTGTGGCGCTCACCTGCACGGCGCCAAACACGCATACGACCATCATTGGCACCAAGGCAGAAGCGACTCTCATCGCTGAAGACGACACGTCTCCATTCGTCCCTCCATTCACGCCTGTCGCGACACCACTGGAGGCGGGCTGCACGATGTTGGGGCGTGAGCGGAAGACGGCCTAACGGTGTGCGGGACCGTAGCCCAGCTTCATGGAGACGGTTGCGAATGGTCCTCGCCGATACCCCAGGAGCAACAGTGTCCCTAATTTGCTGGGAAGTGGCGGTGCGGTCCCCTACGGCACTGCGTAGGATCCTATGGTCTTGGCGTGCATCCGTGTGTCGCTGCGGTCCGGTCCCAGGTCGACGGGCACGTACACCTTCCGCCGACCACTGGCGACAACATCGATGTACTGTGGAGACCTCACGCCCCACGTGTTGAGCAATTCGGCGGTACGTCCACCCGGCCTCCCGCATGCCCACTATACGCCCTCGCTCAAAGTCCGTCAACTGCACATACGGTTCACGTCCACGCTGTCGCGGCATGCTACCAGTGTTAAAGACTGCGATGGAGCTCCGTATGCCACGGCAAACTGGCTGACACTGACGGCGGCGGTGCACAAATGCTGCGCAGCTAGCGCCATTCGACGGCCAACACCGCGGGTCCTGGTGTGTCCGCTGTGCCGTGCGTGTGATCATTGCTTGTACAGCCCTCTCGCAGTGCCCGGAGCAAGTATGGTGGGTCTGACACACCGGTGTCAATGTGTTCTTTTTTCCATTTCCAGGAGTGTATCTTTACGTCAAACTGAGAGCAATGTCGGCGCACTGAATTGTGACTTGGCTAAATGTCTGACTTCATTACCAAGGCCTTTTGCGGGAAACTTTCTCATCATATTCGCAATGCTGCTGAGTTTATTAATATACTAACGTGTCTTCCACCCAATGACTCACACTAATTACTAGGTTTTGATGCTTCATTCTCCTCATTGCCACTTCAGTGTTCCGCTAAACTCTGGTCCCATATATTGTAAAATAAATTAGTGGCAAAAAGAGATTCTTTCTGTGCCTGCCAATATCGTCTACAAGAATAGTTCATAGAATACTGACGCAGCAGCGTCTCTGACTGGATATTTGATTCTATACCGAAAATGTAAAAATGTCCCATTACAAAATCGTTATTACAGACAGGGCAATATTTGCATTGAAGAGATTAGCCTCTCTATATTGACTTCGAGTGATCCACTGGATCCTGTAAAACGTAGGTAGTTTCACATATTTTTGTTCCCGAGACAGCTAGTTGTCTGGCTGTGCTGCATTTTCAGCAATACTTTTTCGTGAGAGGCAATCTCAGGTTGGCTGCTTTTAAAATGGATGTGCTGCACACTGCAGCGTCTGTGGTATCTTTTTGTGTAGAACGCGGTGGAAAGAATTGCTTTCTAAGGTTTCAGGGCTCACAAGAGTGGGTAAAACGTACGGGAGCTACGATGTTCCATTTCCTCTGCCGCGTAAATAACAGTTTCTAGCGTACGATCTAGAAAATAGCTTCTTCCTTTCGCTTGACAATGTGCTCCAAACATGCTCTGAAACACCTTTCTCAATTTAAGGCCTACATTTGATAGTAACAGTCTTCTCTTGGCCAGGCGTGCCCGTTCTGCTAGTATTACTTAGCTTCTTCTGTCACCCTTATCCAACCCGACGTGGTTTATTTTGCTGCCTAGGTAACAGAGTTCTTTAACCTCGTCACTTCGTGATCCTTAATTCTGATGTTAAGTTTCTACTTGTTCTCATTTTTGCTACTTCTCATTGCTTCCTCGTTTGAAAGATTTACTCTCATATTCTGTACTCATTAGACTGTTTATTCTATTCAACGCATCCTGTCTTTCTTCTTCACTGTCACTGAGCAAAACAGTCATCAGCAAATTGTATCACCGATGGGCTTTCACAATGAGTTTTAATCCCCATCTTGAATCTTTATTTTACTTCCATCATTGCTTCTGCGATTTATAGTGTGGAAAATTGGGGCGAAGGACCACATCCATGTCTTATACCCTGTTTAATCTGAACACTTCGTTCTAGGACTTCCTGTCTTTTTAAATGTTCTTGCACGTATTGTATTTACACATATTCCCTACAGTTTTCCCCTATTTGTCTCAGAATTTCAAACACGTAGCACCATCTGACACTATCGAACGCTTTTTCCACATAGACAGTTCCTATGAACATGTCTTGATTTTCCTTCAGTCATGCTTCCATCATCAATGGCAACGTCAGAAGCGCCCCTCTGGTGCATTACGGTACGATAACTTCAAGAATCATTGCTCTATCTGTTATATGGAGCATGGCTATCTATACTTTACAAAATTACGACTTGCATCCAAGAAGGCGGCTTAGAAATTGGCCTCTGTTTCAGTCTCTTCTGCTCACAGGTTTTTCGCTTCTCATACTACTTGCACTTAAATTTCTCTGTATGAACGAGCTTTTGTTTTATATAGGTGGTATATGTACTTATAAACAAATAAGACAAAGAGTACACTCCAGCTGATACAACTATTGGATCTAAGGCATCTTCAGAAACAAATCGTATAATTTTCTCCTTTACAGGATCTTTGGCGGAATTTGCGTTATATAGCCTTAAATTCAGTCAATAACACATACAACCCTTGATTATTGTGGACAGAGGCGGTCAATCAGAATTGTGAATTTTGTAAGGAACCACGTATAACATACAGATAAAAGAAATAATCTCGTAGCCAAGTAACAATATCAAGAGATCAGTCGAAGAAATAAGTTGGTACTGATTCCGTCGATGATGTTCAGTCCCAGACACATAAGTTACATGTTGACTGTTCAGGTAATGTACTGTACAATCCATTGTCTCAATCATCGGTTTTATTACATCCTAAGCACAAATAGTTTCCAAGTTTTATAAAAAGGGTGAAGAGCTGCTTAACATCAAAACTGTGAACGACATAGCACCAGAAAGAAGTGATTGAATTTTCCTATTTAGAAAGCGACATTACAGAGGATGGCCAAAGCAAGTAAGATGTCGTAAGTAGAATGATAAAAATGAGGAAAGATTTATTCAGTGACGTGAGATACTGATTTGGAAATGAAGTTCCTTGATGTGTATCTATCGAGCATAGTATTTTGTGGAAGCGAAAGATTAGGAATCGGATATTTGCAGTAGAAGAAACAATGAGCTTTTGAAATGTGACACCATCGAAGGACGTTAAAAACTATATAGGGAGATAAAGTACGAAATGAAAAATTAATGAAAGTTACACATCACGAAGGAACTATATTGAGGAACTTCGCCGGGACATGACGAACGGGGCGATTACAGTATCTACTAATAGATCAAGTGGCGCTATAAAGATTGGCAGCGCAAAGAAAAAAGTTGGAGGAACAAATAGAAATTGGAATATGCAAGACTAACTATTGAAGATGTTGAAATTAGTAGTTACGTAGACCTGAAAACATTAAGAAGAGACAGGGAAAAATAGTCCTAAGAACTATTGAAATACAAGTTATTTCTTTGAACATCATCATCTATTGATGTCATAACAACCTGGTAGCTGCTGAGCCACTGCTCTGTGTTAACCGAATCGAAAAGTTCGGGTCTGATTTTCTTAGTGGGTTCTGAAACCAGCTGCTCGGGACAGTTTTCTCATAAGTGACATGCACAAAAATACAACCTTCTATTGTACTATTTTTTAGGTTAAGACCGTCTGTATGAAACTGAATAAAGGGAAAATATCTTTTGTCAGACGTATTTTCCCACTACTTAGTAGGGCATCATCAGTGGTTTCAAATGCAGTTATATTTTCATTGCTACGCGACATTTTCAAATTACATCACCTTGTACAAACAGTTCTGAAGTAGCAATCTTTTGCCAATATATGTTACTCTCTGTGTTGATACCGCTCCACATGTGCCCTTGCTACTCTGTCGGGCCAGTTGTTGTTTTGCCGTTCTCGTGAAACTTGTTTTCTTTTTGTGTTACAATCATAACAGCTTCACAATCAGTACAGCAAGAGTACACGTAAAGCAAAATCAACGCAGTAAGTAATGAATCATTCACAATGTTATGGTTATAGGTGCAGGTATTTCTACTGATGACTTAGGACAGTGTAGTGAATAACTTTATATCATCATTTACTTCCCTTGCAGACTATTAATTATAGCTTTATCGGTAATATATTTTCAAGTTGATTAGTAGCTCAACCAAGCCATTAACGTTTCTTCTCTCCAGGATAACAGGTGAAGTACTGAAGTTTGGGCATATAGACACAAAAGGGGAGGTCTATCCTGACAGGTGTAATCCACTTTATGGCACAGTTACGATGGAGTAGAAAACATAAAGACAATAATTTATCTCATGTGTTTTCTGGAAGACTCTTAGACTCAGTGTAAAAGTAACTAACACGCTAAATCGGATATACACTCCTGGAAATTGAAATAAGAACACCGTGAATTCATTGTCCCACCAAGGGGAAACTTTATTGACACATTCCTGGGGTCAGATACATCACATGATCACACTGACAGAACCACAGGCACATAGACACAGGCAACAGAGCATGCACAATGTCGGCACTAGTACAGTGTATATCCACCTTTCGCAGCAATGCAGGCTGCTATTCTCCCATGGAGACGATCGTAGAGATGCTGGATGTAGTCCTGTGGAACGGCTTGCCATGCCATTTCCACCTGGCGCCTCAGTTGGACCAGCGTTCGTGCTGGACGTGCAGACCGCGTGAGACGACGCTTCATCCAGTCCCAAACATGCTCAATGGGGGACAGATCCGGAGATCTTGCTGGCCAGGGTAGTTGACTTACACCTTCTAGAGCACGTTGGGTGGCACGGGATACATGCGGACGTGCATTGTCCTGTTGGAACAGCAAGTTCCCTTGCCGGTCTAGGAATGGTAGAACGATGGGTTCGATGACGGTTTGGATGTACCGTGCACTATTCAGTGTCCCCTCGACGATCACCAGTGGTGTACGGCCAGTGTAGGAGATCGCTCCCCACACCATGATGCCGGGTGTTGGCCCTGTGTGCCTCGGTCGTATGCAGTCCTGATTGTGGCGCTCACCTGCACGGCGCCAAACACGCATACGACCATCATTGGCACCAAGGCAGAAGCGACTCTCATCGCTGAAGACGACACGTCTCCATTCGTCCCTCCATTCACGCCTGTCGCGACACCACTGGAGGCGGGCTGCACGATGTTGGGGCGTGAGCGGAAGACGGCCTAACGGTGTGCGGGACCGTAGCCCAGCTTCATGGAGACGGTTGCGAATGGTCCTCGCCGATACCCCAGGAGCAACAGTGTCCCTAATTTGCTGGGAAGTGGCGGTGCGGTCCCCTACGGCACTGCGTAGGATCCTACGGTCTTGGCGTGCATCCGTGCGTCGCTGCGGTCCGGTCCCAGGTCGACGGGCACGTGCACCTTCCGCCGACCACTGGCGACAACATCGATGTACTGTGGAGACCTCACGCCCCACGTGTTGAGCAATTCGGCGGTACGTCCACCCGGCCTCCCGCATGCCCACTATACGCCCTCGCTCAAAGTCCGTCAACTGCACATACGGTTCACGTCCACGCTGTCGCGGCATGCTACCAGTGTTAAAGACTGCGATGGAGCTCCGTATGCCACGGCAAACTGGCTGACACTGACGGCGTCGGTGCACAATGCTGCGCAGCTAGCGCCATTCGACGGCCAACACCGCGGGTCCTGGTGTGTCCGCTGTGCCGTGCGTGTGATCATTGCTTGCACAGCCCTCTCGCAGTGTCCGGAGCAAGTATGGTGGGTCTGACACACCGGTGTCAATGTGTTCTTTTTTCCATTTCCAGGAGTGTATAATTGGTGCGTAAGTTCGTAGCATGTTTCCAAAGTTTAAACGCAACAGATATAAAAACAGAGACTTTAATCGTCATCAGTATATTCTCCTACATTATTCAAAATAGTCTGCCAGTGCTGGGGTAACACTTCCATTCCGCCACTGTAGAAATCACGTGGTTCCGAGGCGAAGAGCTAAACGACCAATATTCGCAGCGCATTTTTTCTTCCTGAGCGGAAATTATTTGGTTGTTTTTCGATAGAGAGTGGAAAAGGTTAAATTTCGAGGGCGCAAGGCCAGATGAATAATGAGTGATCGGAATGACTCCCCAACTCAACTGCCGTATAGTAGAATGAGTTTTCACTCTGCAGCGGAGTGTGCGCTGATATGAAACTTCCTGGCAGATTAAAACAGTGTGCCGGACTGAGACTCGAACTCGGGACATCTGCCTTTCGCGGGCAAGTGCTCTACCAACTGAGCTACCCAAGCACGACTCACGCCCCGTCTTCACAGCTTTACTTCAGCCAGTACCTCGTCTCCTAAATTCCAAACTTTACAGAAGCTCTCCTGAGGAGACGAGGTACTGGCAGAAGTACAGCTGTGAGGACGGGGCGTGAGTCGTGCTTGGGTAGCTCAGTTGGTAGAGCACTTGCCCGCGAAAGGCAAATGTCCCGAGTTCGAGTCTCTGTCCGGCACACAGTTTTAATTTGCCGTATAGTATTTTTGTCAATAAAGCGGAATGAAGGCGGGCGTTATCATAGAATAGCATCATTTGGCGCAGCTTTCTTCGTCGTTGTTATTGGATTGCGTCTGCAAGATGTCTCAGTTGTGGACTATAAATGTCAGCAGTGATGGTTAAACCTCGCGAAAGCAATTCGTAGTACACCACACCGTCGCTGTTCCGCCAGATGCACAACATCATCTTTTGTGGACGCACGCATGTCTTTGAACGGGAAGTTGCTGCTTTGTTTGAGGTGAAACATTCCTTTCTTTTCTTTACGTTAGCTTAAAGGCATCAGTTCCCGTCACTCCTAACGATACAGGACAGCAGTTGTCGGTCTTGCTGACGAACGCATTGATGATGCACAAGCAGACATGCACACATACCCACATACTGATTTTTGTGGTTTTGCCTTAGAGCACACAGTACCCATACAGTCGATTTCTAACCCTTCCTCACTGCATGAAAGCGTCGCACGATGGTGGAGTGATCCCATTTCATCACATTGGTCAGTCCTCTAGTACAATGACGTGAGTCATTGAGGATTAATGCGTTTAAACGGTCTTTATCAAACTCCTGAATGTGGAGTGTCATTAATGTCAAAACGATACTCTTTTAAACGAGCAAACCATTTTCTTGCCGTTCCCCGTTCAGTGGCTTTGTCCCAAAAGAGGACGCAAATGTTTGGGGCTGCCTCCAACGCTGTCACCCCTCTATTGAATGGAAACAGAAGAATATGTCATAAATGTTCCTATCTCTCCACTTGGCTGCCCATTTTCTAGCGTCCACAGCTCCTCTCGCTATCTCCAAACGACAAAATGACAATATATAAACTCGAATAGGAACAGCGAACTATAATTAGAAATGACGATAAATGAAGCCATAGCAAGCGGAATACCTGCATGCACCAACCTAAGTCTGTACCTGCGCCCTGGTATATTGAGCGAAAGGTGACTAACAATGGGAGGCCACGACGTTTGGAACGCGGATTTACTTCAAACTTCGTGCACTCGTAGTACTCCATTAGGGCAACAAAATGTGTAAGCAGTAGCGCGTACTTCTCAAGCGTTATTGAGAAAATCGCAAGATAATTTCAATTGTCAAATATATACTTGTGCGTGGCCGCTTTTACCATGAAGCGGCGGCAGCCGCATTCAAGCCCCGTAATTGCTGGATCGCTGGATCGAGTCCCGTTCGCCAGTTTCTTTTTTATTTCTAACACAGTCATTTTCTTTACTAGTTACATTGCAATTGATATAATGGGAAAATACGTGTAATCGGATGAACTTTTATGAAATTTACAATGTTATTTGGCAGTCTACAAATTTTCATTGTCACAAATAATATAATATTCGTATCTATCGATTAGTAAACGACCACACGCATAAAGTGATACGGAAAATGTACGCTTCTCCGTGCCTTCAAAATTGTTCGTATTTAATCGAAAAAGAACGAGAAATTGCTTCTCGTGAAGACGCTATTAAAATACCCTCGATACTGCATGATCAATTATCAGCGACGATATTTGAGGAAATGCTGCGTTATGCATGGTTTGCTTCCAAATTATCGGCTGGAAGAGAGGTTTCTCAAAATGTTAACGAGGATTTGCTTTTCCACGGAAAACCTCAAAAGACCTTACGTATGCGGAAACAGCATTTATTCAATGCAGCTGGTGCCGTTTTAACTTTATGTTTTCCATGTTTTTACGAAAAATACCATCCTGCCATTGTACACGTAATGTCGAAAGCGACGATTAATTGTACATCTTTCGAAAGCTGTCTGTGCCGGTCAAAACTTGGAGGTAACAAGTAGTTTCTGGCTCCTTCCAGGTATAAGGGATTTCGCAGATCACGGACAAGTATACATTATCAGTATCACTTTATACGTTTGGTCGTTTACTAGTCGATAGTTATCAATACTATATTATTTGTGATGATAAAAATTTGTAGACTGCCAAATAACATTGTAAATTTAATAAAAGTCCATCCGAAAACACGTATTTTACCCATTTGTAATGTAAATAGTAAAGAAAATGACTGTGTTAGAAAAAAAACTGACGAACGGGACTCGATCCAGCACTCCAGATATTACGGTGCTTGAACGCGGCCTCCGCCGCTTGGTGGTAAAAGCGGTCACGCACAGGTATATATTTGACGACTGTAATTATCTTGCGATTTTATCAATAACGCTTGAGAATTACGAGCTACTGCTTACACATTTTGTTGTCCTAATGGAGTACTACGAGTGTAAGAAGTTTGAAGTAAATCCGCGTTCCAAACGTCGTGGCCTCCCCTTGTAAGTCAGAACTGTTTGTAACTTGCATGTACAACAATAGAGTATGTATGTTGGAGGTGGTGCATGCTAGTAATTGAGGCTAAACGCGTCTGATATAACAAAAAAAAGTCTTTCATTAGTTGCAGATCTAATATGATGGTAAAAGCAGCTACATACTGACAGACTATCAATAAAACTAAAGCAACAACTATTATTTTACAACAGTCTTAGTGTTTTAAACTGATCCCTGTTATTTTTGATATCATGCTCCTATTCACTTCAAATATCAAAAAATTAATTGGAGCACAATGAATCTAGAGCAAGGAAAGAATCATTTAGTGATGTTTTCTTAGAACTCCGAAAGTGTGCGATGGGTACTGTGTTAGTAGACTCAACCCTAACCCTCCCCACCGTGGGAACTTCCCTTCTGAGTCACCTCCGTGATGAACTGCGTCCTTTGTGCCGCTCTCTTCGGCCTCCGAGTCGAGTTCTTCGACCGGCCTCCGAGTCTTCCGGCCTTGGAGACCCACGTCTCGCGCCGCTTTCTTTAATTAAACTGTTTGATCCGCCGCCGGCGGTATCTCAATAAGGCAGCCGGCCCACTGGGTCAGGAGGGACGCTCGAGATGCTATCGGGGCCGGCGGCTAAACGGATCGGCAGAAGGGCGCCCGTCCGCGTCCGCCGGCTTAAGTCCTTAATGCCGCTCCAGTTAAAAGTTGCCAGTTGGAGGACTCGATTAGGACCCGCCTCGCAGGCCGGCTCTCGCCGATCCTTCCTCGGCGTGCGCCTAACCTGCCATTTCACGCCCCAGGTACCACCCTTACCGCTGCGAGGCTGCTCCGGTGCGCGATACACCACCGTACCTCGGGCTTTTCCTCGGCGGAAAAGATGCTTGACGAGCACAGACTGAACACAAAGTCTGGAAACAATTCCGGGCGTTCGTTACATCAGTTCTCAAAAGCAATACTTCAAGTTTCACTTGATACTTGGCGCGGTATTTGCCAACGCCCTCAAATGTTAATCTGCGGTATACTAAAACAGAAGGCAATCCGTGCTAGAAATGTTTAACAAATCTGTAAGGAACGAAAAAATCTGTACATAATTTTTGTAAACATCATTTGAAGAACCGCGATCTAAATGAAACATTTTTAAAACAGTCTTGATCGTATAAAAACTTATTTTGATAAACTTTTTCTTTTGTGATCAGACTGCTTGTAGAAATAAAACTTGACAACAAAGTTTGAATGTCTACGTTCCTGGGGTTAAGTGCTCTCTCTGTTGATTCCCCCCCCCCCCCGTCCCTCCCCACACACACACCATATCCTGATCTGTGGAGTTCACGCTAGGACTCAATTACTTAAACTCTTCGACCCTGGCTTATCTGACGAATACTCCACTTGATGTACTAGAATATGTGTCTTTATCACTACGAGGATGTGTATGTACGAAAGTAGTAATTGCAATATTTCTCCTCCTGTCAGTGCCCCTCAACTTTACAAAAAGAGATTCCGTGGTACCTTGAACGAGGAATGTGGACCAGACTCCAGCTACATATTAATTTTGAGAGGCAGTTAAAAGGGTTGCTGTCACCTTATATCGTTAAGATCCAGAAACTCATGGTGCCCTTATTGTAAGAGACTCTAAAATCGTAAAAAATATTCCACAAACGTAAGCGCTTCAGGGATCCGGTGCGATGTATAGTTTGAACATTTCATCTAAGAAAGAGATTCGAGCAGTACTTTTACTTTCTGTGTATTCCCCGCGATTCATATGCTATGAAGAACTGTGGAAGATGATATACTAACCCTCACAATACCGCTATGGGAGTACGACGAATTTATGCCCAACTTCCGAAATTTTTGAATCCAGTCATGTACTTTATATATTAAAATTTTGAAAAAATATTTATTGTTTTTAATAGTTTCTTATACTAGATTCCATAGTAGTTTTAAATTTTTCAATTACAGTTAACTCAAAAATTTTAGTCTTGGTAGTGAATGTCACTTTTCACAACAAATGTCATATCCATATTTTCGGATTCAGGACTATTCTTATACATCTATATACCTTCAAATAGTATATTATGATTAAAAGTCAACAAAATTAACGAAATTTTAATTTAAAAGAGATGTCATGGTCACAGAGCATCTCTCAACACGGCGTACACCTTACGACAAATGTATAGCCGGCCGGTGTGCCCCGCGCGGTTCTAGGCGCTTCAGTTTGGAACCGCGTGACCGCTACGGTCGCAGGTTCGAATACGGCCTCGGGCATGGATGTGTGTGATGTCCTTAGGTTAGTTAGGTTTAAGTAGTTCTAAGTTCTAGGGGACAGATGACCACAGATGTTAAATCCCATTGTGCTCAGAGCCATTTGAACCATTTTTGACAAATGTATAGGTACTGTTAAGATTGTGCTAAAGAATATTTTCAGTTTTTGGGCATTACTGATGCATCAATACCTACTTAAAAAGTATGTTGTTAATGAAAGTTAACAAAAATTAACGGAATTTGTTTCCTTTTCTATTTTTATGTTATGGTGGGCATAACGTACAACCACCCCACCCCCTCCCTACCTTGGCAGTACGCGTTGTGGTGAATACGTTGGTACTGCTAGGGTTAGTCATATACAGTTGTTGATCCAGAGATACACTGAATATCAGCTTTAGTCATGATGATTTTGGTTTGTGGGACGCTCAACGACGTGGTTATCAGAGCCCGTACAAATTCCCAGTCTTTCACTTTCCAGCCTCGCCATTTTCCTGAATGATGATGAAATGCTACCAACAATAAAGACAGCCATTCCCCATTTAGAGAAAAATCCCCGACCCTGCCGGGAATCAAACCCAGGACCCCGTGATCCAGAGGCCGCAAAGCAAACCACTTCTTTTTTTTACTATCAGAATGACTTGGTACTATCATGGCACTTCAATAGACCATAGTCATATCACCATGTAATAGAGGCTGCAAAAGGGAGAAAAAATTACTTATCATAACAGAACAATGAATAAAATAAAAGGAAATCGAGAACGTGGCCGACAAACCACAACAAAGCACACGAAATATGTATCAACAATTAATTTACATGGTTTTTCAGCAATTTTCAATTTTGTTTATAATTTGTGTTTCTTATGTATTTTTATAGTTCGTAATTGAATCTAAAAGTAGTAGGAAAACGAAACAAGATTACTTTCGAAATAGCAAACTACGAAAAATTCCAAGTAAAATAAAAAAAACTAAGAATTGTAGACGCTCACGTGTGTCTGTACTTCACCAATACACGTTTGACAATAGAACTGGTGTGATGCTGAGTCAAAACAAAAAAACAAAAAACGAACGAACAGGGAAACCAGGAGAGGACAAGCCTAAAAAGATCAGATGGGAACATACATAACAAAGAGAAACACTGATCATCAGAATAAATTAAATTAACCAACATCTTGACGACGGAAAACAAGTTGGCGAAGAGGTCTCCGTATCTAGGCATTCGCAAGCATGTCCAATAGGCCGTGCTCAACTACTGCATGAAGTTCATGTGATCGTCCCCCTCGCCTTCTACAACATAATGAACGAAATGTCCCAGCAACCACATAACGGTTTGAACTACCGATCGTGGAAAGAAAGAAGAATCTGGGCGCACTATGCTGTCCGTAGTGTAGACAGTCTCAGAAGATCGAGTAAGGAAGGCCAATTGTGTCCTGATCCAAGACCAGTTTGCCTTATGACCTCCACAAGTAAAGCGATGTCGTATCGTATCGGAGACGTACAACGACTACATAAATCCGTGTCACTAAGCCCAATAATAAAAAGTCGCTCGTTCGTTGGAATCAAGTTATTTACGACCTTATACCACGGGGACGCTACGCACATTGGCAGAATCGGAAGACTGATATTGAACCAAACTTTCGTTCAGCTTGTTTGCGGCGAGTCTCTTTCAACGAGGTTCGGGCAAGGGACTGCTTCCCCAAGGGCATGTAGGAATTTCATAGTGAGGACAGATCTCTATGTCAGCCCCTAAATAGCTCACCGCAAGGTAGAAGTCACGAATGTGTTTTAACTTATAATTTATGCGACCAACATCAATAGGTGGTTCAAGACTGGCAGGACGGGCACACAGAAATAAATGAGAATTGAATGTGTGAGTTCCTTGAGTCATCGTCAAAATAGTACGACGCACAAATAGCATCTGCGACTTCCTGCGTATATGTCAGGTCCAGCCCCCCAAAGGAGCGAGGCTTCGTGATCACCTCATACCGTAAGCTAAATATATGTCTTTTCCATAAGAAACGACCAGAGAATTGTTGTAGTTTTCTCGACATCATCGAAGGAAGCGGATAAACTTGGGCCACATACTAAGCTTTGCATAAGACATATGTATCCAGTATTCGGACTTTCTGGAGCAGAGTAAGAGAACACCTTTCATGCTCTAACATCGCTCCCTGAATTATTTACGTAACTTCCAGTTGAACGCCGCAATTTTGAGTGGACAACGATCAATAATGACACCGAGAGACGAATGCCGATCCACCGCAGTAGCCCATGGAACAACCGCGTCATTAAAACTTCGCAAGGGAAGAAGCTTACATTTACCTCCATTAAGTTTGGAACCTGAACTCCGACAAAAATCATCGATGACAGCCTTCAGTCGGGGTATCTCAGCAGGATTGATAAGTAGAACCATCACTTCATTCGCGTATGCACGAATAGCTATAGTCCCGCCGGAAAGCGTCCAACCTGTCAGCTGGGATGGTAGCATCCGAAATAGGGACTCCAGAGACAACACAAAGAAAGTCATTTACAGCGGGCTTCCTTGAGGCACTCCCCTACGGATATTTATTTGGAGCGTCAGTTGGCCATTAGTAACCACCGAAGCCGAAATACCCGCAAAGAGATTTGAGAGCACTCGCCGTGTGTCAACAGTGAAACCAACTGCCTCCAGAATCCGAAGCAGAAAGTCGTGACTAATACGATCAAATGCCTTATTGAAGTCTAGAAAATCATGGGCACAAGGGACGGACGTTACAGCAGCAACCGAAACCACGTCATGACACTCGACGATAGGGGTAAGAATGGTACGACCAGGCAAGCAGCTTTGATGTTTTACAACAATCACATCCATCAGAGCCGACATCCTACTGTTAACTACCCTCGCCACACTCTTATAATCAAAGTTTAATAAAGTAAGTGGGCGGAAGTGTCAGGGGCAGCCGGTCCACTGAGTTTCGGAACTAAAATAATTTTTCCCACTTTGAACGAGGGCGGCACCACTCTACCCTGTAACACTTCATTCAAAAGGGAGGTAAAGGTAGCACCCAACAACGGCCAAAAGCGCACGTAAAATTCCTTTGGAATTCCATCTAGACCTGGGGACTTTTGAGAAGGCGATTCTACAATTATTTTGTAAACTTCCTTAAGCTGAAACGTAGCTAAGAACGTTTCATTATGTTAAGGTGTAATGGTCGTATCCAAGATGCTGTCAAGTGGGTCGTAAAAGGTTTCATTGGACTCCTCGATATCGTAAATGTCTACATTGTACTGGTGTAAGATACGCACTATATCAGCTTGCGCCATTACGATATGTCCATCATTTGTCGTGAGAGAATGAATACAAGTGCGTCGGCGGTGGGTCTGATGCCGAAGCCAATAATACAGTATAAGGAAGTCAGTTCTTCCGTCACCAATGAACGCTGCTTCGAAAGGATTTTAAAACCTTCGATTTGTATTCTCTTCAAGGTTGACAATTTTGCCTTTACACGCCTAACATCCGCAATTCGCAGAGGGGCGTGATCCGAAGCAGCATAAATTTCACGCAGGATGGAATAGTAATATTCACAAGTTCTCCGAAAGTCTCGCGCTTGGGCAGCACACAAACGTATCAAAGTTTGCCTGACCCTCGGTTTCGCTAGCTGTGTCCACCAGTCAAGGGTGGAAGAGTATTTCCCACACGACTCCCATCACGTCATCGAGAGAGGGGTCAGATAGGTGAGCGACGTTGTGCATGCAGGGAAGGCGAAACAATGTGACTGGTTGCCGTTCATGACTGAGAGTTGTGGCCACAGCACAGCGATCCGTAAAGGAAGCTGGGATAATTTCAATGTCAAGATCAATATCGCTCAGGCAGTCCGATAAGTAAAATCAATGTGACCTGCTACTAGAAGTCGCAGTCAAGCGGGTAAATTTAACTAATGTCGGATATTTACATATTCAGACGTCTTTTAGGCTTAAGTAACGGACCAATTCATGTAATTCGCGACAGAAATTAAAATTTGGAGATTGATCCGTAGGACGCAATACACAGTTAAAGTCACCACCCAGCACACTATCCGGAGGTCTCTTACGCAACAGATAAACAATGTCCTCTTTATAAAAACGTGAACGAGCCACTGCCCGACCAGTGCCAGAAGGGGCATATAAAAGAACATAGGTTAGATTAAAAATTTGACAACTTATGCTCGTGCCAGAATCCAACATTTCCACCTCAGCAATAGGAATGCCTTCGCGAAAGATTAAGGCGGTCCCCGTAGAATATTCGGGTGCTACATTAAAGATCATACGAAAACCAGGTAAGGAGTAATTACTGAATAATAACTCCTGTAAGAGATCTATGTCCGCACATGAATCGTAAATGAACTGACGTAGCGAAGCCAATCGTAATTTTGATTCCACATGATTAACGTTCAAGGAAAGGAAGTGAAGGCCTGGGTCATTTATCACAGCTGGACAGGGATGTACGGAACCTCCGAGGTGAATTAGGTAGACAGCAGAGAGTCAAGGTCCATTGCGGAATCCACAGAGGAATCAGACATCGGGGGACCAGAAGCCCCGTCATCGCAACCTTTTCTCTTAGATTTCTTACGTGGCACCGCACAGACAGGTAGTATATGCTGTTTCTGCCCGTTAAGTGGGATGGCGGCCTCTGCAGACGGAAGCGTGGGAGGGGTCATAGGCACAGCTTCCTCGCCCCCAGAACTGCGGTCATGTAATGTAGTTCCAGTCACTAAGGCGGAAGCATTCTGTGGAACTAACAATACAACAGGTGATACTTGGTCGAAAATTTTCTTCTCCTCGGGAACTGCTGTAGGTGGCAAATGCAGGAAACCGTCGAAGGCGGCAGACGAAGGAACAGGAGGACATTGTATCGTCTCAGACTGTAACGCATCACAATCCTGAGTGCGACGTCGCTTGTTTGTCGACGTTATAAGTTGTATCCTGGGGCCAATAGGATTCTGAACCTGTCGCGGAGGTAAAGGCGGAAATTCTTTGACACGATTATTAGGACTGACTGTTTGTTCATTATAATCCGAAGCAGAAGTAGGGCCGACGGAGGGAGTAGAAGGAACAAGATCAGCAACCATCAATTTGCGACGCTGCACTAATAACGGCTTTAATACAAAAACCCTCCGCGGACAATTAGACCAAACGTGTCCACTTTCATTACGTAGGAAGCAGGTTCCCTCCTGACCAGTATACATTACACGGACGCGGTACTCACACACTTGTAAATGTGATGGTATATTGCGTTTGACACGCATTTCCGCGGATCGAATTCCACTATAACACTGTAAACTGTGTTCATAGACCAGCGTTCACGACGGACGTTTCTCACGTTGCCATAAGGAGTCAATATGTCCTTTAGAATATTGTCTTCAACTTCCGGCGGCAAGTTGAACACTCGAACACTAGTAAACTTCCGGCGGGAGGTTGAACACTCGAACATTGGTACGAGGGCAGTTCAATAAGTAATGCAACACATTTTTTTTCTCGGCCAATTTTGGTTGAAAAAACCGGAAATTTCTTGTGGAATATTTTCAAACATTCCCGCTTCGTCTCGTATAGTTTCATTGACTTCCGACAGGTGGCAGCGCTGTACGGAGCTGTTAAAATGGCGTCTGTAACGGATGTGCGTTGCAAACAACGGGCAGTGATCGAGTTTCTTTTGGCGGAAAACCAGGGCATCTCAGATATTCATAGGCGCTTGCAGAATGTCTACGGTGATCTGGCAGTGGACAAAAGCACGGTGAGTCGTTGGGCAAAGCGTGTGTCATCATCGCCGCAAGGTCAAGCAAGACTGTCTGATCTCCCGCGTGCGGGCCGGCCGTGCACAGCTGTGACTCCTGCAATGGCGGAGCGTGCGAACACACTCGTTCGAGATGATCGACGGATCACCATCAAACAACTCAGTGCTCAAGTTGACATCTCTGTTGGTAGTGCTGTCACAATTGTTCACCAGTTGGGATATTCAAAGGTTTGTTCCCGCTGGGTCCCTCGTTGTCTAACCGAACACCATAAAGAGCAAAGGAGAACCATCTGTGCGGAATTGCTTGCTCGTCATGTGGCTGAGGGTGACAATTTCTTGTCAAAGATTGTTACAGGCGATAAAACATGGGTTCATCACTTCGAACCTGAAACAAAACGGCAATCAATGGAGTGGCGCCACACCCACTCCCCTACCAAGAAAAAGGTTAAAGCCATACCCTCAGCCGGTAAAGTCATGGTTACAGTCTTCTGGGACGCTGAAGGGGTTATTCTGTTCGATGTCCTTCCCCATGGTCAAACGATCAACTCTGAAGTGTATTGTGCTATTCTTCAGAAATTGAAGAAACGACTTCAGCGTGTTCGTAGGCACAAAACTCTGAACGAACTTCTCCTTCTTCATGACAACGCAAGACCTCACACAAGTCTTCGCACCCGAGAGGAGCTCACAAAACTTCAGTGGACTGTTCTTCCTCATGCACCCTACAGCCCCGATCTCGCACCGTCGGATTTCCATATGTTTGGCCCAATGAAGGACGCAATCCGTGGGAGGCACTACGTGGATGATGAAGAAGTTATTGATGCAGTACGACGTTGGCTCCGACATCGACCAGTGGAATGGTACCGTGCAGGCATACAGGCCCTCATTTCAAGGTGGCGTAAGGCCGTAGCATTGAATGGAGATTACGTTGAAAAATAGTGTTGTGTAGCTAAGAGATTGGGGAATAACCTGGTGTATTTCAATGCTGAATAAAACAACCCCTGTTTCAGAAAAAAAATGTGTTGCATTACTTATTGAACTGCCCTCGTATATTCGATTTCAGTATCTGCGAGTGACACCATACTAACGGAATTATCACGATGCCTGAACGTGACTTGAGAACCATGTCGCGAGAGTAATCTTTCAACGTGAAGGGGATCCATAAATTTCACGTAAAACCCCTACTCGTCAGCATCAAAATAAGCGGTATGGACCTGATCATTGACATGAATTGTATCGACAAGCCCATCGTGGATTTCTAGAGACTTGGACTCCACGTATCGCGTTGTTTTATAGAAAGTAAAGCTCACAGTACCTTTTAGTGGAATACACGAGGAAACCTTGGCAGTCATAGCGGAGCGGCCGACTCCGCTGCAAGTAGACGGAAAAAAACAGACAATAAAGGCGGAGCGGAGGCGGTACGACTCACTCGGCGGACAGAAAAACACTAACGAGGAAAACTCTACACAAGCGACGCTGCGGCAAGTGTTATAAACAAGAATCTTCCCACTCGGCGCTCGAAGCGGAACTGATCCAATAGACTACGAGCTGTGCATGTCTCAGCTGTATATCTCAGGAAAGTCAACTATATACGAATATTATGTACTATACATAGATAATATATCACCTTCTTCTGTGTTATTGGTAAGATTAAACCCATTCGCTCATTGCCAAAGTGCAAGGTGCTATTCCAGTATCGGAATACCTCAGGAATAGTGATGCGACTATTGGAATTTATTTCGGAGGGGGGGAGGGAGAAGACTTGCTAGAGTAATCCTTGCAGCTGTGACATCCGTAGTGCAAATATGGCGCAATGGTTATAACATTTGCCTGGTGGGCAAGAGATCTAGCTTCAAATTCCGGCATCACACAAATTTTAATTCACTGCTTCAGCCTACATCATTACTGTGCAACATGAGCTGTAACACGAAAATACAGCTGTACAAGACAAATGTTCATGTAACACACTATCTTCTCTCGAGTGTTATAAACACGTTCTCCAAATTTGGTAACATTTCTTGTTATAATTTGAACAGTAGAATGTAGCGAGGTACAGGTTCTGTTTCAGTTACTGTAATGCGGTTAACAATAGCCTTGTACATTCAACCGTTAAAACATTGGATAATGCATGTGGTATTTCCATGATGAAGTTACGGTTAGCTCCAGTCAAAAGGGCAGCAAGATGATGATTAGAAGCACCAGATATTGCTACAATGAGAAGAAAAATGAAATTCGTGGGTCTCGAGGAATTGACTAAATCAGGAACTTTCAAAAATGGTTCAAATGGCTCCAAGCACCATGGGACTGGGACATCACTCACATCCATGGCCGAGACAGGATTCGAACCTGCGACTGTAGCAGCAGCGTGGTTCCGGACTCAAGCGCCTAGAACGGCTCGGCCACCGCGACCGGCTCAGGAATTTTTTGAGCATACATAGAATCATGTGAAGGTCATTAATATTACGTGTAAGAAAAACCACTCAAAAATAATAGCAGTCCTCAAAGAATCCGATAACATTGGCGTTACATTCCGTCTTCAGAGAGATGGTTCTGTTGCTGTGAATTCAGTAACGTTGTACGACACGAAGATCTCTATATGAATTAGTATCCTGAAAGAATGTTAATCTAAAATAAAAGAAATTGGATTTCGTATTTGCCAACAATTGGATGCTGAGGCAGCTGCCCAAGATACGTTAGTATGTTTAGAGAAACTGCATTTCTCATTCAACTTGAACATCAAACAGTCGAGCAATGAAAGACATCAATTTCTGACATATGTAACATTACCTCAAAATCAATGAGAAGAAGCGTTCTAATAGTGACAACTGTCAATGAAGAGCCGGCCGCCGTGGCCGAGTGGTTCTAGGCGCTTCAGTCCGGAAACGCGCTGCTGCTACGGTCGCAGGTTCGAATTCTGAGTCGGGCATGGATGTTCGTGATGTCCTTAGGTTAATTAGGTTTAAGTAGTTCTAAGTTCTAGGGGACTGATGACCTCAGAGGTTAAGTGCCATAGTGCTCAGAGCCATTTGAACCAAAGCCCCGAGAGTTCAAATGGTTCAAATGGCTCTGAGCACTACGGGACTTAACATCTATGGTCATCAGTCCCCTAGAACTTAGAACTACTTAAACCTAACTAACCTAAGGACATCACACACATCCATGCCCGAGGCAGGATTCGAACCTGCGATCGTAGCAGTCGCGTGGCTCCAGACTGAGCGCCTAGAACCGCTAGACCACCGCGGCCGGCGCCCCGACAGTACCTGCAGGTACACAGTCTGAGACAAGTGTTGCAGATTTCACTGAGATAATAAGTATAGCTGTCTGATGTTGCTATATATCACTTTTCCGATTCCACACTTCGTTTATTTTGGGGGTTGGGACGGGGTGCTTTTGGACAGGGAGAAATTCAATAATTTTCTGACTGGTCTGATGCAGCCCATCACAACATGATTTCCTGTAACAACGTCTTCATCTCCTATAATTTTCTCGGTAAGTTCTTGGTTATATTCCGTTGTCTGTCTTCCTTTCTAGTACCTCAATAATGATGCTGAGTTTACTCATTATCTCATTTATGCTGCTTCTTTTCCTACAAATTACGGCAGCGATTCAATCATGCTCTACAATTGTTAGCCCTGTGCCGTCAGTCGTGAGACGTTCACCACCTCTTTTCTTTCAGCAGGCACCTTGAAACGACACCTGCAAATAGCAACTGAGTACGAAGGTCTTTATTATCCTTTTACAAAACTGATTTGCTAGTGCTTAACATCGCGACATTCTCCACCTCCGTTTCTTCTTCCTTTTCATCAACTTTATATCATAAAATGGGCGTCAACGGTTTCTCTGTTACAAGTACAAACAAAAGAGCAAATAGTGGCCGATGAAACAAGCAAGTAATCCCACTATCACACATTCAGAAACTAAAGTTTTCTCCAATACGACGTGTTACGACTGAGTACATACACGCCACCAAACAGAATGTCTTTGGTTTCAGACTGGATATATGCCTTTGAAAACAAACTTATTACAAGTATTCCATACGATCGCAGTTCATATGGAGGCAGGCTTCAGCACTTATGCTCATCGATGCTCATATATACCCATCGATGGCCGTACACATGCTAATCACAGGCGTTTAATGAAGGCACTGAGAACCATCGAAAACTCGCTCATGACGTTCATCGATACTGTCAACAGGGCTGGTATCGACCAAAGCTTTTAAATATCGCCTCACAAATAAACCCAAGGGATTGATGTCATGCAGACTTGGGAGGCTATGGCAATGTCAAACCACGCCTGATACTCATGATGCAGAACTCAGTTTCCAGTACTTAAGTACACATAGTAATGATAAATTGAAACGAGTGTAGCTCATCACGCTGCAGTTTGTGCATCGCTTTCGGTGTTTCGAAATAAATGTAGCTATAGACATTAACAGTGTTGTAGCATTTACATGACTGCTCTTGTGTACAATTTTTATCGAAAAACCTGTGGTCTCGAGACTTATGTTTATTTGGATTGTTTGCCTGTTTCGCTGACTTCTGTGAGCCGTGCGTGGCTCGTGTTTGTGCCATATCACATTTGACATCATGTTTTTACTATACTGCCACCTCGTTATGTTAATTTCAATTGCTGGTGTCAATGAGTTGCCGCCTTGCCTGTCCGTGAGCGGCAGCAGCGGCGCTTATCGATATAAGCCCTGTCGAATTGTCTTTGCTGACTACTATTACTTCCCGGTTGTCGTGTGTTCGGAATTAGTTCGTATCTGCCAGTGAGCTTGGAGGCTCTAGTAGTGCAGTTCGGACCTGGCAGTGTTTGACTCAGGACGCTGCAGAAGTTCAGTCGGGGTGCGGCTTCAGTGAGGTCCGGACAGCCATGACTCGTCCGACGGTTGCCGATACATATCACTTGAGTGCAGACCACCTTCGTTGGTCGTCGGTCGGTCGTCTTGTCGGACGACGTGTATGTTGGTCGGCGATCGCTTATCGGTTGCATGCGTGTGCTAACTCGTCATTCGTCCTTGTTATCATACAGTCGCTGCCGTTAGTATTGTCTAGTCCTTCATGCAAGTGTTCGTGAAACTTTGTGTAGCTTGTGATGTCGACTGCTCAGTTTTTTTAGTGCTGTCTCCGAGCCGGTGTGCGGCAGACGGTCGGTTGGTGTGGATCAGCGAGGAAATCGCCGCTCGGCGCAGAGGGCCGGGCCTGCTGGCGGTCTCTACAAGTGTGGGAGCTGTTCCGATTGCTACGAGATTCGTGGCTCACCGACCCAGTACATCAAAGTTGAGTGGTTATTTAATTACCGAAGCCAGTCCGTTCACATTGTGCCGTTGGTTTTCATGATTGGCTGTTGGGGGGTATTTCCGTGAGCAACAGCGTGTGTTCGAGTTGGCAAAGTTTCGGCCACCATCCGGTGACGTTTAACTGCATTTTAGTTATTTGAAGTCCAAGTGCACCATCGGAATTTACTGCCTTGTGGCCGTTAGCGTTCTGGTTACCTGCCCTGGCCGCTGACATAAAATTCAGGCAGTGTCCTTTCCTCACCGTGTTGTCGCTGTCCAACACGTGTGTGTAGTTTTGACAGCTTATGCATACTTGGTTGCCTATGCGTTGGAGTTCCTTGTGTACTGGTCGGGTGGAAAGCAAGTCGTCTTGTCGGTGGGTCTGTTGACTGTCTCTTGGTTGGGCTGACTACCTGTTTCCCCTAAGCGAACGTTAATATTTCAAGTGCAGACCGACCCCCGGAAGCTTCTGAGCGCCACTGGCTGTACTGCCTTTTCTTATTGGTGTTTGAGTGTGTATTTTAATAGCTCATAACCGATAGTTTGAATTTGTATGCTTTTAGATGGGTTTTAAGTAATGGGCTTTAGCCGTTTGATTATTGAAAGTTACTTACTTCCCAAATCTTTCATGGTTTGGGCCTTCACCCTCATTTAAAATATTTTCTTGGATTAAGCATTGGGCATTCTGCCTTTTGAAAATTCATTGTAGTTGATTTTTTCAATCATGGGCTTTCAGCCACCTTAAAATTAAAGCCGGCCAGGGTGGCCGAGCGGTTCTAATCGCTTCAGTCGTGAACCGCGCGACCGCTATGGTAGCAGGTTCGAATCCTGCCTCGAGCATGGATGTGTGTGATGTCCTTAGGTTAGTTTGGTTTAAGTAGTTCTAAGTTCTAGGGGACTGATGACCTCAGCTGTTAAGTCCCATAGTGCTCAGAGCCATTTTTTTAAGTTAAAATTCCTCACTCGTTAAGTCTCGGACTGTTTGGGCATTCAGCCTCATTTAAAATATTTTTGGATAAAAATTTGGGCTTTCTGCTTTTTGAAAATTTATTGTACTTGTGTTTTTCAATCACGGACTTTAAGCCGTCTTAAAATTTAAATTCCTTACTTGTTAAATCTTACATTGTTTGGGCCTTCAGCCTCATTAAAAAAATTATGAAGGATAAAGCCTTGGGCGCTCTGCGTTGTAAGAATTTACCGAAGTTGTGTTTTTCAATCATGGACCTTCAGCCGTTTTAAAAGTAAAATTCCATATTGTTAAGTCTTAGATTGTTTGGGCCTTCAGCCTTTGGAAATTTATTGTAGTTGTGTTTTTAAATCATGGGCCTTCAGCCGTTTTAAAATTAAAATTCTTTAATTGTCATATCTTAGATTGTTTGGACCTTGAGCCTCATTCGAAATATTATTTAAGGATAAAACCTTACGCTCTCTGCCTTTTTGAAAATTTATTGTAGTTGTTTCTTTAAATCAAGGGCCTTCAGCCGTTTTAAAAAATTAAAGAGTTAGTATCCTTAAGTCAAAAGATTGTGTGACGTATTCAGTCGATGTTTAAGATCGGAAATTTGCGCTGTAATTTTTGGGCAACTAAATAAAGTTATATATGTTCGAGTGTATTATGGAAATGTATTATGGAAATGGAAGAGGATGTAGATGAAGATGAAATGGGAGATAAGATACTGCGTGAAGAGTTTGACAGCGCACTGAAAGACCTGAGTCGAAACAAGGCCCCGGGAGTAGACAACATTCCATTAGAACTACTGATGGTCTTGGGAGAGCCAGTCATGACAAAACTCTACCATCTGGTGAGCAAGATGTATGAGACAAGCGAAATACCCACAGACTTCAAGAAGAATATAATAAATCCAATCCCAAAGAAAGCAGGTGTTGACAGATGCGAAAATTACCGAACTATCAGTTTAATAAGTCACAGCTGCAAAATACTAACGCGAATTCTTTACAGACGAATGGAAAAACTGGTAGAAGCGGACTTCGGGGAAGATCAGTTTGGATTCCGTAGAAATGTTGGAACACGTGAGGCAATACTAACCTTACGACTTATCTTAGAAGAAAGATTAAGAAAAGGCAAACCTACGTTTCTAGCATTTGTAGACTTAGAGAAAGCTTTTGACAGCGTTAACTGGAATACTCTCTTTCAAATTCTGAAGGTGGCAGGGGTAAAATACAGGGAGCGAAAGGCTATTTACAATTTGTACAGAAACCAGATGGCAGTTATAAGAGTCGAGGGGCATGAAAGGGAAGCAGTGGTTGGAAAGGAGTGAGACAGGGTTGTAGCCTCTCCCCGATGTTATTCAATCTGTATATTGAGCAAGCAGTAAAGGAAACAAAAGAAAAATTCGGAGTAGGTATTAAAATTCATGGAGAAGAAGTAAAAACTTTGAGGTTCGCCGATGACATTGTAATTCTGTCAGAGACAGCAAAGGACTTGGAAGAGCAGTTGAACAGAATGGACAGTGTCTTGAAAGGAGGATATAAGATGAACATCAACAAAAGCAAAACGAGGATAATGGAATGTAGTCAAATTAAATCGGGTGATGCTGAGGGGATTAGATTAGGAAATGAGACACTTAAAGTAGTAAAGGAGTTTTGCTATTTAGGGAGTAAAATAACTGATGATGGTCGAAGTAGAGAGGATATAAAATGTAGACTGGCAATGGCAAGGAAATTGTTTCTGAAGAAGAGAAATTTGTTAACATCGAGTATAGATTTAAGTGTCAGGAAGTCGTTTCTGAAAGTATTTGTATGGAGTGTAGCCATGTATGGAAGTGAAACATGGACGATAACCAGTTTGGACAAGAAGAGAATAGAAGCTTTCGAAATGTGGAGCTACAGAAGAATGCTGAAGATAAGGTGGGTAGGTCACGTAACTAATGAGGAGGTATTGAATAGCATTGGGGAGAAGAGAAGTTTGTGGCACAACTTCACTAGAAGAAGGGATCGGTTGGTAGGACATGTTTTGAGGCATCAAGGGATCACAAATTTAGCATTGGAGGGCAGCGTGGAGAGTAAAAATCGTAGAGGGAGACCAAGAGATGAATACACTAAGCAGATTCAGAAGGATTTAGGTTGCAGTAGGTACTGGGAGATGAAGAAGCTTGCACAGGATAGAGTAGCATGGAGAGTTGCATCAAACCAGTCTCAGGACTGAAGACCACAACAACAACATGTTCGAGTGTAAATGACAGCCGCCCAATTTTGGTCCCTTTCCACAATTCCAACTACCTGTTCTGTCCTGTGGATTTAACCAGGCATTTCACTCTGATATCACGTTTAGTTCATAGCTGCAGTTATGGAACATCCAGACATATTTTGCAGTGGAGATGAAATTTTCAATTTAGAAGACTTGCTTTTGAATGATACGGCCAATTATTACTACGCTGTATTGAAATCTTAATTAATGTCATATCAAATAGCGTGAATACGAATGCAGTCCTGCCTCTTATGAAGTGTAACTGCTGTTCGTTATAAAATAAGCGTTAATGGCTAGCTCTTGTCAGATTCTAGAATCATGAGTCTGCAGATGACGTAAATACTGATGTAATGTTGTTCAGTATACCGTCCTTAATCACCAAAAGAAATATCTGTACTTATACCTGTTACGCCCCTAAACGTAGGGATATTATTTTGTGTAACTTTCTCTCACTAATATTGTATAGCGTTGATGGCCAGGAAATTCAGATGTTACACCTGTTCAAGTTCACCATAACTGAATGGTTCAAATGGCTCTGAACACTATGGGACTTAACAGCTGAGGTCATCAGTCCCCTAGAACTTAGAACTACTTAAACCTAAGGATATTACACACATCCACGCCCGAGGCAGGATTCGAACCTGCGACCGTAGTGGTCGCGCGGTTACCATAACTGCGCAAGACAATTAATGACGCTATTGGTCTACTGCGTTGGTTGATTTAACGGTATGGAAAAAGTTGTATATTTGAATACGATCCGAGAATCGAACTGTAGCTGTAGTAGGGATCAGTAACATTAAAGCTATAAACAAAGAACAGGATGAAAAGAGGCCCACATTGTGGCTAAAAATGTATGACTCCTTTAATCGTAACTATAAGAAAATAGTGATACGTAGGTTTTTGAGTACGTCGTAATGAAATTAGTTCTGACCTTTATTGGACAGAAACACCTCTCACAGGGCTAACGTGACTAGGAATCTTAATCTTTTTCACAGGCTCGTAATATCGACACTTGGACCATACTTTAAAACAGTATAAGAAATGAGCAACATTACCATCAGTGATAAGCTAGATTAATAGTAAATAAAGATATCAGCTGGACGTTGTAAAAGTGTATGATAACAGGGGTAAATACATAATATTCATGGTAGTTTAACTACAGATATTACGAACTGTAAAGACAGATCAGGCAATGATTACACAGAGTCATACCGCGATAATCTTGTGCTTCTAGCAGAACTAGCTAAGCTGTGCTCCCACGCCCCTTTCCCTTCTCAGAAAAACTAGCCTTCAATAATTTGTTCTCTACAGATTCACTACATTTTGTAATTTGTAAGGACATGAAAATAGTCAAGCTCAGGCAAAGTGAGAATTACTAATCAAGAGAAACATACGCCTTAATTTGAGGAATATATTTCTGAGAATGCACGTTTGGAGCACAGCATCATATGGCAGTGCATCATTGACAGCGGGAAAACTGGAATTAAAAAGAATCGAAGCTTTTGACATGTTGGCGCTACAGATGAATGTTGAAAATTAGATTTAAGGACTGAGGAGGTTTTCTGCAGAATTGGCAAGAAAGTAATGAAAGAAAAACAATGACAATAAGAACGAGCAGAGAGGCAGAACCTACATTAAGACGTCAAGGAATAATCTTGATGATACTAGAAGGAGGATTAGCGGATAAAAACTGTAGGGAAAGATAGAGACTGGAGCATATCCAACAAATAACTGATGATGTGGGGTGCAAGTTAGGCATTGAAACGGAGAAGTTAGCACAGAAGAGGAATTCGTGGAGGGCCGCATCAAACCAGTCATCAAAAACAATGTTCTCTATAAATAAATGTATCGTCGGAGTAAATTAATGAGAACTTGTATTAATTTACCCAAAAACTTAAAAGTAAATCGAAACCAATATCTTAATGTTTATGGCACATATTGTATATTGTTTTTAGAGTGATGTATAATACACTTTAAGACAAAAAATATAAGCCACGAAGGAATCATCCGAATAGGACGGAAATCGGTACAAGTCATGTATATGTACACAAAGTACACCGAACAAGATGGCGAAGAGGTTAGCACACTGGACTCGCATTCGGGAGGACCAGGGTTCAATCCCGCGTCCGGCCATCCTGATTTAGGTTTCCCGTGATTTCCCTAAATCGCTCCAGGCAAATGCCGGTTCCTTCGAAAAGGCACGGCCGACTTCCTTCCCCGTTCTTCCCTAATCCGATGAGACCGATGACCTCGCAGTTTGGTTTCTTCCCCCAGAACAACCCAACCCCAAATGATAACCAATTCAGAAGAAATTGAACGACTTATTCAAGAGAAAGACATCACATATTGGCTCTTATGCAACCACTTATTCGGTTGGCATTAATTGACAGATTTCTCTGTAGCCATTCTGAGGGATATCGTGCCGAATTCTGTCCAATTGGCGCTTTGGATCGTCGGAATAGCGATATGGTGCATTGACCTGCTCACCATGTTCCAAACGCTATCAGTTGGGGAGAGGTCGGACGAGCAGGCTGGAGTGGCCGAGCGGTCCTAGGCGCTCCAGTCTGAAACCGCGCGACCGCTGCGGTCGCAGGTTCGAATCCTGCCTCGGGCATGGATGTATGTGATGTCCCTAGGTTAGTTAGGTTTATGTAGTTCTAAGTTCTAGGGAACTGATGACCTCAGAAGTTAAGTCCCATAGTGCTCAGAGCCATTTGAGCCAGATCGGGCGACCTTGCTGGCCAAGTTAGGGTTTGGTGACCATTAAGACAAGCAGTAGAAGCTGTCGCCTTGTGGTAGCGGGCAATGTCTTGCTGAAATTTAAGCCCAAGACTGCTTGTCATGAAGGGCAACAAATCGGAGCTTAGAATATCTCTGAAGTATCTCTGTGCTCTAATGATGGCACGGATGACAACCAAGAGGTCTTTCTATGAAAAGAAATGGCACCCAAGACCGTCGCTCCCAATTGTCCGGTGGTATGGCGATCGATAGGCAGGCTTGTATCCCACTAGTGTCCCGGGCGTCTCCAGAGATGTCTGCGGCCTAGAATCATAGTGACTGGAATAGAACTGTGTTCACCGATAGGTCCTGATACGAAATAAGCCCCGTTCACCAGCCCAGACGTGCCTGAAGACATCCCAGACAGCACTGGGATACCAACCTTACTTCCGCCGCCCATGAGGCGCGACAGCCCTAGTAATGATGTGGAGCGCCATTTTCTTTCACAGAAGGACCGCTTGGATTGTCATCCGTAGCCTCATCGTAGGACATCAGCACGCCGACGACATTCTAAGCTCCTATTTGTTACGCTTCCTGGCAAGCAGTACAGGACTTACACTTCAGCAAAATAATTTCCGCCTGCACTGGCGAGAGTTCCTACTGCTTCTCTTCGTGTTTGCTAAGCCCCGCTCTGCCCACCAGAGTCGCCAGATCTCCCTCTAGTTGCTGAGGATGTTTAACAATTTTGGGCAGGGCCCTCCAACCAACTCGTTATTTTGTAGATCTAATGCACCAATTGGACAGAATTCGGCACGATATCGTTCAGGAGGACATTCAACTACCGTATCGATCAAGGCTAAGCCCAATAATTGCTTCCCTAAGGGTCAGAGGCTGACCAACTCGTTATTGACTTCCTCAGTTTGTGAAGCTGTCTGTCTTGAGTTAATCTTCCAATTCTTTGAGGCTGTAATCATTTGATTGTTTGTATGGATACATCACTACTAGAGATTTCAGGCCCTTTCAGGTAATTCCATCGTGGTGCGTCTTTTTTGCCTCACAGCGTAAATAATATATTTTATTAGTATTAAATTTTATTGTTCGTCGCCAGTTATTATAGTTTGTGAATTGTTAATTCGGAATAGATGATATAACACTTTCCCCTACCGATACTATAGTCCTGTCAAGGGAAAAGCTAATTATCGCACTAGTAAATTACCAATATATCGGTAATATTGATCCTGCGAAAGGATTTGAAATGAGCGTGTTCGTGTATAATGGAAAGATACCTAAAAGGTATCATTTTCTCGAAATATTGCTATTGGAAGGAATCACTAGCAGAACAAACCGGATTCAAATCAAGATTGTATTGGTTGTAAGTAAAGTGGATTATGTGAGAGAGAAAAGTCGCCAGCCTAAATAGGCAAAGTTGTACCCAGTACTAGCAACGTTCATCAAGAAAGATTAAACACAGAGTAAATACCCCAGCAATATAATAATACTTAATTTAAATTGATATCTTTGCCCTTTAATTGACGCAGTATTTATTCAGTGATGACTCACCCATCAAGCACGTTCGGCAGCTGTATCACACAACGCATCATCTTCATCAGATGTACGACAATCAGTGGCCAACTGTCCCACTCCACGACGCACAAAATGAAAATCTATCTGCTGTGTCAACTATCATCACAATGTAACAGGCACGTAACTTTGTTACGATAATGAAGGAAATGTGATTAAGGCTTCTGACTTTTGAAACACTTTTCCTAAGAGTAAAGATCTAGCATAGGAATATTAGCTGGAACATTAGTTCACGCAAGATGTGCTACAGTAGTCTGGGCTGCTTAAAGCAAACACCAGTTATATTTTATCATAAAAAACGGCAGAGTTGAGACGACCTTTTTTGCTGTTTCTTGCATTCAGTTAAGTAAAACATTTTGTGATAGTACTTCAAATCCACAGTTTCAAAACTTAGATTATTAAGAAATCTAACTAGTGTATGCCACGCTATCTGGTATTGTATATTGTATATATTTAAGTGCAGGCTAGTTTTATTTGCTTTACGGAGAACATATTCCAGTTGATTACTGAATAACACATTAAGAAGCAGCATCTTTCAATTCGTGTAGCTTCCTCAAATATTTTATTGGCTTTTACTATCTAATCCCCTGACATAACGAACGAACAGACAGAGCAAAGAAGACAGGGCATGTAAGAGACCAATGTATTTCTTGAGGGATGACTGTCTCTCACTACAAGGGCTTTACAAGAATGAATGACTTCTATTCTTTATTAAAGAAACATAACAACACAATCTCCTCTTGCCCTCCACTCCTAACCCCTACTGTTCATCAGGCTTCATGATCTAAAATCAGCTTGATAATATTGCATGATTACATACTTAAATACAAGTATTATAAACTTATAAATAAAAGCAGGTAATTGTAACAAGTAATTTGAGTCACACTACGTGTGAATAAATGTGCCAAAATCTGCACCTTGCGTGTATAACAGTAGAAAAGAGTTTTCAACTGACATTCCTAATATTTTAATTCTATTTCATACGTTTTTATAAACGAAATTAGTATGACATTTACTTTATTAATAGAACATAGAATAATAAATTATACTTTGGTTATTGAGTTGATTGTAGTACAATCAAAAACCAGTCATAGTATTTCAAATTTATGTATAAATATGGATGTTTTCACCAACGCAGAAGATGAATCCTTCGTGCCGAAATAAAGGTAACCCTTCATAATAATTTATTTGGGCTTCAATTTTATCTCATAAAATTAATAACCACCTCCATCATATACTACTTAGAGCTGTACTAAAAATTTGTACTGCCGATCATCGTCAATGTAATATTTAACAGTGGAATTTTAGCTTAGAAACACGTTTACATTGATATGAAGCTAAAATAGTGCGACTCAACGTTGTGTGTTACTTATTTTATTACTTATCTTATAACTTGTCTTACAATACTTGATCTTAAGTAATTTCTGCAGACCTTCATTCTCACCGAGGTTTAGCATATGCGACATGAATTCAGTAAATAACAGAACTTTTGTAATTTCTCGCCTTGTTTGAGTCTGCTTTGGGTACTTTTTCGTTAGTATGTTGGTTAACATCACGTGGAACATATGTGATCACTGTTAGCTACATCGAATATTTAGTCTGTCGCTAGCTATCAGAAAGATGTGAGTGAAACGCATAATTCTATTTAGAAATTTTAATTATTAAATTTGGCGAATCTGCTGCTAGTAAAGCATGGTTTTCCGAATAGTATAACCACTTCTAACAAGGCAGTGAAGATGTTAATGACGATAAGCACATCATCACCCGACGATATCGTAGAAAACGGGTTAGACGTAATTATGAATGAACGCTGAATCAGAGAGATGTTACTGACGATGTTGGCATGTTATTTGACTCATGTTATTAAATTCTTTATGATGTTTCGTTATGAAATGTGTGACAGAAAACTTTGTTCCCAAGGTATAGAATTTTCAACAAACCAACGGTGAACTCAGCTTGCTGAAGAATTGCTAGATGAACTCAAGAACGGTGTAGAACTAATGAAACTTGTCATGAGTGGTGATCAAACATGCGTTTATGAATATGACATCCAAAGTAAGGCTCCGTTGCTAAATCCAAAAACAGCTGGGAATGTGCAGTCAAATGCGTTATTAGATTTTACGAACTCTTGCTGCTATGCGTAAGAATTAATAAACAGTATTATTTTAAAGTTCAACACCGGTAAAATGAAGAAATTAGAAAAGAAGCACCAGATTTGTAGTGATAAAATCATAAATTTTGCACTGTTCGCACATTGTTTCTTGTACGTGAATTTCTGGCCCAAAAAAAGAAAAAAATTGGAATATCCCCGGAACTGCATGAGAAAAGCATTGATCTGTAGCCTTTTCCTGGGGCTTATTGTTTAAGATTGAAGAACATTAAGGCGTTTTGACATTAAGAGTGCAATACGTTCAACTTACAACATGCGAAACTTGCGAAAGATGAGTTGTAGCTTAGGAAGCCTCTTGTACATAAAATTCGTTGTATATGTGGGAAGGATTACATCGGGCGTTTGATCGCACATTTCAGGACAGGTACGTGGAATACAGCCGTCATAAGAGGCTACAACAGCCGGAAAAATCAGCGGTAACAGAACATTGCTTAAAATACGGACAAGGGTTGAAATTTGATGAGACTGTGATAGTTACCAACAGTTCAAAGTTTTGGAACAATATTTATAAGGAAACAATTGAAATTAGGTTGGTAGACAACTTGATTAATAGACAAAACGGTTTTCCTTCTAACAGGACGTGGAACCCAGCACTATCCCGCATCAAAACTGAACGCTCTGCGGAGCGGCCACCCCGAGTGTTTGAGAATATTCTTCTAGTACGATAAATCGTTCCAGCAGGTGTTTCACTAAAAGCGGCGCCACCAGCCCAGTGTTGGAGGGCAGCAACTACAACGGTTACCAAATGCGCTGTGTACGGTACGAAGAATTGTATAGGACGACGAACTGCAGCCTTGGCGTCAGTTTTCAACGCGACTGAGAAGCAGCAACAACACCAGCGTTCCCCCGAAGATGTCAAACAGATGGATCGCCGAAATATTGGCTCATGTTGATTTCAGAATCCGGCAGTGTAACCAAGGAGAGTTTCAGAAACAAAAAACTTAAACAAAAGAAAAAAACAAAAGAAAATACGCCCGTGCAACTTACATATTCGTCACATATGGTTCCATGCGACTTTGTTCTGTTCACAAAATGAAGAATGCCTTGAAAGAACCAACCGTTTATAAGCTCAGATACGATTAAAAACACTTCTCTGAGAGAGCCAAAAGTTATTGCGAAGATCGAGTGGCAGAAAAGTTACGACTAATGGAAAGACCGCTAGCATTTAAGTGAGCAACGGGGGCTGTCTTTGTGGAGATAACATTGATGTACGGGAGTAAATAATTTTCTTATTTTATTCTTGAAGAGATAGGAAACTACTTGTAAACTTTACGTTTACCTTTGATTTAACATTACAGCCACGCCGAAAAGGTACCTCGAACCGCCCAGTAATGTACGGCACCAGCATCTATCTCTCGGTTGGCCCTCAGAAACGTCCTACTACAGCACCGCTTCGCATTGATCTAGACGTGCGCTGGCCAAATATGTACTTCTGGTGAACAGCGATTATGTGGGTAATGACGATTTTAAGCTGGTGCTAGTGGGTGCATGAACACTGGAGACACGCTTTGTTCGAGAGCAATTATAGCCGCTGTATGGTGTGGCGTCGTGCAGTCCAAGTTGGCGCACGCTGCCCCTGCGAGTCCCGCAAGCCAGCGCTACTCCGACCCCACAGCACTTAGGTGGAGCCAGTAGGAAGCAGCACGTCCGGCACTGCCAGCCACTTTCCCTTATTATTTCCGGCCAATAGGAAATTAATTTCCGTTAGGGGAGGGGACTGGTACTAACGGATGGTCTCGTAATTGTGAACGTCACAGAGGGGATAAGAAAATTATTACGAAGTGATTTCTGCTGAGAAGTTGAATTATTTCGTTTTGCTTTTATAATGCCTCAGCCTACATTAAGGGACAATAAGTGATTCATCGAACACCTTCTCCTGCGTCTCAAGGTTTAGACAGTGTGGCTGTTCCTACTTCATATTTTTAAGACCATCTTTTCCTCGGCCTTCCAATGTCGCTTTTTCGTAATAATCTTACTTGTTTATAATCACAGGACCTCTGTATTCTTTCAGAAATTCAAGATGGGCTTCCATTTCTCCATACGTTTTTCCACTTTGTCGCTTAAAATATCTAAGTCCCCTCGTATATTCTCATTATATATTATATGAGCCTACCTTGTGCACCAAACATCTAAGAGGGAATAATACATTGGAACAGTTTGTTAGGGGAGATATGTAATTACACAGAACTCTGACTATAACTTTGATTTTTGACTGAGATCTGATTCATTCCATGAACTACGCTAGCACGCTCTTCATATAAACAAGGCGTTCTTGTATCTTTTACTTTTCTTTTAACGGTTTAAAATAAACGCCGAAGAAGTAGAGAATGGAAATTTGCTTTCCAATACACAGATACCAAACTTTAAAAAGGACTAAAAAGACGCGGTCGTGATTCAACAATTACTACGGCGTGCTGAAAACTAATGCCTCCGAAATTTTAAATGAAATCTCTTAACGCTTTTTAAATAAAACCAGTGTTTTTAACGCTCTACATCTTCATTCTTGATGTTCACATATCTGAAGCGCTCTGCAACTAGAAGGTTCCGAATAGTAACATGTAACATGGCGTTGTGTAACGGAAGTACACCACTGGACATTACATTTGGTACACCGAGAAGAAATGCAGATGATAAACGGGTATTCATTGAACAAATATATTATACTACAACTGACATGTGATTACATTTTCACGCTGTTTGGGTGCATAGATCCTGAGAAATCAGTACCCAGAACAACCTCTGGCCATAATAACGGCCTTGATACGTCTGGGCATGGAGTCAAACAGAGCTTGGATGGCGTGTTCAGGTACAGCTGCCCATGCTACTTCTGCACGATACCACAGTTCATCAAGAGTAGTGACTGACGTATTGTGACGAGCCAGTTGCTCGGCCACCACTGACGAGACGTTTCCAATTGGTTTGATATCTGGAGAATGTCCTGGCCAGGGCAGCAGTCGAACATTTTCTGTTCCCAGAATGGCCTGTACAGGACCTGCGACATGCGGTAGTGCATTATCCTGCTGAAATGTAGGGTTTCGCAGGGATCGAATGAAGGGTTGAACCACGGGTCGTAACACATCGGAAATGTAGCGTCCACTGTTCAAAGTGCCGTCAATGCGAACAAGAGGTGACCGAGACGTGTAACCAATGGCACCCCACACCATCACGCCGGGTGATACGCCAGTATGGCAATGACGAATACACGCTTCCAATGTGCGTTCACCGCGATGTCGCCAAACAAGGATGCGACTATCATGATGTTGTAAACAGAACCTGGATTCAGCCGAAAAAATGACGTTTTGCCATTCGTGCACCCAGATTCGTCGTTGAGTACACCGTCGCAGGCGCTCCTGTCTGTGATGCAGCGTCAAGGTTAACCGCGGCCATGGTCTCCGAGCCGATAGTCCATGATGCTGCAAACGTCGTCGAACTGTTCGTGTAGATGGTTGTTGTCTCTGCAAATGCCCCCATCTGTTGACTCATGGATCGAGACGTGGCTGCACGATCCGTTACAGCCATGCGGATAAGATGCCTGTCATCTCGACTGCTAGTGATACGAGGCCGTTGGGATCCAGCACGGCGTTCCGTATTACCCTCCTGAACCAACCGATTCCATATTCTGCTAACAGTCATTGGATCTCGACCAACGCGAGCAGCAATGTCGCGATACGATAAAACGCAATCACGATAGGCTACACTCCGACCTTTGTCAAAGTCGGAAACGTGATGGTACGCCTTTCTCCTCCTTACACGGGGCACCACAACAACGTTTCACCAGGAAACGTCGGTCAACTGCTGTTTGTGTATGAGAAATCGTGCCGCCACCGGCGCCAACCTTGTGTGAATGCTCTGAAAAGCTAATCATTTGCATATCATAGCATCTTCTTCCTGACGGTTAAATTTCGCGTCTGTAGCACGTCATCTTCGTGGTGTAGCAATTTGAATGGCCAGTAGTGTATATCGGTGCTTGAGAAACAATGTGCTGTAATGGAATTTAGAATTCGAAAAGCATCCTGTTCTTCAGCAGATGTCAGACCACAGAGGGGCACTGCGACATTTGCAAGAAACCAACGACTTATATTCACTGTCAGCTATCGTCTTTCACACAGTCCCGACTTGGCACCATCTGATTTTTGTCTGTTCCCAAAAGTTAAAGAACACCTTTGCGGACACTACCTTCATAGTAATGAAGCGCTACAACCAGTAATGAGGTTGTCTCTGCGTTAACGAAGTCAATCTCTCTGCTGTGACGGTATCAACAAACTGATCTATCGTTGGGCGAAATGCCTTCGTTGCCATAATGGTTATGTTGGGAAATTAACATGAATAATAAAGATATAGAATGTAAATTACGTTCGTATTCTTTAGACAGCTTTAAAAGCTTTCACATAAAAAATTCGGAGGCATTAATTTTCAGCACACTCTCGAAAGATTGGCATGAAAATGTCACTATCAGTTAGAAAGATTAGCAGTTCCTCATCGACGGGGAACATGTAAATCAAGTAAATGTTTATTGGCTTAACGGAGACCGGGCTAAAAAACATAAAACGAATTAATAAGGCATTTGGTAGAGCGTTCCCGAACATAGTAATTGACAGTTCCAAGGATAGTAAAGTAGTATGTACATAATATCAGAACGGAATAGGCAAAATATTTCCGAAAAAGAGTGAGAGAACTGATTCTTTAACTCAATAACTACAAAAAATATGTTCAAATATGTTGTAACCTCCCCACAATAATATTTTAAAGAATTTGGTTCTATTGTAATGTAACCTCTGAACAAAATTCGTTCTCATTTATAATCTCTGTGCGGAAATGCATTCACATTCGATGTACCCACAAAATTCTTTTCTCATTTAATGTTAAGTTCGAAACAGAAAAATTCCTAAACCCCGAAATAAAAAAAATTCAGTAACCTGGTAAATTTTAGGACGACAGCTGCGCTGCGCCACGGCCCTGTATTCTGAATAAAAAAAAGTAAAAATTCTTACCTCAATAAAAACGGCAAATGTATCTGCTCTTACCTAAAAAATTTTCGGCAGAGCTCCGTGCAATGCTGGCATATACATTTGTGATTCGTGAAAGGAATGATCATGCATTGGATAAATTCTTTAAATTGAAATGAATGCTTTTAAAGAAAAATACTTTATATTATAAAAATTATTATTACGGCATTTTTAAAAAACATTGGATGACAGTTCACATACATTACTAGATATGCGCAAGGCTGCTTCTTTACCTTATATAATAATACTCATCCTCCAGAGTCCCGACCAGAGCTGACTGCACACAAGCGCAGACTACTGCAGACTAGTGCCGACTACTGACAAGCAACAACTAACTACATACTGCTCTCTGGTCAGAGACTCTCCTAACTCTTGCCTATTGCAGGCAGTGTATACCTCTTACAATGTGTGAATTCCTAAGGGACCAAACTGCTGACGTCATCGGTCCCTAGATTTGCACACTACTTAAACTAACTTATGCTAAGAACAATACACACACCCATGCCCGAGGGAGGACTCGAACCTCCGGCGGGAGGGGTCGCGCAATCCGTGACATGGAGCCTCTTACGATGCGGCCACTCTGCGCGGCGAATGACTACAGTCTTGTAACACCTCATAGCGCAAAAAATTGCATTTAATCACGTGTTACATCCATACTGATGCTGAGTATAATACTAACATATGTTGGCGACGATAAACCAAATCAATATTGTATCACTTGTACAAAATCTTTGAAAGAATATTGTTGAAACGCTTATAGCACGTGACAGAATCTTCATACATTCACAGGTATACAGTATTCAGAATAGGAACAGTCCTATATCTCAGGCTCTTCATCAAACCCAACAGATAGTGAGTGAGTTCAGACATACAATATTGCAGTCGACAAAGGCAAAGCCGGCATTTGTGGACGAGCGGTTCTAGGCGCTTCAGTCTGGAACCGCGCGACCACTACGGTCGCAGGTTCAATTCCTGCCTCCGGCATGGATGTGATATCCTTAGGTTTTAGTTCTAAGTTCTAGGGTACTGATGTCTTCAGATGTTAAGTCCCATAGTGCTCAGAGCCATTTGAACCATTTGAACAAAGGCAAATAACACTTTCAATCACCGTAAAAATATGTCACTCCCGTCTCAAACCAGTAGACATACAAACATGCGCTTTGCATCTTAAGAGGAGACACCACCAAAAAATTTAAGTTTACTTCTGCTTCTACGAATTTCATCCGAATTTTAAATTCGAGGTGTCTTACGTGAAGATGAAGCACTGTTCTACGCTGGAAGTCCCGACCTTCATTTGTTTCGAGTTTTGAATTTTTAGCATGATTGGGGACTCAGACCACAATTTCCGAATTTCAGATTTTTAGTTACATTCAAAAGACCTTCTTCAACAGTTACGCATTCATTTTATGACAAATATTATAACTGGACTAATTAGCAATTCTTAAATTTCAAAATTAAATATTCTTTAATTTTCGGTACATAAATGGGCAGATGACCTGACGAAGGTTCATGGCAGTCTCTTGCCCTTGGGGTAGGAAACTGTCCTCAAACACGTGGAAGACTCAGCAATGACCAACTGGATGAGAATGCATAATACAATTAAAACTGTTGAATTAAAGACACATGAAGTGTATCTACAGGACATGGGGCCTGTAACTGAAAAAGTGTCACTTATCTCCCCATTTGCCAAAGATTCGGGATTAGTCCTCCATTCGGATCTCCGGTAGAGGACTGCCGAGGCGGAGATGACCATTAGAAAACACTTAAATAAACAACGAAAGGATAACGTTCTACGCGTCTGGGCCTGGAATGTCAGAAGGCTCAATTCAGATATAATAGCAACAGTGAAGTGAAATGGAAAGAAGACATAGATTTCTGGTCAGACGAGTACAGTGTAATGTCGAAAGTAGTAGGAATGATGTATTGGGAGTGGGAATCGTTATGGATAGGAAGGTAGGATGGAGAGTGAGCCACTGTGAACAGTCCAGTGATAGGACTGTTCTCATCAGAATCGATAGCAAACCAACACCATCAAAAGTAGTTCAGGTTATCACCACGAAGTCGCATGCAAAAGTGAATAGATAGTCAGAGTATCTGAGGGTGTTGAACGAATAAATCAGTACGCAAAGGGAGATGGAAATCTAACAGTCATGGAGGACTGGAATGTGGTTGTGGGAAAAAGAATAGCAGAGAGGGTTACGGGAGAATATGGACTTCGTTGTAGGAATGAGAGAGTACAAAGATTATTTGAGTCTGCAATCAATTCCAGATGATAAATGCATATACTCAGCTCAAAAATCAAAGGAGGAGGAGATATACCTACAAAAGACCAGGAGATATAGAACGATTTCAGTTGGATTACATTATAGTCAGGCACAGATTCCGAAGTCAGATATTAGGTTAAGACGTACTCAGGCAGAAGTTTAAGAGAGTAGTCAGGAAGAATCCACGCACAAAGGAAAGCGATATGGTAGAACTGAGGAATGAAGAGATACGCTTGATATTCTCAGAGGCTATAGCTATTGTGATAATGAAGAGCTCTGTAGGCAGTTCAGTTGAAGAGGAATGGATATCTCTAAAAAGGCCAGTCACAGAATTTTGAGATCAAAACGTAGGTACAAGGAGGTTCACTGTGAAGAAACCATAAGTAACAGAAGGAAGGCTTCAGTCGATCGACGAAAGATGGCATTACAAAAATGTTCAGGGAAACGCTGGAACACAGAAACACAAATCATTGCGGAATAGAATAAATAGGAAGTGCAATGAAGCTAAGGCGAATTGGGTACATGGAAAACGTGATGAAATCGAAAAAGAAGTGATCGGCGGAAGGACTAACTCAGCGTATAGAAAAGTCAAAACATTTTCGGTTAAATTAAAAGCATAGGCGGTAACACTAAGCGTGCAGTGGAAACTCCGTTGTTAAATGCAGAGGAGGGAGTGGACAGGTGTAAAGAGTACGCTGAGTGACTCTATGAGTGGAAGAGCATGTCTGAGAGCGTGATAGAAGAAGTAACAGAAGTCGATAGGAAACAGATAGAGAATTAAGTATTAGAATCTGTATGTACAAGAGCTTGGGAGGATCTAAAATTAAATAACACAGAAGGGATTGATAACTTTCCATTGGAATTTCTAAAATCATCGGGGGAAGTGGTAGCAAAAAGGTTATTCACTTTCGTGTGTAGAATGAATGAGATTGGCGATATACTATCTGACTTTCGAAAAAAACACATTACCTAAACCATTCCGAATACTGCATGGGCCGAGAAGTGAAAGAATTATCATACAATCAGCTTATCAGCTGATGTATCCAAGTTGCTGACAAGAATAATGAGAAACAGATCTGGCGTGCAGTTAATAATGGAAACAAGACTGAAGGAAAATCACGACACTTTTATAGGACTTGTCGACCTGGAGAAAGCGTTCGACAATGTAAAATGGTCCAGGATGTTCCAAATCCTGATAAAAATAGGAGTAAGTTATAGTTAAAGACGAGTAACATACAATATGTTCAGGAGCTAAGAGAGAACAATAGATAAAAAAAACGAAGAGGGAAGTTTTCGAACTAAGAAGGATATAAGACAGGGATATAGTCTTCTGCCCATATTGACCTATTCATCCAAGAATCAGTGACAGGAACGAAAGTAAGGTTCGAGAGTGAGATTGTAACTCAAGTTGAAAAGATATCAGTGATAACATTTGCTGATGACATCGGTGAAAATGAAGTATTACGGTTGTAACGTCGCCTTTGAAAAATTATGAATGACTGTACTGGTAAACTTCTACGTTATTTGATTTTCAAACAACTGACCAAAACTCAACTTACGCAAACAGTTTTCTCTTCACTTGTTCTGATCATCACTAAACTTACACACAATATTTTTAGAGTAACTCAATCTGATTTTCAATAATCCCTACAAAAGAATGGCCCTGACTGACAATAACATATACCTTTCATGAATCATTTACCTCACAAAAATCTTCGTTACTCGAACTACTGCAATACAGCGAGCCACTAACTATTGATAGACATAGTAAGCAAATGAAAGATTTTGATAGAGAACTAACAATGTATTTACCTTAATAATGTTCAAACGTCATCATAAATATATTAGATTTATCAATTCATGACATCCATGTTTACAAATTTCCTTTTTCTGGCGGACACACGTCCATATCGTCCGCTTATAGTAACCTCTCAAAACTCTGGCATCTCTCTCGCCACATCCGCCACTGCTGGCGGCTCACCTCCAACTGCACAACGCTACGCGCTTTTCACATCCGTATGCCCAACACTAAAATAGCGAATATTCCAACAATGAGTCCAACCAGCCACAGACTGCACACAGCACAGTCAGTGATATTCGTACAGAGCGCTACGTGGCGTTACGGACATAAAAACCTAAACAGCCTACTTACACAGTAATTGATTAATGGAAGGAACAATGTAATGGGTATAGAATATGACTGAACCGTGAATGGCTTGTGTTATGCTTTGCATTAAAGCTTGGTTGCTATTCTGTGATTAGTTTCCCTCTGTTATCGCGATTGTGCTGTTATCCTCTCTCTCCGTAAGTGGCAGCAGCAGCAGCGTGTATCGATATTCGCACCCACGTACTATCTTTGGCCTCTCGCTTATAGTTTCCGGCTGTGCCGTGTGCGGGAGTAGGTCGGTTGGCGTGGAGCAGCGAGGAAGTCTGGGTGGGTGATATTTGGCTGGGGGCCGCTGGCGGCGTCCACGCGCGGTCGGAGTGTGAGGGGCTGTTCCCATTGCTACGAGGTCCGTGGCTCACCGATCCCGGACACGAAAGTTGAGTCTTTACTTAATCTACCAGCAACCTCCAACTGTTAACAAAAAAATGGTTCAAATGGCTCTGAGCACTATGGGACTCAACTGCTGTGGTCATAAGTCCCCTAGAACTTAGAACTACTTAAACCTAACTAACCTAAGGACAGCACACAACACCCAGCCATCACGAGGCAGAGAAAATCCCTGACCCCGCCGGGAATCGAACCCGGGAACCCTGGCGCGGGAAGCGAGAACGCTACCGCACGACCACGAGATGCGGGCAACTGTTAACATTCTATCATTTGAATTTCGTTGTGGGCTTTTGTGACATTCCTGTGAGCAACCACGTGTGTTTCCAAGTTGGCGAAATTCCTGCCGCCCTCCTGTGAAGTTTAACTTGATTATTTTTTAAGTGCACCAGCGCAATCTTCTCCCCTGTGCCGTTAACTTTCGGGTTACCTGCCCTGGGCGTTGACGTAAATTCAGGCAGTGTATTTTCCTCTTCATGTTGTGGCTGTCCGGCACGGCGTGTAGTTTGACAGCTGAATGTGTAATTCGTTGTGGGCGCTGATACCGTCTGCGTTGTTCCATTGAACTCGCTGTTGTGCGCTGGTTGGGTAAAGCGGAAGTTAGTCTGTTGCTTGGTCCGTTGACTGTCTGTCTGTTGGGTTGCCGCCGGATTGAGAATTGTTGGGTCGACTGCATGTCTCACCTAAGCGAACGTTAGTGTTTGAATTCTAGGCCGACCTTTGGAAACTTCTGAGCGCCGTTTGATGTGCTGCCTCTTCTTATTTGTCCTTTTTGTTTGTTTATGTATGGCTTCTAGCCAATTTTAAATTACAGTTGTTTTGCCCTTAAGCCGTGAGATTGTTTGGGCCTTCAGCCTAATTTAAAGAAATGTTTTAAGATGAGGCCTTCTGACTTTTAAGATTCGAATTCTGGTTTTTGAGTCTTAAGTGATTGGCTTTCAGCCGGTTTTAAATTAAAGTTGTTTTGACCTTGTGGAATGATAGTGAATGGCGCATTTAGCCGGGGATTAATTTCTAAAATTAATGTTTGGCTTGCTCTATTTTTAATGATTTCTTTAGTCTTGTAGTGTTTAGCAAATGAATAAAGTAGTATGTTCGAGTGCAACTGACAGCCATTCATTTTGACCCCTTTCCACAAATTAAACTATCCGTCCTGTCCTGCGGGTATAGCAGGGGATCTCAGTGACTGACAGGAAATCGGACGAAAGTAATGAGAAGTAGCAGGAAAGGGAGCAATGAGAAACTTAATGTCTAATTGATGAACAAAAAGTAGATGAAATTAACGAATCCTATTACTTAGGCAGCAAAGTAAAACATGACGGACGGAACAAGGACATAAAAATGAGGATAGCACTCGAAAAAAGGGCATTTCTGGCAAAGAGTAGTCTATCAAACGCGGATCTTCACTTGTGGAAGAATTTTCTGAGACTGTATGTTTGGAGCGTGGCATTGTATGTCAGTGAGACGTGGACTATGGGAAAATCGCAACAGAAGAGAACAGAAGTATTTGAGTCGTGATGCTACAGAATACTGCTGTCAATTAGGTGAACTAAGAAGGGATCCGAAGACAAGATATCTGCTAAGACATCATGCATGACTATAGGAAACTGTAGAGGGTAAAAACTATATAGGAAGACAGAGGTTGCGGTACATTTATCAATTAATTCAGGGCGTAGTTTGAAAGTGATACTCTGAGACGAAAAGGTTGGCACAGGTGAGGAATTCGTGGCGAGCTGGATCAAACTAGTCATAAGACTGATGGCTCAAACGAAAAAGTGATAATAAAATGAACTTCTTATTCGATAATATTAATGCATAAAAATACGAAAATGATTCAAGACTATTTCCTGAAAAACTTTCATTGAGACTGGTTAATATTTAGGACAGAATAGTTGGCGTTGAACTTAGAAAAACCAATTTGCAGGGAAATAGATTTTACAATTTTATGAAAAAATTAAATCTAAGTCACATTGAAATCCACCAGCACCTTACAGTTCCCTTTCTGCTCCTGTAATGCTTATTGTTGATGTAATTTCAAAACCAGGATAGACTTTTCCTTGATTTTTCTTCTCCAAGCACCAGCCTATGAACTGTTTGATCCGTCGCTGACCTCTAGATAAGCTGATTTTTTTTTTCTAGGCAGGTAACAGATGAGTGCTGCGAGTCTTGGTTCCTACAGTCTTCAAATACCTAATACCGAATTTAGAAACGACTTCCACATGAGCCATACATATATTTTTTTGGGGGGGAATGGGCGTCTGGACCAAATGATACTGTGCGAACTTTCCTTTGCATTTTAAGTTTAGCCATCAGTGCATATTGCTAGTAGTGCACCAGATGTCATGGTCCCATGGCTCATTACGGAGACCAGACCACAAATTTTACTTAGACACGCTTATAATTCGTACACAGCCAAGCCGTTTTGGGATCTAAGAGTAAACACTCCAAGCGTATGAAATACCTAGTAAAGTAAAAATTTTAAATTCGAATCTCCCCACACACACAGGACATCGATTGTTCTACGTTCCATGACAATGAGTTAAATTTGATGCAATGTTACGTCGTACCAAAAATATTTGTGAATTACAGCGGACCGCTCTATCTAGTATGTGTAATGCTTAGTAGTATGTGTAATATGGAAAGAACCAAGATGAAAGTGAAGTCATGTTTCTGGATGTTCATTGCCTACACAATTCGTTTACACAGTAAGAATGATAATATGCATTTGCAGTTACATAAAGTGTTATATTTCTCACATTAGAACCAAAACTGCGATGGGCATATGTCATTTAAGCTTGAAAAATACAGCTATCACAAACCTTTTTTTGCTAGGGTGCATTCATAAATATAACAATGTGCCAGAAAGATACAAACATGATATTACATGTAAAGTGCTTATTATATGTAACCCTTTGTGACACAATTAGACCGTACACTGTTAACCAAGGAGTCTTTAATTCCATTTCAGTGGACTGAACCTGCAATACACGTTGTTTAGATTCGTAGAACAGCGACTGTCAGCTGCTCATTCATCGCACACACTGCTGTTATCACAGTCAGTGTCAGCATCTTCATTGTTGCATTCAGGTGCCAAGAAAAGTTTGTTATAAAACGCTCTGCTGTCGTGCTCGCTCAAATATTGCATCAAGTTTTGCAGGTCCACAATCTTGGCTTGTGGTATAGGTAAGCTTGCAGTTTTTTGTTGGTTTTTAGTTCAGTTTCCTGTGAAAGTGGAACGCTATTCAGAATGACGCAAGTCCTCCACGGACCTGAGTATATGTCCTTGAGTCTTATAGCTAGACATATCAGACCTATTGTGTAAATTCTCACTGTTTTAATTTGCAATGAAGGTTTGTGACGATTCAGAAAGTTTGGTACCAAAGTTGCTCTGACATCAATGAAATCGCTATATTGCATTTCTTCTACATTAAATGGTGATGGATTATGCCGTGATATTGACATTACTTCTATACAGTCATCACGAAATTCTGTTGCGTTCAATTTTCTTTTCTGTTTTTCTATCAGGGCAAAGTCTTGATCATTTGGGAGGCATCTGTGTCGCAGCATTGAAAGTAAACACGTTATGCTACGAAACATTTCCAAGGCATGCACTAGGAAATACAAGAAATAGTTAGAAGCAGTTTTATATTTTCTACTCTTTTACAGAGCTATAGTGCTGTTTTTACCATTGGGCCAATAGTGTCGAATAGTGCTATTTTTACGTTTCTGGGTATAACCTCTCTCGCTACATACAGTGATACTTCTCCCAAATGTGGAATAGTGCACGATTTATTTTCTAGAGGTTGTAAGTGAAGACTTAAAGAGAAAATCCGTACGGCAGATTGATTGTTGGCATCAGGGAACGAGAGAAAGAGGCTGTGACTCTAGATAACGTCAGTAGATATGACAGCGAAAGTTAGGTTTGCTGTATAACTACCAATGGTGCTTGTATCGTGATCCTGGGCAAACCCATTATATTTCGTGGGCGCTAAGTGAACACAAATTTTCCACACGATCAAGTTCGTCCATTAGGTCGCAACATGGTCTCTGGTAGGTTACGGAATGTAACTGGACGACGTTTGTTTCTATCTGTGTGTTTGTTGGTGTACAAAGTCAAAATGACCACGAAAGATAACCAACCTGTAAGTCGGAAGTGTGTAAGAAAAGGTCGAGAGGCAGATGTTCCAGGTGAAACAAAATAGAAATACTGTCATGTAGATGAAAGTCAGGGTGAAATAACAGGAGACACTGACAACGTAAAAATTAACTAAACGAGAAGACCAAGATAGGTAACATAAAGATTCTGAGGAGTCAGATTAAGTCGACCCCACAAGTAACATAAACAGAGATTCAGGAATGGAGACATTAATTCAAAAGTTTCACGGATTTACGATCAGGGGTAAATACATTAGAATCACAAATGAAAGTGAACTCAGAATCTCTGAAAGTAGAATTGAAATCAGACTGCGGATGTCTGAAAGCAAAACTGGCTTTCTCCGAAACAAACACAGAACTTGTGAATACTATTTTACATTCCTTAAGGAAAGACATATTAAATATGAGAACTATACGAGTTTTGATTCGAAAATAGATCTGATAGAATAAGAAATGGGAGGAGGTTGAAGAACGCATTGACGCATCGGCAGATGAGTTAAAGAGACAAGTAAATCAAATAGATGAGAAAGTAACAGCAGGAATGTGCCACCTTAGGCAGAAAACGAAACAAGATCTTGAAAAATGAATTTGAGAAAATCAGTTTGGAAAGCTGGAGGAAGTAGAGATATTGAAGGCAGATGTCATCGGAATCAACGAAAAAGCAGAACCCCAAGAAAAAGATACTAAAAGAGAGAACCTGCTTCTCATTGTCAATAATTGGTATCTTGGATTAGCAGTCATGTCCGGTAGTTTAGTCCTGAAGGAAACCTTCATCCAGTGATCTTCATAATGAATATTATCGCTGGATAACGAGTAATTATACAGAGGCATAAAAAATTCGCTTCTTGGTGCAATGTTTTACTCAAGGTGCTCTAGCACGGATAGTTAAGACGAGAGAATACGACAGCTTCGACGAGTTGATCAAGAAATTCAAAGCGAATTATTGGTCGAAAACTCCATTATGGAGGCAGATAATATTGTTCCAAGGAGCCCCAGAATGTCGACGAAATTCGCTAAATACAACAAAGGAATATTTTGAATGGTTGTCAAGAAATGTTGGTTACACTGAACTACCCATAAGGTCACGGAGAGAAGTACAACGGCACGTATGTGTAACGAACATCGATTTTGATCGTCGAGTAAACGAGGTGGATACGTGGTCAAGTAGGGAAGAAGGCTCATTGAAAGAGAAGGAGAAGAACCATGGACTAGAGACCAGGATTAACGAATGCAAGTGATCATCAACAAGAACTAGACTCAAAACAGCAGCATGCTCATTGCGTTTTATGAAGTGCAAAGGCATAACTTGGGAGTGCAGCTCCTCAAAAACAAAATACCGTCTGTTTGCGTGCCTTTCCACAACTGATCAGCAGAAGGTAAGGAGAAATAGTTCGTAAATAATTCTATGTAGTAGCAAAATTTGATGAGGAAGTATTGTTAATGAGTCAACCAAACTCAACAGTAATTTCATTTAGTTGTAGATCACAAGCTACCGATAATCAATAATGTAAAAAAAGGGAAGGAAGATCAGAGTTAAACGTTCCGTCGACAAAGACATCACTAGAGAGGGAGCACAAGCTCTGATTGCGAGAGGGTACGTAAAAAGAATCGAGAGTGCCTTTTCAAAGGAACCATTTCTGCACTTACATTGAGCGATTTAGGGAACTAAATGTGAATGGTCTGGCAGGTGTTTTAACTGTCGTCCTTCCGAATGCGAGTACAGAATGCTAACCAGTAATGTAAAGAGGATCCTACAGAAGCAGGCAACGTAGAAAAGAAAATGATAATCGCCACAGATATGAACTGTTACTGGACCTAAATTTCATTAGAATAATCAGTGCTTAAAACATGTTTACGTTTTACAGAATTGAATAAAAGTATTCAGTGACGATGGTGTGAGGGTGATGAAACACGTTTTGGGATTTATAATCAACAGCAACAGTTGTCTGCATAACAGGCAAATCTGAAATCCTATAATCCTCTCCGCAAAAATGGCTGCTGCTAGGCCTTTATAAAGTATATAAATAGCTGTTTAGCTATGCTGTACTATTTTACGCTCAATTAGGATGAATACCATTGTTGTTTCATTCAAATTTAATTTATATGATACAAGTGAATCATTTTGGTTCCACAGTTTTTTTTTTTCTCTTCTTTCTGTACAAGTATTTCATTTAATTTTGTGCACGTGTGGATGGTTCAAGGAAGTACGTCATGCAGTTTTGCTGTAACTATTCCAGATAGTTCAGTTGTATCACGTTAACGTGTACAGTACACCAGTTGCAGTATGTGATTTCACACATCCGAGCGAAAATGAATAAATGCTTGTTCGATAGGACGTCAATAGCGGTATGAGTAAGTCAAGTCTGTGATCATACAAAAATTTACACAGGAATGAACGTCTATACTGAAAATAGAACATTTATACTAACATTACAGGACAGCCAGTGGGGGGTTTACTATGTTGTTTGTACGTGACTTTGAAGGAGTTGGAGAAAAGGACTGGAAAACGAGGAACTTGTCTGTGTGAGACAGAGAAAACTACAGAGGTATAATATGCAAAGAGAGATCCCTGAAATTATTGTATTTAATTTTCTAGCACATAATCGATTTCCAGCACTTGAGTAAAATATATAAATGTGGAAAAAATTTGTTTTATTAGAGTTTGATAAACATTAATAGAATCAATCTACGTAAAATTGATCAGCATCATTTTTTATTTCTGTTTCTATTCGTGCGTTTCCTTGTCAGTTGTCACTTAATCCTGATCCCATAAACGACCCAAAGTACTCAGGAATGGAATTATCAGAGCCTAAGAAAGTTTTAGCGGTTGATATATCTTGTCCCGCAGGGTTATTACTGTAAAATGTGACTTGTAGATCCTTGTACAGAATCAAAAACCTACGGAGAGAGAGCCATATAGCAGTACGGTAAGTTTTATAGAATGCTCGAGTAGTTACGCATGGTCCGTGGTACAGGTGGAGGTAGCAGACGAGGCGAAAGTAATTCTTATGTTACTAAGATTCATGAAGACATCTTATAGAGCGAATACCATGTTGATATTGGTATTCTTTTAGTGCTGGAAAACTGTCTTTTGGAAGAAGGAAATTTATATCATATTTATTATGAACATAAATAATTGAAAAAATATATCACAGTTATTAAATTATTCTGTTTTTATTTTTCTGCTGTTATTATCAGCAATTTGCAGGATTACATATTTACAGCAGTTCAGTACTCAAACAGCCTTATTTAGAGAATATAATTCTGTCCGAATAAGGTATTTTCCGTAAGTTTTTAATAACTGTACCCGGTTAGTGGTTATTCCATTGTAACTGTGTGTATAACGAAAAAATAGTTTGAAATTTCATAGCTCATATTAAGCAAACCGATTATGTACCTAGTAACTCGCAACGCTCTAAAAGATTGCATAAGCAAAGAAAATAAGCTGATTAATCCTAGTCTTTCAGACAGGCCCACTTTTATAGCAGCAGCCGGGGAATTTCGACACGTGTCCATAATGGAATCATAGCTCTTTTAATTGTGTTGGAGAGCAGCTGATCCGAAACTGTGCCAGATGTGTCCACTTACTCGGCCGAAAACCCCTTCGTTACCGGCTGAATACGCAAACCCGCTTTCGTGCTTGCAGAGTGCTTTTCGGTTACTGACTAAATGGTAACAGTTGGGGAGATTAGCAAACGGCCTCGCTAATCCGATGAAAAGCTTTCAGTAGTGCGTGGGAAGAGGAGTGGGCGGAAGCGGCCCTGACGCCCTTCTGATTGAAATTCCTTTCCGCTACGGCGAAAATTCGTCTGGAAATGCTCGTAGCCTGCGAACTGTTAATCACAGTCCTCTTAAGATTCGTGGAAACACTTTGGGATTATACTAATGTGAAATATCTGGTACATGGAAGCCCTAAAGTTACAGATTTAGACCGCTACTTTGATCATAGAGCAGAAAATATGTTTTGAGCCATGTACTCCTAAATAATTATCAAGTGTACACATGATTGTTGAAAGTAAAAGAAATTTCAGTATAAAGTAAGAAATAAAACATGAACTAAGCAGCATTTTCTACTAATAGCAATACATGTACGTATATTTATGATTGACCCTAGTCTAGTAACACAATATAGTACTATACTCATCTGTTTACATTGCTACTAAGAGTTCCTCTCTCACTCCAAATCTTTCTGTACCATCACAGGAAACACGAAGTGTATCTTAAACCACATCATTTATAAAAAGGAGTTCAAGATGTTCTGTAAGCTGCATTTCGCAGAAAGATAGTCTGTGTAAATGTTAGAGAAACATAGGCGAACTGGACAGGGTGGTAATAATTAAAGTGCAACTACTCACTGAGGTCCAGTGTGGGCTGTAATTATCGTACAGCAAGGAATCTTGATAGAAATATTAATCAGGAAACGAATTAAGCTTAGAAAATGTCAGTTCCAGTTTTGCCCTCCATGTAGAAATCTGGCGCTCTGCATACAAGATGTTGTTGTTGTTGTTGTGGTCTTCAGTCCTGAGACTGGTTTGATGCAGCTCTCCATGCTACTGTATCCTGTGCAAGCTTCTTCATCTCCCAGTACCTACTGCAACTACTTCCTTCTGAATCTGCTTAGTGTATTAATCTCTTGGTCTCCCTCTACGATTTTTACCCTCCACGCTGCCCTCCAATGCTAAATTTGTGATCCCTTGATGCCTCAAAACATGTCCTACCAACCGATCCCTTTTTCTGGTCAAGTTGTGCCACAAACTTCTCTTCTTCCCAATCCTATTCAATACCTCCTCATTAGTTACGTGATCTACCCACCTTATCTTCAGCATTCTTCTGTAGCACCACATTTCGAAAGCTTCTATTCTCTTCTTGTCCAAACTGGTTATCGTCCATGTTTCACTTCCATACATGGCTACACTCCATACAAATACTTTCAGAAACGACTTCCTGACACTTAAATCTATACTCGGTGTTAACAAATTTCTCTTCTTCAGAAACGATTTCCTTGCCATTGCCAGTCTACATTTTATATCCTCTCTACTTCGACCATCATCAGTTAGACGTACAAAAAATTTTCCATATCTAATGGGTTACGAGCGGCTCAGCACCTGTTGGACAAAAGTGGATCAGTATTTTTTCCGGGGCGTAAATCGGTTTCGTATTACAGCATTAGCATATCTATGAATCTTTGCTGCCATAGGAAAATGACGCCCCACAATTATAACCACCCTGTATCTCTCTCGCCTCCTGACCCCCGCTTCCGTTAGAATTTCATACCTCATTCGCACGCGTCCAACGTCTGTGCCACGAATTAACCCTAGCAATACCACGGAATTTTCTGTAACCCATACTACGAAAGGTTGGAGAAGATGGGGGAGGAGGGAGCGGCGAGTACTTTATAGTTAAAAAAAAAACAAATTTCGTTAGTTGTTAGTTTTTATCAGTAAAATCTTTTCCTTATAGGTTCTCACATATAAGTTGCGTTCAAGACCTGAAAATATATTTTACGACAACCTTAACAATACCAACGGGTTTTTAAAAAGAATACTGATTTCTGTTTACAATCATATTTGTTAATTGTCATCGGCTTTTGTTCACAACATACACTGTGTGATCAAAAGTATCCGGACACCCCCAAAAAGATACGTTTTCCATATTAGGTACATTGTGCTGCCATCTACTGCCAGGTACTCCATATAAGCGACCTCAGTAGTTATTAGGCATCGTGAGAGAGCAGAATGGGGCGCTCTGCGGAACTCACGGACTTCGAACGTAGTCAAGTGATTGGGTGTAATGTGTATCATACGCCTGCACGCGAGATTTACACACTCCGATACATCCCTAGGTCCACTGTTTTCGATGTGATAGTGAAATAGTACAGTACAAAGGCGTACAGGCCGACCTCTTCTGTTGACTGACAGAGACCTCCGACAGTTGAAGAGGGTCCGCAGCTCATGGTCTCGAGGTCGCGTTCTCGCTTCCCGATCACGGGGTCCCAGGTTTCGATTCTCGGCAGGATCAGGGATTTTCACCTCCCTCGAGAGAACTGAGTGTTTGTGATGTCCTCATCATCATTCGTGGAAGTGGCGAGATTGGACTGAGCATAGGTTGGGAATTTGTACGAGCGCTGATAACCGCGCAGTTGAGCGCCCCGCAAACCAATCATCATCATCATCATCATCATCATCATCAGTTGAAGAAGGTCGTAATATGTAACAGGCGGACATCTATCCAGACCATCACATAGGAATTCAAAACCGCATCAGGATTCACTGGAAGTACTATGACAGGCGGGAGGTGAAAGAACTTCAATATTATGGCCGAGCGGCTTCTCATAAGCTACACATCACGCCGGTAAATGCCAAACGACGTCTGGCTTGGTGTAAGGACCGTAAACATTGGACGATTGAACAGTGGAGTAACGTTGTGTGGAGTGACGAATCAGGATACAGAATATGGCGATCCGATGGCAGGGTATGGGTATGGTGATTGCCCATGTATGTCATCTGCTAGCGTGTGTAGTGCCAACAGTAAAATTCGGAGGTGTTGGTGTTATGGTGTGGTCGTGTTTTTCATGGAGGTGGCTTGTACCCCTTGTTTTGCGTGGTGCTATCGGAACATAGACTTACATTGTTGTTTTAAGCCCCTTCTTGCTTCCCACCGTTGAAGAGCAATTCGGGAACGGCGATTGCATATTTCGAAACGATCGAGCACCTGTTCATAATGCACGGTCTGTGGTGGAGTGGTTACACAACAATAACATCCCTGTAATGGACTGGCCTGCACAGCATCCTAACCTGAACCCTACAGAACACCTTTGGAATGTTTTGGAACGCCGACTTCGTGCCAGGCCTCACCGACCGACATTGATACCTGTCCTCAGTGCAGCACTCCGTGAAGAATGGGCTGCCATTCGAAAAGAAACCTTCCAGCACATGATTGAACGTATGCCTGCGACAGTGGAAGCTGCAATCAAGGCTAAGGGTGGGCCAACACCATATTGAATTCCAGCTTTACCGATGAAGGGCGCCACAAATTGTAAGTCATTTTCAGCCAGGTGTCCGGATACTTTTGATCACATAGTGTACTTTTTAAAGGTATTTATATGTGGAAGAAGAGCCCTGAACTTGAAAATGTGAATATGTCGTTTGTTGCGAAAAGTCGCATTCGCTACGTAGACTTAAATTTTTGGGTTACCATTTAATGAAAAATTTAAAATAAGTGCGGAATCTGAAAAAGAAATCATTGAACACAATTATATTTTTTCAAAATTTTAGGAAATAAGTTACATGATTACATGACAAGATAGCTGTATTTTCGAAATGTGGGCATTAAGTATTCCTCGCCCCCTCCCTCCATCTTGCTATTGCGAAGTTAAAGCCACGAAATGGTACACAGTGCATATTCTCCCTGACGTGATATGATTCCTGTTCCTGTGTAGTTATTGAGAACCCACAGCAAGTTAATTGCAGTGGTGGGAACGGATCTACTCTCTTGATCCGTGAAAGAATAAGCCCCGAACTTATGCAGTAAGTATGAACCTTGAAGCACCAGAATGCTGTCTGGAAATGCAGTCTTAAACGTAATGTTTTACACAATAGTCACATACACAGACACACATTTATCTAATTCAAGCGCAGCTCAATGTGGTTTTGCCTTGCCATTATTTCACCAGTAAGTAGCTACTAATGATTCATCAAGAAGCTGTTCAATAATAGAAAGTTTGACTTGTGCTTTACGGGTCAGCAGTGCAGCTGAGAATTCCCTCAGATTTTTAATTGCTGAATCTAGCTTGGAAAAATCACTTAAGTGTTACGATCAGTACACAAATGGCTCTGAGCACTATGGTAGATCAGTACACAAGTTAAGCATTAGTAAGCCACCCACTGACCTGTATATCGAGATGAAATTCAATGACATAATAGATCACTGCGCAGTACATTTGTAATGTAGCACTCGTCCTTAACAGCGGCCATATAAAACATACTTTCATGAAAAGGAAAGTTACTTAACGTTAGTCGTAACCAATTTCAGATATAATTCAGTAAATTGTGTCTCACACACCAGAATCTAACCGTGTCTCAACGTGCAGCAGTACCATAAAGAAAGTAACACTAAGGCGACCTGGTTTAATTGGAAATAAGTCAGAAAAGGAGCGTATTAATTTTTATGTATTGTTACCCAAAGGAAGGAACCGAATTACAAATCCACATGCGTTCGCAGAGCATTTAACCCAGAACTGAATATCACGAAAGTAATTGTAAGACTATGTTCTCTGAAATCTACTTTAAACAAATCAACTACTCTTTCAAAGTTCAGGAGAGTGTGAACTTTGAATCTAGAGCACATCCTGTTGAAAATGTAATAGTCACCCCGTTAATAAGCTCGCATTTAACCAAAAATGAGCATATCATGTGTTTCTAATTCACGACGAGTAAAAACACTCCTGCAAGCCGGAACACAGATTAACTAAAAGTAAACTGTATAAAAATTTAGAGGCATTACCAAGCTTCTTCATCACTGTACTATCCCAGACTATGACAGTGTTCCTCCAAGAGCAAAATTGCAACTGAACCTGACAAAACACGGCACCACAAAACCTAATAGGCCAGAGTCAAAACACAATGGTGGAAGCTGTTGCAAAGATATAACGGTCTTGGTTTCAAAGCCGCGTCAGTTAACAGAAAAACCAGCCTACCAAAGACTCGAAAATGCGAATTGGACGTGCAAAAGGATTTTTCTAAAAAATTATTTTGATGAATCCAAACTGAATAGGATAGACGCCAGCCAAGTATTGCAAAGTTGAACGTCGCAGTTTATAAAAGCAAAATATATTGAATGAAAATAAAATATCCGAATGTACAGGGAACTTTCACAACCCCCCCCCCCAAACATTTAAATAACTTTAACTAGGACTCTATCGCTGTTTGATTGGTTTATAATAACTAAGAGCTTTTTCACTTTCGAACTCGATTTCTCACTTAAAGCAAGAGGTGATTGGTACAGCATAAGGCTGCTGAAATTTCACACTGTTTTAATACAGTAGGGTTTACATGTATTGACTTATTCATACGAGATTATTCAAGTTTTCTCCTTTCTTTTCCTTTCAAGAAACCTTGCCTAAGTTGCTGACATTCACTGGAAATGGAAATGAGCGTACGGCATTGTGGGCCAGGAGTCCCCCATTCGGGGAAGTTCGGCCGCCGAGGGCAAGTACTTAATGCATTCGACGCCACATTGGGCGACTTGCACGTCGGAGATGGGGATGAAATGATGATGAGGACAACACGACACCCAGTCCCTGAGCGGAGAAAATCCTTCATTCACGCCGGGAATCGAACCCGGGCCCCATGGCGCGGCGTTCCACGGCGCTGAGCACTCAGCTAACGTTGGCATGCTGCTGACATTCACTGAGTGTGAGAACAGTTTTTATTCATGATGTAGGACACTGTGCATGAGATATTTGTATCAACTCTGACAACGAAAACATCGCAATACTTGGTTTTAGATCTGTATTAGGATCGGGTTTTGAACCCGCTGAGATACGTCAATTAAAGAAGGTTGTAAAAATCAAGACCTCTGGGACGATAAGATTCTTTCTTAATTAAAACATATATAGACAAATATCGACATTTTTTATACATGTTATCTCGATAAAAAGCATTTCCAAAAATTAAACTGGCCTGAGGCTAAATTAGAAGTTAATTAACTAAAAATTGAGTTATTATTTATGTTGTCATTATGTAGTTCAGTCCAGGTCACACTAGGACAATGTTGACGTCAGCTACATTCTCAACAGCACCACTTTCAGATTAGGTTCAGGGCTGAGACATAATACAAGCAATGAGCGTTACTGACGTTGAGTACATGTGACATAATTTTAGAAAAAAACTGTCGTATTCTCAGCTGAGAACAAGTGATAGTCTTACGTGCTTTTATTTTCTTGTAATAACAATCACAAAAGAGGTGCAAACTGTGACACAAGGGTTTCCATTAATGGCACAACGGAAATGTAGCACGTGGATTTAAACAGCTTATTCATGTCCGTTGTCTAGCCAAACCCTGTAACTGCATGGTGTTTTTGTTGTTGCAAGGAAGTAGAGGTACGTGATGCATCAGAAATGTTGAGATTTTTTACAATGTTAATGCCATCGCTTACTTCTATATGTAACTGTTAAACAAACATTTGTAGTCAAAATTTGTCCTTTACCTACTCGCTGGACTCATGAACTGAATAACATACAAACTTGAAACCATAGTTTTGCACCTCTATAGATGATAATGAGGCTAAAAATTATATAAATATATTGTCCCTGAAAGGCTTTTTTGCGTCGAACCACCTTTACATGCATGTTGGGGGCTCGAAAAATTGGCTACGAAGTGGATTAATAATGATCGATAACCATTAGCTAAATCTCAGTCAGAGTTTCAGCAGGTCTTACTATAAAATGTGACTGAACAAAATACATCCCAACAGTGGGGGACGTTGATGATATTGACCGAAGTATAATTTTTCAATATATTTTTTAATTGGTTAGTAGAACTCGTAGACAATAATTTCCCAAAACTTCGATGATGAAATCACATCCAATGTGCCTAAAAAATATTTACATGTTTCATTCGACCTTCCTGCGACTTTTTGAAGCAACACTTCAATACTAGCTCGGAGAAGAACGATTTCTTGGATTACTTTCAAGCAAACTTTCACAGGATACATATATACGACTGTGATACATAATGATCATCAACGACTCTTGTCCATATGTTAGAAACAATAACAAACCAGCTGCTTCGTTTATGAAGAAGGAGTTCTTGTTTTACTTCATGCTACTGACGGATTTCATCCAGAATTGCTACTGATGATGCACTTTTTGTGTTTAATGATGGGAATAGACGGCGCCTCCCTCCAGCTGAAAAAAACAGTTGAAGACCTGGTAAAGGAAAGAAGGCAGAAAAACCCAGAAGAGAAGCCTTGAAGGGAAAGAGGAGCCTGAGTACAAATCTGGGGCTTCTAAATAGGTAACAAAAGGAAAAAAACCTTAAGTTAAAATTTAAATTGCATTTTCTGAAATTATTATTTTTCAGTTTATGTATGTTTTTCTTAGAAACTATTAACAATAGAATTATGAAATTTTGTACACTTATTTCGATAAATCCAATAAATGTTGCCTTAAGAGTAGAATTTGAAATTCTGAGTGTAGACTGAGCTAGGGGACAAATTACTTGCAATTCTGGATTAATTATAAATTATACTTACAAACTTATAATTAAAAAATTATTAAAATTCGCCGATTCAGCATACTCAGTAATGCTCATGAGGAATCTTACTATGTTCAAAGAGATTAGAAAGAGAAACTCTTGCAGAAACTCTTGAACAGACTCTGAGAAAAATGTACATATACTATTTTTTGAAAAGAATATTTTTAAATTTCATCTAAAATATTAAATATACATAACCCAAGAAAGTTAGAAGTAAGTTTGTTAATTTCGTGTAAAGCATGGTACAACATGTCTTTAGAATATCTTCAAAATTGTGGATTTGGTGCCTCTTTTAAATTGTGTGTGTGTGTTCTTTTATGTCCCTCTTAATGTCACGATGCTTTCTCCGCCTATCATACGAATCGTACAAGAAAAGGAAACGGCGAACAGAAAGATATTTTCCAGATCCGTGCAGACGATGTAAGTGCACGCATTTGTCTGCAGGCGCTCGGCAGCAGGTGGGGAAAGCGCGTCGCGTTTCCAGTCGTGCCAGCTAATCCGCTATGCCGCTTTGTCGCACGAGGCGCGCAGGCTCCGCTGATGCGTGACACTGCTGCCAAGTTTCCGTCGCCGTTGTAACGCGCCAGCCCCAGTCCGAATACAATTTCTCTGCTCCGTCACCAGCCTAGTCGCAGCTGTAGCGGTCTACGTCTGTAACAGCATCTTGCGGCAACCAGCGTCTCCAGTTACCAGGTTCACTTATCTGCTTTCACCACCAAGCGTTGATACAGTGAAAGATTGAAAGGTGGCAAATCCTTTTAACTTCTCTTTCTTTCACTCTAATTTTTCAAGTCGTGAAGACGTCTCCAATTACGGTACTTGTTATGATGACACTGTGAGCGATATAATGTTTACTAAGGAAGACTGTCAGGGGTTTCACACTAAGTTCTTTAACAGCTTATTGCATGGCGTAATTAGAGGTGACGGGTCTGCTTTTATGTTTTGGTGGACAGTACCGGGTGGCTACGTGAAAATAAGCCCGGTGCCTGTAGATAGCGAAAAATTTCGCTTTCCTGCAGTCACTTCGTGGAATGAGGGACGTCGACGCGAGTACGAGTGCTATTCAGAAATTAAGTTCCGATAGGTCGCCTAGCATCCGATCGGAGCCCAGCATCCGCCAGATTGAGGAATAGCGTCCCATCTCTAGACTGCAATTGCCATCACAACACAGACTGCTGCATGTGGAATACTGCCATGCTCGGAAAACATAGGTAGTAGGCAGCGGCAGTAGCAGATTGCACCACTGACCACAAACATACAAGTGATAAACAAGATATAAAGTTAAAGTGAACGGTCTTCATTATCAGTGAAAGCCAACTGTCGTGGGCAGTATCTATAACGAGTATTGAAAGTGATAACAGTGTTGTACAGTGTTGAATGTAACGGCGCAGCCAAGAGCTGCCATAATGGAAAGTCTGTGACGCGAGCTTTAAAGTCTTCTTCATTAAAGTGATTATATTACAAAACGTTGTTAACCTTTAATAACTGGCATCCCGACACACCCCATTTCAGCAGGAGCACAAAACTACACTGAACCTGGCGCCTGAGTGCTACTATTGCGACGAGGGGCCATCGAAGCAACAAGACACCAGTCCAGTAATAAAGAAACCAGAGAAGGAAGGTAGAGTCGCTTCCTTCTCGCTACAATGCCATACATAAGACGGAGGGCATTGTAAGATCATACAAAATTGTTGAGGCTTTCGTGGCCACTTGTTGACAAACTGCCTATTGGCTTCTGTCTCGGGTTCTTCGGCCGACGTTCACTACCCTGTACCACGATCGCCAGTATTTATATACGCTGTGAACAGTAATCGTCCCAAAAACGTCTACTGAGGCTGCTTATATCTCCGTTAAGAATGGTAAAAGAGCCACAGCTATCCAGCTAAAGGCGAAGAGCAGATGAAGCATCTGCCTCGCTACTTCAAATTTCGCCATTGGTTATCACAGCAGTCCGTTACCATAAGTTAAAACCACTTGCCAACACTGACAGGGTAGTTTAGTAATAAACACCACATCATATCACCACAGATCTATTACCAGTGGCATATCAGACTGTTATGCAAGGGGACACCAGAAACTACCGATACAGTTGAAACAGGCATCAGCGTAGCTGCATTTTGGTGAGGCTCTGAATACCAATGGGCGACACATAACCCTATCCTTCCAGTCACCCTCTCACCCAGTGCGATACCATATGGTCTAAAAAATCAGCAATCTTAACATAATCAATAGCAAGCTATCCACAAAACACAAGCCAAGTGCGTTATACTTCTTGTAAAAAGTTTTCTTTTATAAGTTACTTTCTCCTATCGCAATAGCATACTCACTCCCTGCATTTATTTGAAGACATGAATGGCTATCGACTCTCTCCCTTTGAGGTTGTATTTAATAAATCTCGAAGTCAGTCTCTAACGCCCTCTCTGAAATCTCTTTTCTTGATTACACATGCCACTACCTCCTTGATTTCTTTGTTAAAGAATATTTGTGTTTAAAATAACTGGCGATTATTTGGGAATATAAACTATCAATATCATTTAGTTCCGTTATGTAGTGACACAGAATTTCTGCAGTATCACTAAAAAGTTTCGCGATTTCACCATAATTGGTACTGTTGAGCCGTGTGGGCAAGTTTTGACATCAATAGTTTCTGACGGACGGAAAACCTGGTAGAAGCTGACCTCGGGGATTCAATAGATATGTTGGAACAGGTGAGTCAGTACTGACCCAACGACTTATCTTAGAGTAAGGAAAGGCAAACCTTCGTTTCTAGCATTTGTAGCTTTTGACAGTGTGGAATCCTATCAAATTCTGAAGGTGTCAGGGGCAAGCACAGGCAGCGAAAGGCTATTTAAAATTTGTACAAAAACCAGCTATAAGAGTCGAGGGGTAGGAAAGAGAAGCAGTGGTTGAGAAGGGAGTGAGACAGGGATGTAGCCTATCCACGGTGTTATTCAATCTGTATATTGCGCAAGCAGTAAAGAAAATAAAAAAATTTTTGGAATTGAAATTAAAATCCATGGAGAATAAATAAAAACTTTGAGGTTTGCCGATAACATTGTAATTCAGTCAGAGACGGCGAAGGACCAGGAAGAGCAGCTGAACGTAATCGACAATGTCTTGAAAGGAGGACATAAGATGAACATTAACAAAAGAAAAACGATGATAATTGAATGTAGTCGAATTTAATCAGGAGATACTGAGGGAATTAGATTAGGAAATGAAATTCTTAAGTAGCAGATGAGTTTTTCTGTTTGGGGAGCATAATAACTGATGATGCTCGAAGTAGATAGTACACTCCTGGAAATGGAAAAAAGAACACATTAACACCGGTGTGTCAGACCCACCATACTTGCTCCGGACACTGCGAGAGGGCTGTACAAGCAATGATCACACGCACGGCACAGCGGACACACCAGGAACCGCGGTGTTGGCCGTCGAATGGCGCTAGCTGCGCAGCATTTGTGCACCGCCGCCATCAGTGTCAGCCAGTTTGCCGTGGCATACGGAGCTCCATCGCAGTCTTTAACACTGGTAGCATGCCGCGACAGCGTGGACGTGAACCGTATGTGCAGTTGACGGAGTTTGAGCGAGGGCGTATAGTGGGCATGCGGGAGGCCGGGTGGACGTACCGCCGAATTGCTCAACACGTGGGGCGTGAGGTCTCCACAGTACATCGATGTTGTCGCCAGTGGTCGGCGGAAGGTGCACGTGCCCGTCGACCTGGGACCGGACCGCAGCGACGCACAGATGCACGCCAAGACCGTAGGATCCTACGCAGTGCCGTAGGGGACCGCACCGCCACTTCCCAGCAAATTAGGCACACTGTTGCTCCTGGGGTATCGGCGAGGACCGTTCGCAACCGTCTCCATGAAGCTGGGCTACGGTCCCGCACACCGTTAGGCCGTCTTCCGCTCACGCCCCAACATCGTGCAGCCCGCCTCCAGTGGTGTCGCGACAGGCGTGAATGGAGGGACGAATGGAGACGTGTCGTCTTCAGCGATGAGAGTCGCTTCTGCCTTGGTGCCAATGATGGTCGTATGCGTGTTTGGCGCCGTGCAGGTGAGCGCCACAATCAGGACTGCATACGACCGAGGCACACAGGGCCAACACCCGGCATCATGGTGTGGGGAGCGATCTCCTACACTGGCCGTACACCACTGGTGATCGTCGAGGGGACACTGAATAGTGCACGGTACATCCAAACCGTCATCGAATCCATCGTTCTACCATTCCTAGACCGGCAAGGGAACTTGCTGTTCCAACAGGACAATGCACGTCCGCATGTATCCCGTGCCACCCAACGTGCTCTAGAAGGTGTAAGTCAACTACCCTGGCCAGCAAGATCTCCGGATCTGTCCCCCATTGAGCATGTTTGGGACTGGATGAAGCGTCGTCTCACGCGGTCTGCACGTCCAGCACGAACGCTGGTCCAACTGAGGCGCCAGGTGGAAATGGCATGGCAAGCCGTTCCACAGGACTACATCCAGCATCTCTACGATCGTCTCCATGGGAGAATAGCAGCCTGCATTGCTGCGAAAGGTGGATATACACTGTACTAGTGCCGACATTGTGCATGCTCTGTTGCCTGTGTCTATGTGCCTGTGGTTCTGTCAGTGTGATCATGTGATGTATCTGACCCCAGGAATGTGTCAATAAAGTTTCCCCTTCCTGGGACAATGAATTCACGGTGTTCTTATTTCAATTTCCAGGAGTGTATATAAAATGTAGACCAGCAATGACAAGGAAAGCGTTTCTGAAAGAGAAATTTGTTAACATCGGGTATAGATATAAGTGTCAGAAAGTCCTTTCTGAGAGTATTTGTATGGAGTGTAGCCGTGTATGGAAGTGAAACAGGAACAATAAATAGTTTGGACAAGAAGAGAATAGAAGCTTTCGAAATGCTGTGCTACAGACGAATGCTGAAGAATAGAGGAGTACATCACGTAACAAATGAGGAGGTAGAATTGGAAAGAAGAGGAATTTGTGGTACAACTTGAAGAAGGGATCGGTTGGTATAACACGTTCTGAGGCATTTAATATTGAAGAGAGAAATGTGGAGGATTAAAATCGTAGATGGAGACCAAGAGATGAACACACAAAGCAGATTCAGAGAGATGTAGGCTGCAGTAGTTACTCGGAGCTGAAGCATGCACAGGGTAGAGTAGCACGGATAACTGCATCAAATCAGTCTCTGAACTGAAGACCACAACAACAACAGAAACAACAACAGATTACGTTCATTATTAGCACCTCTGACCGCTTCTTGAGCGATCTGTCGCTGCAGAGGGCTTTCCTGTGGGCCAGCGTTTAAGAGCTCTCGCGGGCCAGGAGGCGTTCTCGAAGTGACTGGCGTGACTGGCTGTTGAGCGGTGTGTTTGACAGAGGCTGGTGTAAGCGTCATGCTCGATAGTATCTTTGCTGAAAGTTCCGTTCTTGTCGGCTAGGGCGTCAAGATTGCTTGTTGAAAGAGCTGTCTATGGACGATGCATGGAACCCGACTTGTACTCGGCATTTTAATTTCCAAGACGCCAGTGTGCACTGTGGTGCCCGAGTTGGGTTGCTGTCTGCCAGTTTAAAAAAAATGGCTCTGAGCACTATGGGACTTAACATCTGAGGCCATCAGTCCCCTAGAACTTAGAACTACTTAAAGCTAACTAACCTAAGGACAGCACACACTTGCAGGCCCGAGGAAGGATTCGAACCTGCGACCGTAGCGGTCGCGCGGTTCCAGACTGAAGCACCTAGAACCGCTCGACCACACTGGCCGGCACGCCAGTTTCAAGAACCGGTTGCAGGGACATCTTTGGAATAGCATCCGTTGGGTCCTAAATCTCACCAAATTCGTCGTAACACCTGCCTGATGGCAGCCCTTGTCGAGCTCATGCTTTGATCTGCAAGAAACTATGGTGAGTGTGCAGTTAGCACGTGCATGATTATGTTACGTCGCACAGTAAATATTCTAACTTGCTATCCTCTTTATCCATCGCGACATGCAACCATCGTTCGCGAGTACCTTAAATGACCTCACTCTAGTTACGTTTCAGTTAATGTGTGTGACTACGCTAGTAGTGCTTGAGTTGCTTGATCAAATATGGCCCATAATTAAAATTTGTTGTTTACTTTGAAATCAGGTGCCTCATGAGCAACTTCGCCTTTTTCAAGTGTATTTGCGGTATCTGTTTGTGCTGTAAAGCAGATTGTTGATTAGGACTTAATATGTTACAGGATAACTCTTTGTATCTGTTGTTTGTATTGTGGGTCCAGCTAAAGTGGCCTGTGTACAATAAACACCTTTACTGAGAGTGTCTATGTAGTGGCGATCGCCATCAAGAAACAGAACTTGCTTGGCTCTGTATCTCTCAATTGCCTTATACTTTCAATTTAACGTTATTCTACTTGCTTGGAATTCGTGGTCGCCCTTCTAATTATCTGACAACAGTCACATGACAGTGGATGGCTGATTTTAATGACCTGTTAGTTATTTTCAGTATGTTTCTAAAACTTGTAATGTGGGATACGGAGGTTAATTTTATAGAATTTTGATCTGATTAGACCTCTGTGCTAAGCAAATACATTTTTTTAACTTAATGTTGTTCTCAATAAATTATTTTTGCCTTTGTTTTATTCAGTAATTATTGAAAGTTATGTAATAACTGCCAATAGTTGGACTTTTGGAAATTGATTTAACTTACTTTGCAGGTAGATGATCAGATTGTCTTCCTATCTTTTGATAAATTCGTTTGCATTCTTATTAAATACCTCAGTAAATTAGTTGCCCAATATCCTTCCATTCTGCACCAGCTCCCTACCACATGACAACTGTATATTTGATCATCTTTGTTTATGATGTAATTTTGACTGATTCAGTCATTTTTTATTAACATTTACCGGCACGACGTGTTTCGACAGCACGCTGCTCTCATCAGTTTCATTAGAGTTCCTTATGCATCACATTTATGTTGAGTGTGATCAGGTTCATTTCCTAGGTATGCCACTGAAATTATTTACCGAAATATAGCCCTATACAGAAAGATACATTTATTTTAATGTGTATCATAAGTTCTACTATTGTGCTTCGCATGGGACAAGTTAACACAACAAGAAGCCTGAAGCTACATCACATCTTCTGGGGCAATTACGGTTTTACATCAAAATTAATGAATCAGTATTTAAAGTTATGTCTTTACTTTAAAATTAAAAAAAATGCTGTCTCCTTATTGTAACTCTCAAATGAAGTATGTTTTTATGGACTCAGTCAAGACTTTCTATTATGACACCTACAGTCATGTATCATTGGTGAAAGGAAAATCAGTTAAAGCGTTTATGAAACATCAGTAAGTCATAGAATCTTACATACTACCTCATATATCCAAGAAGAAATCATGTCCGTTATGAGATATGGTTAGATGCACATGAAAAATTGTTGAATGTTGAGAAGTCCTAGAAGTTTGAAGCATATATTTATCTTGTGAATACTTCGGAGACGAATGTTTACGAAAGAATAATTTTGTTTCAATGACAGGAAACAGAAACATACTGTTTCTTTATTAAATTCTTAATTACAGAAGACCTTAGGAACATTAATATGGTATATTTATGTTGGAAAATATTAAATTTAAATGTAATTGGTAGCGCAGAAACCGACGAGTCACCAATTTGCTTGAGTGCCTGTTTAAACAGCGTCGCTGTTTGTTTGAGAGACGCGCAGTGACTCCATTGCGGCAAGAGCAGACGAAAAGGAAAAAGATTGGATTGAAATTAAAATTTTTACTCGAGCCTTTTTTAGGTACCTGATACTTAATTTTACATTAATATTTCAAAATTCAAAATGACGAATCATAAGTGGCAGACTTTTTCATGAAAAAATTCGATCATTTGAAAAACTAGTTTCATAATTGTGTGGAAGATTATTATATTCGACAACATGTTTTACTCATCCGCCGTTAAATACAGCGGATGTTACCTGGTGGAATTTTCAGTTCCAAATTCATTCGTTTAAGAAAGAGAGGTTCATAAAGGTTTTAAAAATTAATAATTAAAGAAAAGGTTTCATTCGCTGTTTTTACAATTTATTTCAAGAACTGAAACGTGGGAATTTGTTTCATAGTAAGTTACAAATTATTTAGACTCGCTAAATTAAGTATAGTCTGTAGCATCCAGTCTAACATCAGAGCCATTCCACGAAAACTGAGCTGTGCGTATTCCCAAGAAAGTACCAACAACATGACAGCATCGTATTACAACGCTTTAAAGTTGTTTGTTGGCTTTAATCGCGAATTAGAAATTAAGAAACTAATGATACATGTAACCAATTTAGAACATCTGTCATGGTATTTTCTCTAGAAGATTTTAGTGACTACCTTTCTCGATATCTTTTTATGTTTGTCTTCCGCGACCGTTGAGTTACTTAGCGCAGTTGCCCGAGTGACAGTAGTGACAGTTCAAAAATAAGGGGACTGCAAGTCAGTACTTCACGAAGCTCTTTAGACTTACAATAGCATGGAAAATCTTCTACTAAAATGGTCGTAATATCCACGCAATACTGTTTAAGAAGGTAGATCAATCTATGCGAGAAATGTTTTTCTTTATCTTGCTAAAAAAATATTTTCAGCAAATTTTTAGCTTCTCGCACTGTTACACATAAAACTGGGTAACTTGAAGGCGGAAGGGGAGAAAAGAAGGAAGGGGGATGGAGCTAATGGACCAGTTGCGTCGGAAACTTATGCGGAATCAGCGATGACGAGTGAAATAATGTGCCAGACCGGGACACACAAACAATAACACTTTTACTTACAAAAATAATAAACAAATATTCACGTGGGTCAAAACTAATAACATTTATCAACACCTCTCCTATTTACTCCGTAACTACTTTGACCTGCTCTTGCGCTTGTACTTGATGAATGGTCAAATGACTAGCTTTACCAAATGTTATGCAACGGTTCTACCTTTTTATGTTACAGGACACTATACTCAAAATGAGAAACATAAGTTTTCTGATTTTTTGTCAACCTTTTATGGAAAAAGGGGAAATTTCCATGGTGAGAAAAATATCTAATTAGTGGTAGTTCCAGAAAATGAATACAAAAATGAATATTACTGTATTTATCGCATACTTTCTCAAATGAGAAATCAGAAGTACATAAAGATATTCACGATTCTAACGAATTACAATTTCATTTCATTATATATCACACCAAGCTGTGGTGATGATGGAACAGCGTACGGTCGTAACATCATGTGCTACATCATCATTTCATAAACGGAAGCGATCGTTCTTTTTTTTTCAGATAGGTGCATCCGAAAACTCGAAAGGAAGAGATATTCAAGTGGTAGGCTGCTAGCGGCAGCTCATAATTGTGTATCAGTACTGTGTGCGCGTCGTATGTTTTAGGGAGATCCTCTGACGGAACGGTGTAATTGATTTCAGAATATTCCTATACATGTGTGTGTATTGTATTGACTAAAATATTTGGTTCTTGTAGACATCACTGTTCAGGGAGCAAAATGAGAGTAAACACTGCGATATAGCCACACAGATTTAGGGTAAGCTTTCAGTAGAGGCTCGGTCCGCTGGTGAAACACCTGTGTCCACAGAGGGGTAAAGCTGGGCCGGAGAGTCACTCATCGGGGTAACAGAATTCCATGGCAGAAATGATCCTCGTTCCAATATGGTGACACTTTCTCCTACGAATCGGTGATATTGGACGAGGAAAAGCCCTAGATATCGCCCCCTCACTCCACAAGGAAAGTGCATCACCATGTTGAAGACACTTGTAATTAAATATCTATAACGACAGTATCACCAAAGTTCATAAAAACACTTATAGTTTCTATATCATAAACCACTTACTTACTACGTACATATGCGAGGGGTAGTCCAAACTCTAATTATCACCGTGAAAAAAAAGTTGTTGTCCGTTACTGAGCCCTGTGTGATGATGGTGGGGTCTTTACCTCTTCTGGCGCTTCCCGTCCCATCGTCCTTCCTATATCACGTCCCTTCCACTCCGTCCTTGGTTCAATTTATTTTCTTAGAAATAGGCTGCAACAATGATACAGACACACTGTAGTACTCACTTAACCCCCAAGTAAGAAAAGTTTATTGTCTTTGGCCGACATACCAATTTACATTGCTGTATAGTGGAAACTAGATGTCAAAGCACGAGGTCAAATTAGATCCAAAGCTATCTCTAACCTTCTACTGATTGTTGGCCACATCTTCCCACTGCGTGGACTGCTCCTTTGTCACAGCAGCATAGTTTTGCGTCCACCACTCGTTCAGTATGACTGCAGGGCTAAACACGTCATCTGTATTGGTCTGATTCCAATGCATTACTGACTTTCATTATTCTATCGTCACCTCTAAGCAAAAGTTCGTGCTCGAGGACCTCCACTGCTTCTGTGATTCCCTTATTTGCACTGGGATGGCTTGCCACTTTGTTCTTCGTTATTCAGTCTTCTTTGGCAACGCTTGGAAGTGTCTGTTCCACCCTCCTATTGTTTTAACACGCTTGAGATAGTTATTAGATTGCTAAAAGCGCCAATATATAAATCAAGTATTTCAACGTCTAATTAGTTCAAAGGAGCCAATGACACTATAAGGCAGTTGACATGCAAAAATTACATAAAAGCTCCAATAATTAAATCAGAATTGGCAGTCGTCAAAGTGCAAGGTGATTATAATTAAACTTTCACAACCTATCACTACAAGAGAGGGCTCCCATGACAAACGAGTGATCATTGTTTGTAGATGATGCTGTCATTTACCGTCTTGTAAAGTCATCTGATGATCAAAACGACTTGCAAAATGATTTAGATAAGATATCTGTATGGTGGCAATTGACCCTGAATAAAGAAAAGTGAGAAGTTATTCACATGAGTACTAAAAGATATCAGCTAAATTTTTATTAAGGGAACACAAATCTGAGGGCTGTAAATTCAACTAAATACTTAGGGATTACAATTACAAATAACCGAAATTGGAACCATCATATAGATAATATTGTGGGTAGAGGAAACCAAAGTTTGCGATTCATTGCGAGAACACTTAGAAGGTGCAACAGGTCTACAAAAGAGACTGCTTAGACTACGCTTGTCCGCCCTATTCTGGAGTACTGCTGTGCGGTGTGGGATCCGTATCAGGTGGGACTGACGGATGACATCGAAAACGTACACAGAAGGGCAGCTCGTTTTGCATTATCGCGAAATAGAGGAGATAGTGTCGCAGACAGGATACGTGAATTGGAGTGGCAATCATTAAAACAAAGGCGTTTTTCGTTGCGACGGGATCTTCTCATGATATTTCAATCACCAGTTTTCTCCTCCGATAGCGAAAACAATCTGTTGGCACCCACCTACATTAGGAGAAATGAACATCACGATAAAATAAGAGAAAACAGGGCTCGCACGGAAAAATTTAAGCGCTCGTTTTTCCCGCGTGCCCTTCGAGAGTGGAACGGTAGAGAGACAACATGAAGGTGGTTCATTGAATCCTCTGCCAGGCACTTTATTGTGAATAGCAGAGTAATCACGTAGATGTAGATCATAGGACAGTGAAACGTTGTGGAAAAGTTTGTAAGGACACGCGAAAGAGAAATAACGAATCAACCATTGAGAAAAAATATTTTAATTTCCACGAGAGAGAGTGTTATTTGTTAATTGTCTAACATTTTTACATTCCAGGTTACAAACTTTGTTGAGTATGATCATCTGCATGCACGACAACCTGGAACAGCGCTAGAGATTGCTCGACTGCTGTCAGACGCATCTCAGGTTGTACGAGGGGCATCCAGAAGCGGTCGCGAAATGGAAGCGACTAAGAAAATACACTCCTGGAAATTGAAATAAGAACACCGTGAATTCATTGTCCCAGGAAGAGGAAACTTTATTGACACATTCCTGGGGTCAGATACATCACATGATCACACTGACAGAACCACAGGCACATAGACACAGGCAACAGAGCATGCACAATGTCGGCACTAGTACAGTGTATATCCACCTTTTGCAGCAATGCAGGCTGCTATTCTCCCATGGAGACGTTCGTAGAGATGCTGGATGTAGTCCTGTGGAACGGCTTGCCATGCCATTTCCACCTGGCGCCTCAGTTGGACCAGCGTTCGTGCTGGACGTGCAGACCGCATGAGACGACGCTTCATCCAGTCCCAAACATGCTCAATGGGGGACAGATCCGGAGATCTTGCTGGCCAGGGTAGTTGACTTACACCTTCTAGAGCACGTTGGGTGGCACGGGGTACATGCGGACGTGCATTGTCCTGTTGGAACAGCAAGTTCCCTTGCCGGTCTAGGAATGGTAGAACGATGGGTTCGACAACGGTATGGATGTACCGTGCACTATTCAGTGTCCCCTCGACGATCACCAGTGGTGTACGGCCAGTGTAGGAGATCGCTCCCCACACCATGATGCCGGGTGTTGGCCCTGTGTGCCTCGGTCGTATGCAGTCCTGATTGTGGCGCTCACCTGCACGGCGCCAAACACGCATACGACCATCATTGGCACCAAGGCAGAAGCGACTCTCATCGCTGAAGACGACACGTCTCCATTCGTCCCTCCATTCACGCCTGTCGCGACACCACTGGAGGCGGGCTGCACGATGTTGGGGCGTGAGCGGAAGACGGCCTAACGGTGTGCGGGACCGTAGCCCAGCTTCATGGAGACGGTTGCGAATGGTCCTCGCCGATACCCCAGGAGCAACAGTGTGCCTAATTTGCTGGGAAGTGGCGGTGCGGTCCCCTACGGCACTGCGTAGGATCCTACGGTCTTGGCGTGCATCCGTGCGTCGCTGCGGTCCGGTCCCAGGTCGACGGGCACGTGCACCTTCCGCCGACCACTGGCGACAACATCGATGTACTGTGGAGACCTCACGCCCCACGTGTTGAGCAATTCGGCGGTACGTCCACCCGGCCTCCCGCATGCCCACTATACGCCCTCGCTCAAAGTCCGTCAACGGCACATACGGTTCACGTCCACGCTGTCGCGGCATGCTACCAGTGTTAAAGACTGCGATGGAGCTCCGTATGCCACGGCAAACTGGCTGACACTGACGGCGGCGGTGCACAAGTGCTGCGCAGCTAGCGCCATTCGACGGCCAACACCGCGGTTCCTGGTGTGTCCGCTGTGCCGTGCGTGTGATCATTGCTTGTACAGCCCTCTCGCAGTGTCCGGAGCAAGTATGGTGGGTCTGACACACCGGTGTCAATGTGTTCTTTTTTCCATTTCCAGGAGTGTACTATACAGCTTTGCACAGATGTGTTGGGCAGTGTCTATAGTATGACCCCAGACAGCATCACGTCGCTCTTCTCATTTCTGAACTCAAAGTGAGCGCGTAAAGATGTCTAGAAAATAGTGTCTCCCGCCAAGTAAGAGGGCCTGGTGAGAAATTTCGCCTGAAGCTATGCAGCTAACATTACATAACTGTCGTGCTGTTTCTTCTTCAAGATAATTCTCAGCCGCATTCCGCATGGGCAATGAAGATGCTCCTGCATCGTTTTCAGTTCAAAATGTTTGATAACCCACAGTACAGCCCGTAATGGTCTCCCACTGAGTTTCATCTTTTCTCACGTGAACCGCTGTCTATGAAGACAACATTTTGGCACAGACAACTAGCTGTAGGCCAGCGTGGAGAATTGGTGGAAAGCACTGGCGGCTGCCTTCTGTGATGAGGGTTTTGAAAAGTTGGTACAACGCTATGAGTAATTTCTAAGTCAGAACGGCGACTACGTAGAGAAGTAGCTGGAAGGTGTAGCTAACTGTTACAAAGAAAACAATTCTGATATTCACTGCGGTTTCCATTTCGCGATCAATCGGAACTTAATTTCTGGACAGGCCTCGTATTTAGGACCATGAGATTTTCACCTCTAACGCCATAGCTCGTGCCCTGCTAGAAGGCCACACATTGCGTTAAGCATTCTTAGCAAAGACAACAGCAACTTCTTCAATAGTTTATGGTGCAACTGGCAGTCGGCCTTTCTCCCTGACCAATTTGCCCAAATCCTCAGTTAATTTTAACTTCCGAACTATGTTCTTCAACCGCGATGGTGAAAGATGACCTCTCAGTATTCCTTTAATGTGTTGATACTTGTGGAGAGCGGCAGCACTACTGCTGTTGTTTTGGTAAAACACCTTTACGAGTAAAGCTCTGCTCACCTTGTCCAGATCTGTTCCATTGTCTGCAACCGTAATGCACACTGAAGTTTCTGTTTCAGCTCTGTGTCGCCGTACCGGAACCGGCGTCTAATGGCAAGTCTTGGCACTAACACAACTCAAATGCTGCAGCGTACAGTCAACACAATTTCTATAAAGATGGGTACCCATACGGTAAATTGTTTTCTGTCTACACCAACTCAAAACACGTAAGTTTAATTGTAAACAACCTTCAGTTTAAAAGCTCAGATAAGTAAACCAGACGCTATAGCCTTCCATGGATTTAAACCCAAGAACTGACAGGATTCCTGTTAAAAGGGTCAAAACAGAATGTATTTGTAATACCAAAACCAAGCTAGTAACTGGGAAGTCAAGGCTTCACCCTGAAAACCTTGTTCAGAAAAAGCTGATATAGATATATTTACAATTAGCACCGGTCCCAGCAGACCGTCCCACTAGATTCAAACGAGTAAAATAAAAGAATTAAGTTTTAGAGCTCTAAAATAGGCTCTAAGCACTATGGGACTTAACATCTGATGACATCAGTCTCCTAGACTTAGAACTACTTAAACCTAACTAACCTAAGGAAATCACACACACCCATGCCCGAGGCAGTATTCGAAGCTGAGACCGTAGCAGCAGCGCGGTTCCGGACTGAAGCGCCTAGAACCGCTCGGCCACAGCGGCCGGGTCTAAAATACGGAAGAAAAACAAAAATATTACCGCACATACTACAACATCTGAAGCAGCCGACTTCCGCAAGAAACACACGAGCGTGTAGATCTTCCTGTATACTTAACAACATAATGAATTCAACACAAAAGGTTTTCCTGACCGTTACAAGCAAGTAACAAACTTTATAAGTAGTTCGTAACAGGAAAATAAGTTTACGACCAAACGCAAGTACTTACAATACAAGTCTTGACCGGCCGGAGTGGCCGAGCGGTTCTAGGCCTTTCAGTCTGGAACGGCGCGACCGCTACGGCCTCAGGTTCGAATTCTGCCTCGGGCGTGGATGTGTGTGATGTCTTTTGGTTAGTTAGGTTTAAGTAGTTCTAAGTCTAGGAGACTGATGACCTCAGAAGTTAAGTCCCATAGTGCTCAGAGCCATTTGAACCAGTCTTGCTTGAGGAAACAACACAGTGAAAGCTTCTACAGTCAGAGTTAGTTCTCTACCAGTTTGACTATCTAATGTTTAAGACCTGGCTCTCCTTGAGCTACGCACATTTGAAGAGACTAACACGTTACGATCTGTATGAATTTACAATTTCTACTGTCTTGCCAAATGAATCTTACAGAATACCAATAGGCCCCCGAGCTCGTTGCCGAGATCCCTTGGCGGTGAAGTGTGTGTGCGGTCGAGACTGTCTGTATCGTAAGTGCCGTGATCGGCGCCGGCGCGTTCCTAAATAACCGCAAGGCTTAGGTACACTTCCTCCTGATTGAATTTGACTTTGACGTTGGCAGATGCAGCGAAGGGTTAGTGGCAGCAGCGACCTCTCTTGCTGATTCACACGCCCTCTGTTCTTTGGTGCGGTGTACGCAAATGCCTTACGCAGGTCGCGCTACAAATGGCGGAGTCGCAGAAGCTGAGCTGTCCAATAACACGATGGCGGTGGGTTGCAGCGAGGAGTCGGCGCCTGATAGCTTTTGCGACACGCCAACATCTTGAAACAATAACATACATTTTAAGAGACGGAGCCAGTTCAGCACCCTTCCCAAAATTTAATAGTGTAAAAGACTCTACTAAACAAGTATTCGAGTACTCAATTAACTATACGGCACTTTGACCAAGAAGCTCATATTTAACCGAGTGCCAGTATAGGCGGTTCAACACTAAACCACTTTACTGTAGGAAACCACCGAGGGGATACAGATAAATTTATACCACAAGAACACACACAACTGACGGCTTTCACTTCGTTTGTAGCCTGCAGTGAAAGATGTCAGATTTACATCTATATCCGGATGGATACTCTGTAAATCACATTCAAGTGCCTGGCAGAGGGTTCATTGAACCACCTTCACAATTCTCTATTATTCCAATCTAGTACAGTGAGCGGAAAGAATGAGCACCTATATATTTCCGTACAAGCTCTGATTTACCTTATTTTATTTTGGTGATCGTTCCTCACTATGTAAGTCGGTGTCAACAAAACATTTTCGCATTCGGAGGAGAAAGTTGGTGATTGGAATTTTGTGAGAAGATTCCTTCGCAACGAAAAACGCCTTTCTTTTAATGATGTCCATTCCAAATCCTGTATCATTTCTGTGGCACTCTGTCGTATATTTCGAAAAATTACAAAACGTGCTGCCTTTCTTTGAACTTTTTCGATGTACTCCGTCATTCCTATCTGGTAAGGATCCCACACCGCGCAGCAGTATTCTAAAAGAGGACGGACAAGCGTAGTGTAGGTAGTCTCCTTAGTAGGTGTGTTACATTTTCTAAGTGTCCTGCCAGTAAAAAGCAGACTTTCGTTACCCTTACAACATTTTCTGTGTGCTGCTTCCAATTTAGGTTGTTCATAATAGTAATACCTAGATATTTAGTTGAATTTACGGCTTTTAGATTAGACCGATTTATCGTGTAACCGAACTTTAACGAGTTCCTTTCAGCACTCATGTGCATGACCTCACACTTTTCGTTATTTAGGGTCAACTGCACTTTTCGCACCAATCCGATATTTCTTCTGAATCGTTTTGCAGCTTGTTTTGATCTTCTGATAACTTTATTAGTCGATAAATGACAGCGTCATCTGCAAACAACCAAATCTGCAAACAACCAAATCGTTTATATAGATAAGGAACGGCAAAGGGCCTATAATACTACCTTGGCGAAGGCCAGAAATCACTTCTGTTTTACGCGATGACTTTCCGTCAATTATTGCGAACTGAGACCTCTCTGACAGGAAATCACAGATCCAGTCACACATCTGAGACGATATTCCATAAGCACGCAATTTCACTACGAGCCGTTTGTGTGGTACAGTGTCAAAAGCCTTCCGGAAATCCAGAAATACGGAATCGATCTGAAATCTCTTGTCAATAGGACTCAGCCCTTCATGTGAATAAAGAGCTAGTTGTGTTTCACAAGAACGATGTTTGCTAAACCCATGTTGACTGTGTGTCAATAGACCATTTTCTTCGAGGTAATTCGAACACAGTATATGTTCCAAAATTCTGCTGCATATCGACGTTAACGATATGGGCCTGTAATTTAGTGGATTACTCCTACTACCTTATTGGTGTGAGCTGTGCAACTTCCCAGTCTTTGGGTAAGGATCTTTCGTCGAGCGAACGTTTGTATATGATTGTTACGTATGGAGCTGATGCATCAGCATACTCCGAAAGGAACCTAACTGGTATACAGTCTTGACCAGAAGACTCTATTTTATTTAGTGATTTAAGTTGCTTCAGTACTCCGAGGATTTACGGGATCCTTTTGATTAAGGTTACACACATACCACATAAATCTGACACCTTGTACCGCAATGGTTCGTATCTGATTTCTCAACTAACAATACCAACAGAGATACATAAATGAAGGGGCAGCCCAGATCCATTGTGCACTATGATCACTGACTCGCGCAAGTAATACATCCATTCGACTTTTATGCAGTTAATCCTCGATGTGATGTAATACAGCAGATGGGAGCTCATCATTAACTTTCGTTGTCTGATGATAGCGACTGCCACAACCGTCTCACAATAGCTACACGCTGGTGATGTAGCTTCGTAGTGGAATTAGGACCTGGATTCACCGAATGGCAATTCTCCAAACCAGAAAAGGAAATGCAACAAAGAGCCTGACGATCTTGTATGTGGCCACCATCACATAGCTACCTCGAAACTTGCCGACTTTCGAAGTTGGCCTTGTTACTGTTCTGGCCAATATTGACGTGCTCGTGGCTGCCACGTGATTTCCTGATGCATGTGCTGCTCTAGCCCCTCGATCCATACTTCACCTACGCACAACCGGCGCATGCAAAACTCGCGTCCTGTCGCGGCGTGTCAACGAAAACCCCAAACACGCCAAGTCGGCCACGGCCTCTAACTTACCAAAAATATCCATATGAACGTATCAATAGTTAAGACATTAATATTGCCACTTGTAACATTAAGAAGTCGAGGACCGGAATTATGATTAAATACGCGTTGACCAACATCATGTTTTATTTGGTCATGTGGGTGACGTTGTATTTTTTATCCTGAGTGGATTTTTGATCAACACTTGCACTGTTCGGACGCTTTGTTGGAAAGCTCCCGAGCTCAGACTGTCCTTTTGGTAGTATTTGGCATGACTCTTTTGACATCCTTTCAGGATCAGGTCACTTCATTCATGGGAGTCGTATGACCTTAAGGTGAATGTGGTACGTTCAAAGATAAGGGTTGTGACATTATCACTATTTTAATTAAAATATATTACAAACATAGATATATGTGTGTGTATGTACAGGTGTGTGTGTGTGTGTGCGTGTGTGTGTGTGTGTGTGTGTGTGTGTGTGTGTGTGTGTGTGTGTTCCACACGTCCTCCTACACCAGCGAACCGATTTCACCCAAATTCGATCTGTCAGACAACAATCTCTGCCGGGTAAGTACCTCCCTATCATACTTCAGGATACTTGAGGAGCTATGACGTCATACACAATGAGATGCGTGAAAAACTGCCACATAATGCATGACGCTCCACTTTTTACTTCTTGGCTTTTATGTGTATTCGCAACATATTTCAATAGCAGTTTCCTCATGTATCGCTGAATGTACCAACACAAATACATATGTCATTGTACGACACCTAATTGAAGAGATAGACAACATTAAAATTGTGATACGTTAAAAAGTTCCGAATCATGCATGAAGTTCTAATACATTCATGCGTGACACACTCCTGACCACTAGGACAGTTGACTCGACTTAAGGAAATATTTGAAATTTGGCAAGCACTTTTGATAGTTTTCAATGCGAAGGGCATACGGCTGTAGGTGGAAACGACAACCGTCTTTAGAGCTACGAAGAGGCGTTGTCATAGAAACGTTTACAAAATGACGTTGTAGACACGCGAAGCAGCTGCGCTCAGCGTACAGAAACAGTCCGGTATCATGTTTCTTAATTTGGACACTGTATTTATACATTTGCACATTATGCATATTTCTTTGTACGACTGTTTCACAATTTTAAAGGTGTTTTACTAATATATAGAAATTAAATTTTTTCGATACAAATACATTTCATTTTCTTGTTGTTGTTTCTAATATGAAACTGGTAAAATGAATATCCGGGCAGTGCCGAGTTTTTGAGCAAGTTGCATACACGGGATGAGTGACTAAAGCCTTAAACACCTACAAGGCTAATAAAAATATTAAATGTTAGAATTACATCTACTCTTATTTTTTCCGGGACATGATTTCAGTAGTGATCCTTTTCAACATACAATCAGTGTCCCACTGATGCTGCAAGTTTCGTCGCGAAGAGTTCCGTCGGCCACAGTTGCACACACGGGACTGACAATAGTCAGTCACTGATAATAGTACGGGCATTTCTTGAAACTTGTAGAACCACATTCTCGATGAGAAAGTTTATTAAATTCTCGATTAACTACCGGGATTTAGGTTTCCTTTAATGTGTTGTGTTCCGAAATCATCTTGTTACTTGTGAAAAGCGCGCCTGATTTTCTTCCCTATTGTTAGCCACAACAGGGTACTTCATCTCTTCTACAGCTATATGACGACTTCCAGTGGACCGATTGGCTTTAACGTGTCACAGTGATACAAAACTTTTGAGTATCCCCAAGTTCTGAATACAGGTTTCGAGGCTGCAAGTAAAGGTCAAATAATTTCATATCGTGAGAACGCTGATTAAGGCACGCTTTTGGCTCTGCTATTTTAATCAAGATAGAAACATAAGATATAGGTCCCCGCAGCTTCCCGAATGCCTATATGATCTATGTAGATAGTGTGAGAATCGTAGAACGTGCATCACTAAGGTTGCGAGAAAGGGCAGAAATTCGTGAGTGGCTGCAGTACTTCGAAAGAAGAAAAACAGCTGTTTCTGAAGTTCGATTCACTAGCAAAAGGAGGAGGTAGGGGAACTGTTTTGCAGTTTCCATTGTAGGATCATTAACAAGTGAAAAACACACTTCAGCCGGTGCACAGTGCTAACGCTGCGTGAACATGGATCACCGGAAGATTACAGCTTCAGATGCTGTTGTAGAATACACCATTACCTCGTTCACCAAAAGTTAAGTCGAATTTTCTGAAAGAATTAATCGTCACATTCATTCTTTGGGGTCATGTGAGTTGCATTTTTGAATATTTCAGTCTAGGCGCCCAGAATATTTTCGGTTCTAAAACGTCCCATTTAATTCCAACAAGGTGTAATTTAATGTAGATCGCTGTTCATGAGGCGGAATTTGCTTACTGTGCCCTCCTCCCTCTTGACGTTTTCGTTCTGAGAGTACGAATGTGTTCAGAAGAGGCATCTACATTCATTCAGTGAACACGGCACTCGTAAACAAACTGTGGGAACCTCGACATTGTCTTTCAATTATTTAATAGTCCTTGTTAGAAACATGCATTTTCAATTGGTTTTAAGTAAGCACTTAAGGTGCTCAGTGGAGAAACACTTATTTCCAACGCCAAGAATTTTACCCATTTCATGTGTACGTGAGATGCATTTAATTATGAATTTTATTATTTTATTATATCGTACTGAATGACATGAACGAAATATTATGTAATGGAAACTCAGTGGCGTTAACATAGGATTTATTTCAAGTCAGCCATCTACATACGAAAGCCCCTCGATTACTGTAAATCATTGTAGCCAAATATGAAAATTTAAAATTAATATTATGTAGAGTCACACTATGATTATTGGTATTGTAGTATATATTTAATTATTACGCTACGTTTCATGATCGTGTGATGATATTATAGTGCTCTTACGATGAAGTTTGAAAATATCTTGGCACTTACGACAGGAGTTATTCATACAAATGCAATGAAGATTATAAATCCACACGTACGTGCGAAACGTTCCGAGTTACTAATACCCTCGTTATCTCCATGGAAATTATGGAACTACAGTGACCACACAAATTATATAGATATTATAGTGTGAAAATGTGCAGACAACAGAAATAATATTAAAATTAACTGTGAAGTTTGTATGAGTCAAAGAACTTTTACGCTAAGAAATGCTGCAACAACACTTACATAGTCTGTATTATACTATTTCGAAATGTCTCAATGCATATAGGTATCATAGCGTAATTCTTTCAAAAATTTAATTTATCGCAAAAAAACAATAATCGAAGAAAGGCATCGACAGAATATTCTACAACAGTAAGTAATATTGATTACGTATGACCGAGAACACAGAAACCACTACACGCGTAGTGCATGTAGTATTAAATCAATAAGATAAATCTACGAACAAAGCCACTTCTATAGCGAAATGAATGCTCGAACGACAATGTGCAGTGCACGGAAGAGAAAACCAAGCATGAATGCAAGTAGGCACAGACGAAGTTATATAGCGGAAAAGCAAAACTTAATCTGTAATCATATCGTAACCATCGCACGGTAGTAAAATGCAGAAACCAGAGTAGCAGACAAAGAAATAAGCAAGATGTCAGCGTATGTTATAACACTAATGTCCCCCTAGCCAGCAAAAAGAGGAAGAAATACGATTAAGACGACCTCCATCTATTACCATCGTGACTCAGATGTCTTCTAATAAACGGAAATATTCGGCTAATTCACGTGTTTCATGTTTCATGGTATGTTCGTATTGTGGTGAAACTTTCCCTAACCACATAGCGATTTGTTAAAAACTAGTCTGCTTTATAAATTAGACTTGCCTAAGAACAAGACATCAGACACCATAAAGGGCTACAGCGCAGTTAAAGTAAATGTTATTTGAAACAGGAAGGCAGAGAAAGACGAGACAGACTTATCGTTGTAATCTGCTGACGCAAGACGGCTGTTAATCACCGAAGGCATCTTTTGTTCCCTTTTGACGAATTAAATAACTTACAACCTTATACCGGCTGCGTCTGAAGCGCGTGATGAATAATCTTCAGCTATTTACACAGCATTAATTAAAAGCTGCCTCATTCATTTCCTGTTGCGCTCGAAATTAAGCCAGCAATTAAGAAAACAGTCTCTCGAGTAATGCTTTCTGTCAGAAGTGTTTCCTGTTTCCTAAGTCCCAAAAACAATAAATCACAACATATTTATTTTTTTTTTGTTCTGCGCACACTTTGTTTTTCGCAAATATGTCCCTCCATAAGCTACAATAAATGAAAATTTGAACACTGTTCTACATCGTACACTACTTTTGTAATTTTTCAGATGTTTTTATCTCCAAGAATCAGGCTAATAACACTACATATTAGTACCAGTTGTAATGTTACGTGAGCCTCACTGCCCCTTTTTTTAAATTAATTTGTGCCCGATTTTATCCTGAGAAACTCAGTAATGTATGTAAATACTCAAAATGTAAATGTGATTCAAGAAGTACTTGAAGTGAAGTAAAGCGCAGCTGGACAGCAAGAAACTCTTTAGCACGCAATCCCCAAAACGATAGTAGCTGTGAGTCCTTGAGCATGGACTCTATTAAAGAAAAAGACGATTTGTTAAAGAAAAAGGAGGACTGTTGATCTGTATCTTGCGGAAAGAGGACGTGTTGCTAGGTCGTCGCTTTAGAACGTATTGTTACATTTAATGAAAATTGATATTTTAGTGATAAAACCGAGTAAAGTATGTGTAAGAGTTGCCAAACATTTATGTACACACGTTTTCAGGAAGTGAAGAATAGAAATATCTTGTTTTTGGAAAAGGAAGTGGACTTCATTGTCGTCGCAGTCTATCAATCGAGAGAATTGTAAGTGTACAAAGTTCACTAAAATACAGGAAAAGAAATGCATTCTCTATAGTTTTCATTCAATAAGTAGCAACCTCTCATAATTTCTTAATTACAGTAATTGGATCATTTTCTTGTACAATAGTATGGTGCTGAACTTCACTGACCGATTTTGATGCAGCAGGACGTGTAATTTGAAGGAAGTTTGTGTGCCAAGCAATCTCCTTTTCTCACGAAAAGCAGATTGCTGTTTGATCTTATTTACTTACAAAAGTGGTCCCTTACGTATGAAAAGCTTCGAAAACTTGGGCTCAAAGCTATCCGCAATACTCCCAGGTAACTAACAGAGTCGTATTTTAAACCATAAAGAACAGTAACTTCCTCCAAATTATAATACGTCACCAACTGGTAAAGAGGCTGATGATTCAAGGAGGCAGCAACCAAAATTAAGGTACCGGTTACGATTTAAAATGCAGATCTCAATCAAAAATCAATCTCTCTCTCTCTCCAAACACATATATAAATATTCATATTATTAAGATGAATGTCATTTTATATTGGCGCCCGAACAGGGACTTGAACCCTGGACACAGTGGTTAGAAACTGGTCTATTAATTTTGAAAAACGTTTTTAATGTTTATTGGACTGTAACACAGTTTTAATTCAGGTTACTTATCCTTATAATAGTGGAAAAAAATTTATCTCGTTTGTAAACCGTTTAGCTGTAAGGAATTGGTATGAATTGCAGGCCAGACTCTACCTTAGAGCCCGTCTATTCTAAGAAGTTGACCACGCAACGTGTAGTCTCGCTCTAAATGGCATATTCTAATTGTTCCACACTCGCACAGTGACAAAACTAGCATAAGGGGCACAGATTTCACTTTTTACATACGAATTTAACATTTGAGATAGTCATGTCGTTAACTACGATAGTTATAAGGAACCAACAACAAGAATGTCGTCAGAAGTTGCCTTTTCCACACAGATGTATGGAAATTAAGATACTATATGCTTAAAAATTTTTACTCTCATACAAGTAACAAATGTAGCGTGAAAATGCTAAATAAATTAATCTCCAAATAAAGTGATTATTTCAAATTAAAGACTGACTGCTGTAACTCTACCTGCTGATGCAGTTTGTTAGCTTTATTTTCCCTGTGGTATCATCAACCGATGCCCTATTGTGACTTTCATTTTGTGTCTGAAGGTACCTTGCACATTTTTCATGGTAAAAGGTAAACCTTTTGTGAACGGAGCGTCGTGATCGTGGAATACACTGAGGTTACACAGGTCATGGGATACCTCCTAATATCGTGTCGCAACTCCCTTTGCCGGCGTAGTGCAGCAAGTCCACGTGGCATTGACTGAAAAAGTCGTGGGAAGTCCGCTGCAGAAACACTGATACTTTCTACTTCTACTAGGGCAGTTCAATAAGTAATGCAACACATTTTTTTTCTCGGCCAATTTTGGTTGAAAAAACCGGAAATTTCTTGTGGAATATTTTCAAACATTCCCGCTTCGTCTCGTATAGTTTCATTGACTTCCGACAGGTGGCAACGCTGTACGGAGCTGTTAAAATGGCGTCTGTAACGGATGTGCGTTGCAAACAACGGGCAGTGATCGAGTTTCTTTTGGCGGAAAACCAGGGCATCTCAGATATTCATAGGCGCTTGCAGAATGTCTACGGTGATCTGGCAGTGGACAAAAGCACGGTCAGTCGTTGGGCAATGCGTGTGTCATCATCGCCGCAAGGTCAAGCAAGACTGTCTGATCTCCCGCGTGCGGGCCGGCCGTGCACAGCTGTGACTCCTGCAATGGCGGAGCGTGCGAACACACTCGTTCGAGATGATCGACGGATCACCATCAAACAACTCAGTGCTCAAGTTGACATCTCTGTTGGTAGTGCTGTCACAATTGTTCACCAGTTGGGATATTCAAACGTTTGTTCCCGCTGGGTCCCTCGTTGTCTAACCGAACACCATAAAGAGCAAAGGAGAACCATCTGTGCGGAATTGCTTGCTCGTCATGTGGCTGAGGGTGACAATTTCTTGTCAAAAATTGTTACAGGCGATGAAACATGGGTTCATCACTTCGAACCTGAAACAAAACGGCAATCAATGGAGTGGCGCCACACCCACTCCCCTACCAAGAAAAAGTTTAAAGCCATACACTCAGCCGGTAAAGTCATGGTTACAGTCTTCTGGGACGCTGAAGGGGTTATTCTGTTCGATGTCCTTCCCCATGGTCAAACGATCAACTCTGAAATGTATTGTGCTACTCTTCAGACATTGAAGAAACGACTTCAGCGTGTTCGTAGGCACAAAACTCTGAACGAACTTCTCCTTCTTCATGACAATGCAAGACCTCACACAAGTCTTCGCACCCGAGAGGAGCTCACAAAACTTCAGTGGACTGTTCTTCCTCATGCACCCTACAGCCCCGATCTCGCACCGTCGGATTTCCATATGTTTGGCCCAATGAAGGACGCAATCCTTGGGAGGCACTACGCGGATGATGAAGAAGTTATTGATGCAGTACGACGTTGGCTCCGTCATCGACCAGTGAAATGGTACCGTGCAGGCATACAGGCCCTCATTTCAAGGTGGCGTAAGGCCGTAGCATTGAATGGAGATTACGTTGAAAAATAGTGTTGTGTAGCTAAAAGATTGGGGAATAACCTGGTGTATTTCAATGCTGAATAAAACAACCCCTGTTTCAGAAAAAAAATGTGTTGCATTACTTATTGAACTGCCCTCGTATAACCGTCCATAACAGCGAGAGTGTTGCCTATGCAGGATTTTCCGCACGAACCGGCCTCTCGACTATGTCCCATAAATGTTCGATGTGATTCATGTCGGGTAATGTAAGTGGCCCACTTGAATTGTTCACAATGTTCTTCAGGCCAGTCGCGAACAATTGTGGTCCAGTGACATAGCGTATTATCATCCGTAAAAATTCCATCGTTATTTGATAAAATGAAGTCCGTGAACGGCTGCAAATAGTCTCCAAGTAGATGAAAGATACCATTTCCAGTCAATGATCGGTTCAGTAGGACCAGAGGCCCCAGTCCATTCCATGCAACCAAAGGCCATACCATTATGGAGCCATCACCAGCTTGCACAGTGCCTTGTTGACTAATTGAGACCTCGGCTTCGTGGGGTCTGCTCCACTCTCAGCCCTTCCCAACTGAAACCGGGACTCATCCGACCAGGCAAAGATTTTTCTGTCGTCTAGGCTCCAAGCGATATGGTCACGAACCCAGGAGAAGCGCTGCCCGCTCCGTCGTGTTGTTAGCAAAGTCACTCGCCTCGCTCGTTTGCTGCCATAGCCCTTAAGCCTAGATTTTGCCGCACTCACGTAACGGATACGTTCGTCGTGCGTTCCACATTGATTTCTGCAATTACTTCACGCAGTGTTGCTGACAACTCTATGCAAGAACCGCTGCTATCAGTAGTTAAATGTAAGCCATTGGCCACTGTGTTGTCCGTGATGAGAGGTAATGCCTGATATCTAGTATTCACGCCATACTGTTGACCCTGTGAATCTCGGAATATTGAAATCTACACAACGTGTAGACTCTAATGAAATAGCATTTAAATTTTGTCTCGACTGGGAGCCACTCGGTGATAAGAAACTTAAAAGGAGTGAGATTATTTATAATGTGCAAGAGAGGTTGCTTTTCCAGTTTGCCGGCCGGGGTGGCCGAGCGGTTCTAGCGCTACAGTCTGGAACCGCGCGACCACTACGGTCGCAGGTTAGAATCCTGCCTCGGACATGGATGTGTGTGATGTCCTTAGGTTAGTTAGGTTTAAGTAGTTCTAAGTTCTAGGGGACTGATGACCTTAGAAGTTAAGTCCCATAGTGCTCAGAGCCATTTGAACCATTTTTTCCACTTTCAGGTAAACATTGAAGTGATGTCGAAGCATTGATAATACGTTTCCACAATAGCATATATGTAACATAAATTACTTTTAAAAGTAATGCACCATTTAGGATTTTCTTTCTGTTTTCCGTATTTTGTGGATCGGTAGACTATTTGATATAGTACCACACGTTTACGTAGTGAACGGGCTTATGGAACATTGAGCCTATTGAATGAAATTTGCATTGGGATTCTGTCTCATCACGCAGTGATTTTACATTCACTTTTCTAATCTTACTCTCTCTCGATGAGCTACATTTCTTTCTTCAGTCCAATGGTTCTTCGGTTTTTTGGAAGCTGATTATTCTATGCCATCTATCTAGCTCTTTCTCCCTTGAAGTACTCTTTGACTTGATGGGTAATTGATATGGTTGACGTCGGAAACTCCGCGAAACGAATCGTGGAAACTTAGAAACTTGTGGCAAATTCCTAGGGGACCATACAGCTGAAGTCATTGGTCCTTAGGCTTACACACTACTTAATCTAACTTAAACTAACTTATGCTAAGGACAACACACACACACACACATAAACACACACACACACACAGACACATGCCCGAAGGAGGACTCGATCCTGTGACGGGGGAAGGGGACGGGGACGGGGGGCAGCCACATGAACCGTGGCAAGACACCCCAGACCACTTGGCTACCCCGCGCGGCACGAATCGTGGCTAAATCTATTATATATAGCGAAGTAAGAACGCTAATAAACTTCAGCAAAACGCTGAGAGAGCTGCTTGCTACAGTTACTGGAAGTTGACCCAAAGCACAATAACCGTAATTTATTATTCGCTAACAACTGAACCGACTATACCGCTGGGAGTAGATGTCTGAAAATAGTACCAACAATATAATGTGTGGGAATAACCGTACGGAACCAACGAAGCAGAACGAGCACATTAAAAAATTTGTACTTAAATCAGACAACAGAGTCACATTCATTGACAGAGTGTTGTGCAAATGCGGCCCTTCCACAGAAAAGGTGTCTAACGAAGTTGTTGTTCGACCGATTGAGTACGTCAGCTTCTGAGAATTACTGTCAGGGATTAAGAAGTGAGAGCCAAAGAGGACTGAGATGTTTCATCGCGCATTCCATTAATGTCACCGAGCTGCTCCTCAGTATCCAGTTGCAGACGTTACATGAGAGCTGTCGCCCATCACAGAGAATTTCTCTATTCACAGCAGGAGATCGTATGTTCGAAAACGTTTAAGCAGTCTATTCGGTCCTCCTAAACACATTTCGCGGAACGAGTTCAACGGGAAAGAATCGCACATGTTCCACCTAGCTGAGTGGTCAGTACGACCTACTGCCACGCAGCGGGCATGGTTTCGATTCCATTCTAGATCGGAAATTTTCTCCGCTTTTGGGACTGGGTGTTGTGCTGCACTCATCAACATTTCATCAAAATCGACACGCACGTCGACCTACATGGCATCAACTGAAAAGATGTGAAACTCGAACGCTAAACTTCCTCAGGTAGGGACTCCCGATGATTACTGCCATACGATCATCGTCATCATCAGAGACGTGCAGGTTCGTACAAGATTTAAGTACGTTTCGCACTAGGAACTGGATAGGAGGTAGATCGTTTGCACCTAAAAGCAGCCCCTGATCCCTAAATTCACTTTTCTCAGCTACTTTTGTGATGAAAGGGTGTTTTAAATTCTTAAAATTTTTAACACTAAATCGCTGTGCACTTCGCTGTGATTGGGCCACAGACCGTCAAGGATAAATCATGCTGCTAGCAAGCGGACTTTCGCCCACATATCATGGCATGAGTTTCGGAGTGCTTATGTAGATGTGGCGGTAGTCAAAGATTCTTCACGTCTGGAAAATAAAATTAGTTTACCATCTGTTTTGTTTTCACGTATAAGTCTGCAGTCCTAGTACACACTAATATCTCACAGCCACGATACTCTAGCCCGCCGCTAGAACAGCCACATCAAAATGCGCACCCCAATGATAAAATAAAATATCGTAAGATAGCTCGATTTCGACTTTTGAAGTGGAACAATGGTGCAATTCACTCTAACGTGGATGAAGTGTAGGTGAACAATGCACCACTATATAGCACAGTAGTTAGCTACCGCTGACGCTTCTTGTCATTAAAAACTCAACTCATTTCATTGATAAGTTAAAGGAAATGAGCTTGGGCCCGGATGATATCCTCGTCAGTTTTAATATTGTGTCGCTTTTTACCATGATTCCGGCAAACGAAGCTATCTTATGCATAGCGGATATTTTTCCTACCAATATTGTGGCATTATTCCGACACTGCCTCACCACAACCTACTTTCAATACAACAGTGACTTTTATGAACAGATGGATTGGATGGCTATGAGCACTCCTCTTAGTCTTGCTGTGATTGTTTATGGAGACTTTTGAGCCGGCCGGTGTGGCCGATCGGTTCTAGGCGCTATAGTCTGGAACCGCGCGACCGCTGCGGTCGCAGGTTCGAATCGTGCCTCGGGCATGGATGTGTGTGATATCCTTAGGTTAGTTAGGTTTAAGTAGTTCTAAGTTCTAGGGGACTGATGACCTCAGAAGTTAAGTCCCATAGTGCTCAGAGCCATTTGAGACTTTTGAACAACGGGCGTTGCAAACTGACAGTAAGTGACCAGCCAGATGGTATCGCTATGTCGATGACACGTTCGTAGTATGGACACACGGAGCAGAGGAGTTGGATACCTTCCTGACACATTTAAACAGCATTAATCCGAAAATCCAATTTACTGTGGAGATGGAGAGTAATGGGCAACTGAATTTCTTGGATGTGTCTGTGATTAAACGACGGAACTGAACGGTGGGTAATAAGGTGTATAGAAAGGCAACAAATATTGATCATTATCTGCATAAAGATTCAAACCACCAACACAGACAAAAAAGAGGTGTAATGAAAACCTTAGAAGACAGGGCGTACAAAATTTATGAACCTATTTATTTAAAAGATGAGATTGAACATCTACGGCCACCTTTCGTGAAGAATGGCTATTCTAGCAATGATATAGATCGAGCACTTTGCTCTAGGAAGAGAATCAGGAGCAACGACGAACAACAGTCGGCCAAGGGCAAGGTCTTTCTTCCGTTCAAAAGTAAGGTCACAGATCCCATTGGGAAAGTCTTAAGCTATTATGGGGTGGAAACTTATTTTCAGACCCACCAGGAAAATAAAAGAATATTCAAGATCGGCAAAAGATGCACGACACCCTTTGGCTAAACCGGGCGTTTATAAAATTTCTTGGAGTGTGTAGAGAGGCTATCGAGATTGATAAACACCGTAATAATTTTACAGGAAAGACGAAGGTGTTAAACTGGATAAAATTTGGATGTCAGCGTTGCACCGAAAGCGTGACGATCGATTACTTTCAATCGAGAATGTTGGCATTACCAGAGATACTCTCATACTCGACGCCACATGATGGACAGTGCTGCCTATATGTGCTGCCTATATAATCAGCGCTTCCTCGAGTTCTCTTCGCAGTTCGCCGCTTTACTTCGGAGGATGCCTCCCACAGTCGGAGACGAAACGTCAGGGGAGAGTTTTATGCATCGACCATTGCCTATCAGCCCGGAAGTTTTAAGTGAAGACAATACCGGCCGTGAAAGCCTACATTGTATGATCAGCTTCAAGTATAGTTACACAAGTCACAGTGATGAAGAATGAAGTTACAGAAAAGGTGCTCGAACACGGATGTATCATAATCAAAGTGATACCGGAAGCAGTGTAAATCAGTGTGAGCTTTATATATTTTGCGCGACATTTGGAATACGACAAAGCGCTTTTTACAACTTCTCTTATATCTTGACCACATTTTTATTTTTTAAGAATCTTACGCGTTTCGACTTTCCGTCATTGTCAAAGGCAGTGTTATGTCAATCATACACAATTGTTCATTAGATACATTGTATCACGTCAACATTCTCGATCGCGAGATAAGTGCAAATATGTGAGTCTAGTGACTGACATAACACTGCCTCTGAAAACGTTGGAAAGTCGAAAGGCGTAAGGTTGTTAAAAAATAAATATGTGGTCAAGACAAAAGAAAAGTTATAAAAAGTATCCAAATGGCCGCGCAGTCTCAAAGCATTTTGATGCAAATTGCAGCTGATATGACAAAGGCCGCCGCCCACTGGGTTTCGCGAAATCTCACACTCATTGAGAACGCTCGTCGAATCGATACAGGAGAGTAAATGATGATCTGTACGGGCGCCACACTTGACTGCTTTATACTCCTAAAGTGCTTCAGGCATCACAATGATACGGAAGCAAAGCAAACTGTCGAGAGATACAGGGTGAACAAAGTCGGACTGTGTGTCCTCTTCGCTACATAGGTTATTTCTCAATTTGTATTACAGGCTTCTATTGTTTGTAAAGGGGACTTCCAGGGGGAATACGCGTAATCGTCATCATCGCTTTGGCCTAAGTTGGTGGTATATGCATTGCTTGGCCAGAAATGAAAGTTACAGAAGTGGGAGCCCCAAATAGCGAATCGTTTAGAAAAAATAGTATTTTTGGCGCTGGTCGGTTTAGGCAGTATCAATTTACGTTAGCGTAGTTCCAGGCTGCGATAGGCGTAGAGGGGAGAGTACAGAACAGTAATGTGATGGTCCTAATGTCGAACAACCATACGAAAACATTCTTTATTTTAAATTTTTACGTTACGTACACTACAAATAAACCGAGACAATGTTCAGTATACCGCATTTATTAATATTTTCTTGCGCTGAAGGGAAGGGCAAAGGAATACTTGCGATTGCAAATTTTCAAGAAGGGATTAAAATTAAAGTATCCGACCCAATAGGTACGTCAAAAATTCTCATTAGTCGATGTCAGTCGATTTATTTTTTATGTTATGCATAAAAATAATATTTACCTTTAATGCATACAGTATCCTGAGCATTATGTTTATGCGCAGTGTTAGTAAAACAAAAAATGAGAAAAAGGAAAATTCAACCTGGGGACTGGACATCACGTCCCTCGGATTACTGAATTCTTTCCGCTGCACCAAACGCTGCTTCGAAATTACTCTAACGTAAATGGTTCATTCCTCGCCCGACCTGCGCCAAAAATGCTATTTTTTTTCTTAATGATTGGCCATCTGGAGGTTTCACTTCTGCATTTTCATTTTTGGCCAAACCCAATAAGTACCATAAATTCGGGCAAAATCAGCGACGCCGAGAAGCGTGGTCCCCTTGTTAGTTTGTAGCTGAAGTTTGGTGGGGAACCCAAGACCGGAAATGTACCGTTTCGACGTAAAATGACTTTGAAGGTCGGACCAATTTTGAATCTCCGCACCCAGCAGAGACAATGACCTCTGGCCTTCGTGCTGTGCAGGAGACCACGGCATAGGCGAGGTTCCGAGTACTCGTCGTTGGTTTCGCTTCCACGTGGCGATGGACGTCCTCTTCGAAGTCGAGAGTGCACGGGGTCTGCCGACCGCCACAGTCAACCCTCACAGTTGTAAGCATGCCAGTTCACTGCAACTGTTGTTGCACTCGTATGAAACCGGTATGTTATGTCACAGTTACAACAAGGGCTGACGAAGGCAGTCTGGCCACGCGAGATTAGCCGAGCGTTCTAGGCGCTGCAGTCCTGGGCTGTGCGGCTGGTCCCGGCTGAGGTTTGAGTCCTCCCTCGGGCATGGATGTGTGTGTTTGTCTTTAGGATAATTTAGGTTAAGTAGTGTGTAAGCTTAGGGACTGACGACCTTAACAGTTAAGTCCCATAAGATTTCACACACATTTTTTTGAAGGCACTGTGTTTTCAGTTGCTGTCTGTAACGTGAACCGAGACATTTGCAAGTGATCCGATCTTCAAGCTTATTTTATTTCCGAACTGAAAATTTCAGGACATGGGTTTGATATCATGACTGTATCCACAAAGTCCCCTCTGCAACCCTGGAAGCTTGTAACAATACTTGTGAAACACCCCGTATACCACTTTGAGAGGTCTGATATGAATTAGGGGCGCACAGCATAGTTAAGGTCACGTACTGTTCGGCAGTTGGCACCAGCGCTGATAATGTGCTCCCCTTCCACCAGGGAGCGTCTGGCACATCGAAACAACTTCAACACGAGGTTATCAGCGGGCTTGACTGGTAGCAGTTTGCAGTCTCATGTGGCAGACCGAAACTGCCACAACTTGGATCCAGCAGAACCGGCTTTGGGTTGCAGCACCAGCCTTTGGCCTACGGTTTTAGACTGAGTTTTTAATATCTTTCTCGGTGGTTGGCTTTTCCTTTTTTTCTCTATGGTCGGCCAACCACCGTCACACTCCGTGTGATTGTAATTTTGTTTTGTCTGATCTCTGTCTGAGTCTTTCTAGCCCTCTGTCGTATGCTGTGTTTTCTGTTGCTCGTTTTTTATTCTCTGTGGGTGATCTTAGTTTTTTGGAAAAAGGGACCGATGACCGTAGCAGTCTGGTCCCTATAACCCCCACAACCAAATCAGAGAGCAGCGTCGGTTCATGGACGGCGCACAGTACGGTGAAGTTACGTCCCATAGCTGCTGGTTCTCAGAGTTATTGGCGATAAAATGCACCACCTGGTCTTTGAGCTGTCACAAGGCGACACGAGTGACGGCAGCCAGCCTGTATTCTAGGAGCATTGGCCCGCCGGTGCTATGTGGTGGTCCGATTGTTGTTCCGGCAACAGTCGAGCCCTGAGTCCGGTACAGGGTGCTTGGGAGGACGAGTGGCAAGTGGCAACCTGTGACGGATCAGGCCTGGATAATCGGGTGTCTGCTGCTATTACGGGAACTGCGTGGTGACGTCAGTCTGTGGAGAGCGATCAAGGAAGGACAGCAAGGGAGCAACAGAGAAGGGCACTAGCAGTACAAGTGGAGCTGCAAGTTCATTTGGCCTGCCGGCTGTTTGGAATCCAGACCTGGCCGAGAGGCTAGGGCAACTAATTATCAACAGGCCAACACTTGTTCCCGTTCCGGAAAGGTGGACGGTGCCTGCTGTCTTGGCTCTAGGGAAGCTCCTGCTGGCTAATGTTAACTGTGGTGTGGGCACTGTGATGGTGTTGCACAAGAGGCGAGTCTTGCCACTCGTCTGTGCTCTGGCTGTGATTCACCTAAAGCCATCGGCACAAGGACCGTGCATGGGAACGTTGAGCACTGAGGATGCCGAGTTTCTGGCGTCATGACGTGAAAAAGGGTGTAGGGGCGTCTTTCCGAACTTCCAGGGCAACATCTACTATACAGAATTAGATTTTCACACTGCATCAGAGTGTGCGCTGATATGAAACTTCCTCATTCTGGAAACATCTCCTAGGCTGTGGCTAAGCCATGTCTCCACAATATCCTTTCTTTCAGGAGTGCTAATCCTGCATGTTTCGCAGTAGAGCTTCTGTAAAGTTTGGAAGGTAGGAGACGAGGTACTGGCGGAAGTAAAGCTGTGAGGACGGGGCGTGGGTCGTGCTTGGGTGGCTCAGTTGGTAGAGCACTTGCCCGCGAAAGGCAAAGGTCCCGAGTTCGAGTCTCGGTCCAGCACATAGTTTTAATCTGCCAGGAAGTTTCATTTCACCATCTACTATGTCAGACATCCTGAACGTGTGTCTGAATATAGACCAATGAAATTGAAGAACTGCCATCTATGTCAGAAGATGCTAGTTGTGAGGTAGGTGAATGACCTCCCTTTGAAACAAGAAGCCAAATTGACACTGTTTGCTGATGATACGAGCACCAATATTAATCCAGTAAAAGAAACTTCAAAAGAAAGTGATACAAATGATGTCTTTGGAAAATCTGTTTGGTTTTCAGCGAATGGACTAGCACTGAACTTCTACAGCAAGGCGCACAGCTCCTTCAGTAAATATAACACATCAACACATGTCAGTAGCGAGGGTAGGGCATAATAAGTTTTTGGGTGTACATATAGATGAGAATCTTAATCAAAAAATTCATATTTTGGATTCCCTAAAGCGGCTAGGCTCAGCAACATTTTCAATCAGAATAATTGCAAATTTTGATGATGTAGAAATTAGTAAGCTAACATACTTTGCATACTTTAACTCTCTCATGTCATTCGGAACATTATATTAAGGTAACTAAACACTTTGGCAAAAAACATTCACTGCACAAAAGGAAGTGGTTAGAATAATGTGTGGGGCTCATAGACGCACACCTTGTAGGAATCAGTTTAAAAGACTAGGAATTCTTACAAACAGCGTAACAGTACATTTACTCAGTATCGAAATTGGTTCTCAACAACATGGGCCAGCTTAAAAACAACAGTGATATTCATGATTATGACAACAGAAGAAAGAAAGACTTAACCTATCCTCTACTTAACATAGGCTGCATGATGGGCAACTTCACTTCTGACGTCCATGGCGAAGTCCATATTTGCAAACACGACACCATGCAGCGCTGAACAGATGGGCCCAACAACATGCCAAATGGACCACTCAGGATTGACATCACGTTCTCATCGACGATGAGTGTCGCATACGTTTTGAACCAGACAATCGTCGGAGACATCTTTGGAGGCAACCCGGTCAGGCTGAAAGCATTAGGCAGGCTGTCCAGCGAGTGCAGTAATGTGGAGGTTCCCTGCTGTTTTGCGGTGGCATTATGTCGGGCAAACGTACGCCGCTGGTAGTCATGGAAGGCGCCGTAACGGCTGTGCGATACGTGAATGCCATCCTGCGACCGGTAGTGCATCCATATCGGCAACATATTGGCGAGGTATTCGTCTTCATGGACGATAATTCGCGTCCCCATCGTCCACATCTTGTGAATGACTTCCTTCAGGATAACATCAAAAATGGTTCAAATGGCTCTGAGCACTATGGGACTTAACATCTGAGGTCATCAGTCCCCTAGAACTTAGAACTACTTAAAACTAACTAACCTAAGGGCATCACACACATCCATGCCCGAGGCAGGATTCGAACCTGCGACCGTAACGGTAGTGCGGTTCCAGATTGAAGCGCCTAGAACCGCACGGTCACACCGGCCGGCCGATAACGACATCGCTCATCTACAATGGCCCACATGTTTTCCAGACATGAACCCTGCCGCACATGCCTGGGATAGATTAAAAAGGGTTGTTTATGGACGACATGACCCAACAACTACACTGAGGTATCTTCGCCGAACAGTCATTGAAGAGTGGTATAGTCTGGACCAAAAGTGCCTTGAAGAACTTGTGGATAGTATGCCACGACGAATACAGGCATGTATCAATGCAAGAGAACGTGCTACTGGGTATTAGAAGTACCGGTGTGTACAGTAGTCTGCACCACCACCTCTGAAGGCCTCGCTGTATGGTGGTACAACATGCAGTGTGTGGTTTTCATGAGTAATAAAAAGGACGGAAATAATGTTTACGTTGATTTCTATTCCAGTTTTCTGTACAGGTTCCGGAACTCTCGGAACCAGAGGTGATGCAAAACTTTTTTTGATGTGTGTATATGCCGTTTCTAAGCATCAGCAAATTGCAGATCTCTCGGAAATCCGCTTTTAACTGTACGGCATATTTTCATAATAAGCAATTTCCTATAATTTTTTAACTACCAATATGACGTTTACTGTAATTTTATTACAACAAATTGTAATAAAATCACAGGGAAACGTCATATTGGTAGTTAAAGAATTATTGGAAATAATAAAATTACAGGGGAACGTCATATTGGTAGTTAAAGAATTATTGGAAATTGCTTATTATGAAAATATGCCGTTCCAGAGGCAACTGAATGTTGATAATCCACCATAAACGTATTCTTCTTGGTACAATTTCTTGTAAATAAATATCTATGATTTAGGTTTTCGTGAAATGGTAAGATGGAAAATGGTTGTAGACCATGTATGGTCGGTGTAGTGTAATGAGTAGAGACGAAGTTCTCGCCAAGATGGATAAAGATTTTCTTTTTTTTTTACCAATCTCCACATTTTCTAACGGCTTCTGACACTTTCTTATTAGTTTCATAGAAGAATATTCTATAATATTCGATGTTATGTACACGTGAGTTCTTTCTGAGCAGTGAGTCTGTTCGATTGGCTTTATCTACAAGATATTTAGCACTACTTGCATTAAGGTATTTTGTACTTTCTTGTCTCAAGTTTTGTGTTTCACATTTTGTAAAGATTCTACTATTGAATAAGAACAATGGCAAACTAAGAATGACTTTAGGGTCTTACTAAATAGTGAGAGTGATGAAATAACTTTTATTTTATGTGAAGAACTGTTGTTCAATAATGGTTCGAATGGCTCTGAGCACTATGGGACTTAACATCGAAAGTCATCAGTCCCCTAGAACTTAGAACTACTTAAACCTAACTAACCTAAGGACACCACAGACATCCATGCCCGAGGCAGGATTCGAACCTGCGACCGTAACGGTAGTGCGGTTCCAGACTGAAGCGCCTAGAACCGATCGGCCACTCCGGCCAGCCGAAGAACTGTTGTAAAGTTACATCGAACTATTAGTAATGGAACGTTTATAATTGAATGTCCTTATCGACTTTATAAGGTAGTTTCCATTTTGCCTTATAGCACGCTCATCGATACTGAAATTATTGTTGATGTAGACTACGCGCAGAACGGTAAGACTAGAATATGAATAGGGCAGGAAATGTGCAATTTAATAGAGACGAAGTAGGAAATTTATGTTGCTTCTGTTCACAAAACAGCGCTATCGGCGATCACTTACAGCTGAAAGCTTATACCACGCTGAGGCACACGAGCCGTATGCGCAAGCCGCATCGTTTATGGGCATTCAGAACCATGTAGAACACGGCACGCTCAGCGTTAACGTTTGAAAGGACAGTCCCTGTGCCGACGGCTTTAACCCGTACTAGTAGCTCTGTGTTCTTCTGTTTACTGTGTTTGTTACTATCATTGCGACTGGGTCATTGTATTTCGTAATTGTATTTAGCTGAAGTGCGTTTCAGTTGTACGAAAATTTATTCACGTAAAGAAAACTTCTGTATCACCCGTATACATAGAGAGATAAAAGGAAAAAATGACCCGACACGAAGGAATTATCCGAAGGATTTGGAAGTCGGCAGATGTGACGTACATTTACAGACAAATAAATGGTTACGAATTCATCTGGAAGGAACAATATTAAACCAAGGTTCATGCTCCCAACCATAGGACAAATTTCCCAAAAAAATGACAATGGTAGCGACGTAAGACACCCAAAAGGTAATGCTAAGTCTGCCAGTCAACAACAGTTAGGAAGATAGGAAACTTAAATTAAGCCGGCCACTGTGACCGAGCGGTTTTAGGTGCTTCAGTCCAGACCCGTGCTGTTGCTACGGTCGCAGGTTCGAATCCTGCCTCGGGCATGGGTATCTGTGATGTCCTTAGGTTATTTAGGTTTAAGTAGTTCTAAGTCTAGTGGACTGATGATTTCAGATGTTAAGTCCCATAGTGCTTAGAGCCATATGAACCATTTTGAACTTAAATTTATATTAATTTTGCAAATCAGAAACAGTTATCAAGTAATAGGCTGTTTAAACAACACAGTGTTAGCCTACACGATGCGCGGAATACAGGATGAGTCACTAACTATTGCCACCAAGAATAACTCCTAAAGCATGATAGTAGCTGAAATGTTTGTGGGACAAATGTTATATGGGACAAAGGGGGTCATAATATGACGTTGGTTTTTTGTCGCTAGGTGGTTTCGCATGAGTGATGTGAAGGTCAACTTGATTTTTTAAAATGGGATGCTATAGTTTGGTACTTATTTCTGATAGCGGCTATCGAGACGAATACAATGATGCGTAACAGTAAGGTCTTTGAAGGTCAACGAAGGTCACAACGGTGGTATGAACGTCCATTTACAGAAGGTGTCGGAAGTGATGACCATTGTCCTCTATGCACTGCTGCAATCTTCTTATCATAGATTGATTAGTATTCCTTATCACTGCGGCATTTATCGAAGCACATGATCTGACAATTCTGTCTCGCATATTGTGAAAATAGTAAATATTCGCCGAATACGGCGTCTCCATCTAACGTGCCATTGACATGTAAACACCATTCGACGGTTTCGCAATACAACACTAATAGGAAGGGGAAGACCAGTATCGTCGAATCGAGCGAATGTGAATGATGTTTTCCTTCGACGAACAAGTCGATATGCTTCTCATTTACGGAGTATGCTAACGTAGTTCAGTGAGAGCTAGAGACTTATACGCTGAAAGATATCCTCAACATTCTCACCCTACACGTCGTGCATTTAAATATGTGGATGCTAAACTGAGAACAACCGGATCATTAATGCATCGAAAACACATCCGGCAAAGGAAAGTTACTAACGAGGAAACAGAAATTTGTACTCTTGCCACTATGGTTCGAGATCCTTGTGTTATTTCGCGTCATATCGCAAGGAAATCTGGCATGATCCAGAGTACTGTTGTTGGTGTTCTGCATCACCATAAATATCATCCTCACCATATCAGTTTCCACCAAGAACTAACTGATACGGTTTGTATGCGTCACATTGAGTTCGGCCCATGGGCTCAGCTTCAGATTCAGAGGGATGACACATTTATTAATTTGATTTTATTCACTGACGAGGCTACATTCGCGAACCGTGGAAACGTTAATTTGCATAACATGCATTATTGAGCAACTCAAAATCCATGTTGCCTGCGGCAAGTTGTACACCAAAAACCGTGGTCGGTAATGTATGGTGTGGGATTCTCGAGACAGAATTATAGGCCCCTATTTCATAGAAGAAAATCTTAATGGTATGAAGTACACCACATTCCTGCAAGAAACATTAGAACACGATGGGTGTCCGGCACATTTTTCGCTGATGGCCAGAAATGAGTTGCAGAGACCATTCCCAAATCGTTGGATTGGACGCGGAGGAGATGTGTTGTGGCCGGCTCGTTCACCACACTTGACACCTCTGGATTCTTTATTGCAGGGATTCGTAAAAGACGTTGTTTATAAAGATGATCCAACTACACCTGAAGATATGCAAGAGAGAATTATCAGAGCACGTGCTTCGATAAGTCCCGATGTGATAAGGAATACCACTTAATCCAGATAAGAAGATTGCAGCACAGCATTGATACCAATGGTAGTCACTTCGAACACCTTCTGTAAATTGACGTTCATGCCACCTTTGTGACCTTCGATGACCTTCAAAGAGCTTACTGTTACACATCATTGGATTCGTCTCGATAGCCGCTATCAGAAAATAGGTACCAAACTATAGCATACCATTAAAAAAACAATGTTCACCTTCTTATCTCTGAAACGACGCAACCTAGCAACAAAAAACCAACGTCATATTATGGCCCCCGTTGTCCCAGGCAACTTTTGTCCCACAGTCTTTTCAGCTCCTATCATACTTTCGAGTTATTCTTAGTGGCAATAGTTAGTGACTCACCCTGTATAAGCTACATAGGCAGAACACTAGGTGAATCGATTACTAAATAAAATAAGTCAACCAGTTAACGTCACATAACCGTTCTAAGGAGCAGACACTTCCGATCTAATTCACATACACACATTATACGAAGTTCTGTATCAGCCCCCTTCATCTCGAAATTCATGGCAAAGAAATTAAAACTGCCTCTCAGGCGTGCGTATACACTCATTTGCAATGTGTCCAGTTCACTGAATCAAATGGGGCAATTTTTTTTTAAGAACAATATCGTCCGTTTATCACAGGAGATTTTCCACCACTTAAGCAACATCAGTAGGTGGTTTAACATCCGACTGCTCGGATGCAGGCTTGAATCCGCCTCGACATACCATAGATGAGATAATGAAGCCAACACTGGTCAAATTGTCCCACCCTTCAATGGTGCTTCAGCATAAGTTGCGCGGAGTACGTACATCTACTCAACGTCGAAAAAGAGATCGTTTCAAGGGGTTCCACACATGTTCAGTTGTCCGAAGTACAGTCAGGTAACTTCATTCTGATTATCCTATCATTTTGAAGAAACACGATGATAAGAACAGCATGATGAGCACGCAAGTTATCATCTATCAACTTGAAACTTTCACCAAAATGTTGGCGATAAGGTGCGACTATTATTTGTATAATGTCGTCCCTGAACCATAGGGAAGTGAGAGTGTCCTAAATAACCACGAGAACTGTACGGTGGCCCCATGTAATTCCACCCCAAAACATCACTCCCCGACCACCTTTTTGCACCATGGGGACACAGTGTTGCAGACGTTGGAGATTATGGCCTGCCTCCAAAAACATTGCCTACGATTATCGCGGTACAAACAGATCTGAAATTCGTTCGTAAAAATATCCGAATCGAATCCTGGGGCGTCCATTCTCTACGGTGATATGGTGTACGACGCGGTGTTTGCATGGTCGTCGGAAATGGAAATTTTCATAAAGCAATCGCTTCCTAACAGTCTGAGGCGATACATTGCGTCCGGTAGCCTCTTCGAACGCCGACTTCGGTTCTGGAGCAGTCAGTCTACGGTTTAATCAGAAGACGAAAATATCGACCATCCCGTGCGTTTGTCGAATGTGAATGATCTTTGCGGTTTATACTACTTGTCAATTGAAAACGGTTTTATGTCCGCACCAATTCACCTTGACCTCAGTGTACACGTCGAGCAGCTTCCCTGGTTGCGAAGGCTTCTTCGCGTAACGTTATAATGCATGCGCTATCATTGACTGCGATTGTCCTGCGTTGTATGATGTATGTTCACGCTACTGTTCCACAGCCGTCTCCAATGTGTGCCTACTGGAGCTTACTTTCAGCCCAGACACTGAAATTCATTCGAGTGCGGCTGCTACCAGTAGGTAGCACTCAGGGTAAATGCGAGTATGTTGTTGACGACAACATCAGGGTGACTTTCCTATCGCTACAGAAGCATCACAACAGCAGCGCTTCTACATGACATACACTCCAAGAAACAATAGGACGGACAGCCGGAGTGGCCGAGCGGTTCTAGGCGCTACAGTCTGGAACCGCGCGACCGCTACGGTCGCAGGTTCGAATCCTGCCTCAGGCATGGATTTGTGTGATGTCCTTATGTTTATTAGGTTTAAGTAGTTCTAAGTTCTAGGGCACTGATGACCTCAGAAGTTAAGTCCCACAGTGCTCAGAGCCATTTGAACCAAAGAATAGGACGGAAATCGAGCTTCAGAAACTGTGCAAGTCAATAAAGTGTTGGCCCAGCTCTGACCTTTATCTCAGCAGTTATTCGGCTTGGAATCGATTGACAGAGTTGTTCGATATCCTCCTGAGTGATAACATACCAAATTCTATCCCACTGGCTCGTTAGATCGTCAAAATCCCTAGTTTGTTGAAGAACCCTGCCAATAATGCGCCAGATGTTCTCAATGTGGGACAGATCCCGCGACCTTGTTGGCCGAGGTAGCGTTTGGGAAGCACGGAAACAACAGTAGAAACTTTCGCTATATGCGGTTGGGCTTTATCTTGCTGAAATGTAAGCCCGGATGGAGTAGATCGTAGCTAATCGTCGACGTATCGCTATGCAGTAAAGGTGCAACGGATGACTGCCAAAGAGGCTCCTCCCATAAAATGAAATGCCATCCCATATCATCGCTCCTGGCTGTCTGGCCGTATGACCGGCGAAAGTCAGGTTAGTATCCCACTGCCGACCGGGACGTCTCCAGACACTCTTCGCCGGTGATTGCATCTCTTTTCCATGCCGGACTCATCACTGAAGACTATTATACTCCAGTCAACGAGACTGCAGGCCGAAGACGTTGGAGCTTAAAGCACAGAAAAGGTAAATAGATTATAAAGTATAATAATATAAAAAAATACGTGCATGTGCGAGGCATAGTTATGTGAAGGTCATTCATTAATTATAAAGTTAAATGTATGATACTAATTCTTGTTTTCATATTCGTTTACGACATTTACTCCACTATTTGATTTGGTGTCGAAAACTCTGTACTTACCTCGTCAGGAGTGCTGTTCCTACTGACACTGCACTCGATAAATTCCCTCAATACCTAACTTCGATCTATCCATTCCTGTGTCTAAATTGTCTAACATAACTACCAGATAAGACCTCAAACATATTCCGCTCCGAAACGACCGAATATACGAATGGGGGAGGGGGAGTATTTCACCTTCAGACTATTTTACAACAGAAGTTGCTATCAAAATCAAACCATCCAGTAGAGCTAAATGCTCTCTCGATCAAAACCTATGCAGTTTCGACTGCCTTTGAATTGCAAAATGCCGTCTATGTGTTGGGTTGAGTATCATGTCAAGAAATGTTGCTTTGAAGCATGAAATATCCTGCAAGTCCTTTAATCAAGCAACTCAGTAACGATACCCGAAGGCCTCGAAAGCAGTACATTATAAAATCTACCCTAATGTCAGTGATACATCCTCAGTATAAACAGCGAGTTACTAAACATTAATTTACTCATGTGGATAATCGATAATCATACAATACGTAACTCAAATTTACACACGTCAAAAAAAGTTTTGCATCACCTCGTTTCAGAGAGTTTCGGAACATGTACAGAAAATTTGTTTAGAGATCAACATAAACATCGTTACCACACTATTTATTGCTCATGAAAACCACCCATTGCATGTTTCACTACCATACAGCGAGACCTTCGGAGGTGGTGGTCCAGACTGCTGTACACACCCGTACCTCTGATACCTAGTAGCACGTCCTCTTGCAATGATGCATACCTGTGTAAGTCCTGGCATACTATACACAAGTTCTTCAAGACACTGTTGGTCCAGAATGTCCCAATCCTCAACGGCGGTTCGGCGTAGATCCCTCAGAGTGTTTGGTGGGTCACGTAATCCATAAACAGCCCTTTTCAATCTATCCCAGGCATTTTCGATACGGTTCATGACTGGAGAACATGCTGGCCATTCTAGTCGAGGGGTGTCATTATCTTGAAGGAAGTCATTCATAAGACGTGCACGATAGGTCGTCCATGAAGACGAATGTCTCGCCAATAGGCAGCCGATGTGGTTGCACTATTGGTCGGAGTATGGCAGTCATGTATCGTACAGCCGTTACGGCGCCTTCCATGACAATCAGCGGCATACGTCGGCCCCAAATAATGCCACCTCAAAACATCAGGGAACCTCCCCATTGCTGCACTCGCTGGACAATGTGTCTAAGGCGTTCAGCCTGACCGGGTTGCCTACAATACGTCTCTGACGATTGTCTGGTCGAAGGCATATGCGACACTCATCGGTGAAGCGAATGTGAAGCCCAATCCTGAGCGATCCATTCGGCATGTTGCATGGTGTCGTGGCTGCAAAGACGGCCATGGATGTCGGAAGTGAAGTTGCGCATCATGCAGGCTGTTGCACACAGTTTGAGTCGTAACATGTCGTCCTGTGGCTGCACAAAAAGCATTATTCAGATGGTGTCGTTGCTGTCAGGTTTCCTCCGAGTCACAATTCGTAGGCAGCGGTCATCCACTGCAGTAGTAGCCCTTGGGGAGCGTGAGCGAAGCATGTCATCGACAGTTCCTGTCTCTCTGTATGTCCTCCATATCCGAACAACATCGCTTCGGTTCACTCGAGACGCCTGGGCACTTCCCTTGTTGAGAGCAAAAACGCGGACGCTATCGAACCGCGGTATTTACCGTCTAGCCGTGGTTAAACTACAGACAACACGAGCCGTTTACCTCCTTCCTGATGGAATGACTGGAGCTGTCGAACCCCCTCCGCCTAATAAGCGCTGCTCATGCATGGTTGTTTACATCTTTGGGTGGATTTAGTGACATCCCTGAACAGGGAAAGGGGCTGAGTCTGTGGTACAAGTCAATGTCTATCTTCAGGAGTTCCGGGAACCAGGGTGATGCAAAACATTTTTGATGTGTGTATAATGAGCAAACAACGAACGATTACAAAATGACGATTTGTTCACTGGGTCACACACTTATCCCACTATTGACCAACTATTCCCTTGCATTGGAATCCTGACGCACTCCAAACCCTGTTGACTTCAGAAAGGCTGCACGGAATGAACTGACAAATTATCGAGAAACGACGTGCAATCAACAGAGCTACCGTGGCTCTGACAATGAAACTCGTTGTTTCCCTATGCGCCGATGCTGGAAATTGTGCGCACCCTCTGCTAAAATGGCACCTCTGACGTCCTGCACAGAAGATATGGCGTCATCACGACACTGGATGTCTGTGTGGTAGTCGACTCTGGTCTCTGTCTCAGACCGATCTCTTAAAATGCGACGTAGCTCCAACAAGACACAGCGACGCGTACAATCCAACCTCTCTCCATGAACGTGGAGGCCGAATCCCCAGTTTACCGGGAACATTCGCGGGCTCTACAGATTCCTACCAATGTACATTATTCCGCCAATCATAAAAAGTGCGGAGACAGCAGCTCTAATAGTCTTTAACCCCATGTCAACGAAAATCCCGTCAAGACAACGCGTCTCTAAACAAATCCTGTGGACATGGGAATCCACTTCCACTTGTAACAAACAAGAGGTTCAGTACTGTCTACTTGACGTCACTGACCCCTCCACCAATGGGGCCTTCTTGGGACTTTTTCTAGGTTCGCTGCTGAGAGGCTGAGAATTTACCCCAACAGAGATACGTGGCTAGGTCCTTCCAAAACACAGTCGAACGCAGCTGTGCGTTGACGTTAGAAAACTAAACACGTCGTAGTTTCGGCCTTCGGCCTGCCCCTTAACATAAACGGGCACGTGCCTTACGTGGCTCGTCACCACCTCGGCGCCAGACATACGTCACGCCGAGTTGTTCCGAGGCCGCACCGAGGTCTCCACATATAATGAAATGAGCGTTTGACATCTGTGGTCGAGATGCTCCTTCCGGGGAATTCGGCGGCCTGGTGCAAGTCCTTATAGTTGACGCTACGTCGGTGACTTCGTGCTGCTAAATACTGAAAAGTCTACCACTCCTCTTCAGGAACAATAACTTAATTTGTCCTCTCTGTGGTCCCTCTGTTCTGACTGCACCTGTGGTAAGGCTTATTTACATTGTTGACGCGCTCATATAACCCCACCACGTAAAGTTGCATGTTTGGTTTGGGGCTTCCTGTACCCATTCTATGCAGTGACCATGACGTAAAAATGTCACATGTGGTCGAACTCATACAAAGACTTAGCGACAGTTTTTCTCCTCGTCTCTTTCTCCGTACTATTCGTGACACCAACAAGAGATGGTGTTAATCGTAGCGCTAGTAAATGTATCCCCCGTCACTAACTGTGACTTATCTTGCAGAGTATAAATACTGATTTTTATACTCTCACGTAACGTTCAATTACACCCCAGATGAATTCGATCGGGTTGAGAACTGGTGACTTGGGAGGGCGGGGGATGGTCGGCACAACAGTTGTAACTCGCCACTGCGTCCCTCGAATCACTCCAT